>NC_086159.1:19508532-20133532 GCF_035149785.1 Candoia aspera | reverse complement strand
TCGCAGCCATATGTTCCTAAGGGGAACACCATTGCTTTAACTATGCAGTCCTTTGTTGTCAGCATGATGTCTCTGCTCTTAACTATTTTATCGAGATTTGTTATTGCTCTTCTCCCAAGGATTAAGCATCTTCTGATTTCCTGACTGCAGTCAGCATCTGCAGTAATCTTTGCACCTAGGAATACAAAGTCTTTCACTGCTTCTACATTTTCTCCCTCTATCTGCCAGTTCTCAATCAAGCTGGTTGCCATAATCTTGGTTTTTTTGAGGTTTAGCTGCAAGCCAGCTTTTGCACTTTCTTCTGGAAGTACGGGTAGTCCTCACTTAACAACCACAATTGGGACTGGCATTTTGGTTAAGTGAAGCAATCATTAAGTGAATTCAACCAGATTTTGCAACTGTTTTTGCAGCGATCGTTAAGTGAATCGCCGTGGGGGTTAAGTGACCCACATGGTTGTTAAGCAAATCACGTGGTTCCCCGTTGATTTCACTTGCCGGAAGCTGGCTGGGAAGGTTGAAAACAGTGATCACATGACTGCAGGATGCTGTGACAGTCACAAGTGTAAGGACTGGTCACGAGTCAGCTTTCCCAGCACCGTCATAAGTCTGAGCCATCACTAAATGAATCATCATTAAGCGAGGACTACCTGTAGCTGTCTAAGATGCTACTGCCTGGCTTCCATCCTTTTGTTCAGCTCTGAGCAATTTATGGCTGCATGTGGCTCCCAGAACCTACGATGTACCACGGCAATTCGGCTTGTTTCTTTTTTTTAATAAGCACGCCCACTAGACCTGCTAAATATCTAATAGGCTTAATATACTTATTTTGCTAAAATACACACTCCTTTGCAAAAACTGGTGAGCGTCATCACCATAGAATACCCTACCTGGGGTGTCTTAAGGCTTTTCGAAAGAACTAAAGAAAATCCACCAACACAAAGGCTCAGCTGCAGAAAGCTTGTTCGGCTCCTTTTTCACCTGAAAGTGATAAGGACTGAAGGAGTGTCCCTCTGCACTGTGCTAGCCTCTCTCAAACACAGGTGGGGGACTCGGGTGGTGGTTACACCTGCAGTACATTTTGGGAGAGGGGGCTTCAGGTTGGAAAAGAGCCAGAATGCTGGAATTGGATTGGGGATATTCAAGTTCAAATCCCCACTCAATCAAGGAGCTTACTGGAGAACCTTGGACCAGTCATCGATCCATTTGGATTGTTGTGGGGCAAAATAAATAAGTAAACTAAAACTTGCCCTGCTGCTATGTGAGAGCGACTGAAGTTATAGCCCATACTTTTGCCCAAACAGGCTTTGAAATTGTAGTGCTTTTAGGACCCAACATGTCCCAAGAGAGACGTGACTGGAGAAGCCAGTCTAACTTGTAGATCACAGACACGGAGACTGCAGCCCCAGCTTGTCCCCAGCCTGCATTCTTCTGAGGCCAGTATAGTTTCATGACCTTTCAATCTTCCTGCCAGCTTCAGTGTTCCTTCCTTCCTCCCTCATTACCCCCTGGACTCCTTTCTCGCCTCAGGCCTCTGCTGATGGAAGTCTGACGGCATCAGGAAGCATTTGAAGCTTCGCTGATAATCTGCAGATGAGTCATGCAGGTGAAGGGCTGGTTATTTGTCAACCTAATGGCAGCTGAATGGGATAGGGAAACACACAGGCTAGTCACAGCAGGACTCAGAGCAGACTGGCCACTGTTTGCAAAGTATTGTTATGAATATCAGATCATGTTTTCCTAAGTGTGAGATTTCCACACCTCTTTAGCAAACGGAGAATCCTCCTGACAGCTTCCACTGGAAGAAGATAACAAACGCATTTCAGAACCAGAGCAGAGGACATTTGCAGAGCACTCTTCAGCAGCAGAGAAAGGTTGAGGGAGATTCATAAACGGACGGTGGAGGCTATAGCTGCCTTTTATTTTTCTTCCCCAGCTAGTGTGGCATAATCGTCACAGATCAAGAAGTCTGTGGTTTGAATCTTGCCGTTGCCATGATTTGGAGTAGAAGCCATTCTCTCTTGACCTCAGTCTGCCCATCTACAAAATGGGCTTACTTTGCAGGGTAGTTGTGGATTTTACATTAAGTAAAGCATGTATTTAAAAGCTCTAAACTAATATTTGGTGTTAGAGTATACAATCAACTAATTTTGGCTTCATTTTCAGTTATTGGGGCAAAAAGTAATTGACAGATCATTTCCCCCTTCCTGGTATGCATTTTTTTTTTAAATGGAAATCTTTGCCAGAGAAATGCCTTTTTTCTAGATTAAGTTGTATCTGTATTGAAAATATTGTTTGATTTCTTGAATGGAGAAACAGTCACACGTATAGCCCACAGTCCCTGTAAATGCTCAGGGAACTTTTGGATCTTACATCAGGCAAGTGTGGATAGATTCAGCCTCTTGGGTGAGAGAGCAGTGGGATGGGCACCTCCCCCCCCCCATAGTCTCATGAATGGCATCATACATTTAAAAGAATTTATGAGTTCACATAAACCCTTATCCATTAACATTAGCATTCTATCACAGCAGATATTAGCAGTGGGAAAATCTGGTGAAGACTGTTTATCAAAAGAAACTTTATAGAGTCCTTGCACTTCAGGGGAAAAAAAATGGCTGGGGCACTCTTCTCTAACCTGACACCCCCAGGGGCTTGGGACTTCATGCCCAGAATTCCCAATCTGCACAATTAAATGCTGGGAATTCTGGGAGTTTCAATCCCAAACAGTTTATACCAGAGAAGTGTCAGGGATTCTGACCAGCAAGCTTTCCTGAATCTACCTTTTGTGGGGTAAATGAAAGAAAGCTTAAAGCATGAGAAAAGTGCTTATTTTCTACTGTCTACACAAGTATCCGGAATAGATCTTAGTTAGTTGTTTCATCATATTAATATTTTTTCTGTATTGTTTGTGCTCCGATATACAGGTAATAGTTTTTAGGTGCTCATCTCTGCAAAACCTACAATGGCAGAAATTATTTAATCAGCACCTGTACTAAAATTCTTAGAATACAAGGAATGGATGATTATATACACAATAGACAAGCCACAAAACTTGGAACTAATGAGTCATGTTTCCTTCTCATGCTAAGCCATGCTATAATTCATTTGATTTTGCTTAGCAGGTTGTGTGAACCCAGCCATGGGGTATATTATCCATGGTTTATAACTAAATGTATGATGTAATCTCAGCCAAACACAGAGAGGCCGATCTGTTGGCATTTGTACATACAATGCTAAAAAATTATACAAAACCTTCCCAATTTCCAAACAAATATTCCACCCTTTCTGGCTAGTCAGCTGGGTTCTTGATTTTTAAAGGGCAGCCAATTGCATTGTTTAACTCAGAAAGAAATAGTCCTTTGCACATTAAGTATTTCAGCTTAATTTCATAATCCTGTATGTATGCAGTGAGATCAGCTGGCTGATGATCTTTCCCGCCCAATAATTTTGAACCCTGTATGCTTTGATTTGAGATCTCCCTTGCTATGAGATCATTTACTAGTGCCAATAGGATTTTTTTTGGTGAGGGGTATCTCCTCTTAAGTATGGAGCTTGCTCTTTCCAGAAATAATCTGGAGCTTATTCAGGCTACAGGGGCCTGACAGTGGCTGGCTTAAAAAGCAGCTACATGTTTTGGCTGCTTTTTCGGAGGTTCTGTCATATTTAAGCAGTTCTATTTATGTTGTGGCCACTTGGAGACCAACAGATTATAAGCCTGTGTATAAATGAGCACTCTTCCTGTATTCTGGGATTTGTGGCATGACATGGCATACTTGAGAATGGTGGTATTTTTGTCTGTCTGTCTTTGCTGCTATTATGTTTTAGCTGCTTGTAAAGCTAAGATTAGAAACTGTGTGTGCTACAAGAGATGCATTAGACCAGTGTTTCTCAACCTTGGCAACTTTAAGGTGTGTGGACTTCAACTCCCAGAATTCTCCAGCCAGCATGCACTGCATTAGACAACCTTTTCCTGGACACCCTGAAGCTGCTGCAGTGCAGAAACCACAATTTAAGCCCCACAATTATTTCTATAGTTTGCACAGTTTTGTATGTGATGCCAGAGGCATGTTTTTTGGTTGATTGATTATGCTTCTGATCCCCCTCAACCAAAATTCTCAGGACACATTATGAAGTTGCTTTTTTTTTTTTTTTTGTAAATAAAAATAATAAAATGCAATGCATACAGATCAAACGGGATTAGGTCTTGGTACGGAATATAATGATCCTTATCAATGTAGTTCAGCAAAGTGAAAACTGGTTTTCATGGTCACGATGAGTAGCCGGTCTGGTTTTTTGCTTTGCTAAGAAAGTTTGGAATTATTTTTCTCTTGTGATCATCTGATTTTGGGGGAAGATAATGATAGTGTTTGAAGCTCATGGGTAAAACACATTTTGTATGTGATCTCTGGCTGGTAAAATCTCCCACCTGAAACCTCATCCAACTGAGCTTGATGGCTGTATCAGTTCCATTGGCAAAGGTGTGTCCACATGAAATGCTTGCCCATGCTTAACTGAAGTATAAATCAGTATTCTTGTCTTGCACCATAAGCTTAAGCTTATCACCCAAGCTGGGTTCATGCTTCAGCTATAATTATCTAATGGGAACTTCCCTCTTAAGTAGAGTTTGGGGAGGGAGGGATTAAATAGGACTACAGCTACCTGATTCATATCTCATGTTTTGCTGAACTATGGCTCAATGGATAAGCCACAATTGTCTGCATTCCAACATTGCTATATAAACCAAGCCATAAGCTGTGATTTTGTTATGTTAAAACATAGTATGGTGTTGTTTGGGCTTAAATTAGCCATTCCATAATGCTGATACTGCCTGTGCTCCCATATAGCTATTTTTAAAAATGTGAATTGCTTATATACAACTAGCACCTCATCAGGTTTTGCAAATGTTACATCTTAGGAAGCTGATTTTAAGTAGTGTGTGCCTTCAGAACTGAGTTATCAGGAAACAACTTACTGAATTTTGCAATATCTGAACAGGGATTTGAAGCAGACAGCCTCCGTGGCCCCTCTCCAGATATTCTTTGCACTTTCCAATATGAGTAATACAGACAGCCCCACCTTTTGTTCTTGTGGGCCTGATTGGGAAGCTTCAGCTGAGAATCAACTGCAGTGTTAACCTTTTGGACAATTCAGACTATACCTCTGACTCGTGGAGGCTGAGGCCTTGGAGCTGGGCTTTCAGAGATATCTCATGGGACACTGACCAAGGCACGCCAGTTCCTGCTTTGGGACATCTCGTTTCAAGAGTGCGGATTCCCAGCCTCATGCCTTCCAGGTGCACTTGACTGCAATTCCCACAGTTCTGGCTAGGAATGTGTAGATTGTAGTCCAGTCTTTCTGGAGGAAAAGCTGAGCTAGCCATGGTGCAGCTGTGCTTGACCTCTTCCATGAAGCCTTTCAAAACCAGCTAACCTCTTATGATACGCAGACTGTGTTTGGCAGGCTAGCTGAAAGGGGGTTTGATCTCACCCTGATATGGTGGGGTTTATGTTATTTCTTTTAGTTTAATTTTATTTATTTTCTATCCTGCCTTTATTATTTTTATAAATAACTCAAGGTGGTGAACATGCCTAACACTCCTTCCTCCTCCCGTTTTTCCCCACAACAACAACAACCCTGTGAGGTGAGTTGGGCTGAGACAGAGGGACTGGCCCAAGGTCACCCAGCCGGCTTTCAGGCCTAAGGCAGGACTAGAACTCCCAGTCTCCTGCTTTCTAGCCTGGAGCCTTAACCACCAGACCAAACTACAAACACCAGCAGTTTAAGTCCTATTTTCTTCCAAGGTTTATTGAAGAATTACCTGCAAAATGGTTTGCAGGTAACATTAAGCCAGTATGGTAAACTACAAATAAGGATAAGGCTAGAGCAATGTGTGAACTCAGCCAAATGGGTTGCTTTAATAGTTAACAAGAACTAGTAGTGAATGGTTCTCTCTCTCTCTGACACACACACCCTTTGAGAAATACGTATTTTGAAGGCCTTTCAAAAAGCTAATAAAGATGATCGGTCCTCATTTCTGCAGGGGTTGCATTCAAAAGTACTGGAACAGCAGAAGAGAAGCTCAGCCCCAAGAGGCTGCAGATGAGCTTGCAGCAATTATAAGTCATCTCAAAAAGAATGGAAGGTTATACAGAAAATGACTGTCCCTCGGATAGCCTTGACCTAAGTTGTGTAGGGCTTTAAATGTAATGATCAGCGCTGTATTTTGGCTGGAAACATATTGGTATTATAGTTGCAGTACTTTTTAAGAACAGGCACAATATGGTCTGTCTCTGTTCTTCCCAAGACCAATAGATTGATATTTCTAGGCTAGATGAAAAGGCAGCCCCAAATGGAACATACCACAAAACTGATAATGGAGGTAACTGTACCCCTCAGTTTTAAGACCATTTTCTTTCAGAATGGGATACAGTTAGCATGTGAAGCTGTTAAAATTTGCTCCTTTCCATTTCCTCAGTCTGGGAATCCAGAGAGATTTGGATCCAGAAGCAGCCCTAAAGTGTGCATTCTGCTCCTTCTGGGAGATTATAATCCCATTTAGGGTAGGTATCTCTCTGAAATTATGGCTCCTTCTAATAAGAGTTTCTAGTCTGGAATACAGGCAGATTTTTAGGCAAGTTGTATCATTTCCCAAAGAAGTTACAGATAAATCTAAGTGACAACAGGATACTGATAGTCGCCACCTCATGGCGACAGAATAAAGCCCCAAGGGATAGTATGGAATAGCTCATAGTTTGAGGAGCAGCTGTCTCCAAATAATGCCATCCAAAATTTACCTGGGTGCAATTCAAGGTGCTGGTTATTCCCTATAAAGTCCTACATGGCACAGTGCCAGGTTGTTTGCTGGACTGTGTTGCCCCACCAGAATTAGTAGAATTGGCATGCTTCAGGTCCCATCTATTAGTGCCATTTTGTGGGACTTAGGAGTCAAGCCTGCTCTGTCATTTCATGTGCCCTTTGAAACAGTCTTCCCCTGGAGATATGGATGATCCCCATCCTGTTAGCCTTTTGTAGGACATTAAAGACCTGAAGGCTGTTTCGGGCACTTGGGTCAGAAGGTTGAGCAAGACCAGATAGTTCGCTGCTTAATTGCTGTTTTAATGATGAAGTGGAATTGGTCTTGACCCCAGGCATATATTTTGGTTTTTCTATGTTGTATTATGAAATGTTACTTTTGTTTTAATTTTTGTATGCTGCCTAGAGTCACCTTGGTGAGATGTGGCTATATAAATAGCATAAATGATTTAAATAAATACATAAGTTTACCATGATCAATGCTATTGAAGGCTGTTGAGAGCGCAAGAAAAATCAAAGTCACCAATGCTTTGCATTACCAAATCAAGCAGTCTCAATCCTGTATCTTATCCTGAAGCCAATTTGAAATAGGTTAGATAGAATCTCTGCTTCTTCCAGGACCACCTGAAGTTGAAAAGCCACAACTTTCTTAATCACCTTACCCAATTATGGAAAGCCAATTAAAGGCTTTCCTATCCATCTCTGAAAAAAAAAAGCACAGGCTTTTTACAATCTGGGCTCAATGGCTATTATGCAGGTATGTTCCAATTACCTAGATTTTTTCATTGTCCTTCAGGGAAAAATAGATGGGGATGGTTTATTCCCACCTATGTCTGGCAATTGAGAAAACCTGAAACATACATTTCAACTATTTCAGCACCAGAATGAAAGGGAATCTGCAGCTTGATGTTGTGCAGATGTATTCAACTTGAACTTTCAGAATTCTACCACAGCATGATAGGCAAAGAACTGTCTAACAATGCTGCAAGTCTGTCCAAAACATATGGAGCCCACCATATCTAAGACTGTGTGGAAGTCATCAAGCAGCACTCCATCCGGGTCAATCCAGGGTACTTTTGTTAGAGCAACCTTGTTATCTTTCCGTTCCTTCTGCCAGGATTAAACATATCATCATTTCCCCCTTCACGGTGTTTGCTTTCCTAAGAACAACCTTTGCTCCCAGTTCCTATAGACTGAAGGATGATTCAATCCGGAACTACAGTGCGAAGGTAACAAGCCCGCCCTGGGCTTTTAATTGAAGGCCAACAGAAATCCCATTTACGTGGGTAACTTCCTCTCCCCTTTGCTTGAATGTCATCCAACAGCTCCCGTTCAAGAGGCTAACTCTTACGACCCCTCTTCTCTCCGTCCGCCTTCAGCGCTTTATTTCGCTTCCGCTCCTCCCGGCAGGCGGGTTTCTCTCGAAGCTGCATTCTTGTCGCTAGGCCATTGGCTAATTCATGCTCCTACAGCTGACAGGTCCAAGGTTATTGGTCAGCCAGGACAAATCGAACGGCAGGGCAGAACAAACCCGAGGGCCTTCCCCTCAGTGACGTAGTTGGGATTCCCCGCCCACATTCCACAGCTGGAGAGGGGGCCGAAGCGGCTGTGGAACAGGGGGGGCGGGTCTCCGAGTACGGGAAGCGGTACTCTGATTGGGCGGCAGCCTTAGAAGCAGGCCCGCTCGGCTTTGGGGATTGGCCGGTGGGCGGAGTCCAGCCTGGGTAGAGGGGAGGCTGCAGGAAAAACTGCCTCTGTTGTCACTGTGAGGTCCCAGGCGGCGCGGGGAGGGTCGTGACGCCCCTTCGTTTTCTCAGCCGCGCTCCCCAGTTTGCGAGCCGTAAGCCCGCCCGTCTTGGCTGGTTCCCCCGTAGGAAACAGGGACCCTTTACCTCTTGACTGGTGGTGGGGCTGTGTTTTCTTGAAGTTTTTCAGTCTCCCTTTAAGCAGAAGAGCCATTTCTGGGAGAATAAGGAGCCGGGGGGTGGGTTTCTTGCTGGTAGAAGTCGCAGTAGGGGTCGCGGCTCCTTATGGAACAAAGCTGCTTCCCGGGACGGTATTAAAGGGCCGCTGAGAGGGTTTCAGCTACTCCCTTCGGTTTTGCTGGGCCCCGACTGACCATGGAGGTGCTGGACAGTGGGGAGCAGAACCTGTTCCAGTGGGATCGGAAGTTGAGTGAGCTGTCGGAACCGGTGGACTCCGATGCCCTCCTCTACAACACGGTGAGAAACGCGTCCACTGCAGAGGTGGGGTGTAGGAAGAGCGGGTGGGTTAGCGAACGATTTTGTGTGGGGCGATTGTTTTTGTGGAAGGAAGAGCAACAAGTTTTCAGCTGCCTTCAAAAGTTGTCCTGCTCTTAGCAATCTTGGGGCGTTTGCTAAGAGCAGCCTGGCTGGCGATGGGAGCGACGAAATCCAGTACCCTTAAAGAGCATTGGTGAGGCAAGCTGATGCAAGAGGGTTCTTTTTTTGAAATTAGGAACCGATTTGAACTTGGCGTTTTTTTCTCTGGTTGTATCTCCGCCCCCGCCCCCGCGCCCCCCTGCCCCCCCCCTTCTGGACATGACATAAGTTTCCCCTTTTCGGGAATGGGTATTTTGAAAAGCTCTTGGGATTACGGTGCATCCTGGTTGGATATTCCCGGATGCAAGAAGAGTTCGGCATTTTCAGGAGAGACTTAAATATGGTGGAGAGCTCGGAGTTAGGAATTTCAGCAGAAGTGAAATGACGCCTCTGAGGCAAAGAGGAAATCAGCTGAATGTTTTGCTTCTCCAGAACCGTCTGCACCAAAGGAAGGAGCGAAAAGCTAACGCTGCGATCCAACAATTTTTGTTTCTTCAAAAGAGCCTGCTGAGTAACTTTTGAATGCTCTGTTCCTTCCTGTTTTGCAAGTCAAGAGGTTCCTATTAAGCGAGGAAAGAGTAGGCTGTGGGAGCTATAATAACGGTCTCTTGCTTGGGTAAGATTCCGGTGCTTTGAAAATGCGGGTCTGGCTTCCCACTTTCCCCCTCATATTATCCCATCTGTCATTGCTATCATTACATGAGCCAGTTTGGAAGGGAGTGGAGGCCTAGGAATCCAAGAAATATTTATAGTGGTTTTGCAAGGGTAGTTATGAAAGAAATAGCGGACCCAATGAGGATCAGCAATTTATGCCAGATGTTTGGCCTTTTATCCTTAGTTGAAAAATGCCAATCAGTGGATTTAAAGAACTTTAGCAGACTGTCAGGGAAGGTCAGCGTAGATCTTTTTTTTGGTTGTTTTAATTTAAAGATTCCTAACTTTGAGCAAAAATATCTTGCGGAATATGCATAAAGCCCAAGTCTTGAAGAAATCATTCTTTTTTAAAACTAATTTGTAGAAAATGTCCGAAGGGGTTTGAAATATGCAGAACAGGTTTTCCCTATGATGAATACCAACATCACCTTCCTGCCCCCCACCCACCCCCCAAAAATCCAAGTAAAAAATGCTGTTTCCAAGAGTCCATACTGGTAAAAACCAGGCTGGCTTTACACATTGCCCTAAAACCTATGATTTATTGTCCAAGTCAGAGTTATCTCACCTAGTACATTAAAACATAAATCATAGTTTCCAAATCACAATGGTTGTGTTCAAATAACATACTAAGTCAAAAATAAACAATGCTGGGGTTTTACTGTGAAATGGGAACTGGGCCAAATGTTACAGAGTGGCTATAGTTGCAAATTACATTAATATCTGTTAAGGTTTAGTCACACTTTTCTTCTTGTCATCATTCTTGTACATTTATCTATAATATTTGTCAACCTCAGCCAACATGATCCATGATCATATTGATTGATGGTATGAGTTGTTGCCAGGTACTAAATTAGGGAAGTCTGGTATATATTTATCCTACCCATGTAGATTAAGTTTTTTTTTTAACTCAGGAGTTAGGAATTTGTGTCTCTTCAGATGTTCAATGATAGCTCCTAGAATTCCTTCCAATGGTCATGGAATCTTTAGATTTGCTCTGCCTCCCCTGTTTACTGCATTGCTCATGTCTGCTTTTGCCACCTGTTAGAATGACCAAGAAGACAACTCTTCTTATGTAAGTGTTAGGTGCATATAGAAGGTCTTTAAACTACATTCTTCTCCAATTTAAAGGATTAGGCAATAGGTGATGGAAAAACTTTCTGTGGAAACCCTTGAAAATGACTTCCTGTCAGACTAATGGTAGTAGTGTCAGTGATCAAACTGTCTGACCTGAAATAACCAGGTTATTTCTAACTAGCAGGACTAAAGCGTATATCAGTAAGCCCCTATTGTACAGAATAATTGGTTGTACAGAACTCTATGGTGTGTGGAAGGAGAGGTTTCATGTAAAGAAGATGTGCCAATGCAGAAATAATAGAATTGAGGGAAGAAATTACTTTAAATTTATTGGCCGTCCAACTCCAGTTTGAAATCTTTCAAAATCTAGGGTTCCTTATGAACAGAGTATTAGAACAAAATAAAATGCATATAGGAATATAGTTGTCAGAGATAAAGATGCTAACATAGCCATCTCCCTCTGTGGAAGGGTTAATTTTTTGGGAGCCCTTGTGCAGAATCTGAATCATAGAACCTTATTATTATTATTATTATTATTATTATTATTATTTTCATCATGGCTATTTGTCTCTAAATATCTTATTACTCCTGAAACAAAATAAATGTTTGAGTTGATACTGATGGTAGTGTAATCCTAATATTTTGTGTTACAGCTTTTAATAGTTAATATAAGTATAATGTATTCTCTTTTCTGCTTTGATCATTTGAATTTTCTCATGGATGATTTGGGGATGGGGGTTTGGTCCTTTGGCTGTGGGTTGGCAAGGGCATGCTAACAAATTGTGTTAAGCCTCACAGTTGGTTGGAATGATTTTCAGTAAAATGTTAGTTGATGTAATTTCTCCTTATTTATATGAGGCTTCAGGTACTGGAGTTGAAACCCACAAAAGGTAATTTTTACTTTTGGTAAATAGCTTAACAGACCTTATCCTCAAAATGATCATTAGTGGAAGATAAATTTGATTATTATTTGCTAGTAATGAAAAATATTTGAGCGCAGGCAAGCAGTTTTACTTAAAGAAGAATTAAAAAAAAAAGAATCCAAATATCATTAGAAATCTTAAACTTTGTCCCTTTGTCCCTAATATCAACAAGAGTCTATATAACCAAAATATTAATATTTTTAAAACATATTTAGGCCTCTTCTACAATTTACCTTTGCTTCCTTTTTAACTATATTTACAGTGATTATTCCATTTATCTTTTCCTTTAATCAATAAAGGGTTTGGGTGGCCTATCAAAGAACATATTAGTAACTCAGGTAGCTGTTGAAAGGCTGATGCAGTGTTGCTGAATAATCTTCATGACTGGAAGCATTAGAATGTGGTCCCTGAATTTCATCTTTTAATAACCACATCACACTGGTTTTCGGTTACAATCTGTAGAGAATGGGATGAACTCATAGATGTATGAATTGAGTTGCAAAACAAAAGCCCTGGCGATTTGACAAAAAAGCAAAAAGGGCAGGGGGACTGTTATTTTGCCCGAGTAATTAAAAAACAGTACACTGATTTTGCATTAAGCTCCTCCCACATCCATCCAGATTTGTATGTTGGGGTCAAGAGCTGGTGTGGAACCCATAACTTTCAACCCCTTTCTTGAAAAGCTAAGAATTGCATCTTTGAGCTGTTCCATGAAGAATTCCATATGAATTCAATCCAACTAATGGTAATTTTGAAATGTGATGGTGGAAGCTTTCTGCTTTCAGGAGTCAGATTGTCTTCATTAGATGTGGCTTCCAAGTGTATTCAAGGGCAGCTGCAATGGGAATGCGTTTTCCACAAGGTTGCAGAATTTCTGTCTTAAAAATAAAAGGGCCATCATTGAAAAGCTCCCTCATAGTTGGAAGGGGAATCATAATTATGCACATACTTTGTATGTATAAGATCCTGAGCCCAATACCTGAGATCCAAGAAAAGCAGGTTGATTTCTTTTTTGCTTGGAATTTTGGAGAGCCACGTAAGCAATAGGAATTGTTATCCAGAGTACAGTATTCGAAGGGCACTGTAAGTTGGGAGAAGTTGCACTATAAACCTGTCTTGAAGACCTTGCGATCTAATATGGGGTCCAGAGGAAGGAGAAGAAGGGTTATACTGGAAAGGAATATGTTATGATTTGAAATCCATGTGTTTGCATTATGTTACAGAGTGTATTAAAACCTATGTGGTTCTGCTGAAGGTTTTGTGAAAATGACGACTTCTCAGGATGGATTTGAAGGAAATGAGAGCTGGGGGAGGAATGAAAATAGTGTTGAGTCTCTTGAGAGAAGAGGAGCTTTGAATGGTAGAAGATGATGAAGCTAGTTGACTTTAGATCATGAGTTAGAATATTCTGATAAGAGAAGAACAATATGGAGACGTAAAAGCAAAGATCTGTATTGGATCCAGTAATGGTTGGATAATTAGGGATAAGGGTTAGGTGTCCACTTGAACCTTATCTAAGATTATCAAGCAATGAATTGATCCAGTATCTGCTTGTGGATAGCATCATATGCAAAGGTTAATAACAATTGTGAATACTTTTACAAAGTTATGCATTTGTGCTGTCTCAGCCAACAGCTTTGTTACACTAAGTTTCCAACTAGGTTTGCCTCGCATAATAACAGTAGTATAGCATGGTATATAATCAGAATTTACAGTTTATTCAATAAACTGTAGTTAAATAGGTAATGACACATATGAACACAGTTCCAGTCTTTAGTTCAGGGGTGGTTCTCCTAATACAGTATTTAGAAGTATAGTGCCCTGCATCTTTGTTTACTTTGTCTACCCAGGCTTCCTCTTCTGGAAGTTCAGTAACGTTTAGAGTCAACAAGTTTTCCACCTCTACTTTAGCTGATGTCCAAGTGTCAGTAGGTCCTGTATCTTTCACTTATGAATAGGCACTCTGCCTTCTTAGCAGCTGTACGTATTTCCATGTATATGAAAGGTAATTTGCTAGATACCATATCTTTTGACAAGTTCATCAAAGAGAGGAAAGAAAAAGATAACTGAGCCAGCTCCCTCCCTTGTGCCTGTGTTTTGAGTCAAATTTCTGGTACCACTATGAAAAAGTTGTTTTGTAGTTAAAAAATAGTTGAAGCAGTTTGTTTGGAAAGACAGCTCTAAGCCAAGTAAATTAGTCATAAATGAATCCTGTTGAAACCAGAAGAACCAAGTTCCAGCTAACACTGTTTCATTCACTGCTAAGTACAGCTGTAGTTAGCTGTTCCTTGAAATACATAAGACAGCTTTTTCCAGGTACATTGAATTATGATTCCCAAAACTTCTATTTAGCATACCTAGAACCTTGTTGGGTTTATAGGAGTTGTAGATCAGTACATCTCCAGGATGCCAGGTGGGAAGAAAGCTGATCTAATTCAAGACTGTATAATTTTTAGCTTTGAGCCAACATAGTTAAGTATATAAACCATCTGTCCATTTTCACCCAATCCATCATTGTCATTGGTGTTTGCCTGGGTTAGTTCCAGATTTAGGAAATCTGGATCTTATCCAATGAGAATAGTTGTCTAGGAGTTTATCAAGAACCCTGTAGCTATGTGCAATCTACAGATGTCTGTGCACCAAATTATGCAGTCTATTGGTGTTCATGCACTACTGTCCATCTGTTTGTGTGCCAGCAGTATCCCTCCATGGCTTACCATGTATAAGCAAGGACTGTCTGAAAAGCAGATTCAGTTATATAGAGAGGTCATTGCTGTCGGTGGGATGGTGCTCCACTGGACAAATGTAAGGCTTCGGAGTTAGGTATCTCTTTAGTTTCATTTTTTTTAAAAAATAGAGGGGAGATTACTAATACTGTGGATTTTTTCCCCCTCTTCTGATGTGAAGACAAGTTTTGGCAGGCAGTAGTAACAAAGGTGATCACCTTGTCAACTTCCATAAGCCTTGAATTTCTTTATCTCCTCCTCGAAATAGCAGCTGATGTTAGCAAGTATAGAGTATTGCAGTCTCTTCCGCTAAGAAAAAGGCAGCTATTCACTGGAGGAGATGAATCCAGGTGCAGAAGTTAAGATGCCACTTAGCAAATGGGAGAGACCAAAAGACGATGTGTAGTCCACCCTTTTCCTACCTAGCGTTGTCCACTTTTGTTGGGAATTCTATATGGTGACTGGGTATTTGGGGCTATAACATAAGATTGCAATTCTTTGTATGTCCACTCAGATGCTTAAACTGAGTCAGCCTTACTCCCAAGTACTCCCTGCTTTCCTTGGATCCCAGGTATGGGGCTCAAGATCTTACACATACAAAGTATGTGCAAGGAATTGTGTTTAGAGTACAACAGCAATTGTGGGTTTTTTCAGTTTTCTTTTTTTAAGAAGAGATACACTATATGAAGATTTTTCTTTTACTGACTCTATGCACAGTGCTTGTGTCAATACTCAGGTCTTCTCAATTGTCCTAAGGCAAACTTAACTCTCTCAAAAAGTTGGAGTCACTATGCTTAGGCTAGGGCAACAGTTCTGATTTGAGTGTTCTTGGTTGCAGGTTTCATGTGCTATGTATGTCTTGTGAGTGGGCAGACATCACCGTTTGCAGCACTCTGCATTTAAAGTTATTCAAGGTGAAATTAGGATTTTGCATTTAAAATGCAAGATTTTTATGATAAGGCAGAAGAAAAGAAAGATATACTTCTGAACGTACAGTACCCGTTCATTCGTTCCAAATGTCTTAACTTAAAGCTTAATCTGATGGTTCCCAACCTGTGGTCCACTGGTGATCTCTAAGGTTATCTAGAAAGATAATATTCATCAGCTTTCCCATTAGGTAAATGTTATGTTTTTCCATGGGTAGGCCTGCTGCTGTAAATATACTGGGATAAACATATTATTATACAAGTTTGACTCCCATCAACCACAGAGTAGTAGCCTGCCAAAGCTTGTGTTGATGATGTCATGATCTCCACAAAGGAGAGGGAAGAATTCATCTAAGTTCAATCTCATCTTGTACTCCTTCTTAAAACTTTGATTATGCTGCATTTGTAATTCTCTCTCTCAAAAATTTGAGTTACTATGCTTAGGTTAGGGCAACCATTCTGACTCAGTATAATATATTTCTCCTCAACTCAGGCTTCTCCTGCCTGATTTGGAGGTCTTGAAAACTTGTTTGTAGTTTTGTGCATAATTGCTTGGTCCTTATAAAAATATTTCCTCATGAATTTTGGAATTTAACAGTTACGGTGAATATGATGGAGCTGACTCTGAATAGCTTCCTTCCCATTTTATTTTCAAATTCTCTATTGCCATAAGGTTAGACACCTTAAACTTTGCCGAAACGGTCATAATGAAATGGATTACATGTTTCTGCAATAAGTAATTTTTTTTCTTGCCTTCACTAGTTGTTATATGATTAAAACATTTCTTGGCAAATAGTCATGTTTAACATCATGAACAGCAGACATTTGAAGAACTGGAGATCTTTCTATTGAGCAGTCCTCTCAGTTTATACTTGGGCAAGAAATCCAGGATATGGCTTAGATTTTTTAAGTTGTGTGTTGAGAGTTGTGTGTTGAGAGTTCATGCCTATAACTTTAAAGTCATTTTGGGGCATCTAGATGAGCTAGGGTGTTACACTTTGTGGTTTTCCTTCTTTGTGTATGAGTAACATAAGTTCTATATCCTCAGATGAAGCTGAAGATAATCCAGTTCTAGTTTTATGACCTGTCTTTTCAGTTATGAGTTTTCCTCTGCTTTTTTCAAGGTGTCTACCCCAAAATTGCTCTGTATAATAAACTGAAAAACATTACTACTGCTACATATTTTGTCAAACACTGCCATCTGAGATAATACTAACTTACCTATATGTTACCATACTTCGCTTTGTTTGAGGTGAGTTTCTATTAAAAATCATGAGAGTTGTAGTTTGACAAACATGTAGAATTCTCTTAATCTAAAAGGTTAGCTAAGGAGAAGGAAAGATTAACTTAAGGCTGTCATAGATTTCTGGTATGGACACACCCCATGGGTTCACAAAGTTAGTTAATATGAAAAAGTCACACCCTTTTTTTATTCCTGCTTATTTCAGTAAAATAAACAAGCAACTTGTCTTTATATCTTGGTATCTTTTGTGATGTTGATCCTGTGTGGGACTACTGTATCTGGCTAACCACTGTCAGCATATTGATTTGAATGGAAACATTAGTTTTTATTGCATGAAAGTATGAAAAAAAATACAAAAATACAAAATAAAAATAATAGGAGGAATCTACTGTAACTAGTAACTTGTAAATATGAAAGGATTCCTGGAGCATTTATGTCAAATCTTTTCTGCATGCCACATTTTTAAAAAGTTAACCCTTTTCTTAAGCACAGCTGGTTTTCTGTCCATGTATCATGGACCACAAAATGCTCTAAACCAGCTTTGTCCAACATGGTGTCTTCCAGGTACATTGCTGATGTGAAATCCTGGAAGAAGAAGAATGTGATGGCAAATCATTTCCATACTGCTGTCAAGATACTTACTTGAGCATGTCCATAAAGTCATTCCAAACCAAACTTTTACTTTTTAATTATGGTAATTTGGGGCCAGTCCCTTTCTCAGGCTGAGCTCATAAAATATTGATTGGTTGATTGATTTTCACTAAGACAGTATGCTATCTCAATCCTGTATATCTCAATATCTTAACAAACTACAATACCACACCTTAATTTATAAAAATATAGTGATATCCATCGATCCATCCATCCATCCATCTATCCATCCATCTATCAGGCTGCTAGGAGCCCATCTAGCATCCTAAAATAACTGGCCCAGGATATCTAGAAGGCCCTCTCCTCACTTACGAACTACCTGTAGGTTAAACAGTTATCTTCCAATATTTGATGTCTCATCTTGTATGAAAGTTTGGCAGAAATGTGCAAAATGCAATTTTCCTGCAGCAGTGCTTCATTAACCACTTTTAATCAGTCTTGTGCTTAATTGCAATACTGAACTTCTCATCTTCGTTTTCCTCATCTACTTAGTGTTTGCATGGTATTAGTGATTCCTAATTATTTTAATTGTGCTCTAAACAATCTAATAGCTCTTGTTAGGACTAAAGGGGATCTGTAAAGGTTATGTTATAAATAAGAGTCATCTGCATTTTGGACAAATGATACAAATAGTCAGAATGCGTGTGACAAAGAGTCCATGGTTCATTTTCCAGCAAACTTGTCTTGTGTTTTGCCAGCTGAAGTTCAGAGTAGAGATTACTCTTTTCGATGAGCTGGGGAAACTTTGAGCTTTTCTTATCTCTTCAGATATATTACTCAGAAATGGCAGCTATACTTAACTACCAACTTGCTTTCTTGTTTTTATGTAAACTCTGAACTCTTTATTCAGCTAGGGACACTTTTAAGAGCTTATCTTGCAAGTGGATGTCCTTGGTTCTTCAATGGCTTTCTGAAAATGTTGGGGAATTTTATATTCATATATTTTGTCCTCAATAAACACAGAGCCAGTCTTTCAATGTGCAGCACATTGTATTGATTTAATGATGCCCCACCTACATTCAAGGGAATGGAATATGAATCCATAATAATTTATAACCATTTTTGTGACATTTTCAAATTGGCTGCCTTATTTCAGCACATTTTTTCTTGATTAGGTTTATTTTCCAGAGCCTTTCTTACAGCATATCTTATACAATTGCACATAGAGAAATAAGGCCCACTTGGTTTAATGCAGTTTATTAGGTTATTTTATTCAGCTTATTTGGTTTATTATTAATATAGGTTAGTATGATTGCAGTTGTTATATTTGTAATAAAAGAAACATTTCCTTATGCTGCAGCTAACAACATGGAATAACACCTAGAAATGTTCCCGTAATTAATATAATATCTCTGGGTCTGGAGAAATGACCTTCCTTTAGGCAACAGTAGAATTCTAAAATTTGCTAGTACTATAAGTTTGTTTGCATCTTACCCATATAAAGGGCTGAACATGGGAATATCTAACCTTTTGCAGTGCTATGCTCAAAGTGTCCATTCAGAAAATAGCTGCCCTACTTGGTGTGGCGTGTCACTGAACATGCATCCCAAGAATCCCAAGATATTGCAAGTTTAACTGACTCTACTTTGAAGAAATCACAGATGTGTAGGGATCAATGGGGTGGCAACAGGATAGAAGACTTGGCTTCACCCCTTCATCCAGCAAGTTAACATGTTATGATGCAAGGATCTATTTACTCCAAAATAAGCCACCATGAAAATGAACATGATGGTGCATGTAAACCAAATCAGCTTCTGCAGGAAAGAAATGTTGGCCTCCAAGTTTCATTCTAGAGGTGTAATGCCTCCTGCTCCAGAAA
This sequence comes from Candoia aspera, assembly GCF_035149785.1. Lineage (NCBI taxonomy): Eukaryota > Metazoa > Chordata > Lepidosauria > Squamata > Candoiidae > Candoia > Candoia aspera. The sequence continues at coordinate 20,114,364 of NC_086159.1, read as the reverse complement.
GTGGTAGGAATAATGCTTGTCAAACTAGAGAGAGGATTCCATGTATTGTACCATAGAGCACAGTTCTGCTGAAAATCACAGATACTTCCCTTATGCTATTCAGGATTAGCTGCTAAGTGCTTATAGAAGGAGAGGCCAGGCCTAAAGTATGGTACAATGGTAAGCTGGAAAAACCTGGGGTAATGGTAACAATCTGGTGTCTTCCAAAAGGCTTGGACTTCAGCTATCATCCTTATGCAGCCTAGCATTTGGAAGACAGCATTCATTCATTCATTCATCAAATTTGTCACCGCCCATCTTGCCCTACTGGTTATCTGAATCAGTAGGGGGTTGCTATTCAGAAATGCTTTTCTTTTGATGCTGTCACCTGAAAATAGACAGATTTCATTGTCTATGTTGGGATTAAAGAAGCTGAAGCCTATTATTGACGCATTATTATATTTAAATCATCATTAGCTCAACTGACATTTTCAAAAGCTGGTGCTCTTCGACTGAGATGCCTGTCCCTTGCAGAGCTGCTTTGGAATGATGACTTATGAATGAAAGTTTCATGAAATTTTGGTTTAATGCTGGCAACAAACAAGGTGATGTTTTTCCCTCCAAAACTTTTATTCATATTGAAATTTGTATTTATATCAACATATAAATAAATATATTTTAATATTTTCAGTGGTTCCCAAAGTTGGGACTAAAGTTGATGGAGTTTTGGCTGCTATTTTGTAAGTTCAGGTGTGTATCACTTCATCATATTGTTGACATTCACGCTTATTACAAAGCCAGAACTTTAAAAGCATGGTTTGCTGAACTGTATTTGTGCACAGGTCTAAGCCACTGTCAGCAGATTTGCATGTTAACACAAAATGAGAAATAAACAGCCACATTATGGCTTAGCCAATCAGGCCATTGAGAGTAAGGTGGGTTCAGGTCTCCTACATTTATAACAAAGAATGAAAAACAGTAGTATAAAAATAAATTGCAGTTGACTTTTTTCTACTTTTTAAAAACTTTGGCACTGAAGAAATTGCTTTAGGAAAAAGGCTTTATCGTAGAAAAAAACTTACAAAGGTGCCACAAGGTTTTGAACAGTAACAGACTGGTGCCCTAAACCGGAAGAAGTTGTTTAACGTAAAGACCTCAGTATCCTTTATCAGGGTCCTTCTGGCTGTGATTGGTTGGTGGGAACTGCAGAGGGATAATATATATTCCACATAAATAATATCTCCTTTGCCCGAATTTTAATGGTTAATATATTTTTATTTATTTATTTTCATTTGTTGTTCTGCATTTTAATTAATGATGTCCACCTTGAATACATGTTTCAGTAGAAATTCAGGTTGTGAGTCAAATGGATATTATGTAAAGTGATTTTTAAAATGTGACGCTGTTGATCAGGAGTTGGCCAAACCTTTCAGCCTCAGGGGCACATCTGGAAGTTAATTTGTATGGTGGGACAGAACGCCTGCCAAAAGCACACTCTCATGCAGGGACCTATTCCCTGATGAAGCCTCTAGCTCCCTACTTGATGAGATTATGTCTGTGCTGAAACAATGACAAACCCATAGCGTTTTTTGTTGGCGGCTGGCTCGGAAGAGGACCCTAGTCTATTGCGTCTTCGCCCACCCGTTCCAGTTCAGACAGTGGACAAGCTAAATGGGTTAAAGCTGGCAAGGGTTGCTCTCAGCTCTTTGGCAACCTTAAGATCTGGATGAAAAGCACCATTGGTTAGATGTGGCCAAATGACTTGTTGTTTGCCAATTCCTCCTCTTAGTTCTGATTTCTGTAGTTCTTTGAACAGTTCTAAAAGTATGACTTTATTTAAAGAACTAGGCAGAAGAGAAACCCTCAGTGGGTTTTTTTACCCACATGTTCTCAGAACAGAAGCCACAGCAGAGGAGGAGAACAATGGTAGATCACATTACCATAATTACAAATGAGCTGAGTTTCTTTAGCAGGGTTCCTAGGAACATCTGTTCCTCTTGCTGTGAGGTATTCTGTAAGGCCTGGGCCGATCACCTGTATCAGTTCTGTTTCTCTGTCTCTTTGGTTTATTATAGCTGACGTTTCCTTTCTCTGACGCACAGTTTGCATGGGTCTTGCAATTTTCCTCCCAGCTGTCTTATCTGGATGATTTGAATGCCTGCTTTCTGCACTGAAAATAATCAGTTTTAGCTCTTCTGAGACTTAAAAAAAGGCTGCCTTTGGATGTATGTGTAAAAGCATGTCTCCTTTTATTTAATCTCATCCCATTGTTGCGTCTCTGAAAAGTTTAAAAACAAAACAAAAAAAGCAAGGATAAATACGTCTGTGTATAAATGATGGAATACGTTTTGCCTCTCTTTCTTGATGGAACTGATGAGACCCAGCCTCCTTGGAAAAATAATACAGCCAAAGTTTTCAACACAGCACCTCCAAGTGGCATCTGTGCTCCCCCCATTAAAGTGGGCTCAAATCTCATGAAATCAGTGTTCTGGAATGAGAGTGTCAAATCTCATGAGATTTCAGCAGCCTTGTTCAGTTTTAGATTCTTGAAAAAATGTTTGATTTTTTTTTTTGGACCCACCCTACCAAAAAAAAAAAAGAGAGAGAGAGATAAAGGTGCCTGAAAAGTTTGCTGACTCCTGCAATAGAGAATGAACCTCCTTCTTTCTCTCACTTCCTCAACTTCAGATCTCTCCTGAATAAAAACAAAGACCGTCATCATCACATGTTTTTTTAAAAAAGTGTGACATTCATTTATATCCCAGAAGTAACAAAAGACCTTTTCATGGGGTGAGGAAGAGCAAAAAACCTGGCGCCTGCTGGCTTTCCAGATGTGAGATTCCATTGTGCATTAATACCAGACTCTAGTCTTCTCTGCTAGCTTTCACCATAAGCTGCTGGAAAGGTTTACTCACTGGTAACTCCCCAAAGACCAAAATCCATAGGAAAAAAAAAAAAGCACTTTGCCAGCTTTGGCAGAAGAAAATGTTCTCACGTGAATGAGTGTGTTGAAACTAGGTGAGGCCTGGGCTGCCCTGGAATCAGATATATTGTGCTGAGAGGAATGTAAGGGAAATGGAAGTAGACTGTGTACTGTATTTATATTAAAATTGGAACTTTGTTAAGTTTAAGCTAACTAGTTGCCTGACTTTGAGGTCAGCAGTTAGAGAGAAAATTGTGTGCACTCTTTCTTCCTTATCTCCAAATAGGATTTTTGTTTAAAAGGAAGCTTACCAAGGTAGGACATTTTCATTTTGAACTCCTGCTGGGAATCTAGACCCTCAGGAGACAGGGGAAGAGCAGGGTTTCTCAACCTTGGCCACTTAAGATGTGTCGACTTAAACTCCCAGAGTTCCATCACCAGCATGGCTGGCTGGGGGATTCTGGAAGCTGAAGTCCACACATCTTAAAGTGTCCAAAGTTGAGAAACCCTGGGGTAGAGAAAGGTGTACAGCCTCTCTGTAGCTTCAGCGTCCAGTTTTGCACTTGTAGCAGAAAGAGGCAGACCATTAAAACACTTCTTAAACCCAGCCACTGAAAGTTAACTAGGAGTGGTGGGGAAAAGTGGGGAGTGGAAGATAAAGGGCCATTCCTTATTCACTGCGCCTGATGGCTGGGCCTGGCTATCCATACTTCTGGTATGCCTGAGGTGCCACCTGTAGCCTTGACTGTAGAAGCCTGCAGTGAATCTTTGGGCGATATGGCCTGGTGAAGTTGACAGTCCAGCTAGTGTCACGCAAACAGCTCCACCTGTCAAGTCTGTTCTATCCCCTGCTTTGTAAGCTAGGATTATTATCTAGTTAGTGGTTTTAGTCTTCCCCTTGCTGTGTTCTTCCTTGTATCAGGTTCTGTTGGGGAGCCGACAAGACCTGGAGTAAACTTGAACAAAACAGAAGGAAGGCAGAGTCTATAGCTTTTTGTCCAGTGAGGCCTGCTAGCATGAGACAAGACATCATGGTTTGTTTTGCATACTGAACATGCTTACTGAACAAGTAGACTTGTTCTCGCTTAACACTAAGCTTTGGTTCCCCAGTGAAAAGTTTGTAGGCAGCGGGGTACTTCCGTGCACTTGTGTTGGAGACTCACATTTACCTGCTGTCTTAATTTTGTTTAGTAATGAACTGAACTAAATGGAAATTGGCATGATGTGAACAAAAGCACTATCTTCCTTTACAATAATTATTTGGGTCTCGTTGGCATTTTTAGAAAATAACAGTGGTGGATGGATGCAGCTAGTGCTTTGTTTTGAAGTCTGCCAGGAGCTAAGAAAAGAAGAAAAGCTTGATAAACTGGGCAGTGATATGAAGCAGCTGGGTGGAAGGGCTATCAGGGAACAATGTCCTTGCTTGTCATTTAATAAATGGATGTTCGGTGACAGATAATGCCCACATGGTGACCATTTTGTGAGAGTGCCTACAACATTGCAAAGGTATTCACCAATCCAAAAAAGGTTGGGACTTGAACACTAAGCTACTATAGTTGTAAAGCACAACTATGCCCAAATATTGCACCAAGCCAAAATCCACAGTAGAATCTTTACTTTAGTGAAGTTTCATAATAGGGTGAAGTTTCTGGTCTTGGCCAAATTGTGGCCTTGTGCTAACGTTCATTTAGTTGTGCTAAGTCCAGCCTGAAGTTATCTTGTGGTTCAGTGCCAGCTTCACAAAACTGCCACAACATTTCCCAAATTATCAACATTCAGAAAGGCTTAGAAGAAAAGATCAAGCTCACTTTTTTCCTGGACCATAGCAGGGTCGCTGCTTGGATGTACAGTATTTACATTTCTGATCTGAAAGAAGCAGGTAATACTTAGAAATGAAGTAGACACCAATTAGCTAAAATCCTCTGTAACAGTGGCTATTCTAATTGTGGAATGAGAAAAAGATACAAAAATAATTCACTCCTCTAATTGCTATTTAGGGGAAAAGAACTGGCAATATAGGCAAATAATAAAAATGGATGTGTAAATACCAAACTGTAATGCTGGGCAGAGTAGTAGATGGGAAAATGATTAAGTAGAGAAACATGAGCTAACAAAATGCGAGGCTGATACTGGCTAGTGCATGAAATGTTAGAGCTGGGAAATATATCTGAGAAGACTTGGAGAAATAACATATACATCTGAGTTCCTGACTGCCACTCCACTGAGGGACAACAGCTGATATTTAGTGGAAGGCTGACATTTTATCATCCAAATATTCAAATCCTAAATCAGCATCCTTAAAATGTGATTATAATTATAATGGTATACGCAGTACCATATTTTTGAGCTAGAAAGAGGTGGTACCTATAAAGTTCTTTGGAAATACTTACAGTACATATACTGCATTTTTGTTTCTGGATAGGTCTGTATATACTGTTTTTGTGCACTAAAAGTATGAGTTGCTTGTTCAGACCATATAAAAGCCTTATCCATCTGAGCATCCTCCAGGTAGGCTGTGCTTAGCAGGATTCTAGGAATTGTAGGTCCGTCTTATTTATTTGAGTTATATCCCACCTCTTTGAACAGGAGCTCAAGACAGCATATAGAGTGCTTCCTCCTCCTATTTTTTCCGCAACAACAACCTTGTGAGGTAGGTTAAGCAGGAGAGAACCATTGGTCCAGGGTTACCCGATGAGCTTTCATGGCTAAGGGTAGACTAGAACCTGGGCCTCTAACACCTTTATTTTACACCACACTGGCTCTCGCTTGTCTGGAGTTAAATGTAGGTTTCTCCATGCTTTTCTATACATGGCTTTTAGAAATAAAAATTCTTTAGTTCTTTTAAGGTTTTTGAGCTGTATCTGTGGGTTTAAATTTATGATTCTTGACATTTTATAGATGAAAGGTTAATTTGGTACTTACTTAAAATGTCAAAGTAATGCCCAAGTTATAGGCAAAATATTAAAGATGTATTGTTCTGGCAGATGTTCTAGAGAGAGAGATGAAAATGAAATTCACTCAAAAACCTTACCCTGACTAGCAGCACAAAGGTTTTTTCAGTTTCAGGTTTCTGCTAATTATATGTGTAATTTTCATTTCTGGTAATGGAAGAAACCCTTGTTTCTGCTCCTACTTCACTGGTGTAGCAAGCATAACCATAAATCTACAGTGATTTATGATGTGGATAGTGAACCTGTGCTTTGTTTGATATATTGATAGACCCCCAAACAGCATAAGAACACATAGAAAGGAGATTACAGTTAAAACGTAAAATGTGCAATCATAACAACAGAGTTAATAAATAAATCATGAAATCCAGAAGTGAAATATTAAATAGAGACAAGACAAAACCTGTTTAAAGAACAGCATGCTAAACAGAACCATACACAACAGGAAACATAATCATTCCTTTAAAACCTGCAGAAAGTTATCAGAGGGAGCCAGGGGTATTTCTTGGGAGAAGACAGTGCGACAATCTGGGTCTACACAAGGAAGGCCTCATACAGGCAGTCTCTAGGCTTATTCTGAAGGAACAGAAGTCAAGGCTTCATGATGGTGTTTTTGAAGCTATATATGAGAAACAACACTGCAGATCAGTGTTTCTCAACCTTGGCAACTTTAAGATGTGTGAACTTCAACTCCCAGAATTCCTCAGCCAGCCAGCTCCCAGACCAACAACCCTACTGGAAATACTTACAGGAGGAATGTCAGCCTTCACTCTTTTCAATGGCTTGTCATGTGTAGTGGTGCTGGCAAGTAAGCATGCCATTAAGTACCATGTATTAATGATGGTTAATTTTAGGAAGCTATTTCTAGCTATTGGGGTTGTTACTTCCCTCCCCCTTCTTTCTCTACGATGCGCCCTCCTTCCACTGAATCTATGTTAGATGAAGCTGATCTCTCTGAATTTGTTAGGTAGCTGATAGCGAATACTCATGCGAGTTACCTCTGGTTCTCCTCCACCCTGGTTGGTTCCTTACCTAACTCTTTTGGAAGAACATAGACTTTAAATGTCCACAGGCCTCCCAGTATGATAGTTAATGGTATAGTTTGATAACTAATTTGGGAAAATGTGAAGTGCTGAACATGACACTAAAATTATTTGTGTGTGTGTGTGGAACTGACTGACTGAGATTGCTTTAAGAAGACAAATAGGGGATTCTCTCAACTCCTAGCAAAATTAGCAGCCAGAATTGGTTTCCTGCTAAACCCACATGATAAGAGATTGATCCCATTCTTCAGAGCATGGGAGGATTTCACCTTCGCCAGAATGTGATGCTGCCAGCTAAAATAAAGACAGAAATGTGGACACATTCATTTTATTTGCAGCAGAACTATTTCCTGGCCTTTTCTGCTTTAAGAATCTGCATGCAATTGTTCTTATGCAAGTTAGTCAGGTTTTTTATTTTATTCTGTGTGCAGTCAGCAGCAATTAGTGATGTGGTTTCTCAGGAGGTCTGGACCAAACTAGTCAGAATGTAGTGATTTAAAAAAAAGATGGGATGGGGAATCTTTGTCTCTTGCAGGTACCACGTGACCTTCAGATCTGTTTTTAAAATAAGATAACTCTACCATCCTAGTTTGCTCAAGTGTAAAACGGCCTCTCATAAGGAGGTATAAATGGTTATTCAAGATAGCATGAGTACCTCACACATACTGCTAAGCCAGGATTTTTTACTCATGGTTTAAACAAACCACAATGACCAGGTTCACATGTCATGCTTAAGCAATAATGTCTGGGTTCACCTGGCTTCATGTCGATGCTTCAGTTTCACAGTGTGGGTTGCCTATGCTTGTTAACAGAATATTCTGCCTTTCCTTTAACAAATTTAGCTAGTCAATATACACCATAACTGAATGACACCCACCCCACAAATTGTTGGGTTTTTTATAATTAAAAATGATAGTAAGCTTATGAGACAACCAGTCTTTGTTTTTACACAAGATCGTGTAATACATGAAGCATTTTAATTTTAAACACTATTTAAATTTAATTTTTTTAAAATGCATGTGACACTGACCAACTTTGTCTGATGGTGCCTGCTACCTTTTAAAGGTTGCTGCTCATCTGAAATACAGGGTCAGCAAATACAGTATTACTTTATTTCCTACTCTTTTTTCTAGTTAAATTCTACAATCCTGTTGATTTTAGTAGTTGAAATTTTATAATGCTTTCTGGTATTGAATTAGTTTGCAGGCTGGTATACAGTAGTTACCTTTTATGACTGTTTTATTTATTTTGGTGCTGAACTAATTTGTTCATGGAGTGGATCTCAGGAAGACATTTCCAGTAAAAGCAGAAAGTCTGCCTTGAGTCAACTTGTAGTGGTTACACATAGGCTTATGTAGTTTTCCTAAGAACAATATGGAAGTGGCTTGCCATTGCCTTCCCCTGGAATGTATTTTTGACTTCCCAGTCTAGCCCCAGAGTTTCCTGCTGGTCTCCCGTCTAAGGTATAAGTAGGTCTGATCCTGCTTTGCTTTTTGAGATCAGCCAAGGTCAGCTGGGTCCTGCTTCCACCACCAATGGCAGTTTCTAAATATTCTAAATACTCTAAATATATTTTGATACATTCAAGGTTCTCTGATATTCTCTTCCCCTGGCCCGTCTTCATTTTTAAGCAGTCTAAAACAGGGTTTCTGAAACTTTGAGGTGTACCTCCCTTAGGGAGGTGCAGAAATGTACAGGGGAGGTGTGAAGAACTTTTAGTTACATTGTTATGATCAACCCACCTTTCTCAAAGTTTCATTGTATTGTTTTCATTGTCCATTTGTGATCATTTTGGTGTTTGGATTTTTAGGGGAGGTGTGTATATTAAGATTACACTAGTGGGAGGTGTGATGGCAAAAAGTTTAGGAACCCCAGTCTAAGGAGTCCTCTAATTCAAATGCATATTTAATGCAGCTTCACCTGGTGAATTAGTGCATTCTTTGACTGGGCATTTTGCTCAGTGAATCAAATAATTGCATAACTCTTCCTTTGACCCATCTGTCCCTAGAATATTGAAAGGTCTATGTTTTCTTGTCTTAATTGTTATAGGAAGACTTGGCTGTTTTCACTTGCGACAGCTATGGACAAGTTTGCATAGAGTTGCTTTTTAGGAATACTTTCTTTTTTCTAAATGCCTCAGTTAAAAATCCACACAGCAAGCCAAGAAAGTTGTTTCACATCAGGTCAGATTCATTGTTCATCTAGCCATGTATTTACCAACTGACAGCAACTTTCTCGTTTTATTTATTTATTTATTCAATTTGTATAGTCATTTGTGACTCTGGGCGGCTCACGTAACTAAACAACCAACAACACAACCAATAAACAAAATGCAAAGGTAAAAAAAAAAAACCACCCCAAAACAATAACCTCCTTTAAAACCAAATTAAAAACCCTATTATAACCAAAATTTAAAAGCTATTTAATAGGTAGCATTCCTATTTCATGAAGAATAGGAATGCTCCCTCTGAGATATTGCCTGCATTTAGCCATTTTAGTGTTTTCTACATCTACCTCTTCTTCCTTTCAAAGTTCTTACATCAGCAGTTTAAAAAAGAAACTTAGTTGATATGCCCACCTTTCCCCTCCAACTCTGTCTGAGCCCCATTTTTGGCTGTGTAATTTGGCTGGTTTCTGGGATATGTTGGTTGGCCTGTCCTGATTACCGTAATTGGTCAGTTCTAAATATAGCTTCCACTTTTCCAGAGCTGGAGAAGTGAGAAGAGAGCCTCCTCACATTCAGTCAGGGCAAAACAGGAAATCTGCTTTCCCATCATTTCCCAATCAAGGGAATAATTCTGTAACTGCATACTTTTTGAAACTGGCTTGGCTCACAGAGGTCCATTTATCTGGTACAGGTGAAGCAATTCCAAAATGGTAGAATTCTTGCTCCTCAGAGAGAAGATTCTTTCCATTTCTCACCTTTCCATGCACAATATTGGACAGGTGTTTTTATATTTACTCTTTTAAATTGTTTTAGTACTTTAATGTGATACTTACATATTGCTTTTACTTTAGCCTTTTGAGACATTATCTTACAGGTAGTAATAGATATTAAATATGACTGGTTATATGCCAGGTTGCTTTTCTTGCTTGTAAACATCCTAAATTACCACATTTTTCCATTCAAAAAGAGCACCCCAAGGAGAAAGCAGTAGTAAAGGCAATAGGTGTGGAGATTGGAGTACTATTGTAGTAGTTTTGTAGGATGGGCCAATTTATGGTGCTTCTCTCCAGTTTATTAAAGATTTGCTGCCAGCCCTCTCTGTTCACTATAAAACTGAGAAGAGGATAGCTGAAGATTTTTGTATTATTCACCAGTAAATGAACAACTCTCAGCAAATTCTGCCCTATTACTGTTGGGCAGATGTTATTTATTACTCTTGTAGCCCTTAGTTTCTCCAGGTAGCTTAAAACAATGCTGTGCCTCTCATTTTTATCTTTTCAGTGCCCCTGTGAGAAAGGCAAATATGGGAAATAACAACAGGTTTAAAGCCACTCCACTTCATGACTGAATTGGGATTTGAACCTAATCCTAGTCCATGATTTCCAAAATCAGTGGAATATGGCTATTGTTGCATTTTGATTTTTGGATATTACATCTTAAAGAGACTTGCTTCTCAGGCACTGGTGAACAGGCTTTCTACTGTGTCTCTTCCAAATTTAGAGTTCCCTCAGCTTCCCTTCTTATGCATCACCAATTATTTTATCAGGATGGGGGTTTCTTTTTATTATTTTATCATGCATGCTCATGATTCTGGGCTTCTTTACAAAGCTTCTTTAACATGTTGCCAGCTTACTGTTAATTAAATAAGCACAGATAAGCACCACTTACCTCAGTTCTGTTTTGTTTGTGTGTGACTCACGTGATCTGAAACAAAAATGGAAGTCCAGTTTTTTTCTTCTTTTTCAAAAAAAATCAGGTTCTCTTTACAAAATAGTATTGTTACATTCTTTTAAAAATCCTATACATATAACAAAATAAGCAATGCTTCTGGGTCATCCATTCTGATGATGAGTCACATGCATTCTTTAGTTGCCTTGTAATTGTCTGCTCGCCATGGATAAGCTTTTATAGAACATCTTCCACCAGCTGTCTTTATTTTATAATAGAAAAAAATTACAAGCAAAGGAAAGTATATACTTAAAAATATTGCAAGGGAAAGTGTACGCTTAAAAGGAGAATTATATGCCTGTTGTGAAGCATTCCCGAAAGGTAGAAACACTGTGTTTTAAATTCTTTCTGGAGATCTGCCAACACTATTGCACGATGGAATGTGTCCCGTCTAGTCCAGTCTAGTACACCAGTGATGGCTGATGAAGTCAGAAAGAACCTCTAAGACTTCTGTTCTTTGTTTCCCCTGTCATGGGAGGAGAGAAGCATTTTGATGGTTATTCTCTACTCTTCCCATCTGATGATTTTATAGAGACTAAAAATAAGTATCTGTCTGTAAAATGTGGTTCCTTGCAGGCATATGCTAACATTCTGAGAGCACCAATTTGGATTGGGCCATCCTCCCATGCAGTGGGTACATTTCAAGCTTATGGGATTACTATTTTTTAAATATAGCGATAGAAGCATCTGCCACTCAGAACTCTATAATTTGTTTTGACCTCTACAACATGATGCATCTTAAGAGTTCTCTTTTGGGGGGCTGCTACTGTTAAATAATTGGGGCAAATATTTGTTTGATGGACTGCAGATCACCCAGAAGATCTATCAAAGATTTAGCTCTAGTACTTTTGCAGTGGTGCTCCAACGTATCAGGTATCTTTCTCAGTCATCCTAGATGTCACCTGTGGCTGAAGATGTCAGGGTTTGACTCCAAGCCTGTTTGAATGCAGCACATAAGCTCTACTACTGAACTACAGATTTGTCTGTTTACCACGGTGTAATTCGAATTAGCTGTAAATACAACTCTGAAATAACAAAACTCTTCAGACATCCTATTTGTGATTTTTTTGTGGTGAGGCTAGTAGCTGTTGCTGACAATGCAAGTTATCTGCATGTTTCCTGTACTTCAGACTGGTGCTTATCCTACCATAAAACCATGTTCTTTGTTTCATGTGGTCTTAATATGAGTAATCATTTCTTTAATGATTATCTGGATTATCTTTGGTGATGTGCAGACTCCATTTTTCAAGTATCCATTTACTCCACTTGGAGTAGATGAAGAGGACTATAATCCCTGAATATGATAAAGGAGTTCCGTAGCATATACTGTAGTAAGTTTGTACACTGCACTTCAGTTATCACTTGAATGTTTTAAAAGAAAATCTTATGGTGGAATTTTTACTGTGGAGGAAATGAGAGAAACTTTGCTAGAAGGGATCATCCCAACACTTAGAATCAGTTAGATGGCTTTTGTGGTTGTCCAGCTTGATACCGGCCTCAAATTAGCACTTGGACCATGATGTTTTGCTTGGAATGGGGGTGGAAGCCAGCAGGACATTACTTGAAGAGTAGAAAGGGAAGGCTGTGAGCTGGAGAAGGCTCTCTTTCCAGCCTGCATGACTAATCATGGTATCACAATATTCCAGCACATACAAATGCTAGTGATTTCTTTTCTTTACAGCCAACTATATGTGCAGAAGAAATTCTGTAATTAGGTTCATTAAGGGGGAGTCTTTAGTGTTAAATTGGTAACCTATTTAAATTAGGTTGTAAAGGTTTTTCAGTGGCTTGGTTGCCTTTGGCAAGTAATGGAAGCTCTCTTCACCCCCTCTCTAATTGGTGAGGCCAGAAAGACTAAGATAGATATTTGTGTTGTAGTCAAGTCTGTTAGTACAAGGAATGGGCCTCTTATCTACAAAATCATGTTTAACAGTGATTGAGGTGCCAACCTGTCCTGCACTGGCAAGGTGATTGAAATGCCTTACAGTATGAGTTATAGAGGAGAGTTATCTGAAGGCTAAATATTCCAGATATTTAGATGCCATTCCCAAATCATCAAAGCTGATTATTTCAGATTATAAAGGATAAATTGCAGATGGAAAATAGTTATCTCTGTCCCATTATAGAGAAAAATATGTTCTTTTCCCATAAATATAAACATTAAATATGAATGTTATTTCCAAGATTGGCAACATGAGCAGTATGTTATTAATGCTGATAACCTTCTCTGTGAAATGTACACTGGGTAAAAGTGAGCTTTAAAGGCGCCTTCTCTTAATCTGGAGAGTATCTAGGTAGAGAATGTGAAAAATAGGGAGGCTATCTTAAATAGTGGGCTATAGTTACATCCAGTGCAAGACTTTATGTACTTATTTTTCATGATTCTTGCAACAATTACACGTTTAATTTCAGTGCTCCCCTTTATAAGATTCTATCCATTTATGGATGTATAATTTGTATGATTACCAGGATTCGTTATGGATCTTGGGTACCCATCTCTGCACTCATGAATCCACCTATAAAGAGAAAAGTGTATCAGATGAAGAATAACAAGGGTCCTTAGATATTTTTTGTGGGAATGAGCTACAGGTAGGCAGTTGTTTTCTCTGTATTTCTTTCTATGTTGCCACAGCTTGAAACATTAAAATACACGTAGATGGTCACTGAATTCTCCAAGCTACTGTGATAAGTAGTGGATATGTTGGACCCTGGCCTTTGATCAAGAGCTGTCAACATCTCAGTCTACAGCATGTCATTTTCAATTTAAGAGGTGTAATAACATATGACTCTTTTCTGCTAGTCTATTTGTCAGTCCTGATGATGTGAAAACATGGCCCTAATCTCTATTATTCAATGAATAATGGATTTACAGCATGAGAACAAACTTAAAATAGTGTCAGAGAGTTTGCTTCTTGAGATAAACCCAGTGAGGCTGTACTAACCATTTGTGAAGTACTGTTTATAGCAGAATCCCAATTACGTTGGTTGGTTCACAACAATCAAGTGCTAATTTTTCCTGATTAAATCACAGATGATGAACTTATCCTGCAATTTTAGGAGCCATGACCATTTTCTTCACTGAGTAAGAATTTTGAAATGTCAGTAATCCCTTTAGGGAAAGGCAGGACTTTTTTATATGATGGTTACATTTCACAAGTTTGATAGGGCAGTTTAAATGAAGAGAAGCAGAGATCAGAATGTACTGAAGAAGCTAGAGATAAACAGGAACATAGGGATATAATTCTACATGTAATCTAGTTCCAATCTTAAGTATTAATTATCCATAAAAGAACATAAAGAGAATTTCAGCTATGTTCCCAGGATATGTAGGGCTATTAAAACTATGCAAGGGTGCTTGCCTTTCACTTCTGTTCACTGCAAGTTTAATAGCAAAGAACCTTCTATGACTGTATTTCATAGCTTTCAAATCAGACCTGTTCTCCTATCTTCTCCTTTGAGTAAAAGTAATCACAGTTGGTTAGTAGGAATATACTGTATGATGAGTTTCTTTTTCTTTTACAGTATCAGGTTTCTTCCTGGCAGTCTGGTCTGCAACCAATTAACCAAAAGACATCCAAAAACTTATTATTGTAGGAAAACTACAGTATGAAAGAATTCCAGTGACTGCTATGTGTTAAATGTGAGTCTTCTATACAGGCTGCTGTGAAAGTATAAGACAGTCAGAATTCAGCAGTAAATCAGGGGAAAAAAACCTGCATGTGCAGAGATGATGATGATGATGATGATAAAGTGCAGTGACTGATATTATTCTGGTGTCTCTCCTGTTATTTCAGAGACATCCTCTGTAGTGAGATCTTCAATTCTTCTACTTCTTTCTCCCACCTGAGCTATGCAACAGGTTGGTAGCACTCTGGTTTGGGCAGGAAGCCCAGTTTTCATCTGTCTCTTGTTTTGGTAATGGACAGATCTGATACCAGGATGTTTTCTTTTGAGTGTGAAAGAACTAACTCTCACACAGGTTGTTTAATGCCATTTCAGATTACTGCTCCTACTTGATACTAGCACCAAAACAGGAGTGGCATTACAAACATCCCAAGAAAGAGGTGGTACTAAATTTTCACATTTAGATAATAAATCTACACATTATGAAATCACTATGTGATTTCAGTGTTGTGTTCAGCTACCCAGTAATTTAAGTCAATATTTTTTTATAGGAATTAATGGTCTTTCTCAGTTCCACTTCATTATTATTCTACTGCTCCCTTATGTGTCATCTTCTGGTTTTCTTCAGGAAATCTCCCAAAGTGATGACGTCTCCCCCACCCCATCTCATTCATTGCCTACACTGGGAATCAGTGGGTAGAGTTCATTCAGTCTTGCCATCCTGGTGTCCTTTATAACTTCCATCCCCCTCATCCAGAATGGCCACTCTGGCTGGAAAAAGGGAAGATGTTCTAACACATCTGGAAGGTGAAGCTGGTTGTTCAGGGAAGTCTGTCAACCCTCCCCTTCACACTATTCAATTATACCTAGGACAAAGTATATAAACAACTGATCTTTACTTGTCAATCTAGCAGCACTGTACTGTTTGACCAGCATTGTGTTAATCTTGTATTTTAACGTTTACCCATGGAAAAATGTATGACATCAGTGGTTGCTCTGCAAACAGTGTGATGTGAATGATTGTGATAAAGCTGATTTAAAATGGTAAAAAATTGTGAAATGCAAATGATACTGCTTCCTGGTTTGAAGGTTTTCTCAATTCATTACTATTAGTGGTTCCAAAATCTCCCAGCTGCAGCCCTTAATATACAGAGCAGAGATGGCTTTTGCATTACATTTCTAGCTCTACAACGACGGTTCCCCTCCTGATACTTTTCAAACATGTTAGGGCTACAGCACTTCTGGATACCAGGGGACCACTGCTTTAGAGTGAACATTTTGTTATGAAAGGCATTAATTCCAAAGGCAAATTACTGAAATAAATATGGAGAGAGTAGCACCGACAAGGTTAAAGCTGCAGTTCTAAACACTGGACTTAAATAGGAATTTGTTCTTAATAAACATCTAAGAAGCATTATCAGCAAGACTGACCAACTGATTAGCAGGGAGACCTTCAGAGGGTGTTATTAGCCTGCCCAAAACAGCAGTGAGTTTTGAGAATGGTGAAGAGCAAGTGAGAGATGTTATTATGATTCCCTCTTGTGTGGCTGTTTTTTACTTAAATAAATGGCAAGTATAACTTTCCATGAGTCAGATCAGGCATCTACCAAATGTGCAGGGTTGGCGCAACCTTTTTCCCACTTCATAGTCCCAATCTAAATGGAGGAACGTAATTGATTTTTGCAAATGGAAAAACATGCTCAGTGGCATCCTCCTTTTATCTAGTCCTTCCTCCATGCTTCTTTAAAAACAAAACAACCATACAAGAGTTAAAGATAGAAAAACATTGCTTGAAGTTGGCATTCCTTTCTTGTATCAGAATCATTATTTAAAAGTTAATTACTAAATTTAGATTTTAGTTTTATCATTAGTCAACATAAGACAGTCTTCTGCATGCCAACGGACTCCAGATTTGTGGGGTTTACAACTCCCAGAATTCCAAGCCTATTGTCCAAACATCTAGAAGATGACATGGAAAGGCTGATATATGTATGATCTTTTTGAATTAACCCTGTTTAATTAAACTTGTTTCCTCACCATAGACTTTCTCCCATCATCAATATATATTCCTGTCACTAAGATGAGTAATATTCCAAGAGGCAGTTTCTCAACTGGGGACTTGTCATTTAACGGCTGAACAACTGTATTTCTGGAAATAATAGGATAATTTTGTTCTACAAATATCCCCATGCTAAACAAACATTGGCTAAGCAATGTACTGTGCATGTATACTGGGGCAAACTCCAAGTTGCAGCATAGCGTGTAAACTTTTCAGCAAGCAAAATTGCTAGCTTTAGGTCAGCTATGTCATGACTAAGCCAGGAGGTCACCCAGCTCTTTTGTGTTTCATTCCAGTTCTGTTTGGAAACCTCCCTGAAGATAACCTATTTTACCTTGAGCAAATGATTTGAGAGTATGCTACTTTTGTTTTAGCATTTCCTAGTTTGGTGTCCACTTCCAAACGGTGGTACGTTCACCCTGTAATCTCAGCCATTGTAGTTATTGACAATGCTATATTAGAGTTATGGAAAGTTGAAATCCAGCATATCTAGAGGTTATCTATTTGGGAAAGGCTACTTCTAGTATACATGAATCTCATTCCTAGAGGGGGTTAGGATCATTTTTGGGTAGCCAAGCACAAAAGAGATCAAATTTCAGCAGTTTCCTACCTAAATAAAACTGTTCATGACTTTTTCTTGGTGGTAGTCAAAACTTTTCTCAAAGCTATCACACTAAATGGTTTTGTTGTCTTTTTTGTTCTGTCCTTTGAAGTTGTATTAAGTATAATATTGTTTTATGATTTTATTTTATTTTTCACAATCTACAGCTGTTTTTAATTGAATCCAAAATAGTTTAGTAGTGTCTTTGCTGTTGTATTTTATTATCATGGCTCTCTCTTGTTTTTTGTACTGTCTATTCCTAAACTATACAGTGACTTAGATCTTAATAAATATGTCACTTCTACAACTCCTCTTTACCTTGGTTGTGGTATTTTGCCAACTGTACAACACTGAAGCTGCAATTTGGTATACATTTATCTGGGAATAAGTTGAAGTCAGCAGCTTTCTTCTGAATAAACGTGCATGGAATTTCACTGCATGGATTACGTGAAGAAACTTCAGATCACTTATTCCTGAAGGGATACTCAACTGTTCTTGCTGTGATACTTAGTTCTGCATGATTCATCTTTCTCTCTCTCTCTCTCTTTCCTCTCACCCTACCTATCCCCTTTTAGCTCTTGTGGAAGGAAGGTCAGTGGTGCCTAGAATTCCATCAGAATGAAATGGTCAATTACTTTAGGACCTTAATTAACTTGTTTTCACTCATTACATAGCTAGAACTCTGTGTGCATACATAAATAAAAAGTGAGCTACCAATTTTCAGTGGGCGATATCTGAATTGCAGTGTAAAATATTAACTGGGTTAAGATACCTGTAAGGTCAAGGAATTTGTTGAAGGAGAACCCTGGCAATCCTGAATTTTGGCTTGGCAATCAAAGCCTCTTTAAAATTATGGAGAGCCAACTCAACAAGTAAGAAATGTATCCAATATCTGGGGAGGTTACTTGCTGAAGTCAAGTTATAGAAATGAGAGCCAGTTGGTGCTTTGGTTAAGCTGTTGGACCAGAACCAAGTCCAAGTTCAAGTCCACCCTCAGCCACTGGGTGACTTCAGGCCAGTTGCTTTTTCTCAATTCAACCTCCTTCATAGGTTGTGTTATCGGGAAAAATTGGAGGAGGGAGTTTGTTGTATCCTGCCTTGAGCTCCTGGAGAAAAGGTGGTTTATAAATCTAATAAACCAACATCATTAGTGTATACAAAGCAAGCATTGTGTGAAATACAGACCCAGAAAGGGATGGAGGGATGCCTATGTAGCTCCTCTTCAAGGGACAGCTAATATCTAGGTTGGCTTTCTCCACTCTGGGTTTCTACAGCTATGTTGGATTAGAGTTTAGATCAGTGTTTCTCAACCTTGGCAACTTTAAGATGTGTGGACTTCAACTCTCAGAATTCCCCAGCCAGCTGGGGAATATTATTATTAGCTGTCCCTTGAAAAGGAGCTACATAGGCATGCTGGCTATGTACAAATGAGTTCATTAAAATCTCCTTGTAATGATGTTAGGCATTTTAATTAATGCACAGGATGAAGTAGATGAAGTCCCTGTCCTCCAACAACCATTGGCTATTTCTCTGTAGCTGCTGGTACCACACTAGTTTTGCTTTTGTTACCAAATAGCTTCTGGGATGTTATAAACTGGTCTGGGGACTTCATGCTGCAAAATCAAGCCCAGAGGGTGTGGGCCGTGCTCTGCTTTGCTCTACAGCAAATTTTGCAATCAGACATAAATAGCCTTTTATTCCAGAAGCAGGCTCAGAGAAAGGAATGTTTTGTCTGGAAGGCATGGTATGTGGCTGGAGCAAAGGAGCTGTTGCTGGAGGCTCCAGTTGGTATACAGCCAATGTGTACTTTCTAATGTCGCTCTTTCCCCACCATTCAGTTCTTGCTATTCCAAAGGTTGGGCTTTCTTTTTCTGTATTATTATAAGACAAAGGGATTGAGTGCATGGGAGGCAAAGCCTAATCCAGTTTGTAAAAAGTTTCTCATCTCAAATTCCTTGGTGATTTTGTAGGTAGTGAACTGCTACGTGCTATTGGGCTGCATCCTTAGGATGCAGCAACATTCAGATGTTCTCACCTTCTTTATTAGACTTCCTAATTCTCATTTTTTCCACCCTCAATTCCTTTCCAAGACTTTGTGACATTCTACCCCCTCTGTCTAAGGGGATCAGTTTGTTTGGTGGAGTCAGCTCAAACAATTTGATCCTTTTTTCTGCCTTATTCTTCCAGGAGGTTCAGGCAATGTGACCAATCACCATTCACTTCCTCTAGGACAGGGATGTACAAGTTTCTCTGGACTATGGACTAAATTCCAAAGCAAGTGGTTGAGCCCAGGACAAAATTTTAGTTTAGTTTCATTTATATTTAATTAAAATTAAGTCTAGATAATACAGTATTATTATTTTCTAGTCATCCATTTAAAGATTTCCTTTCCTGTCATATCAAAAGTAGAATTTTGTAACAATGTTTGAAAGTCTTCAGGGGTCCCATGCAAAGTCTTCAAGAGCTGCATGTCTGTTCACATTGTAGACTTGACTGTATTGTATAGATTGGATGTTTTGATATTAGGAAAATTAATTCAGAATTTCAGAGCTGGCAGTCCTGGTTTAAAATGACCTGGTCTTCAGCTCCTGATTTTGTACAAATAGTGGCTTGAGGTAATCCTGACCTTCCTGCTGTGGTGTTAAGCTGATACTGGAATTTGTTTAGTGCTTTTACCTTTAATGACACTTGCAAGCTGGGCATTGATGCATTTGTCATTCTCTTAACTCTGCTTTAAAAAGGACATGCATCTGGCTAGCTCATGGTTCATTTGAGTGAATCATTCATTTGCGTCAGCATATATACTTTTTGCTTCTTCCCTGGAATGTGGTAGGTTGTTAATATTCCATCATCACCATCAATGTCTTCAGCGAATCTATCAAGGGAATAGCAGCAGCATTACTCTTAGAAGTTATATCTTTTGACATTTCAGTGTCCAGTGAATATAGAGATGGTGGACAGGAATACTTGTAGAAACATTCTAATTTTATTACCCTTCTCAGGGATGCAAAGTTGCTTTACATCTGTGGAATCCAAGTGTAGCCTTTAAAAGTAACTCCAAGGTGCCAACATTTCTAATTCTGAAATTGAACTTCAGTAGAATATTAATGCAATTTAGACAAAACTTCTTTGTTTGCTGGGTCTCAAAATGCCAAACGAAGAGAATTTCATCTCCAGATTGCTGTGTGAGGGAAGTCTTTTCATTCTGTTTCTATCTCAGGGGTGTTTCCCATTTGTTTTGGGTTTTAAAAGGGTTTCATGGATGTTAAATACTAAAGAGCATTTTCATGGTTAATTTTAAATAAATTCTGATTACCATAGTCTTTCTATTAGAATACTGAGATGCCTGTTTTTCATTTGGCTTGTTATTTGGGAAAGCAGATTATAAATATCTTCCCAAAGCAGTATTTAAGCAATATATACCATTTAAAATTAAAATAAACAATGTATATTATTTTAAGCATAACAAGATTTTTTTAGGATTTATTCCCCTGGACAGTTGGTGGTGATAGCCCTGGAGGGTAAGGGGAGAAAATCCATCTGAGAAGGCTTTTGGGGTGGTCTTTTCCTGCTTTCTCCTGCAGGAATCCTTCTTCTGGGGCAGTTGCTGATAATGCCTGGGGTTGGAGTGGGGAGAGAAGAGGTTTTAGAGAGCTTAATTTAGTTTAATTTAATTTAATTTAATTTAATCAGATTAATTTAGAATTTGCAAGATAGTACAACCTAAGATTAGAATATTGTTGATGGGACTAATTATTGTTAATTAGTCCTCTTTTCTAGCATTAAGATATGCCTATAAATTTGAAATACACATGAACTTTATGCTCATGTTCTCCATTCTGGTTCTGGTTAGTCAAACAACCATATCAAATCATAACATGTCATCAGGATAGTAAAATAGGGTAAAATTAATACAGGGCATTGGAATATATGAAAATGTTCAATCAAATAATCGGATAAGATCATCCCCTTGTTAGTTGACCTCAGTGTGATCTAGGTTGGAAGCCCTCAGTTGAATGGCTTTAGGTATAAACTTGACAGCCTTTTTGACTGCCCAGTATTTGTATCCTGAAGGAGATGACAGAGAGAGAGAGAGAGAGATTATAGACAGATCCCAAGGGTTGGTTCTGTCATCATGCACAAGGTGTATTTGATTATTTTGCTGGTTCATTCTGTGCCACACACAACACACCTCTTTTTCAATTCCCTCTTACTGCAAATTTGAGAGCTTTCCTAAGTGCACTTAATTTTCTCACAATATACTTCTTCCTGATTGCACTTTCTTTTATTTGCTAAGCCACCTCCCAGAAGAAGGCAGTGGCAAATCAGTTCTGTATTGTTACCAAGAAAACTAGAAGGATATAGTCATTATATCACCAGGAGATGAGCTGGACTTTACTTTTAAGTGTGCTCTAGAAGCTTAAGCTACATAAATTATAGTCCAATGCCCTGAGAAGCTGATAAATCCTCTTTCCATTTAAAAAAAGCAAAATGGGACACAACAAAGTTTAGAGGAGAGAAGGAATCATTAGGCCAGTGTTTCTCAACCTTGGCAACTTGAAGACATGTGGACTTTATCTCCCAGAATTCCCCAGCCAGCATTGCCAAGGTTGAGAAACACTGTATTAGACAGTAGCTGCCTTGGGACAAATATGCACAAATTACAATGAGTTTGTTATCAACATAGAAAATGTGACATTTTGCTACTGTAGACTGTCTTAATGGTTGCTTATGGTGTATGTGCACACAACAGAATGGAGGAAGCTATCATTTGTGCTTTGTTGTCAGCATAAAGTAAGCTATTCTAGGCTATTGTGAAGTGTGTTTTCTTTATGGAACACTCAGTCCAGAAAATACTGGAAAAACATGTTTTTTCCTACAGCTGAAGATGGAAATGGCCATCCTCCCATGCTTAGAGAATGTAAGCCTTGCACAACAGTATGCCTCTGTAAAACATGTGGTGCTCTGACAACAAATCATATAGGACTGTGTATCCCTTATTTGGGTGACTTATGCTATTCATTTTTTTTTTTCATTTTCCTCAGAGCCTTTTGGCAGTGTTGAAAATTGCTTCATGGTACTGCAACTAAAATAATTATTCTAGCATTTGTCACAGGATTTTTCTGAGTTTATCTGGCAATATTTGCAGTTCAACACTCTCCCCCCCTTTAAAAAAAAATCACAGAATTGTAGAATTTAATAGTGACTTGAAAGGTAACTGGAGATCATCTAATCTCTGATAGCATCCTGATTCTACAGCCATTCCTACTGTCTGCTGTAAACTCCAGTTAAAGAGTCTGCATGCTTGTTGAACATTCTTGCTATTAGGGAACTTTTCTTTATATTTTGCCAAAGTCTGCTTCCTTGCAATTCCTTTCTAGCTCTCTCGTCCAGAACAAAGAAAATAACCCCCATCTTATTGTCTTGAGAAAAGTTACAGCCATGCACTCTCAATAATAATAACCATCTCTTTAGGACTTAGTTGCAGTCATAGGCAGGTAAATATGCACTCATGTAGGTGAAGTGTTCAGAAACAAAGTACAGAGAAAGTGTGACCTAATGCATGTGAACCTGTCTAAGATAAGCAGACTGAAAAGATAGAGCAGTTTGGCACGTGGGTATAGAGATACGGAACTGCTTTTGTTTGAAAACTACCCATGCTAAGTGGATTGCTCCAGTTTCTACAAGATGCTGTAGATTGAATGGTAGTTTAGCAAAACAGCTGGTATAAAGTGTGAATGGAGAGGATGTTCTCTTTCTCCCCCAAATGCTAGAACAGTGACTTGACTCTTCCCATAAATTGTCCATAAATTGACAAAGTGAAGAACTTCACAGAGCATCTAATGAACATGTGCTTTCGGTTATCATAAGATGTGATGATCTTTGGCATAAAGTGCTTTTAAGTTGTGAGTTATGTGTTCAAGGTATGCATGCTGAGAATGGAAATGAGAAAAATGTAATTATAGCAGTTCCTGCCCCCACTGGACTATATATGCACACACACACACACACACACACACACACACACACATATTTTTGGCACAGCCATAGTGTTGAAAAAAGGAAGGGTGTTGCTTGGATCATGATGATAACCCACATGGATCTATTATATGAATGTGCATAGGGACTCTTTACACCTCACTGAATGTTAAATAGATTAGGTTTGGGAGTTGCTACCATGAGTCCATTTCCTCCTACATGGCTTTAAGTTCCGTGCTATGAATATATGAAAGTGTTTTTGTATGATAGTAAAGGTAAAGGTAAAGGTTTCCCTTGACATTAAGTCCAGTCGTGTCTGAATCTAGGGGGCGGTGCTCATCTCCGTTTCAAAGCTGAAGAGCCGGCGTTTGTCCGTAGACACTTCCGTGGTCATGTGGCCAGCATGACTAAACGGAACGCCGTTACCTGCCCGCCGAAGCGGTACCTATTAATCTACTCACATTTGCATGTTTTTGAACTGCTAGGTTGGCAGGAGCTGGGACTAGTAACGGGAGCTCACCTCATCACGCGGATTCGAACCGCCGACCTTCCGATCGGCAAGCTCAGCAGCTCAGCAGTTTAACCTGCAGTGCTACTGCGTCCCCCATTTTGTATGATAGGGCTAGTAAATTGTTAGAATACTAAATCAAGAATTGTGGTTTTAAATTGGTAAGTGTATATTGTTGTACTTAACAATATTTATATTTTAGCTTTCAGTGGAGTGAGGTGGTATTGATTCTACCCCCATTGCTGTTGTACATTCAAAACAGCCCCATGATTGAAGCTGGCCTGTGCTCACACTATGAGCTGAAGGTTGATTATGAGGAGCAAGGAAAGTGCCTCCCTACTCATGAACTTCCTTTGTAGATCTGATTTTGCACAATTCTTATATTCCTAAATGTGTAGTGAGGACAAGGACCCAATGAAGCTTCAGCTATTTCATGCCAGTTATGAGAAGATGCAAGTGAAATTGCAAGTGCAGGATCTGGCACCGAGTGCTCTTGGGAGCAAAAACGATTAATGTTAGTTCTGCTATTTTTTCCATTGTTTGGTTACTGATCATTAGGTGGAACCTATGTAAAGTATGACTTAAAGACTTCATTAGAATTCTTTTTTTTTCTTCTTCTTTTCTTTTCTCACAGCACTTCACAGAACTCCTTGATGATTTTTCTCAGGACGTTTTGGGGCAGCTCTTGAATGATCCGTTCCTGTCTGAGAAAAATGAGGTGATGGAAGTGGAGCTATCACCAGTTTCTCCAGCTCCCCTCATCCAGGCAGAGCATAGCTATTCGCTTTGTGGGGACTCTCGGCCCCAGTCACCACTGACCCATATTTCAGCTGATGACAATTTCAATGAAGGTAAAAGAGTGTAATGAACTTTGCTACCCAACTTCTGGAAATAAGACTCTCACTATGGGTTGCCTTGAAGTATAACCTGTCTAGAATCTTGAACTGGGCAATGGTGTGTTAATATCTTAGAAATATATTCATTCATACATTTGCAAAGGGTGCTGTTGTCAGAAATTTTTTTTTTTTCTAAATGTCTATGAAATTCTTGGGAAGGGCATGCCCTTTTCCTCTTATTGTTAGCTAGAAATGTCTGTCAACTGTTGTTCTGGAAACTATTTTTGACTCTGAAAAAGTGGTTTCTGTTCTGCAGGCTAACAATATTATGGGCAACTGGCAGCTTCTTTGGAGATTGTATGTGGGACAGTAGGTTTGAGTGATTTTGAAAAACTGAAGCTATATTCAACGTGTATAATTGTAAATAAACTCAAATATTGCAAACTGCCATTAGACTCCAGTGATCATATCTATAGAAAATGGGACCCTTGTTATTTTATTTGATTTAGAAAGCTGTTTGGTTCCAAAGTGACTCTGCACAGCTTACTTAATTAAAAGAGAGGAGGAAGCAATCAAAAATTAAAAAAACATATACACACAGATAAAACAATCACTCTTTGCCTAAAACACTACCCCAGCGCTGCCAAGCGCTCACAAACAACCTTTAGAGGCTTAAGAGTTATTTTTAAAGACTTGCAGAACCCTTGCAGAACTATACAAATCTTTGTGGGGATGCTGTTCCATAGGGCAAACTCTGTAGAAGAAAAGGTGTGCTGGGTCCCACTAGATGACACTGTTTAGTAGAGGAGACCTGCAGTGTCCCCACTCTGCCTTATCTGACTAGATGGGTGGAAACCATTGGAGATAGCGGTCCCTCAGATGACCAGGCTCTGTGTCATGAAGGGCTGCATAGGTAACAGCCAGCACCTTGAATTGTACCCAGAAGCCAACTGGCAACCAATGCATCTTCCAGAACAGTGATAGCACATAGGCATATCAAAGTATGCTCATTATTGCCTGCACTGCTGCATTTTGAATCAGCTGCAGCTTCTGGATGGTCTTCAAGGGCGCATGTAGAGCACATTGCAATAGTTCAATCATGAGGTGACTACGGTTTGAGTGACCATCTGAAGGGTCTCTCAATCCAGGAATGGATACAACTGGTGCACAAGATGCACCTGTATAAAAGCCCTCCTGGCCACAGCTGCCACCTGCTCTTTGAGCAATAGCTGTGAGTCCAGAACATCCAGGCTGTGCACTAGTCTTGAATGAAGAAGTGCCACCCCATTCAAGATCAAAGGTGAAAAATTCCCTGAGCCATTGGGCTCAAACAGCCACTTGGTTTTGGCAGAAGTGAGAATGGCACTGTTCCTCCTCATCCAGACCCCATCAGCTTCCAGACACTGGGCCAGGACACTCACAGAATCATCTGAGTGGTCCAGGGTTGAGATAGCATCTGGGTATCATTGGCATGCTGATGATCCCAGATCCCAGATTGATGGTTGATCATACCCAGATGTTTCATGTAGATTTTAAACAGGAGGGGTGAGAGTGTTGAGCCCTAAGGTACCCACAAGTGAGAGTCATGGATGCAATCTCAGCCCCTTGTCACCACAAAGGAAGGAGGTGAACCATCACATTATAGTACTTACCTCTTCTAGACCCCACAGTCAATCCAGAAGGCTATTATGGCTGACAGTATTAAAAGCTGCTGAGAGATCAAGGAGCACAAGGATGAATGCACTACCCCTATCCCAGCTGTGCCAGAGATCCTCAAGAAGCATGACCAGTTCTCACTCCGTAATTGTCAGCTCCTACAAGATAGGCCAGACTAAGGAACTAATGCCATATAGGTCAGGACTACTTTTATTACAACAGCTAATAGGAACAGAATCCTGCAAGTCTGAATGTGCTTCCTCCTCCCTCACTTTATCTTCGTGTGAACTGATGTAATGGGAAGAAGGAATGACCTTGAGGAACAGGAGGAAGAACCACAGCCAGGACAATGGTCAGATAAAAGAAATCTGAGTCCAGGGCAGAAACATAATTTTAGAAAGTGTCTCAGACATGACTCCCCCTAGTTCTCACAAAGTTAAAAGGAGGGAGGAGGGAAGTGCATTCAGACTTGCAAGATTCTGTTACTATAACCTTATTATAAAAGTCGTACAGCATTTGCTTGCATTTCTTTGGTTTCCAAGTTTGGTTTACCTTGGAGGGCTGACATCTAAGGAGGGGCTTGTCTGATACATTTTCTCAAGTTATTTTCTTGGCCTGGGCTTAAACCCCACTTACTTGGCTGTTGCCTTGGTAGTGGCTCTTTCTCCTGTCCTTCAAGGCCATTCCCTTGCCTGACACCTAACTGAAACAGCTGCAGATGATCCATTTCCTCCAAGAGCCTGTGGAACTGTTGTCAGACTACTTTCTCAACAACCTTTCCCCCAAAAAGGGATGGTTGGGAACTGGATGACAACTGTGCAGAAGAATGGGGTCCAGCGATGGCCTCACCACCGACTCCTTCAAGGCTGGAGGGACCATCCCCTCTCTCAAAATAGGTTGACACTATTGCATGGACCCAACTACAGGGCACCGCCTGAACTGCCTTAACAGCCCAAGAGGGCCCAGTGGCTGAACTCACAGTTTGGAAGAACTTGTCCACTTCCACAGGAATCACAGGTTCAAACTCCAGATATCCCCACAAGACAGCGCTCCTGGCATTTGACTTGGACCTGCATAGTTGGAATCCAACCCTGAGCAGATCTAGCGGCATTATCCACCAAATTGCATGAATGTTCCTCACAGCAGCCCTATAAAAGGTCCTGTGGCTCATCCATCCCCAGCATGTCACCTTAAACAGGGCCACCAGACAGCTATCAGCAAATGCAATAAGGATGGAGAAATAATGTTTCACCTTATTGCCAGAATGTAATCTCAGATACGGGCTCTTGTCTTTGCTTTTGCTTTTCTTGTAAACACAATATCCCTGAACTGCCTCACTACTCTGAGAGGTACATTTAATGTAGACAGAATAAAGAAATTCCTTTTAGTTTGAAGGCCAAGTGTTGGATTAAACAGCTGTCTTGTTTGCTACTGCTTCAGCACTTGTGTGTATGATTTTGTCTTGCTGTTGCATGGTTTTCATCAGTGATTCATGTTGATCCTAGTTTCAGATGATTTACTGCAAAGAATAGCAAATATCACATTGATGAGCTTTTAATTATATTGATTGAAACCTCTCAGGGTCCTTATACTACAGATGGATGGAGCCAAAGCTAGAAGTGGGAGGAGTATAAAACTAGGCATTATTGCATGTAACTAGGCAAAGATCTCCATGCATCCTCACTCTGAAGGTTCCTTACCCTCAAAAAGTCTCCTTCAAGTCCAGCTGGATTCCCGGTGAGTTCATAGACATGTCCATTTACTTTTCTGGACAACAGTTCAGAAGGGATTTCCCTTTGCTTTCTTCCAGAACTTTTTTTTTTTCAGTTTCACAGTATAGACATCCATAGAGGACTCCCATCCATTTATTAACCAGGTCTGATCCTTCTTAGCTTCCAAGCCCAGATATGGTTAATGAAGGCCTGCTACCAGCTGAGATTTCTTTCTGTTATCCCTGTTTAATATACACCAAACAGGGTGAGAGAAACTGTGCTTGGAAGTGTTTGTTTTTTAGACAGATTTGCTATTTGTGTGTTGGTTCAATGACCTATAAAGATATCATAAATATCTACTGTGAAATAATTGTGGGGTAACATGATTGGGAAGGAAGGTACACAAATCCACTGAATCTGGCTTTATTTTGGACACCCATTAAACAATGTGCCAGCATCTGCTTGAGTGCATTGTGGAACAAAAATCAAAAGTTACGTGGAAATGAAAAGTGTATGGTGTATATTAAAGAGGAAGATAAAATGTTTCAAAAAAGAAAGTTAAAACATTTTCCAGGCAGTCTGCTGTGGTCCTTGTGGGCATCTGTGGATTTGTATACAAGTATGAAACCAGCCATATGTGCTGCTAAAAATTAGTTTGATGTGCACTTATTTAATGGGAGCTTGCTTAACTCTCCCCCCACACCAAATTAATGCACACATTTCTAAAAATAATTGTCAGTTATCTTTGCCAATTTCAGGTGATAATTCATGACATGTTCTCTTTCTTGAAATGAGTAAAAATATATGAGAGTGACTTTTTTAAAATATAGGAATTCATAATGCACAGCAGAGGGTCTTGACAGATGGCCTAAATGCTGAAAGGGAATCAAATCACATCTTTCTAGGGAAGGAAATCCACAAGTTGAATGTTGAAGTATTCATGTTCTAGTCATTCACCTCTCCTGGACCCATGCCATCTATATCACTTTGTTGCTGTCACAAAATGGTTTCCATAGGGAAGGGGCAGTTATATATTCACAAAAGAGAGCCAGTTTGGTCTAGTGGTTAAGGCTCCAGGCTAGAAACCAGGAGTCTGAGAGTTCTAGTCCCGCCTTGGGCATGAAAGCCGGCTGGGTGACCTTGGGCCAGTCACTTTCTCTCAGCCCAACTCACCTCACAGGGTTGTTGTTGTGGGGGAAAATAGGAAGGAGCACTAGGTATGTTCACCACCCTGAGTTATTTATAAAAATAATAAAGGCAGGATAAAAATTAATGAAATAAATAAATAAATAAATAAATAAAATGGCTGCCATGTTGAGGATGGCCAATCACACATCTCCCTTTGCTAGAAGATAAACTGGAGTGGTTGCTCCCTGCCACTTCTATTACCTCAGGTTACCTCTGACGTTTTTCTGGGCAGTTGGGCATACTGTGAATGAAGCACTGAGCTTTCATTTTTATTTCTTAAAAAGAATGTTATGCAGCCTGTGCGGAACCCCAAAGCGTTCTTGTTACGCAAGATTGGTGGTTTGCTTTGCAGCATGACAGCTTCCCATTCATTTTTTAAAAATTGAAAATCCAAAAAGAAATTACAGTCAGGTGGCCTGGGAGTCCACCAAGCAGCAAGGAAACTGTCTGCATGTTTCTCTGCTTAACAATCAGCTATCATTAATATTTTTCTATTGACAACAGACAATCATATTCAGGATCTTAGGAAGCCCAAGGCACATACAGTAGTTACTCAAACGTCTGGTGAATCACTGATTATCTTTTTGCTGTTCTAAACACTGATGCCTGCTCATCAGGCCTGCTGAGATAAGAGTTGGATGAGGGCTGGACTGACATAATACGCCTGTATTTTTTTGCTTCCCCCTTCAGAGAGTTTCAGTTTGTCCAATACTAAAGTTTTCCCTTTAAAAGAAAATAGTTCTAGGAAACAGAATCTAGTTCTTACAGCAACGGAGTCTAATGGATTTTTCATAGCAAGTTACTTGACATGTATCAGCAATCCAAGTCAAGCTTTAAACCAGGCTGAGATTCTGACAAGGGAAAATTGCCAAGATCACTGTCACAGTATACTTGTTTTGCTTTTGCTTGCAAGTGTATGCCACTTCCTGACACTTTCAAAGCAGAAGTATATTAATACAGTTGCAGAGTGGAGGCTTGATCCTTGAGTCATATCTACAGCGACCATACATCCTTTATTATTGTCAGAACCAGGCCAAGAACCACGCTGAGTCAGTGTCTTTCAACTCTAGTTCTTTATTGTTCTCACCATATAGGCAGAATCTTGCCAGACTAAAGCTACTCTAACTAACCCAAGCACAAATAACCTGAGAGACTCTAGGGCGGGGCCACATTGAGTCTCTTTGCTTTCCCACCAACAGCCCCTGGACTACTGAGAGTTCTCTTATCTCCCTGGAATGCGTTCTCTCCTTCCTGAGGGCTAGCGGCAGCGAGGAGATCCACCACATCACACACACACCCCACTTTTATAATCGTGATGCATTCCATCACGATTATAAAAGACAATCCTTTATTTCAGAAAGCTGTCCTTTAGATTAATTTAATTATTTATCGTCTAGGTTTTGCTCTTGAATTTTCCTTTGTAAAGCAAAGTTATAAACATAAACAATTCTTTCTGTCTTTCTTTTTTAAATCCTTATGAAGCTCTTTCAGATTTGCTCCTTTTTCAGGTTTGTCCTTTATTTTTTCCCAAGAAAATATGGTCACTGTAGTCATATGCCACTTGTGGGTTACAATCAGAAGATTTTAATCATACAGAAGTGCTGTTACATACATACAAACATGTGCATGTACATACACATTTATGTATAGTAATTATTAAGTTAATTATACATAGTAATTACGTTAAAATTACGTAATAAGTTTAAGTAATGAGTTTCTTAAATAAATTATTTAAGAAACTTGTGTCCATTAATAAGAGAAACTTTTAAAGCATCCTTGAGATATGATAACTGGAATCAGTCACATTCTTTCTCCCTGTCATTTTGCTTTCTTTACAAGGACATAGGAAGAATGGTACTGGTTTAAAATAAAGGTGTCTTTAGAGCAAGTTTGGGTGACAAACTAAAACATTAGTTAAAGCGAATGTGCATGATGCCATCTTACCCTTGTTCCAAGGAGCTCTTTAACCATGATCTGAAGCTTTTCTAAAGTTAAGTATGTCATCCAGATGTAATTCATTTCTGGTTAGCATGAGCTGGAATTTGAAATTAAGGAATTAGTCAGAAATTAAACTCCTGGCTATTACATCATTCTGTGGTGATGAGTTTAAGAACAGAATCCCGATTAAATACATCTTTGTCAGAGCCTGAAATCTGCATAATGGATATATTATGTCAGCATTATATGAATTCATTTAAGGCTATATCAGTTTCAAGTTACCCTGGAAACTTTATTTTGCTAAGGTTTATTTGATTATTCGAAGGGAACCCCATCTTTCATATGAATTGTTTCTCTTGTAAAAAGGACTCCAGAGATTTCATTATGTTAGAAATAAGATTTGCCTCACCCACCATGTTCCGTTTTTTAACCCAAGTGGTGGTTGCCAATTTGTGAAATTCTAATTTGGTTCAATATACAGTATGTATTTATGTAACACCCTGAGGCTATCCTTCCTAGATTCCAGTAAACAATTATTTTTAAAAATAGCAAATTGTGACATAATTTAAGTAATAATTTGTTAAACGTTGGGAAATTAAATATGTCTTTGACATTAAAAAAAAATAAATTTTGGCACCAGGCAGATATATTTTTGTTATCTCAAGTTCTGCATTTGAAACCTTTTGCAATCTTTTATATTTTGTTGTATGTATTTTAGTATTGTGTTTATTGGCACTTCTTAAGAATGCGGTGGCGCTGCGGGTGGCGCTGCGGGTTAAACCGCTGAGCTGCCGATCGGAAGGTCGGCGGTTCGAAACCGCGCGGCGGGGTGAGCTCCCGTTGCTCGTCCCAGCTCCTGCACACCAAGCAGTTCGAAAACATGCAAATGTGAGTAGATTAATTGGTACCGCTTCGGCGGGAAGGTAACGGCGTTCCGGGAGTCATGCCGGCCACATGACCATGGACGGGTCCTTAGGGACAACGCCGGCTCCAAGGCTTAGAAACGGAGATGAGCACCGCCCCCTAGAGTCGGACACGACTGGACTTTACGTCAAGGGAAACCTTTACCTTTACCTTAAGAATGCAGTAAAAGGTGTTGTTACTGGTTCATAAACTGTTATTTTATGTTTTTTGTTCGTTTACTATGGCTGTTTTTTGTTTGTTTCTATGGTTGTTTTTTGTTTATGTACTATGGCCATTAGATTCCTGAAGGCTCTGAGTAGCTTACATCTAGCAGTAACAAAAAGATTAAAACAATAATCATCACCATTGTGCAAGCTCCTTATAATGTCTTTTCCCAACCTTCTCCCTAGGAATAGATACTACCTAGACCCTAAGCCTGAAACCATCTTCCCCTTCTCTTCCCCGCTTCATTGTTAAAGCTAGATCAGGCATAGCCCTGATCAATGCAAGTTTTGAAAACCAGTGAGTAAGGTATAAGTATTGTAAATTATGGAGTCCAGCCCCTTGAAAAGAGCCTTTGTGTGTGTCTCAACAAAGCCAATGCTGAACCAGTGATGCTTCACCGTTTTTACTCTTTTCCGAACCCACAAAGGGAAGTCAAGCCATACATTCAGCTCCTTATTTTGACTAATTTTGTCCAGCTGAATCCATAATTATCATTTTATTACTGAACTAGTTTTATGTATATGTGACAAGGTGGTGAGAAAGTTGGGATGCCTTGTGAATCCCATTTATTATTACCCCCCAAATAAAGAAGGCCTTCTTTTTCCTGCAGCTTATGGAGATGCAAGGGCAGGAAACCCTTTAGCATCTGGGGGCTTCACTTAGCAGGGGTCTTTTTGGCAGGTGAGGGCTGTAGGAGTAAAGCAATGATGTGAGAGGGTTGGGTGCAATTTGAAGGAAATGTTATTAACAGGCATGTTGAGCCTGTTAATATTTCTTTCTTTTCATAGAAACTTTGCTCCTTGAAGAAAGTGTATCCTAGGTAAAAGGGCCTCAGGTA
This sequence comes from Candoia aspera, assembly GCF_035149785.1. Taxonomy (NCBI): domain Eukaryota; kingdom Metazoa; phylum Chordata; class Lepidosauria; order Squamata; family Candoiidae; genus Candoia; species Candoia aspera. The sequence goes on along the minus strand of NC_086159.1, from coordinate 20,081,509 downwards.
TTTGATACAACCTATAGGTTGCCAAGATCTGTCTCATAGCAAAGAAATCAGATATGGTTCTAAATCACATAGTTGCAATGGGAAATGCCTCCTCTAAGTAAAAAAGGTTACTGTACAAGGTAGCATAGCATTAAAATCCAGTTAGGCCCAGTGGCTAGATTCTAAAGTGAGAAGTAATTTCCCTGGAATGTAGGCCTTTGGTTGCAAATGCAATGTTAAAAAGAGACAGACCTTCTACACATGCTTAGAAACTATTCACTCACTCACTCCTTTGAGGACTAGGACCTGCTATGGAGAACAAGTTCCTATCAAAGCTAGGTTCTTGTACAGTCTGAACCTCCGGTCAGTGAAACTGGTGACCACCCTTCCAAACAGTTCTTCAGTATTATTCTTTCACTTGCAATTTTCTAGTTTCTCTCTTGCCTCCCCTGCTTCCCCCCTTTCCATTTAATCATTCCACTCTGCCAGCCTGAAAAAGATTCTAGTGTTTGGCTGTTGCACAGAACCTTCTTTGTTGGGAGCAAAGCTTGCCTTTCAGTATCTATGGAATTAGCTAGAGCAAAAGAGGGGAGGTGGGGGGGACAGATAAACCCTTGACTCTGGGCAGCTGTTAAAGGAAACTATTTCATAGATGAATGCAGCCTCTCACCTGGTAGGACAGCGCAATGAGCTAGTATTACAGAAGCACTTAAAAGGGGGTTATGTGTGCTTTGCTATGAGTAACTTGTGAGCAAAATCTGTCTGTGGGTTGTATGTAAGTGGCAGATACAGGGAGGGATGATTTCTATTCCTAATGTCAGAAGTTTACAGTAAAGTAAGCCTTTTCTAAGAAATGTCTCAGTTTTGAGATAAAACAGTATGTACGTTTTTAATGGGTCAAGAATTTCTTAAGTATAAGTGCTGTTTTTTTTTTAAATGCAGTTTTTTTTTTCATGTTGATCCTTCTCGGCAGAGCTGAGATTACTGTTTTGAAGTGTCTGATTACAGGATGTATACATATTTATTTTTGCTTGTAATTTTTTTGGCTTGGCCTATGGTAATTCAAATTACATCTTCCCTTGCCAGTGGGGGAGGTTTAAAATTACACCATAGAGTAATTACTAGCATCAGATGTACAACATCCCCCTGCCACCTTCCCATTGCTGAATTGAAGGCTGCAGAAACAGGAGGCTGCAGGATTTTTTTTCTCTCAAACTTAGTTTTTTCTCTCCTGTTGTGGACAGATCTCTTGGTAATTGCATTTTGCTGCAATAAACATCTCTTCTCTCCAAGGTGAATCAATCCATTAGCTCTGTATCATTTTACCAAAGAGAAGTTGTTGAGTAGGACAGCAGCAAACAGACAGTCATCACATGAGTTTGAAATTATATATGTTGACAAAGTCATGGAGGCCTAAGATTCCTGTGGCTGTTGGCTTTAATAATACAAAGGAGTCTTTACTTTTTAAGTGGATGCTGTATAACTTGCTGGTGATTTGCAGTACGCAAGAGGGCATCCAACAAGCATCTAGCTAGCTGTTCCTGGAAATGGGATAAGGGGCACTATAATTAGGGTTAAACCAGTCTTAAAGGAGACCTCCATCTCTTGACCATTTGGTTCTGTTTCCTTTGCACTTTGCCACTAGTTTTATAGTGCTGATTTTGACTCGTGAGCCGCTGCTTTAATCTTTTTCTGGAGGTAGAACCCCTTTAAAAAAATATCAGCCACAGAAAGCAAGGTGATCATGCAGTGATGTATCTGCAGGGGACAGGGTGGAATGTTTGGCCCTTTTGGATAGGTCTCTCTTTAAAAAGTAAAAAATGTGCTAAGCCTGTTGAGGATTTAACACACCCATTCTACTTATTTTTGTTGGTTTTCAGAGAAAACCAACATTAAGATGCACTGTCATTATTTGTCACAAAATGATCACCAACATTTGCTTTAAACCCCCAAATTAGCCTTTCCTGACATAGCCCGGACTGCTGGCAAGGAATTCAGGGAGCTGGAGTGGAGTCTCAGTGCTTTTGAAGGTGGGTGGGGGGCCCCTCAATGGTTTGTGACTAGACCAGCCTTTCTCAACCTTTTGACCCTGGAGGAACCCTTGAAATATTTTTCAGGCCCCGGGGAGCCCCTGCACATTCAGGCTCAAATATGTACGGAACCCTGGTTGAGAAACCCTGGACTAGGCTATGTCAAGAATGGCCTTATTCCCATTGAAGATGCTTGAATCAGCTTCAGACCTCACTACCATCTAAAATAAGATGGGAAGGAATCAGGCAAAAAAAAAATCTTTTTGTTTGTGGCAGCCAGATTGTAGAATACCTTCTCTTAAGATCTTGTTTGTTTGTTTAGCAAATTTTATTTATTTAGCAAATTCATATATTTTAGCAAATTTATATATTCATATATTTCAAAAGGACCTTTACAAAAATCTTGATTTGTATTACATAGTCTGCAGCTGTTTCTATAGTTCTATTTATTCTTGTTTCATCCTCTTTTTCATTTAAGGTCACATTATTATCTTGCTTTATTTGCCGATGATTTTGTTTATCTGTTTTTCTTTTTCATTCAAGATAGTGTATAAATCAACCAAGGCTTTCACAATCCCATGGACTTTATTCCACTGCAGTCCCCCAACTCACTAAGCTCCAAGGAAGAGAGTAGAATTTTAAGAAAACAGAGCCATCTTACATTTTAAAAGCCTTTCTCTTTCAAATCTCAGGAGCCAAATGAAGCTGAACGACAGAGATGGCTTTGGTTGGCTTTCACACAGACCTCCGGCTGCTTTGTCTGATGGCTTGTTTAGTCTTGTTGGAGGTTTTTCTTAGCAGTTTTCAGTAATTACCTTGTTTCGTGTCCTCAACCAATTTACCTTCACCCCAGGGCTGTGTAGAGGCTGCAGTTTAAAGCCCCAGGTTTCTCTCTGAAGTAATAGCCTGGAGAGGAGATAAAAAGCATTGCTTAATGAGTTAAATGCTTTCTCGTCATGTTTCCTCTCCTTGGCTTGGATTTGCTTTCCCTTGTTTCCCCTCCCCTTTGAATGCTGTGGAAATCTGCCTGTTTCTGGTTCTTAATGGGTGCTTTGTTTTCATTTCTCACTCCCCCAGCTGACTTGGAAAATGAAGACTGGGGCCTGGGATCAGAGCTGACATCAGCCAACATAAAGACAGAACCGGCGGTGGCTGAAGCGCCTGGCCTTGCTCCGTCAGGCAGTCTTACTGCTTCACCCAACCCCACGATCCTGGAGCAGGGAGAGCCACTGCTGCAGGATGATGGCATGGTATGGTTTCTGGTACTCAAAGGCTTGATTAGCAAATGGATGATGTCCTTGGATAGTAAGAAACATGGTGCCTTGCCTAATTTGAGGCCAGACTGTTAGTCTGTTCAGCACAGTGTTAGCCATTATGACCGTGTCTTCTCTGAGTTTCATGCAGCTCTCTCTCTCTTATCATGCGCTGTACAGACACATGTACATACTGATGACCCTGTTGACTTTTAGGGTAACAGTACAGGCAAGGAGTAAGAAATAGGGAACAAAAGAAATTAACAAAATTAAAGGCAGGAGGTGCACCTGAATTTAGTGTATAGCAACTTCATTGGTACTTTGGTGTACTTTTCCATCCTTTACCAATAAAAAAAAGCCTTTATTTAATCAACAGAACAAACAAACAAGAAAGAAACAAAATAATATATATACTGTGTGTGTGTATGTGTGTATGTATGTATGTATGTGTATATGTATATGTATATAGCATTTCATGTGCAAAGGTTTCAGTGAATTCTTTAAGCAATTTGTTCCTAAATCACAAGTAACATCAAGTCTTCAGTCCATTGACTAATTAAGGCTATTAATTTATCTTTCTAGTGTTGAAGAACAGCTTTCTTCACAATAAATAGGGCACAGAGAATCCATTTCAGTCCTTGCAAACCATCCTTACTTCCACTGTGTCCATAACCACTTCTAACATAGCCATTGGTCTTTACATTTATCACCTCTCTTTTTTCAGGATCTCATCAACTCCATCCAGCTATAACGTTCTGGGTTTTCCCCTTCCCCTGGATATATTCACTCTTCTTTTACAGTTTTATGTCATCCCATTTCTTAATTTATGCTCTTTACTGTTTGCTCCAATTACATTTGAAATTGCTATCTTTCACATGCTGTGTTGGTTACCAAACAGGCCCATGGATATTGGCCTTCTCTGCCCATCTTGACTTTGATCAACTGAGGTTTTAATGTAACACTTTTTAGTAATGCCAACATAGTTAAAATTCATGTAACATATCAATTATTTTCTGCTTTCTGTACTAGCAGTAAAGACAGTCCCAGTTTGTTTGGCACATTTTGGCCAGTATGCCACAAGCACAAACAATGCCTAGTTTTACCCCAAGCATGCTATTCTGGGCAAGTTAGCATCTGTAATCTGGAGACATACCTTGCAAGTCAACATATTGTTAGTAACATCCCATTAACTAGGAAGTACAAGTAGTTCTTTTTTACCAACTGCCTTGTTTAACAACCGTTCAAAGTTATGACGGTGTAAAAAAAAAAACGTGACCATCGCAGTGTCTTGCAGTCACATGATCGCCATTTGTGTGCTTGCTTGCAACAAGCAGAGTTAATAGAGAAGGCAGAAGTAAAATCGTAAGTTGCAGTCATATGATGTTTTGCTTAATGATTGAAGGGCAAGTAAGGTTGTAAGTCTGTTGAGATCACATGATTTTCTGCTTAGTGACTGTGGCGCTTAGCGATGGAGTTGCTGGTCCCAATTGTGGTTACTAAGCACCTGTATATGCAATGTACTGACACGTACCAAGAAGAACTCAGAATTTGAACCTAGGACCTTCTGCTTGCAAAACATGTATTCTAATATCAAAGTATAGCCTATCCTCTTAAAAGTTGAGAAAGCAGTTCCGAAATATATCAATCTGCACAAATGACCTCATACATAATTCATGTTCATGTTTTGTATATTAGGCAGGAAAGATAGAATAACTGCTTAAATATAATTTTTTAAAAAGAAAATTCCTCCAAAAAGGAAAAAGAGGACACAGATTTGCATAAAATGTGTAAATGGTATTGTGCATTTAGATTAAATAGAAATGATGCTATATCTCCTGTGTGCCTGCTCAGTCTGATTCCAGGGTTAATGTTTGATGTTTAACTTTGAGGCCCCGGCTATCCCTTGATAAGGATCTTTTTCTTTACACTAGATGTAACCCTTCAGATGTGCAGAACATTTTGACCTCCCAATGGCCATTTTTAGTGTTCTGACCATGAAACAAAACTTGGCAGTTTCAAGAGGCAGAGTTTTGTTTGTTCCAGCTGCAGCTGAGCTGTTGCTTTGGGATTTGTGATGGGGCTGTTTTTTTCCATACTTTTTCCAACCTAGATTGTACAGCACTAGAGACCATTCACTGGTTTAGACTGGAAGGGGTGGTGTGGGAGTTGAGTGTTGAGAGGAAAGAAGCAATTAAATATATGGCCAGACAGAAGACTGCTTGAAACTGCATCAGCCAGTCTTCCTGATAAGATAGTACTGTTTTTTTAAAACTTCAGTGTGGAAATTAGAATTTATGTGGATAGGTGGGTGGCTTCTATAAGAGATGAGCTGTGCTTTATTTTACAAGTAATGCAAAGGTGTGCACATTACTTTTATTTATTTGTTTGTTTGTTTGTTTATTGCCGCCTTTATTATTTTTATAAATAACTCAAGGCGGCAAACATACCTAATATTCCTTCCTCCTCCTATTTTCCCCACAACAACAACCCTGTGAGGTGAGTTGGTCTGAGAGAGAGTGACTGGCCCAAGGTCACCCAGCCGGCTTTCATGCCTAAGGCGGGGCTAGAACTCACAGACTCCTGATTTCTAGCCCAGCACCTTAACCACTAGACCAAACTGGCTAATGCCACTGAGGTTGTCTTAATCTATGGACTCCTGGTGCCACGTTGATTTGATTTATTTGTTGAAATTTGCTGTGCATGTATACTTTGTGCATGTGGCTTGTAATGTTAATGTTATTGAAGCCAGCAACTGTCCCTGTTTGCAAGCAGAAACATCAGGAAAGAGCAACAGAGTTGTTTTGGTTAGATTTGCACCTGGCAGCTGCAAAGAAAAAAACATAAGTACCTACAGAAAATTGACCCAAGAGTTTAAAAAAAAGGAAAAAAATGGCTGTACATCATTACAAACAGCAAATGAAGATGTTCCCTCATTGGTTATTTTACTTGGTAAAACCTTTCTACTAAAACTAACCAAGCACAAGACTTGATTTGCCAGCTTTCCATTACTGATTTACATGTACGTGTGGGAAGACACCATTCCCATGTATTTGAAAGTGGTTCATCCCATTCTATGAAAATTCATTTCCTGGGAGTTGGGTGGCATATAAATTTAATAAATTATTAGTAGTATTGTTATTATTCTGCAGAATGCCCCATTCCATATATGGTCTAGTCACCAGTTCCAATACTAGTTCTGCAGTCTTGCAGCATGAAGAGGGAATCAGAAAGCTGAAAGGGGACAAAAATTGCCCTGATGCCTAAAAATGTTTATTTCTCTTCCAATTGTTTTGTCTTTCAGACTAAATCACAGAGTCACAAAGTTCTTCCTGAGATTAAACTGGAGCCACATGAAGTGGATCAATTTTTGAATCTTTCATCCAAAGAAGGTTTGTTATTTAGCACAGATTTTCTTCTGTACAATGATTGGCAAGAAAGACCATTATTTTCTATCAGGAATGGGTGATTTAGAATTATTATTCAATAGACACACTAAGAAACTGTGCCCCAAAAGAAGCTGTTATTTTAGCTAAAAAATGGAGAGTGGGGAGAGAAGCAGGGGAGAGCTGAAGGTTTTAGGGTGCCATTGGCAAGAAATCTGTCCTATTTGCTCATGGCCACCGTCCAGAGCAGCCTTTCTCAACCTTTTGACCCTGGAGGAACCCTTGAAATATTTTTCAGGCCCTGGGGAACCCCTGTACATTCAGGCTCAAATATAAGCCAGAAGTTACAAAATTATTGTATTTGTTTCATGTGTAGGCCTGTATATATGCATTAACAGGGTTCTTAAACTGAAAATAAAGAATGAAACTTACCTCTTTAATGTGAAGTTGCCTGAATTTGAAATAATTTTTTAAATAAATTGTGATCTCCCACGGAACCCCTAGTGATCTCTTGTGGAACCCGAGGGTTCCATGGAACTTTGTGTCATGTCATCCCAGAACATCTGATCTGACTTGCATGCATGAATGGAATCAACACGGGTTGAGACTTGCGAGTCAGTAGAACTGGGAGCGGGGGACAAACCAGGAGTGTGAAAGCATCTTGTTTGGACTATCTCTGGCATCCAAAGTCAACCGGCAGAGCCGTTGCAGACACCTGCACAGAACTGAATGAACTGGCACGAAAAGGGGGGCTGCATACTGAAGAAGGGGGAGGGGGTTGAATTCATTGGGCTGCTTAACTTGGGGAAAGCGCAGGAACTTCTATTTGCAACTTTTTCTCTGTACTGCACACTACAGTCCATTAAAGAGATTTCTACTTAACACACATGAATTGGACTTAATGGTAAACTTAGTAGGCAGTCATCACACCCTGGTTGAGAAACCCTGGTCTAGAGGAAGAACGCAAGGTATGTTGAAGATCCTCCTCTCTTCCTCTGAGCCACTCAATTACAGTGAGAGAACTGTTAAAGAGAGCTTGGCAGAATGAAGGTGAGCTGCAGCACCAGAATGCTCCGGCATTAACAGTGGCCCTTTTTCTGAGCTATTGGTCTTGGCTGGTACTAACAATGCCAATCTCTTTTCTCCAGGGGTGTCCATAGGGAGGGGGTAAAAAAAAGTCAGGATGTCAGCCACAACCATGCGATTGAAGCCCAATCCCTTTTTTACATGTGTCACAACATGCATAAAATGGGGGCATGGCTTTGCATGGCTGTGGCTGCCATCTTAACATTTCTCTGTCCTCATGATCTCAGCATGTGGACATTTGTTTATGAAATCATGAAGTTGCAGACAAAGGTCATGCAGGAATGTTTAACTTCTACTTCACCCCTTTCCTCTTCTACTCATGCACATTTGCATTAAGCCAGAGTTCACTATTAGTTTGAACCAGGATTCTTCCTTAACAAACCAGGATAATAAGCTAAGATCAAGAAAGGATAATTGGCCTATGGTGGTCTGCTCTTTTTTGTTAAGCTTCTCTTGAAAATTAAGACTATTGGTTCTTTGGTCTGTGCTGAATTTTCTATTGACTACTGAAAATACAGCACAGAAATTTGCGTTTCCAAATGTTGTGAGTGTTACTTGTCCAAGTTACAATTTTAATAGATAATTCATTGAAATTGACTTTTTAAAATGTTTCTCTGGTTATGCAATAATGCAAAGGCAAAGTTAAAGACTGTTCATGTCCTGATGACTATGTGGAAACACGTACTTTTCTTGGCAACAATATGGAAGTGTGTCCTTGCTGCCTTTTTCTGGGAGATGACAGATAGATCGATAGATCAACAGATCGATCATACTGGTCTAATTCCTAGTCTTAGGATGTGAAGAAGCTGCACTAACTATAAGTATGTAATTGCTTTATTATAGAGATGCATTTTGAATATAGGCTTGCCATGGTCTACACAGATTTCTTTTCATATTTTCAGTTTTAATCTTGGAGTTTATGTTTGTTGTTGTTAAACTTTATACATAGTCTTTGGTTCAGGTGTAACAAACTAATTTATTCACTCTTCCTTTCATATGCTTAAGTTTGAGAAAGATACTATTTGGTTCAGCCAATTTTTTATGATGTCTGCATCTGAAAATCACTTAAAAACTATGATATCTATTCAGAATCTGATATGAATTTATAAGTTACCCTTAGCCCATACTTTCCTAGTTCAGACATTAAGGAAGTCTATGATTTACTAAATAAGGCTATATTTATATTTTTCAAACCCAGTCACATGAGTGAGATAAAGTAGAAGAGAGACGTTGCATTCCTAAGGATTACCTATAGTTCTTGAGTTTTAATTCATAGGATCTGACCAGGACTACTGTTTTTCTAATATTTCAAAACAAGCTTTCTTTTTTATTCTTTCTCCTCTTGTCTTTCTCCTGCAGTGGTGGATACCTTGCACATGCCCCCAACTCCTCCCAGCAGCCATGGCAGCGATTCTGAGTGTGGACAAAGCCCAACCCGGTCCCTCCCACCATCAAGTCCCACCCAGTTACAGGCCACTGTTAAAGTTACTTCACGCACAGCTTCAGCCCTCACCAATTCACCTCTCTTAACAGCACCGCATGTAAGAGACAGTGGTCTCTGTCTTTTTTTTAATTAATACATTCTGTTTGAGTTATTTAGGCACATTGGTTGATATTAACACATTTGTAATGAAAGTTATGAATTGTCCCATTTAGCAGAGTCCTCATTTTTTATACTTCAGGATATTGTTACAGCTCAAGAGGTGAAGAATAGTAATTAAGGGGACTGTGGATCTGGATATTGCTTTGTTGAAGAATGCACCAGCATAAGGCTGTCCTCAGAGTTTGTAGTTCCAGGCATTTAATCCATAGCCATCCCCATTTGTCTGTAGGGTAGATGGAGGAAAAGCAGATCTGCAAATGTTGCTCTGTAAACTACCCAATTAATCCTGCATGTCTGCTACTCTCCATTATGGATATTTATGTTTGTATGTATACATACATACCAATTGAAGCGAATATTTGTAGCTCAGGGTTGAAATGTGGAGTCCTTGGTGCTCTCTGAGCCTTGTTGTTTTCTTGCAGACATTTCATTGCCAGACTAGGCAACATCAACATTGCCAGACTAGGCAACAGTGTTTCACTACAATTTTTTAGTTGAGTAACTGTCTAAGTTAAGTAATTAAAAACATGCCAATGGATTAAGAAATGTCTCAATGAATTGGAATGTCAATTTTTTTTTTCAAAATTATTTTCAATATAAATACTTCTAGAAACTTAAAAAAAACAAAATAAGTATGCTTTATTACTTCAGGCAATTGTTGTTATGCAGACTGAAACTCTTGATTCTAAGATTATATTACTTGGGTAGAGGTCCTTTAAACCAAGTCAGTGCTGCTTTGGACAAGAGACAGTTCCTGCTCGTATGCAAAAACACTAATCACAGTGTTTTTGTTTGGGGTCATGGTCACAACTTTAATTTTTGAAAGACAGTTTTGCCCATGCTTACCGGTGTGTTCTTCTCCCTTTTCCCCACCCTGTTGTCCTGGCCACTGTCAAAGAAACTGCAGGGCACAGGTCCCCTTATCTTGACAGAGGAGGAGAAGAGAACTTTGATAGCAGAAGGATATCCCATCCCTACCAAACTTCCCCTCACTAAAGCAGAAGAGAAAGCCCTCAAGAAGATCCGCAGAAAGATCAAGAACAAGGTGAGACAATTTGGTCTCTCACTGCATCTGTTTCTACAACATCCCTTTTTTTTTTCCAAGCACAGTTTAGGAAAGATGGTCCTAACTGACTGTCCTCTCTCAGTGAGTTTGCCACTATTATAACCATCCATCTCTTTGCTGTCTTCTGTGGGTGTAATCTGCGTCAGCAACTTTGTGCTTGCTGCTCCCTGCCTTCAAGTTTGCCTGCAGCTGAATTAAGAACATTTTAACTGCCTATCTGTCTTAAGATTAACATCTGAAGGGAACATGGTTTAACAGGATTTTTCTATTCTGTTATTGAGTAACCATAGTTTTGTTTTGTTCTTTTGGTTTGGTTTGGTTTTGTCTGTTCGTAAAGGCTGCTGCTCTTTTCTCTTCTAGATTTCTGCCCAAGAAAGCAGGCGGAAAAAGAAAGAATACATGGACAGCCTGGAGAAAAGGTGAGCAGAAGAATCCATTTGATTGAATATCTAGGAAGGTTGACAAAATGGAGAGCTTAGAGCCCAGTAGTAGAGGAGCTGTTTGTTTGCAGGAAGTCCAGGTTCAATCTCCAGTATGTGTGAATTCCCTTTAGAAAGCAAGCTCTTTGGCTGGAGGGCAAGGGAGGAAGATTGATGGGCCAGTGGCCTAATTCATTTTAAAGACATCCAGCTCTGGAGAAGTTGTCTTGCTGTGCTCATTTTGTTTCTGGAAAGGAACCACCATGGCCCTGAAAACTTGGAAGAATGTGTGCTTCCCATGCCCCCTAGTGGCTACTAAGTGGGGGGAAATCAAACTGTTGATGGCATAAGGAAAAAGGCTATGCGTAATAAATATACAGAGATGTTGAAATAATGTTAGCATGGCAGCCATGGCCTAAAACACCCATGCTGAGAATAAAACTTGGCGCAGAATGTGCTGGTAAAAGAAGACTATTTCATTTATTTCTCAATATCCTAAAAGTTTAACTGTCCTTCCTAAATACAGAGTTTGTCTACAGTGCAAGCTATTCTTGGTTATAAAGTCAAAGACCAGTTTTCTAAATGTAGGTCTCCTGGCAAATCCTTCTATTCCTAATAGCAGTTCAGAAAGTAGATCTCACTACTGTTGGTTAACCAAACACAGATCTTTAAGCCTTTAATTTTCATTGATTTCCAAGGGTTGAGTCCTGCTCAACTGAGAACAGTGAGCTTCGCAAGAAAGTGGAAGTTCTGGAGAATACAAACAGGTAAAATATGCAATCCAAATAAAAAAACTTATTTCTTTCCATACCATATTTTGAACTGAACAAAACTGGAATGGCTAGGAGACCAACCAGCTGATTGTTTTTGTGTAAATGTGTCAGTGGGTCTGAATTTCCAAAAAGGAGGCCCAGATGACATCCAGAAAGTCAATAGCTAGACTGACCTCTGAGGTGACATTACTTATCACAGAACCTTTAGTCACAGGGTCTAAAATTCCCTCGCTGTACCACTATTCTTATGTGAGCAAAATTGTGAACTGGAAGAAGTAGAGAATCTGTGATCTTAACTGATGTTGCTGGGATTTGTAGTTCTGCAAGTTACTGGGGAGAAGGGTGTCACAAAACTCCTACTCCTTTGGTAGTAGAATGTCCTCTGTGGAGTTTGGAAATGATCTGTTGGTGCTGCAACAACATGTGTGTTTTGTGTGGATGGTTTCAGTAAACTACTTTGGATACTGTACAAAAGACAGAGAATGTGACATGGAAACACTGCAATAAATAAATCTTTCAAGAAACTGAAAATTGGGCAAAGCTGTCTGCGCCTACTGCTTCTCACAGCGTGGGCTGTCAGTCTAGCCTCACATAGTTAGGCATTGTCAGCAAGCAAGGCACTTATCATTTTGACCCACGAAGTGGCAAGGTTGAACAAAATCCATCAGGAGATTCTGATTCCCTTACTGATTGTATATTTGGTCTTTGTCAGCTTTCTGTGCTGTAACTGACTAAGGTAATGAACCTGGCATAGTTTCAAAAGACAAAAGAAAAAACACAAATATTAAATATTTCTATTAATTGTAAATAAGAGAACCATTGACAACTATATCCCTCTGCCACCAGTTCTTCTCTTGATTTTATTTTACATTCCCCTTGACAAAATTCTAGTATCTTACGATAAGTTAGCCGTTTGTGTTTGCTTCTTATTTCTCATCTGTAAAATGCTTCTTGTGCAGAGAGCCACAGAGGTGTTTTTGGGCATGACCGGGTTTTTGCGTTTGTATCTATTCCATATTCTCAATATGGCATGGCTAACATAATGATTTTTAAAATCCACGTTGACCTTGACTTTGTCGTACCACAAATATCCATGCCACCCAAATCTCAGGTCATGTCCTCCTAACTCCAGAAGCCTTCTTTTTCTCAGCAGCACCCACTCTTTCATCCAAACCAAACAGCGAGCTGCAAAATACAATTTCAAAGAGTAAAGTGTCTCCATGTACAAGTTCTGCACTTGGAGGCAGAGCTCTTTGTTACCATAGCAAATTCAGATTCCTATACCTTTTTTGGCAGATGTGATGTGGAGGCAGAAAAGGCGTTTGGAAGGGGACACTGGCAAGCTGAAGAGTAGGATGGACTCTTAGCTCTTAGCTTTTGCAAGCTGCTCTTCCCCTAACATTTCCCCCCTTGGCTGAGTTTCAAGTTTTATAGTCTGAGATTAGCAAGAGAAAATAATCATAAAGTAGCACATTGGAAAATATTGTCAAGCTGGGCAAGGATAAAGCAATGACTGTGTGTTGAATCTTCTATGGAAAGGAGGGACCATAGCTCAGTGGGAGAACACCTGCTTTGTATGCAAATAGGCCTAGGCATTGGCAGCTTTAACAAAGAACAGAATTTAGTAACAGACTAGATTTCTGCCTGAGGCCTTGGAAGGCTTCTATCAGGCTAAATGGCTAAATAGTTTAATATAAATAGTTTCCTGTGTTCTCTTGCTATACCTAGGTTCACACAGCAGGTTAACTGTGGTATACAAATCACAATAGCTGAATTCATATAATATGCTCAGCTCAAATGAAAAACCACCTTTTAGCAAATCATGAACTCTCCATAGGGTTTATGATTATTCCAATAGTTAACCAGATAGGCCAAATAAAGTTGAATGTATATATCTTCACACATTCATTATATATTGATACACTAAGACAGCAGTTGAGCTCCACTACTTTTCAAGCTCTTCAAAAGAAAATTGGCATCCAATGATCCTAAACAAAAAATGGGAAATTCTTTATTAGAATTAGCCAATTACTGCCTGATGGTACAAGGTACACAGGAATGGATCAAATAGTCTGAGGATGCTAGGCTCTTTTCTCTGGAGGTTTTTCATCAGAGGTTGGAGATGTCCATTGTTGCATTAGCAAGAAGATGATTAAATGCTTCTGAGATTCATTCTCACCCTAGGATTCTATGATTTCATGGTCCACAGTTTCTTGAAACAGATGTATAACTAGAAAGACTTCCCATGTAATCGATGGAGCAAGTATTTGCTAGGCTGGGAATAATGGTGCCACTCCTGGGCTTTCATGTATGGAAAGCAATATTAACTCAAGTTTTCTAAATCAGACTTTGCAATCCAACAAATCATGGTTGACTTACTTGAACTTCAAATTCAAGAGTCCCCCTTGGGGGAGATGGGCGGTGATAGAAATTTGAAAAATAAATAAATAAATAAATAAATGTCCATTAAGTAGGGGCTGACTACATTCTGTGCTTTGCATCTCACTTAGCATACCAATGAATTGATTTTGATTGATTATGTGCCATCAAGTTGTTGCCAACTCTTAGTGACCGTATACGTAGATTTTCTCCATGACAGTCTCTCCCTAACCTGGTCCTTCAGCACTTCCAATGGTACACTCATTGCTACTGTAACTGAGTCTGTTCAGCTTGCTGCTGGTCTTCCTCTTCTTCTCTTACCTTTCACCTTCTAGAGAGCTGGGTCTTCGCATAATGTGTTCAAAGTATTGTAGGATAATTTTGAGCCTGGTCATTTTTGCCTCAAGTGAGAACGCTGGGTTGATTTTTTCAATGATCCATTTGTTTGCTTGATAACTAAATGGCAGGGAGATTTTTATTTACACATCAAAACAGAACAAAACTAATCTTCCATTTGCAAAGGAAACATTGTCTGTTCTGACTGGAGCAGCCCTACAGAGTCTATTACATGGTCCTCTTTACTTTGCAGGTGCCTAGAATAGAATATGGGATTTTTTTCTGCATATACAAGTGCTTTACCATTGACCTGTGAGTCTGTGTATCTGATTATGTACTAAATGTTGTAGAAAGAACTTGGAATGGAATAGTTGCTAGTACCCATCCAATACCTGCTGCTGGAATATGCGTATATGTTCATATTCATACACACACACACACACACACACACAAATTGTGGTCTTAATAAATCATTTGTGTTGGCTGTTTTCAGAGGCTAGAAAAAAATTGGTTATTGGGTTGTTCTGGTTCATCTTTTGCCCATCATCTTAGATGAAAATGTTTGTAGTCTGTCCTGTACTAATCCATAGACAGTGTTGAATCAATCCCTGAATCCACAGGGTCTCGGCATAACCAGAGAGCAGATATAGATTTCAGCAGCTTCTTCAGAATTTGGGATTATTCCTAGGAAAACATTGATTTGTTTTGAGCCTTTGTATGTATCAATAAGAACTGGGTGACTGCCAGAATCCCATTTCCCAAACAAAATTTCAGGGAGCTTTAAATGATGGTGTCATATTTGCAACCTTGTCTTTAGGTACCATTTTATGACCTCAGACTATGCCAACTGCCTTTTTTTCAGCATGGACTGCACGTTGAATATCTTTGAATATTGGGTATGCGTGATATAGGAATTTTACCTTAGATTACACTTTTGGGCTTGTAATGTGATAGCCTCTACATTATCATTTGTAAAGTGAAGATTCCTGGTCTTTTCCATAGGTATCTCAAGGAGAAAGCACTGGCAGAGGAGTCTAAGTCCCCATGACTGGTCATGGGCTTAACTCTGCCTTCCCCTATCTGGTGCCCTCCAGGTGTATTGGGACTGCAGTGTCCAAACTTCCAGCAGAATGGTCCAGTTCTACCAAGATATTAGGAGAGTGCCAGGCTGGAGAAGCCTGATTTAACACCTTGGTTCAGACCTTGGCATTCCTAGGGAAGACTGGGAGAATTCCCACCTGAGACCCTGGAAAGCTGCTACCAGTCTGTGCAGACAGTAATGCCTGATACAAAGCAGCTGCCCTTGTAATAAGGTACCGGGACCCCACCAACTCAGTTTTTTGAGGTTGCGAATTTTGGCATTAAGGCAGTATTTGTGATGACCACTGATTCTTTCCTGCCCATCCCATTTTTGGGTATATGCAGAGAGGGTGTGAGAAGCCTCTGACTTTGTGTTGCTGTTTAGAAATAGAACACCCTCCCCTTTGGAGGGGAACCCCCCAGAACATTACCTGTGCTGGCTGCGGATGATGGAAATTGTAGGATAAATCCATCCAGGGGCAGAAAGCCAATGAACAATTTTTTAAATACTTCTGAATAATCAAATGATTCCTAATAATGTTAAGAGAAGGCTCTAAATGGACCTTTGCTGGGAACATTTGGGGTACTAATTTAAAAATGAACATGAAAACCCATTTAGTCCCTAATTTATTACTGGGTTCATTCTTTGTAATCTAACTACAAGCATTTATATATTCAGCTTTTAGGATTTTGTCCTACTGCAGGATTTTTTTTTTAAAGGAAACATGGTTTCCTTAAAAATTGTATACGTATTGAGCTGATTTAAACTTGATATTAATATGTAAAGACAACCCCAAGCAGTGCCATTATGATGATTGGGTATTAAACTGTCAGTCCAAGCCTGATAATGCAAGGCACCTTTTCCCTGTTTATATTTCACAGGGATGTGGGAAGTGATCAGAGAGGAATTTTGGAGTTGTGGGTAGAAGGATGGGTCTGAAGGATGCTCAGACTCCTGGTCTTAGAGGAAAACCTCCATCTATCAGTGGGATGAGTATATGAATATATATTTAGTGCAGAAAAGGAAGGATTGACAGCATATAGATGCCCTGCAATATCAAAGGAACCTGCTTAAAACGCATGTTAAGTTGTTTGATAAAACTGAAATAGTTTCTTTCTTTAAATATTAACCAAGTGACAGCATTGTTCTATATCTGCCACATGTTCTACCAAGACATATTATCTCAGATACATATAAAAAGATAGAAGAGAAAAACGAAAGGATTTCCAAACCAGGAAGAGATTTGGTGCCTGGAGAAAAGCTGGTGGATTCTTTACAGATATCCCTAGGTTAATGCAATTGCGTTTTAGTTTTGAAGAAGAAGAAAAGATAAACAAGAAAAGAACCCCCACAATAGGGAGGATATGTGACAGCCATAAAGTGTAGAAAATCTCTACTCCTTATGACTTAAACAGATGCTATTTTTCGTTGTTAACAACCCTAATCTATTCTTCTTCAAAACGGTACGCTCCCAGTTGTGTTGAACCAGGGCTACCACATTGGGATTGCAAAAATCTGGATGATCACTAGATCTGGTGGGCCCTGGACTTCAGATCCCATAATCTTAAAGCCATAGCTCACAGGATTATCAGAACTGAAGTTTAATAGATGTGCTGCATGTCTCAAACATACAGTGTTGGGAAAGGCTGCCCTAGGGCTTCATTATGTGAAAAGCTGGATCAAACCACTTCTGTTCTGTGTAGTTCCAGTCTATTGAGTGATCCCAAAGAAAAGAAAAATAATATTTTCTTTCCTCTTGTGGGATTTATTATGTGGGCGTATTCTTCCTGACAGGTCTTTAAGTATTAAGATCTTAAAATATCCAATACATCTGAGAAACCATAAGGGCAGAAAAATTGGAGGGATGTGTGAAAACTAATTCTTTACACAATGCAGAGTTAAACTGTAGAATTTGCTACCACAAGCTGTATTGATGGTTGTCAGTTTGGGTAGCATTAGGGATTAGACATTTCATGAAAGATAAGGCTGTCAGAGGTCAGGGTGTCTATGTATTACTTTCATGTATTCTCCTTGCAGGCTTCACAGTGGCATTTGATTGACCACTGTGGGAACAGAAGATTGGGCTAAATGGCCTGTGATCTGATCCATCAGGGCTTTTATGTTCTTAACTGTCCTGTATACTGATTCCTGCTCCTATATCTTTCAGAACACTCCTGCAGCAATTACAGCGGCTCCAAACCATGGTAGCTGGCAAAGTGTCACGCTCATATAAAGCTGCTAGTACACAAACAGGGACATGTCTCATGGTAAGTTCTTCTAATCAATAATGGTCTCTTAGGACTTTTGTTGATCATTCTTTGGTGTCTCTATCAGCTTACATTGTCAAGATATGAGGAATAAGTGTCTGGGTATCCACATTCAGCTCTTCATGTAGCACTGCTTTATTTATTTGTTTTATATTCAGCGTTCTGCTCAAAGCAGAGCACAGAACACATTCTCCTTCATTTTTACCTTCTGCCAACAAGCTTGTAGGAACGGGTTGGGCTGAGTAATAGTGATTAGTCCCAAGTTACCCTGTAAGCTTCCATGACTGAGGGTTCAAATCTGTATTTGAAACAATGTGTCACATTGGCTCTGATTATGGACCAAATAAGATGTGATCCCAACCAAATATTTATATTCTTTACCAAATAGATAGAAGGTATTGGAGAAGAAGACCTGGATCAGGATCCTGGTAGGGGCAATTGTTTACATTCTTATTGCCCCCATGAGGATTGCATTTGATTAGATCCTCTTCTGTTCTTTTGTTTCCTAACTGTATAAATGGTGATGTATTCAGTTTGCCCTGATGGTGATGGCCAAGTCCATAATGGGTTTCAGGATAGCATTACGTGGAAGTGGCTGTTTCATGTAGCATTCAGTTTGGTGCATATAGCTGGTGTTAAGTAGGGATGCTAATACTGAAATGGAAGTTGGAAGACCATGAGATAGATTGAAATAGCACAGTCATTATGGTAGATAGCAGCATAGATATCACAGGAAAAGAGAGCTCTGAAATCCAATCTTGATAAAAACAGTAATTGTCACATTAATTTCATTTTTCTTTCCTTTTTTAGTCCCTTATTTCCACCAAAATGATTATTTCCTATATGCATTTCCCTTTCCCAGAAGTACTTTTGTTTTTCAAATTAAAATTCTAATTTGAATGTCAATGCTGCCCCTCATAAGAAAAGTTCATTAAAAAACAATTTTAGCCTGCAAATCTGTCTTCCTGATGTTCCCATGTCTTTGGGCAGGGAGGAAGCCGTTCTATTTAGCTGGATTAGGAAGTCCTATTATTCCAGTGAATCTGTACCATCTGCTTGTAGGCTAGCTTTATTAATTAGATGAAAACTAAATGGAGTTCAGTTTGGTCTTTTTTGGATTAACAACTGAGAATATAGTTATGGTTTATCTACCCATACAAGAGCCTTCCTTCTCAGATTATTACTTCTTTTCTGTATGGAGCCTTTGTGCTTCAAGTTAGGTTCCTTTCTAAGCACATTAAAACACGCACGCAGCAGGTGAAATGGGAAGGGTGTGATATGGAAGCCAATACCAATTTCTGATACTTTTGTTTTGCAAGTAATATCTCAACTGAGTAGAATGGTTCCAGAGCTTCTATGATTCCCATGCTAAAAAAATGTGTCTAGTAAAGCTAAATCAGTATTGCACCTGGGTTTCTAATGCTGAGCATCCTAGGAAAGCATTATTTCAATTAAGCTAGAGAAGAAGTGAAGAAAGAACTTCTGAAACAGTTTTTGTTGGTTTTGGAATCATTCTACTGTATTTAACTTCTGATGACATGACTTGGTTTTATTTTAGCATGTATAACAGCACATGTGCTTTTTCTCCTGCCAGGTTGTAGTATTATGCTTTGCAATTATTTTGGGCAGCTTTTCACAGAGTTATGGGCCTAATTCCTCCATCACAAAAGCTGTGCTGCCAACCCAACATTCTACACCAGAGTCATATACAGCATCTATAGGTGAGTGCAAAATCAGATGTCATGAGTACTGATGGCGAGCAGGAGGGGGCCCCTATCCAGGGGGGAAAACACATGCGTAGTACTGAGGAGTTAAGCAGCCATTCAAAGAGACACAGATCAGACCCGCCTTAACCTTTGGGGTTTATCTGTCTGGGTTTTTCCCATGCTTCTTCAGTTCGTTAGGATTTTCTGTCTAATGTAGCAGTAATAAAGTACTAGAGACCTATTCCTTGTCTCAGCGTGGTTCCTGGCTGTCAGGACACTTTCTCCACATAGGTACTCAGAAGCTTTTTAACTACAACTCCATCACCCCCACCTAGTACAACCAATAGTCAGGAATGTTGGGAGCTTGTGTCAGCATCAGTGACCAAATAGTAACTAATAGGTTCTAGGATTTGAGACAATAGGCTTGCACCAGGGTGAATGGCAAAGAGATTTTATTGAGTATAGATTAAGAGAGTTTACAGAGGGAAAAAGAAAATATGCCAGTCTTTTCAGGTACTCAGGAATCCTTGAAATTACAGAGGACTGATCACCTGGAACCACCTGGCCAATACATAGCACCTTCCTAAGTCTTTAGGTCGGTGTTGAGGTTCAAAATGTCTGGGGTCTCTTGCCACTTTTTATATTTTTTCAGAATATGGGAGATGTAAATAGCATAATACCTGGAGATGGTTTGATGGCACATCTTATGAGTGTCTTTATATATAAATATATAATTTTTATTGAATTTTTAAGAGCAATAATAAGAACTAATACAAACTAAAACAGAACAAAGAAAAGGAAAAGGAAAGGGAGAAATAACAGAAAATGCTAAAAGTGCAATAAGAAAAAAAGTAGAAAAAAGTAGAAAAAACGATAAAGATATAAAGAAAGATATAAAGAAGTGGCTTCCAATCTTCAAAGCAGTTATAAGTACAATTATATTTTAGTCTCTCTACAAAGTTACATCAAATCTCTCTTCTTTCTATAATCTATCCTGTCTAATCCTCAAAACCATAAATCACAAGTTCATTTTTTTCACTTTAGCATATCTTATTAGTGTCTTGATCACAACCCAGACAGTTTACCAACTGCCAAAGATACCCTAATGAAGCATTGTTCTTGCATGTATAACATGTTCCCCCTTCTGCAGGTGTTAGACTAGGGAGTACATGTTCTCTTTATTGTAATGGGTACAAGCTATAATATAAATAAGAGGCTCAAAAGTGAAAGTAATTCCATGATAATAAGATATCATCTGTGAAGCTTGTTATGTAACCCTATCTAAGAATGGGTGTAGGAAATCTGTCTTACATGTGTAGCTAGAGAAAAAGTGGACCACTATACCCGTTTGCTGTGTCTTCTGCAGTAGCATTGCATTGCTATAACAGACAGCAGCTGGGACCCAGTCTGAGAAAGGCTGCTGTATTGTAGGACAGGTGCATATGGTTGTGTTTGTCTAGAAATCAGCCAGTCGTTGATGTTGGCTGGTAAATCAGGATCTAGGTATGGGAATGAACTCTGTTTTATTGCTCTGTTGGTGCAGTAAAAGGATGTCCGGGGAGCTGTGTAATCAGGAAATATCTAATCTAGAACCTTTAAAGCAGGGACAAGAAACCACCAGTGGCCATACTTTTTTTGATCGGGAGACAGCCAAGACTGTAATGGATGGAGTGATGATGTAGGTACATCACTAGGAACTCTGGAAAGTCTGTGTGTGTATGTGTGTGTGTGTGTAAAACAGTGCAACCCTTGGAGACTAAAAGGAGGGTTTGGATCTGTGTATGATCTGAAAGCTATAGGTTGTCCATCACCTGTTCCCAGAAATTGATCTTTACCATAATTTACCAGGCATCTGTTGTTGGCTGTAGTCACTGCATCCTGCTGTTCACTCACTTCTGGTAATTTTGGGCTTTCCTTGGCTATGTTGCAGGTATCAGAATTAGGTACCTTTGTCAGAAACCCATGTATTTGGGATGGGAGGCTCAGAGACTGGGAAGCAAGTCAATGAGACACCCAATTTGAACATTTTAGAAAGAATTCTAGTTCTCAGTCTTCAGATACTTTACATGCAGGATATAACCTATTTTGTTTAATTTAAAATGTTTTCCATTTGGAAAAATGGGGAGAGTCTTCCTCTGCTTAAATACAGACAAGTATTTCTTAACTTGATGCTCTTCAGATATGTTCAGCTGCCTTGCTGGGCACAAAATCTGGGAATTGATACTGAACACATTCGAAAGGCATCCAGTTTTGAAAAAAATAGGAAAAGGCAACTTCATATAAATTAAATAACACATACACTGCTAAATGTAATGGCAGGAATGTAATTCAATAGCAGTGCAACCCTTATATTTCAGAGGATTCAGAAATCAGCACCTGATGCTTTCTTTTGACTAGGATCTCTGAAAGCAGAGCTAGCAAAGAACTTGGCTACCAAGTGCCACATAGTATTTGGACCTAGTATTGGGACTTAGATGGGCCATTTGTCTGACTAAGGCAGCTTTTTATATTGAAATCCACAAGCTATAGCCAAAACTTTCTCCTCCACTAAAGCTGTTGAATGCAATCAAGCACAATAAAGTTTCTTGTCTTCATAGGTGTCAGATTTATTGTTAGTTCACTCCATTTCTCTCTCTCTCTCTCTCTCTCTCTCTCTCTCTCTCTCTCTCTCTCTCTCTCTCTTTCTCTCTTTCTCTCTTTCTCTCTTTCTCTCTTTCTTCTCTGCAGTGAGGTCAAGGAGCCTGCTGACTTATGAGGGTCCTTATCCGCTGGAGGAACAGCCCTTCTCAGATCACAGCAATGGCTGGGACAGGCACCTGGAGGCTTCCAAAGCCCTGTCTTTGGAACCTGTGTCCAGGTCACAACCCAATCAGGTTACGGAGATCACAGTAGCCAATGAGACAAGGCTAGAGAAGTCAGTGCTGGTGGGGCTGCAGCAGCACAGGTGAGTATTTGGCAGAAATGGGGTGGGGGCAAGCACAGATGGCTCACTGCCCATTGCAAGTGTTTGGTTTTGAAGAATGATAGTGGGAAAGGGGAATGGAAGGCTGATTTAATGAGAAGCAGAGAAATCAACCTCCATTTTTTTTTTTTACCAATTCTCATTCAGCTTGATGACAAATAATTTGCTTTCAAAGGCAAAGAAAATTTCAGTGAAATTCTCAGGGATGCAGCATGTGTGTGTGTAGCACCTATTTAGCTGCGAGGTGACTAAGGGCTGGGTGCAAATGTTATGTGTTTGGTTGTATAATTGTTTCTCCAACAGACTGAAGCCTTCCTGGTGTCCCATGCTTCTGTTAAATCCCTAGGGGACTCTTCCCACTGGACTTTTTCACCATTGGGTTTGTCCTACACTTGAGGAATCATTAGAGTATTTCTTCTTCCCATGGGGAAATACAGAGATGTTGTCCACCTAATTTCTCTGTTTACAGATGTAGTGGGAATTTTCAAAAGGCCATTATGTTCCACTCTAGATTGCTCATTTCTTCCAAGAAAACAGCCATGGCCAGAATGATTGGAAAGTTAATAGAGCCAGTCAACATGATGAATGAATAATTCCTTGCCAAGAATACTACAAGAAGCCCGTGCACTTGGGAACAACCTTTAGATAGCCACTGCTGCAGAAGGCAGTCTGGATTTCCTTTTTCCGGAGTGGCTATATAGCATAATGCTAGAATAAGGACTGTCATCCATACACACCCACACCCACATACCCCATATACACACACACACACACACACACACATACATACACACACATACATACATACATATACATATATACACACATACATACAGTTTATATATGTTATATATATAAATTGATTGTAGGAATGTTATTCAGTTGAATCTGCATAGATTTGCAAATGAGGAAAAGTAATTGTGTCAAAGTGCAAAAATTATGGTTTCTTTGTGCCAACGTCATCTAAAATCTATACCACACTAGGCATTACTTGAGAAGAGAAAGCTTTTTTTTTTACCCACAGATGGCAATGTTAAAAATGACACTTGCCATCTGCAAGTTTTATAAGATCTCAAATTAAAAAAACGCTGCCTGGTTCGTTGGAAACACCTTTTTAGATAATTGAAAATGGAGTTTTTGAGCAATTGAACACATTAATAATACAATCATGTGCATGTCTACTCAGAAGTAATGTCCATGGAATTCAGTAGGACTTGCTTCCAGGAAGAAGATTGTAGTATTGCAGTTCAATAGAGTAATTGTTACAATTCTGAGTTGAGAATACATGTTGCAGGTGAGTGGTCTCAAACTTTAGCATTTCAAGGTTAAAGGTTCTTGAATGGGAAAGTTGAGGTTTATATTGCCTGAGATCTTGCTACTGTGAAGTGAAGCTAAAACGTTCACAGTAACAATCAGAAAAACCAAAGTAGTCTTTTTTGTTTTGTTTTGTTTTGCTTGATTTTATACATACTGCCATTTTATAATAACCTGAATTCTTCCTCATCTCTGCTTATAGAGTCAGTTCAGAGCTGGATGCAAATGAAACATTAAAGATCGTTGAAATTGAGAGAAGAGTCAACGCTACATCTTAGGAGAAAGGAACATTTCCCCCCTTATATCTTCATCTTTTTTCCAACCAAAAAATCTGAAGGACTTGCCACTGTCAGTAAATCTCAATGGCAAGAATGGAGCACTTGTGTTATTTCTGTAATAACATGTGAGAAAGTGGCTTTGGTTGGCTATTCTCCAACATTTCTAATTCTCACCTGTTAGTTTGCCGTTTCAATCCTGCACCCAGGAAGATGGTGTTGGTGGAAAGATATGATAAAGGCAGACCTTTTGAACTACTTTCTTGCCCCAATGTTTTAGAAAAAAAGTAGCTGTCATGCCTGAGTTCTGCCATAGTATTCATTGTGGGATGAACTATGTTGATGCTGTTTTTAATGCCACTAGTGATAGGGTGTTGCCTTCAGTGAAAAGCTCCTCCTGGGGCTTCCATGATCATGGTGAAGCAGAAGCATAACCAAGGAACTTCTTTTTCTACCTTCTCTAGAAGAAATGGACTGTAGACATGTTCTTTGTTGTACCTTAGTGGGCAAGAATGAGGAGTTCTGACAAAACATTTTGGTTTTGCTAGACTCAGAGGTTTCAGAATTCCTTTCCTCCTATGACGACATCTTTGTAAAAACTGAAAAGGTTTGGGATCGTCCTTCAGTACATTAGCTTAATTTTTCCCAGTCTGATGACTTCTAGCTGTGTTGTGACTACAACCCCCAGAATTCCCAGTAAGCCTGGCTGTAGAGAATGTGTACCAGGTTCTCATATGGATAAGGCCTCTGGTTGCTTATATTTTCCTAAATCTTATATTCTCCTGTATCTTTCTTTTGTAAATAGTATTTATTAGGGTTTTTTTTCTATGATCCAAGCTGGAATAGGATATAAGATCCTTCAAATGATCTTGTGGATTTTGAAAAACTTCCAAAACTTCTTTTAGGCTCCAGGCATTAAACTTTTAAAAGTTTTATCTAAATAAGATTTTTTCCTACTTCCTAACATGTTATTTTGTCTTCTCAGTTGTACTTATTCTTAAATTGGCTGTTGCTCTGAAAACCAGCAAAGATTCCAGTCTCCAGCAAGTTCCAAATATTATAATCTTAAATGATCAGAACTTTTTGGAGGGAATTATTAGTATGGATATGTTAAAATAGCACCTCCTCTATAAAATTGCATGAGACCCTTCATAAAATAATTACTTATATGTTTAGAGTTCAAAAAAATAATTTCTCCAAATCACTTTCTAGTGGGGGATTTTGCAAATATCAAACCTGGACAACAGTGTTTATTTTCATGCACTGTATTATTCATGATGTGATCATTGATTCCAGATGTCTGTAGCTAATAGATTTTAGAGGCTGGTGGGTGGGCTCTAAAAGAAGAGGATGTTATTTTAAACTCTATATTTATGGAAATCAATTATGGGGTTGTGATGCTTTTAATAATTGAGTAGTGTGTAGACAGTGTATTTCTTTTGTTGTATATATGCTTTGTATTCACTATTTTTTATTGTGCAAAGTAAAGTATTTTAACTAGTTAATGTTTCTGAATCAGATGTTGACTGATGCAAATTGGTAGTTTTCCATTATGTAACAGTCTCAGTTTGCTCCTCTTTTTCGTCTATCCCTAGAAACATTCAGTTCATGATTTATAAATCTGGGTTGAATGTCATATTTTAAATGTCTTTGAGGAAATATCTGAGTGTAGGGATTTTTTCCCCCCAACCTTCAATTTTGAGGAATGGGTGCTATCTACTCATAGTTTGGCTGTCAATAAAATGAATGACTAATATTAATTGCCAGTCATGGCTGACTTCTTTGAAGAAATTAAGATCCCTAATGCCAGAAGGCCATTGTGCAAACCAGCCCCTCCCAGTATAAAATGTATATTTAGCATCTTCTCTCTCACTCTGTGACAAAAATAATTCTTCTGTAGTTGCTAATCAGAAAGAAACTCTCTTTTTGTATTGTTATTTTGAAGGTGAAAGCTTGTTAAGCAAGCTTTCTCGAACCCAGGGTCCTCCAGCTGGACATGTTGATTTATTAGTCTTTCCTGCCCCTCCCCGAAGCCTTGCACCCAAGATTTTTAGATCTGAATCCAACACTTCAAAGCCCAGACCTGCTGGTACTCATGTAGTACAACATTTTTCTTTCTCCCATAAAAAATACCAGCCCTTGGTAGGAATGCAGAATTTATCAACCAACTTTATATACATTTAAAGTGCCTAAGGAGAGGTAATTTCAAAAAAACGGAGGGATAAGAGATACCAGTTTATGTTGAAAAACTTGTAACATGTTGTTAGGGAGCCTTCCCTTACATGTAAGCACAGTTGTTGCAAGTTACAGTAAGTATCCTTGTGCCATCAACACCCAGTGGACTAATCTGTCCATTTTTTTTGGTTTGGTTTTGCATATTTGAACATTTTGAACTCACAATAACAAGTTGAGGTATGTGCAGACTGTAGAACACTGCATGGAGTGGCTCACTTTGAAAGGCAGAATTATATTGTGCAGGCCAACATTTCCTCTTCTGGTACATATTATGCAAATCTCTTTCCCCTACTCCATCCTCTTTTCCGTATGATGAAGAAGGTGGCATTTTTTGTTCCAAAGAACATAGCCTGATTTTCTTCCTTCCAAAAGAAGTGGGGAGGAGCTGTCAAAGACTAGTCTATTTATTTATAAATAAATGCACATGAGCTAAATGTAATTTAATTCTTTCTCTGAAAGCCTGTTCTTCCTTAATAATCCCCCAAACAGCCCCAATCCTGTTACAGTTTAAAGGTGAACAAAATGGTAAGGATGCATAGGGACAGTTATGGAAGTCAATGGCAGTGGGATAATTGATGCTTAAATGTTTGTAGAATGTACACTGTTTGAGCTTTCACAATAGCAGGAAGTGAGAGTGAGACAATTATCCTGCCACTGCTAAGAAATGCAGAACACACCACACTAATTCCATTACAATAAGTACAAGAAA
The DNA here is from genome assembly GCF_035149785.1 of Candoia aspera. Taxonomy (NCBI): domain Eukaryota; kingdom Metazoa; phylum Chordata; class Lepidosauria; order Squamata; family Candoiidae; genus Candoia; species Candoia aspera. The sequence continues at coordinate 20,054,653 of NC_086159.1, read as the reverse complement.
ATAATAAAATATATATAATAAAATACAAGCTAGAGTCAGTTTGGTGCAGTGCTGGACTAGAAACTGGGAGACCATGAGTTCCAGACCTCCCTTAGGCGTGAAAGCCAGCTGGGTGACTGGCCCAGCCACCCTCTCTCGGACCAGCCTACCTCACAGCAGGGAAAATAGGAGGTGGGTGCATTATGTCTGCCACCTTGAGTTGTAGAAAATAAAGGCAGGATAAAATCTAATGAATAAATACTTTGGATGCCAATTTTACAATGGAATCCAGGGACATAGATAACAATTTACAGCCTGGTTGAAATGAAAGTGCAATTTTGTTCTCCTTGATTTTCTGTGCAAAATTTAATGGATTTTCTGGCACATTTTAGCATCTTTTCTCAGAGAGGTGCAGAGGTTGCAGTTAGCTGGCTAAGCATACTCAGCTAACCGTCCTAGTATTGCCAGATTTGGGGATTCCTAATTTTACTTTTCTAGTGAACTAGTGAATCGTATCTCAGTAAAATAATTCAGTGCAGAGATATAAGTGAGATAATAATAAACTATGTCTAAAAAAATAAATCGGGAAAAATGCCTGTTTAATATGAAATAAATAAATAATAAAAGAATTAGTAGTGGATGAAACAGGACATAAATATCTCTAGCAAGATTTTGTTGAACTTTATGATATAGGATTCAAGCATAAAGGAATGGGCTTTAGTGCATTATTTGCTTTGGCAATGTTGACATTTTCAGAACTCCATGGTTCTAACATGAACTGCAAAACCATTTACACTATTAGGATGATTGGTGAATCTTTTTAATCTATCTTGATTCTATTGGAGATGATGGGTCTTCATTTGTACCAATAAATGTATGTAGAAATACGTATTTCAATTTAGCCCTGAAGGACAGCAGCTTCAGGGCTGTTTCAGGCATCACATGTTCAAGGAACATTGGTAAGATGTTCTAAAATGCTCTTTATATTGCCCTTGATTTGCTTCTTTTCAAGGCTAAACTTTATAAACTTCTTCTGAGGGGAGATGGGCAGTGACAAAATTTGAAAAATAAATAAATAAAATAATTTAAATTAACCTGATTCTTTCCTGGTCCTGGTCCCATCTACCCTGTAAAGTGTGGCCCTTATACATCACTTAAAACCTGTCTCTCTTGTGTGTGCTGTACTTTAGATTGAAAATCTGAAAATGTGTTGCCAATGGGACACAGTTGCCCATGATATGATTACAGTCAGTGTCTTTAGGGGAGCAATGTGACTGGGAGTTATTTCATTCATAAAGATATTGACATTCAGGCTAAACTTTTTCTTACTCTTGAAACAGAGGTCATAATGTTATATATTGCACATACATAATCCCCCTAAAATCAGCAGAATTAGGCTCACCTTATGCCTTTCTGCAACCAGTTAAGGGTGAGGGAGTGTATACTATCTATCAAAGTTCCCTAGAACATTCATAAATTATCACTGCCTTTTAAAGAACCTTATTATCTATTAAGTATTCATTTGTTATTATAAGCCAGTCTGAAGCTTTATGTCAAGGAAAAAAAGTGGGATATAAATACTTGTTTAATAATAATTATATCTGTCATTTGTATCATGTAAGCCCCAAACCTGATATACTGGGCCATCTGTATTGACATTTTTCTTTCCAGAAAATCTCAGTTCTTTCTGCTCTGTGAATATGGAAATATATTTTTACCCATATTTAAATGGAACTGACTTATTAAAATACTGCAGATATTTAACAAAAAGCGTAAGGTAAAAATAAAAAATGCCAATACCTTAAACAACATTGGTTTAATATGTTCTATACCATTTTTATTGCAATATATATATATGCACTTCTAAATAAATCCTCACATACTTGGGAGTGGGGAAGAATTTTTGTGGAAAAAAAAAACTTTTATTAAGCAGACAAGTCTAAAACAAAACTGCAAACTAAATGCTTTTTGTATGTACCTAAGTGCAACTATGTAATGCTTTATCTATTTTCTTGCAAATAAATATTTTCCTAAAGAAAAGAGAAGCCTTTTCAGTCATTGCATTTTAAAAATTTGCTTTTTACTCAGTTATGGTAAGGAGAGAAGCAGTTTACATCTACCAACACATGCAAGAGCAAAACCTGAATTACCCCAAAACCAGCGTCTTGTTTCTTCCCTTGGCCGTCCAGATTTATAGTATCTGGGAAATCTGCAAGTAAGGGGAAGTTTGCAACTTTATTTTCTGAATCTAGTATTCAAGCTACATTCTACTTAGTAGCAATTGATCATCTCTAGTCTACAAATTGATTCAAAGTCATTTTAGGGAGTGACTATCATATCTTCTGGCAGAGTTCCATAAGCTAATTACAAGCCAATTACATGTTGCTTGTATACATTACTACTCTGTGTGTGTGTCCTAAAACCATCTCTGTATGGATCCCAGTGTCCAAATAAACAACTTTTATGTATGCAGATAGGCATAATTGAACTCTACACAGATAATTGTTCCCCATTATTTATGTCTGTGGTCCCTGAATGTGTTGATTGTAGAGGCTAATAGGCTCACAGATTCCTTTCTGCATTTTAAAACAGGGGTTATAATTTAAAAATGGGAAGCCGGTAATGCTGCAAACTAAAATACATTCGTCATCTTTATTTCCAGGAATACTGCTATGCTTTAAATGGGCCCCTAAATATTTGATAGAAATTAACAAGGTAGGGAAAGCTTACAGAGTGTGGATTCGGTAAGTCTTTCCAGCCACTTTATTTGCAGTGGTTGTGGGTGTTTGTATGTTGTTCTGCATAACAAAGTAACATGTTGCATCTCTCTATGGGTGTATGTGTGCACTAGAAGCACAGGGCCAGCTGCATGTCTTCTGCTCTGGGTCACATGATTGGGGCTTAGAATGGAGTGGTTAGCATCTTTCTGAGCCTCTGCATTGGGGGAAATTCCCTGTGTCTCCCAGGGCTCAAACCTGTAGAAAACTGCTGTCCTGTAGTCTCCTTGTGCGGGCTAGCTGTCCAAAGCACATGTGGGTGATCTCCCTTCCATTCCTTATCCAGAGAGGTTCCAAGGTACTGGTCTACTCACCAGTTTGTTTGTTTGTTTATTTATTTATTTATTTGATTTCTATAGCCGCCCTTCTCAGCAAGTAACTCAGAGCGGCTTACAACAATAAAAACTATAAAACAGTTCAAACAATTTCAATTAAAACAATTAAATTACAAGATAGATATACATGGCTACTGACTGAAGATTTCAAAGTGGTGGATAGCCTTTTATGATTAACCATCAACAGTAAGGGAAAAAGCAGTCAAGAAATACACCACAGACTAGTGCTTGATAGAACAGCCATTAGACCTTGGAAAAGATATTCAGATGCTGTGATGTGTCTATACCAACAAAGATCGGAATTGTGCAAACATTAGTGTAATGGTATGTGGGAATGACCTTGGGAGACAGGAGGAAGATCCACAGCCTAGGCAACAGTCTGATAAGAGGCAGAAGGGACCTTGCCTAGTTTTCCAGAGACTAAAAAGAGAGAAGGAGAGAGATACTTTCAGTCTTGCAAGATTCTGTTTAATGTAACTTTATAATAAAGATAATGCTGATGCTACTGGTTATGCTTCTTGTCTGGACTACCTTGCAAGGCTGACAAATGATATTCCCTGTGACATTCTATGGATGCAAAGGTTGGACTTCAAGAAGCAGGGTAGAAAGAGTTGACAATTTTGAACATCTGGCATAGGATATATGAAATGAATGACTAATCTGATCCCTCCCAATTGTGTGCTGTCCTGATTTGCAGGGAGAGCAGCTCGTAGAATTCCATGCCATCTGATTCCAAAACATGTGGACAGCATCAGGTTGGGGAAGGCTAGGTTAACCTACTTGTTTCTGAAATCTGTGCATCAAAGAAAGTTTCTTAAGGGTAGACACTTGATTTTGTACACAAAAATAAAGTTTGGATTGGTAAGTAGAAATTAATGCACAAATAAATGCTGACTTGAGGTGATTTAGGGCCACATAGATGCATTGACCTGCAAACTGCCCAGAGTCACTCTTAGTGAGATGGGCGGTGATGAAATATGAAAAATAAACAAATAAATACATTTGCATGAGTAGGGATAAAAAGAGATGAGTGAACATGACTCAGGTTGCATGCTAGATTAATACCTAGTTTTATAAAAAGGAAATTCATTGCAAAGCTAGATTGTATTTCCCTAAGTATCAATTTACTGAGAAGTAAACTTAAGTTTATGACCTGACTATAACCTTACTGTGACTTTTTTATCCCATCCACTCATCCATTCTTTCTCCTTATTTAAAGTGTATTTGGTCTCTGAAGTAGAACTGGGACTGATTTACTAGGACAACATAAAATTACAAATAACAATAGATGGGAGCAGTTAAAACAATGGCAACAATTTAAACAAACAAGTGATGGCCAAGTAAAAATGAAGGTAACATTAAATTGCATTTAAAGTTGAAAAGAACAAGAGAGTTTTTCAACTTCTTTTAGGGGGAACTGTTGGCAGTTGAGTAACTCAGCATAATAGTCTTCAGTTGTATGATTTGGAACTTCATACATAGCCAGAAGCAATGTTTTTATTATACCAAAAACATTTGTCCTGGGAAGAGGCCAGAAGTACACTCTTCACATTAATGTGCTGTTAGCAAAATGGTGCTTGCTTTCCTTTTCCACACTTAGAAACTTCTGGTGTTTTCAGTATTATTTAGGCAAATTCAATTTGGTTTGATCTGTCAGCTTGCTAGTTGTAGTGATGATGTTTTGTTTACTTTATCCCAGTTGTGTATGAAGGTTGATCATTCTATCATATGGACAGAATGGTGGGATAGCAGTTGTAGTTGTGGTCATTGTCATCATCATCCAACTAGGGGATCTTGTGAATGAAAAATGACAATAAAAATCACTTACATAAAATAAGTATATTATATGTTAGACTGGGTTATAATGGATATAGAACACAGAAATGGGTTTTAGTATACTGCTTTTTGGTGGCCACTAGAAGCTCATGGACCAACTACAGAAGGGTTTGCAATGTATAACCATATGAAAAGAAATGGGATCCAGTATACTTGTCTTGCTTGTAAAATTATTCCTCTATAATGGAACAGGCCATTTAGGCCACTGAGTCAAATCCCTGCTCAGCACAAGAATCCAAATTAAAACTTCCCTGAAAGACAGCTTTTCAGCCTCTCCTTGACTACATCGAGTGAAAAGGAAGAACCGAACACCTCTCTGGTAATTGGTTCTCATGTTGAATTGTTCTTACTGATAGACAGTTTTTTTTAATCTGTCTTATTGTAACTGAATCCCATTAATCTATGTCCAGCTCTCTAAAATGATAGAGAGGAAGTCTTGATCCAGAATGCTATCAAAGCCGCCTCAATTTTTTCTCAAGCCTAAATAGTATATTTAAAGTTTATTTGTTAAACTAAAGTTCCTTTAGTTTAACAAATAAACCTAACATATCCTGTTCCATTGTCCTGTTGCACTATGAATGGAAGGCAGAATATATATATATGCTTCATTCTGCCCAGTAGGGCTCTGCAGTGCTTCAGATTCACTCTCCAAAATGATCTTTGCAGAACAAGGGGTTGCAAACAGATCACCTGTCTGCAGCTCCTTAAAGCAGCTGTGTCTTTTCCTGGGATTGTTCAGCGATTTCAGAGGGCAGCCACTTATTCTGGAAGAAAATGTGGCAACTTTAGGGTGCTGCAGATAGGTGCCATATTTCTGCTACCATGTGCTTTGAGGCACCTATTGGAAACTAAATCCAAAGTGCTGCACAACCGTTAAGGGAACAGAGACCCAAAATGTTATGGAATGTGTCTCTGAAGGGGGAGGTGATGTGGTAGATTTCGGCAGTGCCACTTGTTCTCAGGAAGGAGGGAGCACATTCCAAGAAGGTGGAAAGGATAAGAGGAAACACAGTCCAGGGAGCAGTTGTGGGAAAACCAAGAGGTTCAGAATAGCTCCGCCCTAGGGCTTTCCCAGGTTATTTCCTCTTAGGTTAGGTAGAGTTGCTTTAGTCTGGCAAGATTCTGTCTATACGGCATTAGCAAATAAAGAACTGAAGTTTGGCTGGACTGGTTCTTTGGTGTTTTTGGGCTGGGCCTGACACAAAGAGAGGTGGATATTGATAGTGAGACATCCAATATATATCTGTTAGCCAGAAGCAATGTTTTTATTGTACCAAAAGCATTTGTCCTGGGAAGAGGCCAGAAGTGCACTCTTCACATTAATGTGCTGTTAGCAAAATGGTGCTTGCTTTCCTTTAGCTGTTGTGGAACTTTATAATTACCCATGCCCTATAATTATTCACTTTTATGAAGTTCTTGTTCTACCTCTGCATTAGTGGGATTTAACTTTAGATGGAGAGGATAGCAGCTTCCAAGAAACAATAATGACACGAGAATTTAAATGCAATCAGAAACGCTGCTATATTTGCACATGTATAATTTTACAGAACGATGCAGAGATCTTGGTGTACATCACAGTTACAGTAGAAGACAATATCTCTGCAGGACCCTCTAATATGACTTACCTTTCATTAAAGCCACAATGCACAAGCCCTCCACATCACTTCCTCCACCCCTCATGATCTGAAATGATTAATTAAATGTATTTTTCAGTATCTGTGCACTTCCTTTAAATGAAAGGATTTTTGGACCAGATAGCTAGAATAAGAAGCTAATGCCTGACCAGCATTTCAGCATTCACTATAAGGTGGCATGGTCCCTTACTCTGGAAAGTTCATGTCTACATTGTTTACTTTCAGTATTATAAAGAAATAGATTTATATGGTTCTGGGATATTCACCTTCCTAGGTGGGAAGTCACATGTAGGCCCTATATGAGAAAAAAATACAACAGCTACTTCAAGAATATTGTAATTAATTTATCTGACTTTTAAGGCAACTTTTAAGGATCTCCAAGGGATTCTGATTCCCCAAAATGTCCAAAATCCCCATATATTTACTGCTAAAAATAATCAGTTCCAGAAAACAGCTCATGAAAAAGCCATTGAAAATAAATGATTTTTAAAAGCTTTTTCAAAGACCTGTAATGCCAGGCATTTGGCTCCTGCTTGCTCACCCACCTGTTTTGTTGTTGTTTATTTGTTCAGTCACTTCCGACTCTTCGTGACTTCATGGACCAGCCCACGCCAGAGCTTCCTGTCGGTCGTCAACACCCCCAGCTCCCCCAGGGACGAGTCCGTCACCTCTAGAATATCATCCATCCACCTTGCCCTTGGTCGGCCCCTCTTCCTTTTGCCCTCCACTCTCCCTAGCATCAGCATCTTCTCCAGGGTGTCCTGTCTTCTCATTATGTGGCCAAAGTATTTCAGTTTTGCCTTTAATATCATTCCCTCAAGTGAGCAGTCTGGCTTTATTTCCTGGAGGATGGACTGCTTTGATCTTCTTGCAGTCCAAGGCACTCTCAGAATTTTCCTCCAGCACCACAGTTCAAAAGCATCGATCTTCCTTCGCTCAGCCTTCCGTATGGTCCAGCTCTCGCAGCCATATGTTACAACTGGGAATACCATTGCTTTAACTATGCGGGCCTTTGTTGTCAGTGTGATGTCTCTGCTCTTAACTATTTTATTGAGATTTGTCATTGCCCTTGTCCCAAGGATTAAGCGTCTTCTGATTTCCTGACTGCAGTCAGCATCTGCAGTAATCTTTGCACCTAGAAATACAAAGTCTTTCACTGCCTCTACATTTTCTCCCTCTATTTGCCAGTTATCAATCAAGCTGGTTGCCATAATCTTGGTTTTTTTGAGGTTTAGCTGCAAGCCAGCTTTTGCACTTTCTTTTTTCACCTTCATCATAAGGCTCCTCAGTTCCTCTTCGCTTTCAGCCATCAAAGTGGTATCATCTGCATATCTGAGATTGTTAATGTTTCCTCCAGCGATTTTAACTCCAGCCTTGGATTCCTCAAGCCCAGCATGTCGCATGATGTGTTCTGTGTACAAGTTGAATAGGTAGGGTGAGAATATACAACCCTGCCGTACTCTTTCCCAATCTTAAACTAGTCCATTGTTCCGTGGTCTGTTCTTACCGTTGCTACTTGGTCGTTATACAGATTCCTCAGGAAACCTATTTTGCTAATACGAAAATATTGAGTTGATCAAATTCTTTCACAATGGCATAAAGCACTCCAGAATCTAACATATAATAATTATGCTGCACATTTTCTGAACAAGTGAGTTTCTGAGTTGCCTTCAAAAGTGGGCACCTCTAAATATTCTTAAAACAATGAATGACAAGCTGGATTTAAGCATGCCTGACCTTTGACACATTTTTACAAAAGTTAATCAAATGCCACTGAATATTGGTAACTGTATGAACAAATGTCCATCACCTTGATCTGTTTGCAGCAGTAATCAATAGATTGTCAAAGGACATTCCTGTGATCTCAGTCCTGTCTATCCAATACCTTCCCCCTCTATTTCTTTCTACCATGCTAAGCATGGTCATCTGTATCTAATCCATCATTCTCTTGTATGTTCAGAAATGTGAATTTCTGCTTACTATTACCTCAGGGCAGCAATGCTTTTATTTAATCCAGGACCAATTGGTGGTTCTTACCACCAATGTACTCTTGGCAACCATCTCCTCGACTTGATTATTGTATAGCAACTAAGTAACATGAGATAATAGAGATTTGGCAAATGACATGGTAGTTTTTTTTTAAGTTCAGCTTTAATTCCCATGCATTGAGATTTTATGATACAACTCTGTTGACTTATAGGTTTAAGTTTCTCCACATATGCATATTGAGTGATGGTTTTACACATACATATCCAGGTTATGGAAAGTGGAAATGAAATCACTTTTCAGCCAGTTGTTTTACTAAATAGAGTCCCTTATAATACATTCTGTAGTGCCTGATTGATTGATTGATTGATTGATTATGTGCTGTCATTTTTGACTCCTAGTGACCACATAGATAGATTTTCTCCATGATCTATAGTGCCTAAAGAGTGCCAATTCCTAAGATAGGGTTTTTTTTTATTTGGGGGGGGGAGGGTGCAAAAAGTAATTGAAGGTCAGATGTCTTATGATAAAAGAACAGAAATATTTCCATGATTATAAAACAACCTTTGGATGCAATCTAAAGGTTTTTTTTAATTAAATCTTAATTGATGTTAGATAATATTCCAATATCAAAACATCTAAGATACCAACACTTCAGCAAAGGATCGTTACCTGGTCGTGGTGCTGGAGCTTGAGCACCTCAATGATGCCATGAGCTAAACCGTGAAGGGCCACCCAAGACGGGAAGGTCATGACAGAGAAGTCAGACTAAATGCGATCCCTGGGGAAGGTAATGGCAACCCACCCCAGTATTCTTGCCATGAAAACTAAATGGATCGGTACAACCAGAGATATGTCGATATACCATCGGAAGATGAGACCCCCAGGTCGGAAGATGGTCAAAATGCTACTGGGGAGGAACAGAGGATGAGTTCAACTAGCCCCAGACGTGATGACGCAGCTAGCTCAAAGCCGAAAGGATGGCTAGCAGCTGATGGTGCTGGTGGTGAACGGCGAATCCAATGTTCTAAGGATCAACACACCATTGGAACCTGGAATGTAAGATCTATGAGCCAGGGCAAATTGGATGTGGTTATTGGTGAGATGTCAAGATTAAAAATAGACATTTTGGGCATCAGTGAACTGAAATGGACTGGAATGGGCCACTTCACATCAAATGACCACCAGATCTACTACTGTGGACAAGAGGACCACAGAAGAAATGGAGTAGCCTTCATAATTAATAGTCAAGTGGCTAAAGCAGTGCTTGGATACAATCCAAAAAACAACAATGATCTCAATTCGAATTCAGGGCAAGCCATCTAACATCACAGTGATCCAAATATACGCCCCAACCACAAACGCTGAAGAAGCTGAAGTAGAGCAGTTCTATGAGGATCTGCAGCACCTACTGGACAACACACCTAAAAGAGATGTTATTTTCATCACAGGAGACTGGAATGCTAAGGTGGGCAGTCAAATGACACCTGGAATTACAGGTAAGTATGGCCTGGGAGAACAAAACGAAGCAGGACATAGGCTGATAGAATTTTGCCAAGACAATTAACTCTGCATAACAAACACTCTCTTCCAACAACCTAAGAGATGGCTTTATACATGGACTTCCCCAGATGGACAACACTGAAATCAGATTGACTACATCCTTTGCAGCCAAAGGTGGCTGACATCTGTACAGTTGGTAAAAACAAGACCTGGAGCTGACTGTAGTTCAGATCACGAACTTCTTCTTGCACAATTTAGGATCAGACTAAAGAGATTAGGGAAGACCCACAGATCAGCTAGATATGAGCTCACTAATATTCCTAAGGAATATGCAGTGGAGGTGAAGAATCGATTTAAGGGACTGGACTTAGTAGATAGGGTCCCGGAAGAACTCTGGACAGAAGTTGGCAGCATTGTTCAGGAGGCGGCAACAAAATACATCCCAAAGAAAGAGAAAACCAAGAAGGCAAAATGGCTGTCTGCTGAGACACTAGAAGTAGCCCAAGAAAGAAGGAAAGCAAAAGGCAACAGTGATAGGGGGAGATATGCCCAATTACATGCAAAATTCCAGAGGTTAGCCAGAAGAGATAAGGAATTATTTTTAAACAAGCAATGCGCGGAAGTGGAAGAAGACAATAGAATAGGAAGGACAAGAGACCTCTTCCAGAAAATTAGAAACATCGGAGGTAAATTCCAGGCCAAAATGGGTATGATCAAAAACTAAGATGGCAAGGACCTAACAGAAGAAGAAGAGATCAAGAAAAGGTGGCAAGAATATACAGAAGACCTGTATAGGAAGGATAACAATATCGGGGATAGCTTTGACGGTGTGGTCAGTGAGCTAGAGCCAGACATCCTGAAGAGTGAGGTTGAGTGGGCCTTAAGAAGCATTGCTAATAAGAAAGCAGCAGGAGATGATGGCATCCCAGCTGAACTGTTCAAAATCTTGCAAGATGATGCTGTCAAGGTAATGCATGCTATATGCCAGCAAATTTGGAAAACACAAGAATGGCCATCAGATTGGAAAAAATCAACTTATATCCCCATACCAAAAAAGGGAAACACTAAAGAATGTTCAAACTATCGAACAGTGGCACTCATTTCACATGCCAGTAAGGTAATGCTCAAGATCCTGCAAGGTAGACTTCAGCAGTTCATGGAGCGAGAATTGCCCGATGTACAAGCTGGGTTTAGAAAAGGCAGAGGAACTAGGGACCAAATTGCCAATATCTACTGGATAATGGAAAAAGCCAGGGAGTTTCAGAAAAATATCTATTTCTGTTTTATTGACTATTCTAAAGCCTTTGACTGTGTGGACCATAACAAATTGTGGCAAGTTCTTAGTGGTATGGGGATACCAAGTCATCTTGTCTGCCTCCTGAAGAATCTGTATAATGACCAAGTAGCAACGGTAAGAACAGACCACGGAACAACGGACTGGTTTAAGATTGGGAAAGGAGTACGGCAGGGCTGTATACTCTCACCCTACCTATTCAACTTGTATGCAGAACACATCATGCGACAAGCTGGCCTTGAGGAATCCAAGGCTGGAGTTAAAATCGCTTGAAGAAACATTAACAATCTCAGATATGCAGATGATACCACTTTGATGGCTGAAAGTGAAGCGGAACTGAGGAGCCTTATGATGAAGGTGAAAGAAGAAAGTGCAAAAGCTGGCTTGCAGCTAAAGCTCAAAAAAACCAAGATTATGGCAACCAGCTTGATTGATAACTGGCAAATAGAGGGAGAAAATGTAGAAGCAGTGAAAGACTTTGTATTTCTAGGTGCAAAGATTACTGCAGATACTGACTGCAGTCAGGAAATCAGAAGATGCTTAATCCTTGGGAGAAGAGCAATGACAAACCTCGATAAAATAGTTAAGAGCAGAGACATCACACTGACAACAAAGGCCCGCATAGTTAAAGCAATGGTGTTCCCTGTAGTAACATACGGCAGCAAGAGCTGGACCTTAGGAAAGGCTGAGAGAAGGAAGATCGATGCTTTTGAACTGTGGTGTTGGAGGAAAATTCTGAGAGTGCCTTGGACTGCAAGAAGATCAAACCAGTCCATCCTCCAGGAAATTAAGCCAGACTGCTCACTTGAGGGAATGATATTCAAGGCAAAACTGAAATACTTTGGCCACATAATGAGAAGACAGGACACCCTGGAGAAGATGCTGATGCTAGGGAGAGTGGAGGGCAAAAGGAAGAGGGGCCGACCAAGGGCAAGATGGATGGATGATATTCTAGAGGTGACGGACTCGTCCCTGGGGGAGCTGGGGGTGTTGACGACTGACCGGAAGCTCTGGCGTGGGCTGGTCCATGAAGTCATGAAGAGTCGGAAGCGACTAAACAACAAAAGATACCAACCAAATAATATATTTTGAGAAAATAAAAGTTAAAAGTGCATCTGCTGAGCCTGTAGATTTCATCTCAGCTCCTAGTATTCTGCTGCATTGTCCCATCACCATTCCACTACCCCACCAGTCATGGGATTTTGAAGGGAGAAAATTTGGTTCAGAACTAGTTAAAGAGTGACAGGCAGATATTATCCTCTTACTCCACCAAAATCTGACTGCAACGTTCCTTCCAGTAGTAAAGTTGTTTATGTGCTTTATTTATTTATTTTTCAATTTTAATAGTGCACCAACTTCATCACAAGCTAATGATGGGAAAACCTTCAGTAGCATTTGCCCCCTACCATTTCCCCACACTGCTCCACAATGAAATTTTCCCTAGTTTGGATATTTCTAAGTCATCTTCCCATTCCCCCAATGATAGTTACAATTAAAAAAAAGTTAATTTTTCTTTTAGACCCTATTATTGTGCTGAAGCAACTTACATCTGTCCCTTTTGGTCCCAACACTTAGGACTGTCATACAAAACTCTTACCTTTTTGCAGAACAGGAGGCAGTGGAGGCCGCTCCTGCTCCCGTGACCCGTCTCACTTTCCACTGTCAAAGAGGGGCTTCTAGCCAGAAGTAAAGGTGTAGCCGCTAAGAGCACCTCTCCCTGCTCTTAAAGAGGGCGTGGCAGGAGGAGCAGCGAGAAGGGAGGAGGCGCTGATTGGCCAGAGGGGGTGGGTGGGAGGTAGGGAGTTTCCCACAATGCCCCGCTGCAGCCAGTGCGGCCGCCGATGGATGCTGCGGGAAGTATCACTGCTGCCATTTCCAGCCGCTTGGACCAGCGGGTCGGCGAAGGGGCTCCACTCTGGCTGCGACGGGAGCGGCCGCCCGCCACCCTGCCTTTCTCCCCGGCCCAAGACGATCTCGTGGGCTAGCTCCCTTCGCTTTCCCTCTCCGCCGGCCGCTGTCCTTTCAGCACCGCGATGAACCCTGCTTCCGCAGCCGGCGAGGAGGAGAAGGGGGCTGCGGGAGGCAGCGGTCCCGGCGGCAGCACGTGTCGCGGGGCCGAAGGCGGCGGGGACCCTCGAAGTGCCGCCGCTACGGCGGCCGACCCAGAGGAGCCTGGACTAACCGGTCAGAAGGAGGACTCTCTGGAAGAGAAGCTGAAGAGTTTAACCTTCAGGAAACAGGTGTCTTACAGGTGGGTGAAGAAGGCAAAAGGGAAGCGTCGGCTGTCTGGGTGTGCTTTGGCCCCCGTGGGGAGCAGGGGGCTTCCTTCCTCCGCTCCATCATCAGCACTGGAAGTTGCTGGGGAGGGAGGTTGCTCGCCAAAGTCTCCAGCCCGTTCTGCCCGGCGGCTTGGCTTGGCTTGGCTTGGCTTGCCGTATTCCCCACCGCCTCTCTAACTGAAGTGCATGAAGGCACCTTCTGGCCACCCTCCTGATGCTGTTCCAATTGGGATGGGGTGATTCCCTTCCTTCCCTTTACTTCCAGCCTGCCTGTGATGAGGGAAGCAAGCAAGGGAGGTACCCTCACCTCGAATTCAGACTTTAAGAGTATGTTTTTTTTGGGGAGTGGAGTGGGGGAAAGAAGTCAAAATGATGCATTTCCACCCTGTGGCAGCCAGGACTCCTGCTCTTGAGAAGATGACAATTAACTTGGACAACTGTCCTGGTTGCTTTGCAGGGGGTGCTGAGGATGGTTTAATGAAACCTGACCATTTCCTTCCCCTCCCAGTCAACAACCACCTCAGAAGCAGATATGCCTACCCTGAGAGATACCCTATGACTAAAACTAGCTTATTAAGAACAAAATGTAGTATGTAATGTATGTTTCTGTGTAAGGTCATTATGCATATACCCAGAAAAACAGCTGTTACCCCAGATCTTGTATTTCGTTTTTGTTTAACAAGAAAGTGAGACAATTGATGTATCGATATTGATATTTATAGCAGTGCTGCAAAGGAGTTTGCATTCCTTTACACAGACCTATCCTTTGTGGAGAGCATTATGCATTTGATTTTGATAATGTGTGATGCCGTCATGATTCCTTATAGAATGGTGCAAGTGTATAATATTTGTGAGAGATTGATCCATCATGGGAGACATGTAATATACTCGATAGCTCCGAAAGAATCAACACATTGCACAGAAATGTAATTTTTATGCTTAAAAAGCGATGTGACCTACAGGCTTTGGGAGTTACACTGTCAGAATAAAATTGCAAGGAACGTCAGAGATGAGGCTGTGGGTAGCATCTCCCTTACCAATTCAGCTTGCACTAAAAAATAAATCCTGATCCTGTTTCTGATCCTTCTGCAAACAAACAAAGCTTTAGGGGAAAAAGGTCTCTGTGTAAAGACTTTAGGATTAGCCAGGGGGAATTCAGAATTGTTATCTGCTTCCCCAGGAAATCTTGTTATTTTGGAGCCCTGATGTTTGATCTAAAAAGGAGAAAACAAACTGAAACCACTATTGCTTTATTGGCATGGGGAGCTAGTGCAGTGTTTCCTTGGAAAAACACTTATTTTGGGTAGTGCTGATGACTGTTCAAGGCTTCAGGAGTCTTCCAAAGAACAAACCTTCATATCCATTTTCAGCATCCCAGTGAATCATTATGTAAGTCTCGGTGTAAATTCAGTTGATGGCTATATTACATATCCACGTCTTCTGTTTAACAACTGAAGATCCAGCTGAATCAGAGGTCAGCTGAATTCAATTACTTGGTAAAATGCATGACTGTAGGCATTTAAAATTTTTTGCTTTAATTTTCTCAAGTAAGCCACAAGATTCCAACTTCTATCTGCAAATTTTAAAAAATTAGATCCCTGTGCATTGCAAGGCCAGCTTGGAGCCAAATCAGCAGCTTCTGAAAGCTATGACTGAAACCTCACCTCTCTGATGCTCTATGGCCAGGTTCTTCCAGGCAAGGCAGACATTGAGCAATTGCCTTGACTCCAAAATGGGTTTTTATAGAAGTCTAGTTATTGTTGCCTTGCATTTATAACTTACCTATGTTTTTTTCCCTAACCACTTCTCTGCCACCCTCCCCAAAAAACTGAGTAGAAAAAAGAAAATAATTTGACAATCTTTTTGGATTGTGTGCTTGGAGCTCCCTCTCCCTTGCCCAGAAAATGTTCCTTTATGGACGTATCTAGTTGTTTTGGGGAAAAGAACAACAATGGCCTCTTGATAGTCTCTGTTGGTCCACACAACTGAAAACAAAATGAAATGCATATGAATGTAGAGAGGCTCAAAATAGCTTCAAGTAAAGTAGCAATTAATAGTAGCATGAGAATTGTATGAAAGTGATATGAGCGAAATTAATACAGGAGAAGCAAAAGCAATTAGTTCAAACCACCACCATCCCAACAATTTGTCTGGACATAAGCTTTGTTAATTTAAAAAGGGCAAAGTGGGGGAGGATGCTAGAATTAAAATACCTCTGGAAGAAAAAAAAATCAAGGGAATCATATCCTTCAAATTAACAACCTACTATTTTGGGTTGACTTGTATTTTTCATAGCTGTTGCTTATGATACACACAAGACCTATCTGTTTTCACTCTATTCTTTCCAATCCTTGCAAAGCCTGCTTAGTTGCAAAGATTATTTGCTCAATGAATTACAAATGAGACACTTGCATAGGAAATGCTTGCAGTGGTTAACTATTTGGGTCCTACAGCTTATCATTGCTGGAAAATGCTGAATCCAGAGAAGGTGTTTTGAAGTTTGGGTGGTTGTAATTCCATTCAGCTGCTGTTCTGTGTCCAGAGGTGTAAGGAAAAAATTTCTAAAGCAGCTTTGAAAAGCTTGCAGAGATCTTCTGTTGCTCTCTTAAATGTGGCATCCCCAGCAACTTGACTCCATGTACATGCACGGGCTACTTCTTCTGACTTTGTAAACATGACATAACAGTCTCGCTGATGAGCATAAAACCCAGAGTGATTAATTCTCAGCTGACCTCAGGAAGCAATGCAAAACAATACACTTTGTGGCCATCACCTCCAGAAGATTTCTATTGCCGCTGGGCTGACTTGCTTCCTTTTTCTAATAATTATCATGAAGATCAATCAATCAAAGCAAATATTTGTAGCTCAGGGTTGAACTGTGGAGTCCTTGGTGCTCTCTGAGCCTTGTTGTTTTCTTGCAGACGTTTCATTGCCAGACTAGGCAACATCTTCAGTGCGAAGAGGGAGTGGGCCTTGCTCTCAGTTTCTATACCGTGGCTTGCCCTGCTTGTGTTGGTGGGGGTGTTGTTCTCTCCTTGGGAGATCCATGTCAGACTTTCTAGTAGTAACAAACTGAAGGCAGAGCCATCAACAGGTGGCTTTGGTATTCCAGGTAGGGATGAAATGGAACAGCAGAATGAGGATCATTGTGTAGATTGTGAAATTTATGTTATTGTCTTTAGCCCTCGTCCTTTAAAGCAATGTTTCTCAACCTTCTGGGGAATTCTGGGAATTGAAGTCCATACATCCTAAAGTGGCCAAGGTTGAGAAACACTGCCTTAAAGTGTTAAATGAAAGGGGGTTCTGTACTTTCTTCCATTTCCAAGCAGTGCAAATAAAGTTTTCTGTAAACACAAAAGCTAAGCTGGACATGGCATACATGTATGAACCTATCTTCTGTTTGCAAAGATCAGGTTTGTCCCCTATCCTAATTGGCAGCCCAGTATGAAGAAAGCGGGGAGGAGATTTAACCTTGTGTCTTTACTCACAGTTCCAAGTTGGACCCTTCCTCCCTACGGTTTCTCTTTGCTGTATTGTTTGAGCATTAGCTATAATATTATTATCATTAATAGTCACCTTGCAGATACTGTACTTCCCAAAATGTTGGAGGAGAGAGCCTTGTAATCTGTGATGTGTCATCTAAGTAACCCTACTAAGAATAGCACAGTTTAAGGACTAAAAGGAAAAGAAAAGCCTGGGAAATAACTATGTTCTATGACCAGTGTTCAAAGAAATGATCAGTCAGCTTTTCTAAAAGGAATGGGAAGGGATACCATCCTATTCTTTGTGTCAGGCAAGAATATTGGGATATATTTTCTTTAATATTTAGTATCTTTGCTCAGCTACTACCTGTAGCTTTACTCTAAAGCTCTGGCTGCACTCAGATGCCTAGATGGAGCCAATCCATATACTGATGATCCAATCATTTCAAAGCAACTCTGCCAGGCAACATTTTTTTTTAAAAAAATGGGACCATATTTTGAATTGAAATCAGAGCTGAAGCAGCATCACCTCTTCTGCTACTGACCATCTAGCCCTGAAATGCCAGGGCTTCAGAGCATTTTGCCTTGGTCTTGGCTTGAACTCTGCCAGGCTGGACCAATGGCTTGAATCTCAAGTAAACTTCCATATATGGGAATCGAAATATTCCACTGAGGGAAGAGGGAAGGCATTGTTGCTTCAGTCATTATCAATTAAATTTATATGCTGCCAGATTTCCAGCAACTCTGGGTGGCTTATTTTATCAAAGCTTCTGTAGTGACTCAAGGGGCCTCACAGTTCCACAGAACAGATTTTCAGAGTAAACAGACCTTCTGCTGGACAACATTGAGATGTCACCATGGTGGCAGAGAGGAGGCATTTCTTCACTTCCACTGTCATCCAGAATAATATTAAAATGGGATTCTTAACCATGCTCCATTGTGTTTTAAATGAATCATTTGCCAATGATGCAGTTATTGCCTTGTGTCTCCAAAATATAGATGTAGCTTGGGAAAAATAATTGGCATAAATATAGTCAAGGAAAGGATTGTAGCTTTCTTGCCAGCCATAGGCACAGAGATTCTTAGTCAAACCTTTAATCTTTAAGAAAACAAATCTGGTCATGGTCTGCTGAAAGGATGACACATGCCCAGAGGACCTTCCCTAGGACAGCTAGCTGCAGGCAAGCACAGTAGACAGCCTTAATGCATACTGACTAGGGTGACCAGGAGATGGCAACAGAGTGATACAGAAAACCAACTTTTTGCTGCTGTGCACTGGTAGTCTGGATTTTTGCATCCCAGAGCCAGTAGCCCTGGGACCTGCTAGGATTGCTCACTTTGGAGACAGTGCTTGGATCTGCCACTGCTGCTGTTCCTCTCTAGCAGTGGCCTGTGTGTCACTTCCTCAAGCCATTAGCTCTTTAACTGATGACCAATGTTGGGATGGGACCAGTTGCCCACTTGAGCAGATTGCTCTGGGATCCAGAGTGTCACCACCTCAGGAAGTGACCTTATCATTTCTTGTTAATTCCTCAAGGAATTCCCCAAGAGTATTGGAAAACTATTCAACAGCCTTTTGGGCAGGCAGTCAATTTTGCACCTGAGTATGTTACAGTATAAGAAACCTAAAGATCAAAACTAATTAACTATTGATTTGGTAATATAAATGGAATCATAACTGCATGCCCACCTACCCATCAGTATCCTTAGTCCAGGACCAGAAATCAAACCTAAGTACCAAACAAAGAGATGTGTTGGGCCAAATATTAACTCAAGTATAAATCCATATAGTTTTCTTGGCAAAAATATGGAGTAGCATGCCATTGCCTTTTTCCATTTTTAAAAAAATTTCTCATTTTAGTGTATACCCCTGAATGTATACTGCTTGTTTCTAACAAGGCAGCCTCAGCATGAATAAATTGTCATTGAGACCAGTGTTCTTGGGATCCTTTCAAGGAAAGTGTCAGCCTTCCCAGGTAGACCAGACAGGAAACATGACCAGATGAGCTAATTCTACTTTATTGTAAGGCTACATTAACAGAATCTTGCATGTCTGAAAGTGCAAATCACTCGCCATCTCCTTTACAGCCTGGAAAGCTAGGGACGGTCCCTTCTGAGCCTCTTTCTCTGCCCATTATGCAGCTGCAGTCTATGTCCCCGCATCTGACCATTCCCTAGGCAGCATCTCTTTGCCCTGTCTTTCAAGATCTTTCTCACATACCATTACAGAAAGAGACTGTTAAGCAGTGGGGTGCTTGTACACCAACAACATCCCAGTACTGGTAGATGTTGCCAAAGACATACATTTTTGGCCAGTGGCTGTACATGGCTTTTGAGTTGCATACTGGGAGCTGTTCTTAATGTTTTTAAAATTGAAATTAAACAAATACAATAAATATGATTATTTTACATATATTTAATAACTATTCTCCTTTAAGATTCAACTGCAGTTTTGGAAGAGGCTCTGAGGGCTACACCAAGATTGTAGGTAAGGCCAGCTTGTGCATTCCTGCTTTAGACCAAAACAATCCAATTTAGAGGCTGATACTATACCCAGCACCCAGCATCCTGATGAACATGTCCCCCATCATACAAGTCAGATGAACATATTTCTTCACAATTAAGTCTGGCTTTCTGTAGAGGAGTCTGTAGAATGGCTGCATCTGAGAGATGAACTGGAACTCCCCTTTTAGGGGGAGATGGGTGGTGATAGAAATGTGAATAGTAAATAAATAAATTGTGCAATCTCCAAAAGCTAAGTAGGGTTGGACCTGATTAATACTTAAGAGTACTATCCAGGAAAATTCAGGTGTATACACTAAAATGAGAAATTTAAAAAAAAAATGGAAGAAGGCAATGGCATGCTATTCCATATTTTTGCCAAGAAAACTATATGGACTTATACTTGAGTGAATCTTGAAATGCAGGTGACTTTATTATTTATTTATTTATTATTTAAATTTATATCACCACCCATCTCCCCTGATGGGGGACCCTTTCCTTTTTATCTCAATTACCTTCAATACTACACACCTCCTAATATTACAACACTCTTTGCTATGCACTAACCATGGCTTCAGACACCTTACTTCACAAACACACCAGGCTGCAGCCAGCTTCCAGAACCTCTCCCCCACAAATATGGAACAAAAACACAGCATCAAACACCTTCCAAGATTCTACCCATTTTCTTTGTCTGCTTCTTTGAAAAACTCATATTTGCCATCCCTATTAATGAGTGTCCCTGCCTGGTGTAAAGAGCCCCCTGCTAGTTAGAATAATGGAATCAGGCTAGATAGATTAATCTGACTCAGTATAAAGGCAGCTCTGTAGCTCCCTGTGTTTAGCTCTCTTCTGCCAGTATGATCTTCTGGACTGAAAAGCAAAAGCAAGCATAGAACTGAGCTATGTATTTATATACAGTAAGAATTATATGTTTATGGGAATGAGAGGGAAGAATGGCAGTTGCTACTTACCTTCTTTCCCACTGTGTGGGCATCCAGTGAATTCCATATCTTAAATATCAAAGAGATCTAGAGCCACCTTTAAATAACAACTTCTTGAGGTTTATTATTAGTTCTGCTCGACTTGCCAACATGCAAAGGGAAAAAAAAAAGTTTCCATACCTCTTGATTTCTGCATCTTAATTCCTTTTGAAGCATACTTATCCCTTAGGGAATTTCCCCTTTTTGGTGCTTATACCAGTCTCAATAGATGCCAAGATCTAAGTACATTTTTTTCAGCCTCCAACAGCACTACCAAGCTGAAATTCCTCCCACCAATCCCTCAGTTTCCTTTCATTTATTTATTTATTTATTTGTTTGCAATTACTACTTCAAAAAGGGTGGTGCTGTGATGCATTTTCACATGTAAATAACTACATCACAGGCAGGAAGATTGATCAGAATTGCTGGCAGAGGCAGTAAGAGCCCAAGAACAATTATTCAAAGGTACCTTTATAGCTTTCAAATGGTTGGCTTGGGGTTGGTCTCTTGGCATGTGTTCTACATGCTGACTTCTAGCAAATAACATTCATTTACGTTTACCTGTGGATAGTAAGAAGAAAAACGTCTTGGAAAATAGTTTGGGTTCCTGCAATGGAGTTTAATGCCTTTAGTGATAAGTGGAAAAAGAGGGAGAAAGAAAGCCAGAAAGGAGCAGTTATTCAAATGTGAGGAGAAAGAAAACCTTTGAAGTCCTTCCTTTTTGTCAGGACTTAATAGAAGGAAGGGCTCAGCAGGTACTAGCCACTAAACATCCTTTGAAAGTCAGGGAACTACTTCAGTGGACCACAAAGCACTGAGCTTCCAAAGAAAGTACTGGGTTGAAGCTACTCACTGTATTTATTTTCCAAGAAAGCCATTTAGAATCTGGAGGCATCCTGAAAAATCCAGGTAACGTTGCAGCTATCAAATCTGGGCTGCTGGAATGCAGATGACCACCAGATGGCAGCTATGAATTAGGGGTTGACTCTATCTGCTGCCATCTGGTAGTCATCTGGACTTTTGCAATCCATTAGGGGTAATGTGAGGAGAGGTATGAAAATGGCCTTGAACAAAATGTATGGCAGCCATTAGGAAAGCAGGAACTTAGCCCTGGAAAATGAGAAGGAGTGAGAAAGAAACTCAAAATAGGCCCACCTTGACCCTTTGTGGTAAAGGAGGGAGGGAAGGAAACATGCTGGCAGGCTTTTAAGATCTCTTATTATAGCCTCTGTCAATAAAGAAGAGTTCCAGCGTTTCTTATGGTGTCTGTTTCCTGACCTGGTCTATCATGAAGGGCTGATATAACCTTAGGTAACATTTATTTATTTATTTATTTAATTACATTTATATTGTGAATGTATTATATTAGTCACATTGGAAATTGGAGCTTTGCTTTGCAGCATACTAGCTTCCCATGATGGTAATTTGAATTTAAATAAATTTAAAATATTGCTTAAATACAAAGAACTTTGGATGGGACTGGGAGCTTGGAACTGTCCATAGGCACGTTGGTGAACCCAGCACTTTAATTATCTACTCCTTTCCACTCAGCCCATGCTATCTGTATTTTTTTAAAGTTAGTTTTGTATGTGAAATACAAAGAGGCAAGTGATATCATGTAGCACTAAAGTAACAGTGACAATTTCCTGAGCACAGAACAAGGAAGCAGTTATCCATAAGTCCAGGATAGCCACAATTAGAAACTGAAGCTGTGTCTTTAGTTGCATTTCTGCTTTCCATCTCTAGAAGCAAGCCTTTGGATATGAATTTTGGCAAAGATGGAGAAGGTGTTTTATAAGATCAAACTTTGTGCATGTCTGCCTTATTTTGCCTAACAGTAGGGCTGGCCCTCGTGAATTTCTGTTCCACTTCATATACAACTATTAAGACTCCTTATTTGTTAATTCAGGGCTGCACCACAGAATTGTGAGCCAAAGGATGTTTCTCTCCCCCCTCCCCTTCTTATTTAATTGTTATGCACTTCCTTGTTCCTTGCAAGGGAACTATCTGAAATATCTACACAGGAACTCTCTTCGTAGGGCTTATTGATCCTAGGGGACCTGTATTCTGGATCTATTAAATAGAACTGCCTGGATACAAACAATCCTGCTGTTTGAATCATGGTAGGATGGCACATAATCAGGGTAATGTATTCCTCCCCGTGAATCTGCAGTGGAAATATAACAAGAGACAGGAGATAGTCTTGATGTGTAGTGTGAAAGACAATCAAAGCAATTGGATTTAGAAAGTGCTTTGTTGCCACTTTCCATTGAAGCAAAAGGTATGTTGTGCCTGGTAGAATCAAATCAGTTAAATGTATTGTGTTGCTGACACTTCTGCATTGTACTGAGCCTTTGCTAAGTAGTTGTTTGCAAAATACTTAAAAGGGCTTTGTATTTAATGATGTGTTTATACAGCATTACCTTGTTCTTTTTCTAGCAGTATCTTAGTCAAGATAGGACCTGGTGATGTTCTGGCTCAGTGAATATACTGGGCACTATCCATACCTGCATAGGGACGCGGTGGCGCTGCGGGTTAAACCGCTGAGCTGTCGATCGGAAGGTCGGCGGTTCGAAACCGCGCGGCGGGGTGAGCTCCCGTTGCTCGTCCCAGCTCCTGCACACCAAGCAGTTCGAAAACATGCAAATGTGAGTAGATTAATTGGTACCGCTTCGGCGGGAAGGTAACGGCGTTCCGTGAGTCATGCTGGCCACATGACCCGGAAGTGTCCCTAGGGACAATGCCGGCTCTAAGGCTTAGAAACGGAGATGAGCACCGCCCCCTAGAGTCGGACACGACTGGACTTTACGTCAAGGGAAACCTTTACCTTTTATCCATACCTGCATTCCCATCTTACTCTTTCTATGAAAAGAAAGATAGGTAGAAAGAAAGAAACTCAGCCCTAAGGGTCATGAATAAACAGAAGTTTATTTTTTAGTTTCTTCATTATGGGCACTATAGTATCAGGCAGCTTCTCTGGTCCCCATCACTGGCTTCCTGTACCACTTGACTGTTTTAAAGAAAATATAAGTTTAATAAAATATATTAAATAGGAATTTAACATGATGCAAACCAGGCACCACCTTAAATATCATATTTATTTGCAGGAATGCTTTTGGACCTCACAGAAATCCTATAGAATGAGAACTGTTAAACAGCTTTTGGTGACTGCTATGTTCACTGTGGCAGCCATTTTGTGAATAGCCCACACAAGCTTTTCTGATTCCAAATGTGTTTGGTCTCTGGCCCAATAAGGTTGCCTATCTCTGATTTATTGTCTAAATATTTCTGGGCGAGTTCTAATAATAAAAGACTTTTCATAATGGGACACAGATAGATAGATAGATAGATAGATAGATAGAGATTAAAACAAGCTTTAATAAATCAAATTAAAAGGAAATGTGAAACAAACCCAAAAGTAAGGTATCATGCAAAATTGAAAAACCTTAATAGTAAAAGCAATTTTTTTTCTGAGGCAGAGCAGTAAGACTTATTCAGACAAGTGCTTGGATATTCTTAAAAGATAGTAGAAACAGGGCTTGATGGAACCCAGCAGAGAAGGCGTGCCCAAAGTGTGAAACCATAACAGGAAATTTTGACTAGTTAGCAACCCACAAAGGAAGGCAAGAGAGAAACCTTCCATTCCAGATCTTAAGATACAAGCAAGTTGATATAGATTAAGCCACTTTGTCCCAATATCTTCAAGGCTTTAAAGGTAAGAGGCCAAACTTTGAATTAGACTTGGAAATGTGTTTTTGACCAGTACAACCAGTGCATCAAAGAAGACATGTTTTAACTGCCTCACCTCTGTCCACACTCATGTGCCTTTATTGACCAGTTGAAGTTTTCAAACACCCTGAAAGGCAGACCCTTCTTGAAAACATTACAATAATCTAGCTTGGATGTTAAAAAATACAGCTAAATACATGTTGCCTCCATTGTTAAGTTACCAATACTTGTGTGACACCAACATCCAGTATTACAGATTCAAAAGATAACAGGCTTGTCTCCATCA
This sequence comes from Candoia aspera, assembly GCF_035149785.1. Taxonomy (NCBI): domain Eukaryota; kingdom Metazoa; phylum Chordata; class Lepidosauria; order Squamata; family Candoiidae; genus Candoia; species Candoia aspera. The sequence continues at coordinate 20,030,048 of NC_086159.1, read as the reverse complement.
TGCATGCAAGATAAAAAAAAAGGTTTTGAATTCAGTACTTAAACTACTTCACTTCTAAGGAAAAGTCAGACTCAGTCTGCATGGGATATACAAGGTGAGCACATTTCTGTTGTGCTTTTTATTCCACATAAGGTATTCTGCAATTATTCTTTGTTTGTAATTTCTTCTTTGTGGGAATCATCTCTTCAGGTTCTATACTGGGGGGTTACAAAGAACAGGAATTAAGAATATTTTTGTCCACAGATTGACGTCACTATTAGAGTCTCAAAGGGAAATGAAGCAGCAGGATGGTTTCAAACCCTATCCTGCCTGCTTGAGAATTGCTGCTATAGAAATGATCTAATCTGACTTTCCATAAATCTGGTTCTGGGCCAGAAGAACCCTTGCAGAAGAAATTGAGAATGATCAGAAGTTCTAAAAACCTTAAATACAATATGGCTTAAAAAAAAATCGACTAAGGTCAAATGAACCCCCCGCCACCCTCACAGAGCTATCATTTGAGTCTTCCAAAAACCATCTGAGAATATTCCTTGCCTACCAAATGGCTGGTTATTATATATCTAATTAAAAACCCACCTATAATTGCTGAGATTTGGGATAATTTTGTACTCATGGATCTTACTATTACTGAATTAGGCATGTATGAATCTGCTGATGAGGCTGGCCAGACCTAATTAGGCAACTCAAGAAGGAGAGAAGTTGGCTAACTTATGTAGATGTCTGGAGGGGGAAGATGAAACATATGCGGTTCTCCAAAGCACATGATTTAAGCCCTTGTGTCCAATGAGAGAAAGCAAGTATAAAAGGCTAGCATTTGCACTTTTATGTCACAGTGGATATTTCATCTTTTTTGGGTTGTTTTTGTATCATTGTGGTTTATAGTGGATGCCAACATGGAATCAGTTATCCAGAGAAATAGTGCGCTGCCTTTTATTAGATATGTGTAATTAGAGGCTTTCATCAGTCTAGGATACTTTTTTCTTGCACTCGGCAAGGGGTTTGGCCTAAATCACTTTTTCCTCCTCTATGGTTCTGTGGTGTACACCTTCCTTAGCACTTTGAGTACATCCTCAGAGGAATTCCGTTGTCATTTATCTCAGTCACTATGCCTAACAGAGATTGGCAGAAAGATCTTCAGGATAGGAACAGATCTAAACTGTTTTGAGATGGGTGGTGAAAAAAATGCGATAAACAAACAAACAAACTACTCTGACCAAAAAATGCTGAGAAGCTGGTCCCAGTGGTGTATATACTTCAGCCTGTTGCGTGAACCTCAGCTAATTGTGGTTTATTCAGTACACCATGATTAAGCCATGGCTTAGCATGATTATTAGCTCAGCCACAGAATTCTTAAGCTGATTTTTTGAAGTTTTTTTTTGTCCTAGGCATATCTTCTTTCAACTTTCTGAAAATCAACTGTAAAATTAACTGTAAAGAATTTTATCCAGATCTGTATTCCACAGTTTTGAGATAACTATTTTTCTATCAGCTGTTTGTGCATCAACTTCATATAGTCACTAGAAAATGCCCTTAACTAGAAAGAGGAGTTGGTCTGGAGCTATTTCCATGTCTATCACTGGTTTTCTTAGGCACACTTGCATCTAGTGGTCTTTGTCAAAAGAAGACAAATGCTACAAACATTTAGAGTTTGGTTGCTAAAGTTTTTGTTTATAAACACTGTGAATCAGTTGGATTATAAAGAAGGGGGAAGTCAGAAACTAAATATCTATCTAAACCATTTTTAGCAGCCTTTTTTTCTTCTAATCTTTCTTTCTTCTTTTCTTCTTTCTTTTACCATTTACAAATATCAATACAGTGGAGATGGTGGCATTAAGCTCAAAGATTTATATGTTTTTTCATGCTATAAAAATAACTCAGTGTACTTTGTCCTGTATGGCTAATCTTTTTTAATGTCATACTGAGCATTAATTGTATAAGTTTGATTTTCTTTGCCCTCTTATCGACATTATATCCTTTGAAAATATATCTTGATTTTAAATAAAATAAATAAATGAAAAAGAAGACAGATGCAAAACAGGACACTTTGTACCTTGTAGTCTGCTTTATATTGTATTCACATTATTTGCTTGCTCATGGATACCTATAAGACTTAGTGCAATTATAGTATACAGTACATCAAAATGCACTATACAGAGAATTGAGTCCAGCATTCTACTCAATTCATGAAAGAATGTCTTGGCATCTCTTGCTTAATCAAAAAGGCTTGGCAAGATGTGTTTTCAAGAGTTTAAATCTCTATTATCTAATTAAGTAAACTTAAGAATTCATCTCATTTAAAAGAGAAACAGACTTAAGATTTTTCAAGAATTGGCTTTGGTTTAACAGCTCAGGTTTGGAAAGATTTATTTCAATGAGCTTCCAGGCTTTGTAAATGGATGGGTTCATATCACTATGTCATTTTTGAAAATGAGGCTTATTGAATAAAGCATAACTGGCTGTCTTTGTACAAAAAGTCATAAAACACAGTTTACAACCACAGTGCTAAAATGAACCAAATCATATAATGGCTTACCATGTCACTGTGTAGGCATTTGCTTAACAAATTCCTTTCATTTATTGTTCACTTCACTATTTGTTAGATCTATATTCCATCTTCCCTCTAAAAGCTCAAGATGACACACCCCTCCCTCCCTCCCTTCCTTCCAGCAACCACCCTGTGCGCAGTAGGATTTGTGGTAAACTATGATGATGCCAAAATGATAACAGAGAGGGATTGATGTTGTAACACAAATGGTGTGGTTGTGTCTGTCTGTCATGACGTCTGATGCAAGCCCACAAAATGTGCCATTTGCATGATAATGATGTCACATCTATGACACTGTTTGCCCCCTCTTGTCTCTCCTATAGGTGCCTATCCCTATGGAGTAGGCAGGACAGAGAGGCAGTTTACATGTCCTGCAAAGGTGGTCAAAAAGTCAAGATGGTAGCCATGACTGCAATGAAAGCCCTGCCCACTTTCCATGTACATCATGTACTCAACATACATTTAAAAAATGGGGCTTAGATCGCTCAGTTGACCATCCCCATTGATGGTTTGATGTTCTGGCTGATTGCGTCATCCCACCTCTAGACCAATTGACCGGCTTCTGTGTGCCAGCAACATACAAACTTGTATGAATTGATCTGTCATCTGTTGGTTACTTTTTAGCCTTCCCAGTGCAAAGAAGATTCGGAAAGTATTAGATCTTTTCCTGTCTCCTGTTTCTAAATTTCCATTTTCCAGCTCTTTTTTTCCTTGAGCAGAAAAAAAAAATCCCTCATAGCACAGTTGTGATGCATGTCATCATAATCAGGTTGAGCAAAGGACTGAGGCATCAAAATGGAGAGTGCAACTGGATAATTAAAGCTCCTCCTGTTTTAATGTACATCAGATGCACTGCATACTCATAAAAAGCAGGTGAGGCTTTGATCGCTGCCATTTTGACACAGTTAACCTCTCCTGTGAATGCCCCTGCGGCCAAAGGGGCTATGTCCGTATCTTGCCCATTTCTGACTCTTTTTTATCCTCCCCGTGTTGGGGTTGGGGGACCAAAATTGTTACGAGACATATTTATTTATTTATTTATATTTATTATTCAAATTTAATTACCGCCCATCTCCCCCAAAAGAGGGACTCTGGGCGGACTCTGGACTCTGTCACAGAGGTAGCAGAATCAATTAACCCTCCAGTCAGGAGCCAATCAGACAACATTATTGACTAGGAGGAGTTATATTAGCCACAAAGAAGCTTGGGGCTAATAGTAACTAGTTAAGATTAATTGGTGGATTCACTTTTCCTGTTCATATCGTACATTATTCTGCCCAACAATCCAGTTTTATTGTATTATATTAAATGATATAAAGAAAGAAAAAGTACATGTTACAATTTTAAGAATATAATATACATTCATACATAGCCTACACACGATTCCCTTTCAGGGTAAGCAGTACTATGCAAACCACAGAAATAGTAAGGAGTAGTAAACAACAGAAATTGGAAGCAAGAGATATGAGAAAAGAAAAGGAAATCTAATTAAATCTCATTTATACCAAGACAACTCAATACAGCTCTTCATACCTTTGACCTCGCACAGCCTCCTTGCTTCCACTGCAAAGATAAGCTACATCAGATACTGGTTTTTGTTCTTTAAACTTTTCATCTTTTTTTGAGGACGTTATCAATTCTATCAAACTGCAACTTTCTCATTCTTCCCTTCATCTCAGCCCATGCACTTTCTTATATATCCATTTTCTGATTCAATCCACATTTGCTCTAGGTGGACAAACCACATCTATATTTGGCTTTGGTATTCAATCCACATTCATTCAGTGATCATTCATTCTTGACTCTATCTCTTGTTTTACCAAAAGCATTTCTTAAGTACTCCAGTTGCAGTGCATTCAACTTATTCTTATGTTTCTTTTGATAAACCCAACTCTGACTTCTATATAACCAAGTGGGCAGAAGCATGGTCGTATGCATAGCCAATTTTCTACCTTTCAACAAACATTAATTCCTCACAGCAGACACATACTACGCCTCTACCTTGGTACCAGCATTTGCAAATCTAAAATTTATCCGACCAGTTCCCCATCTTTAGTAAACCATCTACACAAATTTATCTACTTTATCTGATTTTTTTGTCATTTATTTATAACTGACAGTCATTCATTCTGCTTTTTCTGTCTAACTACAATGCTGTTTGATATGATATTGTTCAGGTTCGTATTCCTTTTGCATTGTACAAATCTATCTAGCATTTGCTGCAAAACATATGAGTTCTCAGTTTCATCAGCTTACAAAAGTAGATACGTATTCCCATCCCCAGCCAACCCCCATAAGACATTGAAGTATGTGTTCTGAAAGTAACTTGATCAAAAAGTATTTTTAGAACCCTCTTACTAGATAATTTATTGATAGTTATAATAATGATTGACAATCACAGCAACAAAATAAAAAGGAAAGTTTGTCTTGTGAACAGGCCCGGTGAGCTTCCTTGAGTGAAGGTGGATTTGAACTTGGGTCTTTCCAGTCCAAATCTCTAACCATTACACTGTGCTGCTGTCAGGCTCCCTCATCAGGACTTCTGATTTTAAATGGCTCAACTAGACTGCTAAGTTCAAATCTGGTAAACTCTCTCAGATACTTGATATGCTGTGGCTTGATAAGAATGGTTATTGCAAACTAGTATGAAGCCTTACGAAACATTTGACTGCCCTCTGTCAGTGTGAGAGTGCAATTCCCGCTTATATCAGTTGAAACCCATTGCATTTCAGCAAACGCCTGGCCTTGAAGCTGAGCAGTTGCTGGTTGTTGACAGAACTGACATCAGTTACCTGAGAACTCTTGGCTCTTGGTTTAACTCTCAGACTGGCTCTCCAATGAAAAAGACATTGAAGAAGGACAAACTGCAGAGACCAGACTTTGAAAGGGGAGAGACCTTTAAAGTCTGGTGTCAAATATTGGTAGGCTTGATGTGGGTCTACCTGTATTTGGGAACTACAGCTAGAGTAGATTGACAGACAGAGAAGCAAATACAGTACCTGAGTCCATCATCAAATAGGGAAGTCTGTTGATAGGAAGGACAGTACTTTGATTTAGCTCAAAGCCCAGCCAAAAACTGCAGACTCTAATGAGCCTCGATTGATGTGGATTCTTTGAAAGATACAGGGGTGAGGAACCATTGCGTACCATGCTCTTGCTGTGCTCTTTTCAATTCACTAACTGACCAGTGTCTTCTACTTACTATAAATTCAATGCAACTGAGTTACAAGGATGATCAAAGAAAAGCCCCCCAGATATTAAAAACACAAGCCAAGTTAAGAAAGAGCAAGCCTATAATTCCCTTGGCTGTTTTTGTGTTTTGCTGTGTCATCATAGAAGGAGGCTCCTCTGACAAATTATAATAAAATGTCCAAGAAAAAAAAAGCACCCTGATAGTGTTCATATTATATTGAGGTGGTGTTCATTTTGCTTTCTCTCCGCAGGAGGAATGCATTATGCCAATTACACTAATCAGCTCAAGTGCTCTGGTATCTTTGTGCCTAGATATTCTGATGTATTCAGAGGCATTTGGAAACTTCAGAATATAATATTTGTTAGGAAGATAGAAAGGAAAGACTGGATCTAGAGCCAGGATTTTGTGGGCCTTGTCAGATAAAGGAGATAACCCTGAACTTTAATGCCAAGAACACCCTGGATCTAGTGCAGGGTTTCTCAACCAGGGTTCCGTGTCACCCTAGGGTTCCACGAGAGGTCACTAGGGGTTCCCTGGGAGATTGTGATTTATTTAAAAAAATATTTCAAATTTGGGCAACTTCACATTAAAGAGGTAAGTTTCATTCTTTATTTTCAGTTTAAGAACACTGTTAATGCATATATACAGGCCTACACGTGAAACAAATACAATAATTTTGTAACTTCTGGCCTCTGTTTGAGCCCGAGTATGCAGGGTTCCCTGGGGCCTGAAAAATATTTCAAGGGTTCCTCCAGGGCCAAAAGGTTGAGAAAGGCTGATCTAGTGGAAGTACAAGATGCAAATGCTATGAAGCTAAGTGCTGCAATGACCTCAGTGTTTCTGAATTTGATTTCATTTATACAACTGGAAAATCGCAAGAGGAATGCTAGATTTAACTGATATTGAGGAGCTTCTCAAAAATAAAGGAAAGTGGAAGTGAAAATTAAAAAAAAAAAAGTATTTCCCCCCAAGAATACAAAGGGGGGAAAATTGTTATTCTAGTTTAGTGGTTCTTAAACTGTTTGACCCAATTACCCCTTTTTCCAGTCTCAAATAATGCCATTGCCTGCCCCCCCACCCCAAACCAGACTCTGATGTTTTACACAAGTGGTAGCAGCAGTCCCAAACTGGATCCTTGACTCCCAAACAAGCAATTACAAATTGCTCCATTACCCCCAGTTTAAGAACTGCTATTCATGTTGACGGGTTAAACCGCTGAGCTGTCGATCGGAAGGTCGGCGGTTCGAAACCGCACGGCGGGGTGAGCTCCCGTTGCTCATCCCAGCTCCTGCACACCAAGCAGTTCGAAAACATGCAAATGTGAGTAGATTAATTGGTACCGCTTCGGCGGGAAGGTAACGGCGTTCCGAGTCGTCATGCTGGCCACATGACCCGGAAGTGTCTATGACAACGCTGGCTCCAAGGCTTAGAAACGGAGATGAGCACCGCCCCCTAGAGTCGGACACGACTGGACTTTACGTCAAGGGAAACCTTTACCTTTACTATTCATGTTGAACTGGAATGTGTACTACAGGTCAGAAAATCAACTTCCAAGCAATCATCAGCAACTGCTGATATTCTGGAATTTGTTATCACAAGATGGATTGATAGTTGCCGAATTTGGACTGAACCATGGAGGATTAAATTGCCAATGGCTTTTACTCATGACTATATGATCTCAAGACTATATCCGAAGACTCAAGACTGTATCAACTCAAGATGACTATATCATCTCAAGTATCAGAGGTAGGGTCCCCTGAAATGCTGGCTGTTGGGAATCCAACTGGTGTTATTGTACTTAGGCCTTTCTTTTTCTGTTTAACTGTTACCTTCTTCCTCCATGCCATTATGAGAAAGAGAGTGTGTGCTTCTCAATATATTCCTTGAAGCCATGTAGCAGCTGCAGCCATCTGAAAGCTCTCTACAGCTACAGTAATTTGGGTCCCGAAGAATAGCTGGTGAAGGCTTCTGGCAGTTGTGCTTAGCTTTTGGGTGGCTGCACATGCTTCACATCTTTGAGACACAGATCCATAAAGGCCCTTCGCTTAAGCAATGTGCTTCTGAATGGTTTGCACAGGCCTAGCATCCAGTGGTATCCTTCCACTGACAGAAGTTTCTGTGATCTCATGCAGGCTACTTACAGTGGGATAAGGGATGGAGGAGCCTGATTTACAGCAAGTTCTCTTCCATGAAGCAGTTCCCTGCAATATCTTCAACTCCACTTTAAAGGATCTGCAGACTGCAAACAGATCTGAATGTCTGGAGCTGCAGGGGACAGAGGAAATAGGTGAAACTAGCCCTCTCACCGTTCATTCTAAGAAACCATTCATAAACCGCGACAGTTTTCTGCCAGGTGGTAGGGTGAACTTCATAGATATACCCCCCAACTTTAAGGATTTCTCCACATGGGAAGTTTTGGATGCATCATCTTTGTTGCTCTGGCGTGTGAAAGCAATTCAACAAATAGAGCCCAGCACTTCATATATGTACCTTAGAATATATAATAGAAGCAGAAAATATAAGCTTCCGTATATATCTTCCCCTTTGTTCTCAAAAGTGGTTTCGCAGCCTGCCTTTATTCTGCTTCATTTTCATGATCACTAAGTACCTTCTCCAGTTCTATGTATTATAGAAAATTACAAATATCCGAGCCCAATAAGAGACAGTTTTCCATGTGCATCCCCATCTTGACAAACCCTGCTGGCTCCCTCGATACCAATTTTCCTCAGAGATTGCCTATTCAAGTGCTTCAGCTTGACCCCTTGGACAGTACACTGTTCCTCAACCTTGTCTTTGTAAATTGTACTAGCCTATTTCTAACACTTTTCTGTTCTTTTTCTATTCCTGGTTTCTCTGCCTAATGCTGATTGCCTTCCTTCTGGGGCAGGTTCAACAGCTCAGTGTTAAACACAGTGCTTAGGCTAATGGAATGAAATAATTGGTGAATAATAGTTGTTTGCTAAACATTTTGCATTTAAATATGAGATGTAGTTCTCGCCATGTGGGCATGCTTCTTTGCATATCTGTGCTTTGAAAATGGATGCTTTTTAGGGGTGAGTAAGCTAGGACATCATCCGATCAGTTATTATTTTCCTAGTCCTTTAAAAATGAATGTCAATTTCTTTTCATTATTCATAATTCCTTTCAACAGAGGCCATACGTATTGCTGTGTGCATAATTCTTCTCATTTACTGTTGATAATGACAGATAGGTCTAAGGTCTCCTTCCTGTAGTCTCATTTTGACTGAAGCTTATAGTAAAAAGAGATGGTAGTTTTTACTAATAATTCTGGTTTTCAGCTGTGTTGCCTTCAAAGAGGGCACTTCCTTTTCCTTTCTGCTTTTTTGAGCCTTCCAGTTCTTTATCTCATTGTGGAAAAGTGTGAACTTTATACCAGGACAGTGTTTCTCAACCTTAACACTTTAAGAGGTGTGAACTTCAGCTGGCTGGGGAATTCTGGGAGTTGAAGTCTACACCTCTTAAAGTTGCCAAGGTTGAGAAACAGCATACTGTACTAGGGGGGTCAAGCTGAAGCTCTTGAATAGTCAATCTCTGAGGAAAATTGGTATCGAGGGAGCACTATTTGAGCCAGCGGGGTTTGTCAAGATGGGGATGCACATGGAAAACTGTCTTTTATTGGGTTAGAATATTTGTTTGTTTATTTATTTATTATATCAATTTATATAGATGTCCATTTGACTATTGCGATTCTAATGTCTGGCTAATGAAATATTGAGCCCAGTAAAGTAATAGCAGCTCACTGAATTCAGCTTGAGAAGCTCAGCAGGACCAGACCTGATTAGAATTTGAATGGGAGACCACCAGGACTTACCTGGGTTATAGGCTAGACTGAGAGGAAAACATCCCAGAAGAAAGCAATGGCAACCACTTCTGTTGGGTTGCGTAGAAAACTTCATGGACAGAGTTATTACTTCATCAAGAGCCAAGCTCAACTTGGAAGATTTTACGTTCTTTCAGCCCACTATTATAGGTTAGCAGTGGCTCTCTGAGATCTTAGGAAAAGTGTGGAAAAAGAGGTAACAGCTTTAATGAGTAGATTCATTATAGTAGCTGTTTGTTTCATTCTTTTTTGCAGATGCCTAAAAAAAGATGTTGCTGCTTTAATGTGCAGCATGGAAGTGCTCTATCTACACAACTTCCAGAGTACTTTTTCTGGATTATTTTAGAAGTGTGTACAGTCCTATTATCAAGTATGGTATATCTTTGGATTGGCTTTACAGATTCATAGCAATATAGTATTGCTGTTTATAACCTCAAGATTGGTTCCAGAACTGAACTAGTTGAATCCTGTGTGTGATTTCTATGTGTGTATGAGAAATCAGTATTCATCTGCCTCTGACATCACAGACCCATGGTTTGGGTATACTGCTTGATCCAATATTGCCATTAGAGGCTCAAGCAGCATAGAATACCTTTCACTAGCTTTGACTTCTTATTAAGTATAAGTATAAAATATACTTTTAAATATATTCATAAGTATAAAGTTATAACCATTCCTGATTATGGCAATGTGATATACATGAGGCTATTTCAGGATATGGCTTGAAGCTGCAAAGAGTTCAGAATTTACCCAGTCTAATTCAGATTGAAATAGTGAGCTGAAGTTGTATTATGCCAACTCTTAAAGAATTATATCAACTGCCTTTCTGTTTCTGACTCCGATTCAAGGTGCTGATGTCTGTTTTAGAACTCTTAATGATATGGGATTCAAGTTGCAGGAGAAGCTGTTTCTCCCAAATTCTGTACTTTTAGTCATTGCAAATATATATGCCATCCAATCTCAGAGAGCTTTGAGAATATTACAAGAAACATAGTAATTAAAATGCAATAATAAAATTCAGTCCATCAATTGAACTACTAGGTCATCAACATAAAAACATAGACATTTTAATGATCTGGATTAAAAAAAATACTGTATAATTTCCCTCCTAAAGGTGCAAATTGTATTTCAATTGGCAAATTATTCTATAACATTGGCCGTGCTATGGAAAAAACTGAATTAATTGTTGATGTTACTTGTGGCCAGTCCTTCAAAAGAATTTCAGATGATTTATTATGCCCTTCAAATGAAGCTTTCCTCTGTCCCACCATTGGTGAAATATTTTTCCATACAGAACCCCAACTGTGTAATGCCCTACCTAAATGAAACTCTACTGGCTATCATTTACAATATTTTCAGCATCAGTTCAAGATTTTTTTTTGCCTAGGCATTTTGAGTTGATGCTTCTGCCTGCGATTTTATGGCTCTAGTGTTTCCAGTTTTGCGTTTGACAATACATGGTTTCATTGTGTTGGATTTTATATTGCTGTCCCTGGAGCCCCCTGGGAAAAGGGGCAATGAAAAAAAAATTAACAGAAATATGTAACTTACTTATATATCTTGTGGGCTAAGAAAACATCCAAATTTGGAATAAAGGAAGGGAAATTTCCACCTCTCATATGAATACTTATATAGTTTGTGATTGCCGTCAGGCGAGGAATTACATGTATTTCTGTCATTCTAGGCAATTATGCTTTATCTGGTTCACATCAACGCTACAGAAATGATTTGGAGAGAGATCCCAAAGCAGGGATCAGACCCTTGGGAGCCACAAAAGAGACAGAGAATTAATCGTCCATCTCTATTTTCCTTTGCTTAGAAAATGGAGCTTGCGCCAGGCATAATGCTGAGTCCATTAAGAGCTGGAGAGATCCCAGAGAAACAATATGATGGACTCCATCCAATTGATAATGTTATTAAAGGAAATGGCCTTCTGTCTTCTGAACTCTTCTTCTGTCGCCTCTGCACTTTTAGGCCGTAATTGCTTTCCACATCTTTATAATTTCTTTTTTTCATATAAATAATGTTGCACTGGAATTCATCGTGCAATTTCTCAGAAATTTTCTTCCCCTTCTAAAAAGCTTTCTGTCTTGCTCCTTCATTCTCAGGGTGTCTGAATATTTATCCTGGATTTCTGTTGGCGATGGCTGTTGACCTTACTTTATTGATGGAAGTCAATGCTCCTGCTGGTGTTGCTGAATCGTTTCACACCTTTCCAGCATGGTGCTGCTTCCCTGGGTGCCCAGCCCTTCCAATCAGAAAAAGCTCAATAGGAGGCATTTCTTCATAATGGCATCTCATGGGATTTGAATAAAGTATGATAAATGAGGGTGGCTGCAGACCACTGAGAAAGTAATACACAATTAAAGACATTTGGCCACCTTATAACTCAGTAAATCCACAAACACCACACTCCACCCATGAGATCTGCCTTGAAATTCTCCACCTTAAAAAAAAAAACTTGGAAAGCAAATTATGTTTCATCGATTTAAATGAGAACTGATAGGAAAAAAATGCAGCATGCTATTACATATGCAGAATGCCTTATTTTTTCCTTTGAAATGTCCATCATTTTCAGAGTGTAGATGGTTCACACCAGTCCTTAGCTGACTCATTAAATGCTGGGCTCCTCCAAGTGTATAACAGATTATGTCCTGTCGGCTTCAGGTGGTAGGGCCTAGTGGAAGCTATCAAGAACAAGACTCTACCTCCTCCATCATCATTTCTTTTCCCTCCAAGCTCCCCCTTTTTATCTCATTAATCAAACAGAGGAAAGTGAATTCCATCCATAAAAGGACTTCTCTGTTTTGTGAGATCATGTGGTTAGCCATTATTGATTTAATGTGGCTTGGGAAAAATCTGTTATTCACCTGTTGAGGAATGGCTTCAGCAATATAATTTTCTCCCCAGTCTGCAAAGAATTTCTATCTTTAGTGCTTATTATTAGTCTTAAATCTTCTACTGAATTAAAAAAGTACAATGCTGTACATGCATGAAATTTAAAGATCCCAAAATCACTGGAGTATCTTGGTTGTATATCACATTTTTGCATGAAATAAAGTCAAATGGGAGATAATAATTTCTAATGTCCCTCCCCCTAATTGATTGAAATTAGGCGAAAGCTTGCCAGTTACCATGAATGACTATATTCCTTGTCATTTTGTGGTCAATCTCTGTTTTACGTCCTGGCTATTATGAATATCTTAAAGCAAGTGAAATTTGATCATTTTTGTGATGTTACTCTGATTGGCTTTACACACCATGGTTTATTTAGCCCTGGTTTGTGGAATATATTCATTTGGCTGAGTTAATGCAGCACACAAAACCAATTATGGACAACCTTTGGGTCACACGTTGCCTCTACTTGTATTATTTGCAACTCCCTAGTGGACATCCCCAGATTATGCTATTAAAATTGAGCATAAAAACATCACCTCTCCCAGGTGCAATTCCCCAGTTTGATTGCTAAAATAAGTGATGCCATGGTTTGCCACTGTAATCCCCCCAACCCTAAACCTTTCCCCCCAGATGACCCTAAAATGTTGGCCATGGCCATTCCAGTGATCTCATTACATCACCAATTCTGTGGAGCTGGGCTCCGAATATTGTATTTTCTTTGATGGATGTTGAACCTATTCTGAAAGAGCTTTAGCAGCTTCTCTATCACAAAACTGTAAACCATGAGCAGAATTTACTACATGTAAGCACACAAACTGCCTTCAGTATGTACAGCAGCATAAATAATGGGAGAAATCAATGGCAGGCAGTGAGATCATTTCACAGTATCTCTGCAGCACAGCATTTAAACATACCCAAAGTACAATAGAGGATGTCAATTTTTAGTTTCTCAGTGACAGTGATACACTGATAAGTGGATAATAATAAAACAAGCAGGTAATAGGCTTGTTTTCATGGAGTCATTGTAAATAGAGTATAACTCTGCAGTGCACTGAAAAGCTGGAATAGTTAATGTTTTTTAGAGAGAGAAATGGTAAAAATGAATTATTTGAGGATGGGATAAGAATTCACACTGAACACTGGGATTTTTATCTCTTCTACAAGCAGATCTGAAAATTCTGGCAACTGCTCTGAAATCTATATTGTATCAGAGGAATTAATGGAAATGTTGCACAGATGCAATATTTTAGGCTGTTTCTCAGTGCTTGTATTCTCATGATACACCAACTTTTCAGTGCTTGGTGAGCTTCCAAGTTCTTGTGAGCAAAAATGAGACTCCAAGAATGACTGCAAAATCCACACTGCAGTGTGACTGTGAATTAAATGTGTCAGGGCAAAAATATCTGGGTTCTTTCAAACAGTTGAAAAAACCAGAGGAACGCTCCTCTAAAGAACTGGTAAAAATAGTACTGATGGATTATTTTTCACTGATTGTGAAGGTGTGTAGACCTGGCCTTGGGAATGGGAGAAGGAATGAGAGAACCATTAAGTGTGTGTGTATGGGGGGGCTTTCAGGAAAGATTACTCAGTCCTGAGAAAGAAGGAAGTGTGAGAAGGAAACTCAAAATAATCCCGCCTTAATTTTGCTTGGTATATGATGGAGCAGAGAGAAACTTCCAAGATTCTGTCATTCTGTCTTAATACATACAATACAGGCCATTCCTGGAATCTCTGCTCTGCTGGTTTCTTGAATTGGCTACCTTGAAAGGCTAATTCTTATTGCTTGGGAATGAGAAGGGAGAATGAGAAAGCTTGTCTCTGTACAGGCCCTGTTGCAAACATGATTCCTAATTTTTGACTATGGGAAAATGGAGGCAGACTATAGGTTGGAAGTGACAGAAAGAGCACGTATATCTCTTCTGTGTTAATTCCTTGGAAATCAATCCCTGAAATATTGTTTTGTGAAGGAAGAACGTCAGACAGAGTATGAAAATGTAACCTTGCCATATAGCAGGGTTTCTCAATCAGGGTTCCGTGGAATCCTAGGGTTCCGCAAGAGGTCACTAGAGGTTCCCTGGGAGATCACAATTTATTTTAAAAATTATTTCAAATTCGGGCAACTTCACATTAAAGAGGTAAGTTTCATTCTTTATTTTTAGTTTAAGAACCCTGTTAATACATAGATACAGGCCTACCCATGACACTAATATAATAATTTTGTAACTTCTGGCCTATAATTGAGCCTGAATGTGCAGGGGTTCCCTGAGGCCTGAAAAATATTTCAAAGGTTCCTCCAGGGTCAAAAGGTTGAGAAAGGCTGCCATATAGCATGTGGGTGTAGCCTTAGAAAGTCAGCAATTTTGTCTTCTAATGATGTTGTTATAAAACAGCATGTACAGAAATTCCATTAATAATCCAGAGACTTGCTTCTCATAGGATAGAACAGCTCTCTTGGGAAAAAACTTAAGTGAACTGAAGGTGATTGCTACTTAGGCTAATGGATTTATTCAAATAAATTGTAGGGGGAGAACACTAGGGAATTTTTAACCCCATGGTAGATAATACTTCAGTTCCCTTAGGGCAGAAAAGCAAGATAGTGATGGTGGTGGTGGTAATGATGATGATAATGTGCATGTGCATGTTATTCTTTGTTTGTAATCCTGTACCAGCTGCATCAAGAAAAAAGAGAAGAGTAGAAGAAACTTGTTAAAATACCAGGCATTAGAGAAAAATTACCAAGTTCATCAGCCAGGGAAAAGAATAATAGTGTAGAATGGAATACTAATATCAAGAGATCTGAGTGTTCTGGAGGTCAGACAACTAATGTGAGCAAGGACTAGTAAAGCAGCTCTTTGTAACTTAAAGAAAGTTTAGACACCTGATACATTGGGGTAGAGGGAGGGATAGGCAAATCCTTGCTCCTAACTACCTACATCCATTGGATCAGAGAGTCAGAGAGCAAGTGTGCTTGGGAAGATAAAGGCAGGAAGAAAGTACCTGGAGATGGGAATCTTGTAGACAGTGTAAAAAATAAAGAGGAACTCAGAGGAAATTTGTAACTCTATATACCATTGCTCTGTGTGATCTATACATTGTGAGGGGCTGGGAGTCAGTGCAATTGAAGTCAACTTTCAAAGTGTTCCCACACGCTTGGGTACTAAAGTTTCCTGAAGTGCAGGACAAATGAAGCCCCACCAGTTATTTTACCCAGATTTGTTTCACTGTTCAGGTACCAAGTCTTGGTTCCATCTCTCATGGTTCCTTGGAGGTAGGTTGCTTTACCTGTTGCATGGCAGGATCAACTTTGTCAACAAGTAGGTTCAAAATAGCTGTTGCTGTGTTGAAAGGAACAAATGCATGTTTTACAAACTCTTTCTTACTTTGTGAAAGGGGAACCTTGATCTCTTCTTCTTTTCTTCTGCATTGGGGGAGTTGTCTTAAATTTGCCTTCTGGTGTCAAGGTGTAGAGTTTAAAAGAGATCGCTGATAATAAAATGCTATAACAGCTGAGGTGGAATTTGTAACTGCGGCATAGTATGTCATTTTTATGTTTAAACTCTACCAAGAAAATGTCTGCTAGAAAAAGATGAATGTAGAAATAATGGCCATCACTGTTGAATTTAAAATGCAGGCATTTAATATTAGTTTCCAGAATTCAAGACAGTCCAAGTCAAACAAAAATGTATCAAAATAGGGTAAAAGGCCATTTGTAACCAAGGAATAAAACTGAGCTGAACTTCCTAATTTGGCTATTTCTCCTCTATGTACTTGACAGACATCTTTATATTTTAACCCATGTTTCCTCTGCATAGTATTTTTTTTCGGCGTATAGATTCCAAAATATGCTTTTGAAAAGTGATGCCAGGAGATTCTAATAGAAGGGCATTTATGTATCGATGGAATTATAACAACCACAACTTATTATAGCTGTGGACTAAATAATGTTGTATGCATACAGTCTACACAGTAAATGTGTTAGGACCTAGGTTGTAGAACCTTTGGAGGCAAATTTGAAGGAAAGAAGAGCTGGAAGGCTTCTTAGCATGGTCTGTATTTGCTCTCAGATTACCTGATTTCTCCTAGATTGATGGAGATTCTTTTCTCCTTATTGTCCCACCATGACAATGGTGTCTTGCTGATGCACAAAAGAATATGTTTGGGACCTGTGGCCACATTCCCTAATTTGAGCTTGAAGGAGCCTTATGAAATGTTGACAATTGGAATGATTAGCTAAAGCAGTTTATCATTTACTGAGTCAAGTGTAACATTTGCCATACATAGTGTTTCAAGATTCACTGTGGTTCTGCTAAGTTGGTGGAACAAATGCAGTGGACTGTTAAATGTGCATATTTATTAATCTTATGTTTTTCTTTACAAGACGTTTTATTTCATTGATTTGGATTTTTATGTCAGTAGCTGTAGTGAGTGTCAAAGCTTTGAGATGCCTTATTGGTTGAATAATACACAAATAAATACATATACACATACTGTTGTAAATAGCAGACTAGTGAAGGTCAGGTAAAATCCATCTAGTTTTACTATGTGCTTTATTGAGTAGACTTTCAGTCCATCTGTTTTTCCTATAGACTTCAGTCAAAAGTCTATAGAAAAATGGGTTGGACTGGACTGTTCACAGCAGCCTTTTCCAACCTCAATGACCCCTAGATGTTGGGATTTTAATCCCAGAAGTCACCAGACAACATGGCCATTGCTGAGAATTTTGGGAATTGAAGTCAGCAATGTTGCAGGCATCCAAATTAGAGAAGAGTCATTTCCATAGTGAGATGGGCAGTGTATAAATTAAATGAATAAATAAATAAATAAATAATATAATATAATATAATATACTTATTTAGAGGGTTGAGTTGGACTTATTTTATTCTCTGTGGAAAGTGGCCAGTGGTTTTATGTTCTATTTTCTTTAATGGGACAGCCTTCCCCATACGGTTTCCTCCAGAAGTTCTAAATTTAAATTCCCAACAGTATGGCCAAAGCCTAGATTATGGGAGCTGATGGGTTAGGCTTTGCATTGCATGCATGATTAGCTTGATGCATGTGTTGAATAGATCATTGAATCTATTATGCCATGAATCCCACTTAAGGAACACCATGCCCAACTTGGACATTGATGGTAGGGCATTAAGTGTCAACAGCTGCCAGATCTAGTCCTTTAGTGATGTACACTGCTGGTTCCAAAAGTGAGAAATCAGATTTGTAGTTTGAAGCCTCTTACAATATAGTCCTTTTGACCACTTATCTCCCATAGTATCTTCTGGCCAATTTGATCTGGCAGGATTGGTGTGCTCCATGTTCCTTCAATTAAGCAATGTCATCTATCAGATCCTGGAAACACACCTTCTCTGTTGTAGTGCCTACCCTATGGAATGAGGTTCCCCCTGAGATGGAAATGGCCTCCACCCTCCTGATGTTTCTAAGAGGCCTGGAGACTTGGCTCTTCACCCAGACCTTTGGTGAAGATGACTGAAGCCTCCTTTTAACCTAGGTTGTTTTCTTTTGTTTCCACCTGGTTTGTTATTCTGTTATCTCTACCTTTTTTGTTTCCTGTTGTTTTTAATTGTCTTGTTTTAATCTTTTATCATCTGTAAACCACCCAGAGTTGCTGGGAGTCAGGCAGCATATGAATTTAATAAATAACAACAACAACAACAAACTTAAACTTTCTGAACAAAAAGAACTATAAAAGTTTTATTTAAATTGAGACTTCTCCTAAGCAACAAGATCTTCCTGGCTCTGATGTCCTTCTGCCCATTAGTTCTCAGCAGTGACAACTCTGACCCTTTGGTTTATCTCTAAAATGACCTACAACTCAGTACTGATAGCTGGTGACACAGTGCAGCAATCAATTTACAGATTGGCTATGGATTGAGCAGTCAACAGGAGATCAGTAACCCTGTCTGCACAGTGACATATTATGAGCATTGTGTTCAGTTGGACCAAGTCATATATGGATGTGCATCGTTATTGCTGGAGAATTCTCCATTCTTAAAAATAAGAGGCAGCATAATTAGCTGGTACTGCTGAATCCCTCACTGTTCTGTAATTTAGAAATTCACATCAGACATCAACAGATATGCATTGGGGTATAAATGTTTGCTTGCAGAAATTAAGTCCTCAGGTTACAGCTTTACATTATTAGCTTGGGTCACATGCTGGTTTTGTATATTTTTCATTACAAATTGTCATTCATAGATACGTCGACCACTGGCTGGGATAGAGATTATTTTGATGGCCCAGTAGTTGATGAATTGTGACAGCTGTACTGTATTTAAGGAAAAAAAAGAGAATAACCAGAAGCTAATTTTCTTTAGACTTCTACCTCTGATTTATAATCCTATTTATGTCATCACAGTTGGTTGCTGTGGAAACAATATTGGTATCATGAAGACAGACTTAACAGAGAGTTCAAGCAAGGAAATAAGTGCCCGGAAAAAGATGACATTTCTTCTATTTGCATAAATAAATAAATAAAGCCAAAAGTTGTTTCCAATACTAAAAAGGGGGTGAAAGGCAATACAGAAGACGTGCATTGGTTCTAAAACAAATTGCTTAGAGTTTCCTGCCAATCATTACCAGAGCTATTTCAACAAAGCAAATCTATTTATAGGGGGGAAAAAACATTGCATGTATAATTGATGGATCCCTGCCCCCTTTTCATGAATGACTCTGTATTTTCCTTTTCTATAAATGTTGCAGTTCTTGCCTTGGCAGAACGACCCATCAGATGGAGTATGGGACTCTTATGGAAGCATGAAACAACCCTATTGAAGTCCCGTTCCTACTTGTTTCTTTAGAAGAGGATAGCTTAGGTTACATTGTGAGTGGGCAAATTTGTTTTTCCAGTGCTTGCTGCCTTCCTTCTTTTCTCCCTCCCTCAACCATAGAGCACATGGCCACTGGAGTAGTTGAAATTTCCACTTACAAAATTATTTAGAGGTTTGGGGTTGATTTTTTAAAAAACACATTTAAAGCCTAAATGCTAATATCCTTGTGCAGAGTGTCCCTATATCTCTGCCAGCTGCAGCTCTATGAAGGTACAGGTAGTCCTCGACGTACGACCATTTATTTATTGACCGTTCAAAGTTATGATGGTGCTGAAAAAAGTGCATTACGACTGGTCCTCACACTTATGACCGTTGCAGCATCCTTGCAGTCACATGATCAATATTCAGGCACTTGGCAACTGGCATGTATTTATGATGGTTGCAGTATCCTGGGGTCACATGATTGCCATTTGTAACCTTCCCAGCTGGCTTCTGACAAGCAATGAGGGAAGCTGGTTTTGCTTAATGACCACATAATTCACTTAATGATCACTGTGATTCACTTAACAACCACAGCTATAAAGGTTGTAAAATCGGGCACAACTCACTTAATGACCACCTCGCTTAGCAACAGAAGTTCTGGTCCCAATTATGGTTGTAATTTGAGGACTATCTGTAGGTTGCATTTACATAAAAGAGGAGGCATGGGAAGAGAGACTCAGTGTAGGGTTGTAATCATCTGTAATTCTGCCAGGGCCTTACCCTAGATCAGTGTTTCTCAACCTTGGTAGCTTGAAGATGTGTGGATTTCAACTCCCAGAACTCCCCAGCCAGCATTGGGAATGGCTGGCTGGGGAATTCTGGGAGTTGAAGTCCACACATCTTCAAGCTGCTAAGGTTGAGAAATACTGCCTTAGATCACCATATAGAATTCTAGATGGCATTATACAATTGTAGAATTGTAAGACAGAAAGGGCCGTTGAGAACAGCACCCTCAACAATGAAAGGACACAGCTGAAAACTTCTCTGACAAATGGGTGTCCATCCTCTGTTTGAAAACATCCAGTTAAGAGAAGGCTACCTTCTCCTTAGGTGTTTGCTTAGTTTCCCAAACTATTCTCAGATTAGGAGTTTGTCAACATTCAGCCAGAATTTGACTCTCAGAAAGTATGTCCTGCAGTCTGGGATGACAGAAAACAGGTCATGGCCGGATTCCACATTGCTTTGTTATGCCATCATGCCGCATTGCTGGTCAACTATCATTCTAAGCTTCCTTTACACTTACATTGTAAATTACATTTTCACTTACATACATTACATTTTCACTTACACTGATACCAAGCCAGATATCCCACACCCTGTACCTATGGGAAAGAACAGGAGAAAACTGCTTTTCATTTGCCAGCCAAGTGGAATTGGTGTGTTACACAACACTGCCCAGGTTGGGCTGAAAAAATTGTGATTATTTTAAAGCCCTGTTTACCAGGATACCAGAAGAAAATTTTATTGAAGGTTACTGCCCTGGTGTAGCTCTATATAGTTTTGACAAATCACAAGCCAGGCAGTCTGGAAAAAAGAAAAAAGCCACTAGTTTTAGGATTCAGTACATGGGAAGAAAGATGTACTTTTTTTTAACAAGCTCTTATACAAGTCTTGAAAATACATCACATAATACAATAAAATTATCCCATAAAGGGTCTTCATATAATCCTCAGAAGACTGACTAAAATTATAAAAATGTACTTAGTGTGATTTTGAGACAGTTTGGTAAAGAAAGGAATTATTCTTTCCTTGTCTCCAACATTTCACTCTCATATTGAAAGAAATATACCTGCATGCATTCTGGCTTTAGATCTGCTTGCAGCTTGGCTCCAGGTTTAAAAATGGTTGGGCAAGTTTTGTCACAAAATAGAAATATCCACTCTTGCTCCTCGGATCTACCAGCATTTTCTTTTGGTACAAAAATATATTTTTTCTTGTTTTGTCAATGCAAATGCATCCTCAAGCAGTTGTTAGACTATCCCTACCCAGTGTCAGGCCTATAAGGTAGACCGACTAAGAAACAGACACCGTGAAGACCTAAAACTACTTTTATTAGAACATAATAAAAGAGTGATAATAATAGACACTTGCAAGTCTGAATGTGCTTCCCTTCCTCTCTGTTTTATCTACATGTGCATTAATGGGGGGCTTGTCTGAGGCATTTTTGTAAACGACTTTCTTGGCCTGGGCTCAAGCCTGGTTTATCTGATCATTGCCATAGTAATGGATCCTTCCTCTGTCCTTCAAGTCCATCCTGTATATCAGTTTTTCAAACTTGGCAACTTTAAGATGTGTGGACTTCAACTCCCAGAATTCCCCAGACAGTTGAAGTCCACACATCTTAAAAGTTTGAAAAACACTGCTTTATATCCACTGCACCCAGGCAGTGCCCGCTGATCAAGCCTAACTTGCCTACTTTTCAAAAAGAATCTGAGATTTGCCAATATAATTCCCTGTAATGCTCAAGAACAGTATTAACCCACAGTAGATATCACAGTAAAGATGTCCTCAAGTTGAGCTCAACTCTTCATGACTGTATAGATACAACGCTACAATTTGCCACAAGACCAAAATGGTTTCCCATTGACTTCTTCCAAGATGCTTTTATACTTCACAATCTAGCCTATAACTCTGGCATTAAAAAAGAAACTTATAAGGTCAGGGTTTTGCAGATGACTTGGTGTTAGTTTTGGAAGATCCTTTAAAGGGAATTGAAATATGAATGGGAAAACTAAAAGGATTTGGTACATTAGCAGGTTTTAAAGTCAACAAACAGAAGACGAAGATTGAACAGAAAATATGAAAATAGATGATCAAACAGTATTGGTGAATAAAATGGGTTTTAAGATTGAGAAGAAAATAAAATATCTGGGTATCACCATGACAAATATGAATTGTATGTTATTTCAAAATAGCTATGTTAAGATATGGAATGAAGTTAAAAAAGACATGTTAAGATCAGAGAAACTACAATTGTCATTGTTGGGGAGAATTTCTGTAATAAAAATGAATGTCTTGTCTAGAGTGATGTTTTTGTTTCAGACAATACCTGTTTTGACAACTGAAGCATCACTTAAACAGTGGCAAAAGGATATATCTAAGTTTGTATGGCAGGGTTAAATATAAGGTGTTGCAAGATGCAGAGGAAAGAGGAGGATTGTGTTTACCTGATATGAAATTGTATTTTGCAGCTTGCTGTTTGGTTTGGATGAAAGAGTGGGTGCTGCTGAGAAATAGAAGGCTCTTGGAGTTAGAAGGACATGACCTGAGATTTGGGTGGCATGGATATTTGCGGTATGACAAAGTCAAGGTCAATGTGGATTTTAAACATCATTATGTTAGCCGTGCCATATTGAGAATATGGAATAGATACCAATACAGGTTGTGCCCAAAAACACCTTTGTGGCTCTCCAAACAAGAAGCATTTCATAGCTGAGAAATAATAGGCAAACACAAATGGTTAACTTATCATGAGATACTAGAATTTTGCCAAGGGGAATCCAAAATAAAATCAACTGGGGATATAGTTGCCAATGGTATTCTTATTTACAGTTATCAGAAAGATTTAAAGTAGACAAAAGAGTTTATGGCATTGAACACTGTAAGACTGAGTCTGAAATAGAACTGTATACAAATGATGAACATGTAATTGCTAAAAGGTATACGCTTTTATTGAAATTTGAAACAGAAGAAGAACAAGTGAAAGAATGTATGATATAGTGGGCTAAATTTTTTGGTTATAATATTCTGATTGAACAATGGCAAAATATGTGATTGAAAGGATTGAAATTTATACTGTTATAATCTTAAAGAGAATTTTTATAAAATGATGTACTGTTGGTATATGATACCAGAGAAATTGTCTAGAATGTATAAAGGCACTTCAAATTTATGTTGGAAATGTGAACAAGAAGGGACATTTTATCATGCTTGGTGGATGTGTAAAAAAGCTAGACAGTTTTGGATTCAAATATATACACTGATTCAGAGGATTTTAAAGATTAATATACAACTGAGACCAGACATCTTCCTCTTGGGACTGAAGGACAAACAGTTGGAAAAAAGTCATGGAACTTTGCTTTGTATATGATAACCACAGTGAGATTATTGTATGCTAAAAAATGGAAAAATTTGGCAATTTCTACAATGGAGGAATGGTTGGTGGAGACGATGGAACTTGCTGAGATGGCCAAATTGACCTATTTGATTAGAGAAAAGACAATATCTATGTTTATTGCTGAATGGAAACCTTTTATGGACCTTTTGCGTAAAACAGAAAAAAAAATGAACTTATTTTGCTTAGACAGGATAGATAAAGAAGAGAGTCATGATGTAACTTTAGAGAAAGAGATAAATTTATAATTGTACTTAGAACTGCTGTAGAGAAGATCAGAAACCACTTCTTTGTATCTTTTTTCTTTCTTTTCTATTTTTCTTTTCTCTTTTCTTTCTTTCTTGCACTTTTAGCTTTTTCTTTGATTTGCTTTTCTTTTTTCTTCCTCACTTTATATTAAACTTCGTATTAGTTTTTACCTTCATTTTTCAATATGTTAATAAAATTATATAAAAAAGAATTCTTCTGGTGTCCTTCTAACAGATTTCATTGAAGAAGGAAGGGATTATTTTGCTCAGAACCCCTCAGATATACAGTAGTGGTGACCTTGTTTCTGTTCTGTGGTGAAACAAGGTTTTGACTGGCCAAAACACATATTCCCATTTCATGATCAGATGTCTAAAACCAGTTTCTTCGTGTGGTTACCTTCATGATGAGGATCAGCTATTGTTATTTTTCTTTTTTTTGGCAAGAGAGGAGATGGCAAGATTAAAAACATGGGGCAACCTAGGTGCTGATCAAAGAAAGGTCAGATAGACCTATGCAGGGATATCTCTGTCCAAGGGAAAGGAAGGGTTTATAGAACTAGTTATTCTGGTGAAGGGGCTGTCCTTAGTCATATTATTTTTTTCTAGTGAGTGCAAAACTGAGTTTTGACAGTGGAAATATTCCCCATAATGTACATTTACTCTCAGTAGTGATTTTGGATGAATGAATTAATTTAATTACATGAATTAAAACAATATTATGTATCATGTTTCTTATCAGGGTAACCTCTCTGATTTTTATGCAACATTATTTTATTGAAAAGCCAGGAAGAAAAAACAATTTCATGCTTTGTTCCTCTGCACCCAAGAAACAGAAAGATAAGCTCCAAATAAAACAGGCTTGGCAATATATCAATGGAGCAGGAAAGTGATATATCAGTACGAACTCCTGGAGAGCATGAGTTACATTTGGGCTGGATCTGCTGCCCAGAGAGGAATAATGGCACATAAGCCAGAAAGAAGAGGACTCACCATTTGACATCATCTAAACACAGACAACTGACAGTGTTCTTCCTGCATCCACTACTGTTGGTGACCAGCAAAAGGAACCTGCTTCTATTCAGAAGAGAGACAATCATGGGACTAGCTAGAATCACTGGGAAAAGTGATCACTGTAGTCAGTTTCCTTCTATTAGACAGGGTAGCATAGCAGAGGATCAGTCTTGAGTGAACCATGACTTCAGCTCCTATCACATGTATTGCCAGTTGAATTGGTAACCATGATGGATCCATAACATCTATTTTACTTGAATGCAAGTTCTTCCATTTTCTAAGTGAAAATAGGGGATATCTGGCTTGATAACGGTACTTAGGAAAAAAAGATCTTGGAACAGCAGTTGAGTAGTAAATTAGTCTGCAGTGACTGCAAAAAAGGTCCGTGCAATTTTATGTTGCATCAATAGAAGTATAATTTCTGAATCAGAGAAAGTAATAACTCTGGAATATTCTGTGTTGGTCAGACCACACCTTGAGTATAATGTCCACTTCTGGGCACCACACTTTAAGAAGAATTCAGACAAAAGACTAGAAACTATGTTCTCTGAAGAAAAGTTGGAGGAACTGTGCATGTTTACACTTGAGAAGAGAAGATGGAGAGAGGATTTTTATTGATTAGATTTATATCCAACCTGTACAAGATAACAGGTGGTGTACATAGCACTCCCTCTTATTTTTTTTCCACACCAACAATTTTATGAGGTAGGTTGGGCTGGCCCAAAGCCACCTAGTAAGTTTCTGAGGCTAAGAATGGACTAGAACCTGGTTATTTCTTTTCCTAGTCTTACACCTTAACTTTTCTCTCTGACACACTGACTCTCACTTGAGTCAAGTCACACTTGAATGGGTATGATAGCACTCTTAAAATATCTGAAAAGATGTTACACAGAAGAAGGTCAAGATCTGTTTTCTTTCATCCCAGAGTGTGCAGAACCTGGAAAAATGAATTCAAGTGACAGGAAGAACGATTTGACAGTGGAACCAATTACCCAGAGAAGCGAGGGCTCCTCTTTGCTAGAAGTATTCAAGATAGACTAGAGAAACATCCCTCACTGATTGGATTTGGATTCCTGCGCCCATGAGACAGTTGGGCTTAACGTCCTAAGTGGTTCCTTCTAACTATGATTCTCTGAAACCCTATTATGAACTAGCATAGTATGTTACCCCACCCCCCACCCCCCACCCCCCAGGCCCTTGGCTTTCTGTCCTTGTAATGACAGGCTGAAATTATCTTGTTTCCTGCTTGTATTTCAGTCTGCTTTATATTAATCCTTCAAGTTTCATGAAACAACCAGTTTTTCTTGCTTCAGCTGAGATAAGTGTTAAACTTCATTCCCTTTTCTCTTCCCCTTCTTTTTAAGGAGGTATGTTCACGCAAGCGACCTAGCCTCATTCAGTTTTGGCAGATTTTCAGGGTGGGTGCCTGAAGTTTGCATGGAGGTGGGTGTGAGAATATATGCCATTAGCTATTTATCAGCTAATCCATCTCCTCAAAACATATAGTGCTCACCACCACCAGTGTTAGCCAGCTACAACAGCAGGGAGCATCAAAACAGCATATTGATGTCCTGTAAATTGAGGAAAGACTTTATGTGTTTGATTTCTAAGGCAGAAATGTAACTTCCAAGTTAGTAAAACCCATGATTTTTAGTTAAATAAGTAGCTGGCATCTTTAATGAGGGTTCAGAAACAAAACTTGCAACATACACTAATATCTTTCTGATATTCAATATTTTGTATCCACCTGCCTTTTCTGGTTCAAATTTCTCCAATATGTCTTTTCCTTCAAAATAAAGTTTTATCTTCAAGATACATTACTCAGTGTTGCAAAGCCACATTTTTAGAGCTTTCTTTTAAAAATCACTTTTTCTTTTGTCCTGTGGAAATCAGAGTGAGTTATGGGCAACATGAACTCTAGAAAGCAAAGTGTTAAAAAATGAGTCACAAACTACTTAGTATTACAGGCTGAGTCAGCTTTTGGTTCCTGACATGAGTCTGGGCAGGAACAGTGCTGAATGGAAAGATTTCTGAAAAGTCTCTCTCTTCTGACAAGAAGGTTTGGAAGTGCCCTGTGGTTTTTAAAAGTTTGGAGGGAAAATAATAAGGGAGATTAAGTCAGAATGCTGTAACACAGGAAGCATCATTTGACCAGTGGCGCATCAACACTGCCTGGCAGATGAAACACTCGCTTAAGGTGAAAGAAATAGCTTCAGGTCAGCCCAGCCCCTGAGAGTGATAATAACTCCATCCCAGAATGCGCTTGACGGTCTGGCTCATGGTGTGAAACGAAAAGTGTCAACCAGCTGCAGCCGATTCACTGGCCCTCCAAGCTTTGCTCTTTAGTTTGTGGTGAGAATGGACCATGGAAGTTCAGCGAGTGAAAGCACATTTAGCCTCCACTGTTTTTGTGGGAAGGATGACTTCCTCTTCTGGCTGCTATGCTCTAAGCATCTTTTGGAGTGCTTTTCAAATACGAGATATTACTGTGATTATCACACCTTGAAGTAAAGTATGAATTTCTGACTGCATGTGAATTATGTGCCTACTGACAGTCTGATAACCATTGTCACAAGTAGAAGACTGCTTGTACCAGAGGACTTTGGTTTCTCTCCTCTGCCTACAGCTACTCCCACCCCCAATATTTCCTCTACAGCAGCAGTAGGCAACCCTTCTGGCCTGAGAAACAAAGAAGCATATGGTGGGTCCCTCACAAAATAGTTTCCATAGAAGACTACCCATTCACAAAATGATTGCTATGCTGAAATGGCCAGTCATAAAATAACCCCAAGAACGTCAGCTAGCTTCTCTACCATCCCTTGGGGGTTGGGCTTATTGTTGGAACTAAATGTGATGTTAGAAGCTGGTTCTTTGCTTTGCATTATGAAGGGCTACCATACCTTGTCTGAAAAATTTGAATGGCCACTGGTAGCAACAATTAGTGTTCTGTATCCCTTTGTTGCCCTCTAGGAATTATCCAAAAACGGTAATTGAAATTTGGTAGCCCAATGGTATATCAGTTTGGTGAGTACCTAGGTAGGTATTTGGTATCACTTTGGTGCCCACTGGCACCACATGGTTAACCTATTCTCTTGAGTTCCCATCTTTCTGAAGCAAAATGTGAAACTACAAGGAAAGGAAAAATTGATTTCTCAGTTCTAGTTATGAATGAATTTCCCTCACCAGAAATGTAGTATTGGATTCCACCCACACAGTGTAATAAGAAGGAATAATTAGAAGAAAAAAGAAGAAAAGTAAACCAGAAAGTGGTTGAAGAAAAGAAATCCAAGGCATAAACCATCTAGTAATCATAATGTCTATATAAATGACTGAGATATTTCAGTGGTTTGATTATATCTTTATAGTTCTTCTTCATTTGCATGTTAAACAATAAAGATGTTTAGATTACCTGGTTTTCTAGGCTCAAGACAATTTTTAAAAATATCTGCAAAATAATAAGAAAATATAAGACAAAAGAAGTTAGATGTTCAAATTCAAGTCTATTCTCTCCAACAGAAACTGATAATTTACCAGAGCCCTAGACAAACCACCAGGCAAAATTAGAATACAGAACACAAGAGTTGGAATTGACAGGGTGAAAATCTTTCAGGGCCGGTGAATTCATTTTGAATGTTGTGTCATGAATGACCTCACAAAATGGTTGCCTGGTTAGTGTGGCCAGTCAGAAAACAAATAAAGCTACTCCCTACTATCCATGTAATTCCTTCTCCCAATTGCAACTTACTTTTGCCTGTTTCTGAGCCAATAAGCATATACAGTATATAATTCCTGAATTAGTGGCAGGAAAACAAGAATTCTGGTGAAAAACTATAGTGAGATGGTAAACCAAATGCTTTACATATCACATCACAGCTTTGGAACCCTGACATTTCTGATTTGTGAATTTTGGGAAACTGTGTTTTCTATTGCTTCAGCTGTTCGGACTTTCATCAAGCCAAAGTTGCTGAGAGGAGCTGTTTAGGTCATTGAGTCTAACTCAATCATTGCTGGAATCTAAATTAAAGTGTCTCCAACAACAGATGTCCAAGTTCAGTTTGAATGCACCCAATGAAGGGGATTTTAATACCTCCTTTGGTAATTGGTTTCATTATTAAGCTGTTTTTATTGCAAGGAAGTTTTTCCTAACATTCAGTTGGAATCTGCCTTCTTGTAAAGTAAATTTATTATTCCATGTTCTATAGTCCTGGATAATAGAGAATAGGTTTTGATTTTCTTTCAGGTGATATGTCTTCAGTTATGTGAAAACTTTTATTGTTATCACCTCTGTGGTCTTTGCTCAAGACCAAACCTACCTAGTTCCCTCAATCTCTCCTTATGACACTAGTTTTAGTCTGCTGATCATCCTTCTTGTCCTTCTCAAATTTCTTTGAATCCTTCTTAAAATACTAGAACACAGAGCTCAATACTTTATTTAATGCAGAGCCTTCATTTTATCATGCATATTATAATTTAACGATATCCCAAAAAGTTCCTTGTTTGAAATCCACAGCTTTTTTTTGTCCACAGTGGAGTGATTAATTTTTGTACACTGAGCCTCATCAGCATGTCTGTTTGAGTTGGCATTTAAGAGTTATCTTCTCATTACTTATCCTTTATTTCTAGAGTCAAGTTTTCTCTTTCCTCTGATTCCATCTCCAGTGAGTCCTCTTCCATCACTCTCAGAATTAATCTTACCTCCTGCTTAGCACCATCCCTCCCTTTGTTTATCAATTACTGAAATCAATTACTACTACTACTACCACCACCACCATTCCTCATTATACCTTGGATTGGGGATCAACTTGCCTTTAGCTTCTGGTCACATACCTATGGCTTACATGACTGTGTTAAGTAAGGTGATTATAGAATTTTTGACACTTGAAGAAAATAGATAAGATTAGAAAAGAAATGGCAAGATTAGATCATGCTTCATGATTTTTATTTTGAGATACTCAGCACAACATTGAGCAGATCCATCTAATCAAGATATGTACCCAAGGCAACTTCTGACCAATCTCCAAGCTGTTTTGGTTTCTCAGAAATCTCATTGGACCTACTGGACCCTAAACTTTTGCTGCTAGTATTGCCTTGGTCCAAGCAAACCTAAGAGTTAAGATATCAATAAAATGAATTCTAGAAGTGCATGTGTATATATGTTCTCTTCTACTTGGGCAGTTGATTAGGCTTTAAGGATGACAGCAAGGGAAAAAAACAATAACTCCTGACTATGTTTAGGAAATCACTGTCCTCTTAAAGGGAGATTCCTACTCATATTAGATCTATATTTAAACTCTAGGAAAGGAAATGTTTTCTTTGTTAAAATCCTTTCCGTATGAGTCTTCTTTCCGAGAACCCTTTTTTCCCTAAGTCTAAGCACCACTAGAGTACACTGAAGTGTGTGGCTTTCTTAGCACACTGAAAATTCAGAAGCTCCATGGTTCATGTAGAAAAGTGTGGTGAGGGCCAAGATGCCACAGAAAGGAAGGGAAGGAAATAGACGACCAGTTTGGGGGACTGCCAAGATTTCTGACATGCTGGATCAATGGAAAGGTAAACAACCTTGGAACAAAAGGAGGTAGGAAACTTTTTAATCTCTTTTTCTATATTTAAAATGTAGTTTTGGTGAAATCACAGGCCAGAGAACTGATTAGTGTGATGAGTATGGTGCAAAAATGACCAAAAAATTGGATTTTATTTCATTTTTAAATGAATTCCAATTAATAACTGTGAAATTAATTTTCTAGCATGTAGGGCTGAATTCTTGATCTTCCTTTTTTTTTCTTTGCTAGATTTGTTCTATCTTGCTTATAGCCATTGTTTTCCTGTAGCTGAAGTAGAATAATAGCCACTATCACCATTCTGTATTGTTTTTTGCAAGTCTGGTGAAGTTTAACATATAGCAATGTTTTAAGAGAAGGAATTACCAAGGACAAAACAGCAGGCCAGGCAGGAGAGAACTTATAAACCAAAACCTCACATTAGAATGTTGCTAGTTAAAGTAATGAAACATCTGTGTTTATGGGTATCTCTGCTGCTTGATTGCCTTACAGTAAATTTGTATCCATGGGGGAAGAAGTAAAAGGACAGTACATATTACTGGAGCAAGTTAAACTCCATGCCCAAATGTGATAGTAGATAGATAGTTGACTTTACCAATCAAAGAGAATATCTGTAGCTCAGGGTTGAACTGGGTCCTTCATGCTTTTTGAGCTTGGTTGTTTTCTTGAAGACATTTCATTGCACTGAATATGTTGGCTAGTTGGGCAATGAAACATCTGCAAGAAAACAACCAAGCTCAGAGAGTACCAAGGACTCCAGAGCTGAAAGTCTCTTTCAAATGTGCAGCTAGACAAAGTCCAGCTTCAAATAACAAGTTGCATGTATTAATAAGGGAATTGTTGTAGACTGTACATGTGATATGAATGATCCCAGATTCAAATCTCTTACCTTACTTGATAAAAATTCCAAGGGGCTTCAAATAAACCATATTAATAAACCATTAAGCATCAGATTAAATACTGTCTCTTTTAAGAAGCTCGTGAGCTGAGTGCCTACTTCTTTCCCTTTGTATTATACTAGGGTTATTATCTGGCTCTCTATGTCTGTCTCTTCCTATATTGCCTTGTAGTCTGTTTTTAAATGATATATCTTTGTATTGATTCTTTGGTGACTGTAGGGTTAATTTTACTGGCTTGGGTTGTTTTAAAAGAAAGGTAGACTATAAAGGTTTACATAAAAAAATATGCTTGAAACCTTTTAACACCTGATGACAAGAACAAAGTGTGGGTTTAGGTGTCAATATTGATTCTGAGATGTGATCTTGGTAGGCACCCAAAATCAAAATATGGATGAGCTGTGTTTCCCCACTGAGCATCACTTGGGTGATTTTAGCTGTTTCTCTATGTGAGACAGCCTTCTTGCAGATTTCTTAAAATGCTACAATCTCAATTTTTAACTGCAGCAAACTTAAATTTAACACATTTATTTCACAAATTGCTGTTGGCGTTTTAAAAATTCAAAGTACTTATTCATAGATCCCATGAGATGGAAAAAATGAAATGTTAAACAGGAATGGAGTATAAAGAAGCCCAAGTAAACTTTACAATGATACATTTTAAAAAGAGTAGAGATATTTTCATGAGTGTGGACTTAGCTGTTAATGTGAAGTCCCAGTTAAGTAAATACAGAGGTAAATTAAAGGACTGCTGAACAACTGGACACATAGAAAGGTCCAAAGCATCTCAGCTTGCTGCAGTGCTTATAAAAATCAGTGAAGAGGAAAATACCGGCATTAAGCAGGATGGTAAATATCTTGCCTGGGTCTGGATGTAACTCACATCTAGCCTGCATGGAGAGAAATGGTGGGCTGGAGGGCTCTTAACATTCCACTTGTACTCCTTTAGAAGGAAGAAGGGAGTGTCCATTCCTAACCAAGGTTTCAAGGAGAACCACTATCTTTTCTCTTGTGTGCAGGGGAGGAGACTTTCTCTGTACCTAATTTTGTACAGAGAAAGGGCTCCCTCCTTCCTGGAAGATAACTCTCAGCCTTCTTCTGCATTGAGAAAGGACTGTTGAAAGATGGAGGTTTGGCCCAGAAGGCTAAATTTCAGTGCTGGAAATAGTTCTCCCCAAAGCTCTACCTTTTAATGTATTTTGAACTGATGGGGTAAAAGGGACCTTAAAATCATTACTCATTAAACACACACCCAGATCAACAGGGTAGATGGAAGGATAAGTCAAGGGTGGTGGTAAAAAGCTATTTCAAAATGTTGCTTCTGCTTTGTATTTGTTTTTACTATTTACTGTTGTGTTTCAGAAAAGCTACCAAACTGGTATATTGCAGAATGCCATAAAATGCTAATAAAAATATCTGGATAGAATGCAAAACAGCAGCAGAACAAAACACCACCCTCAAGAGACAGATAACACTCCCCCCGCCCCAAATTCTAGCTGGTGGATGGTACCAATAATTCCACATGGAAGTAAATTGAAGGAGAATAATAATTGAATCATTTCAATCATGATTGAAAAGTTCTCTTGGAATAAATTTGGGCACAACATTTTTAGACATTCAATGTCCCCATGTCATTTATTATTTCAATTTGGGTGTAAGTCTTATAAGGCATGCCAGCCCAGGTTTATGTACTTGCAAGATCAAGCATCTGTGGCTCTACATTTTGAAAAACCAGGCTCTACATGGCTCAACTCTTGGAATGAGAAAGGCATCTTGGAGAGCTTTCTTTACCAGCAGCCTTGCACAGATGGTTCTGCCTTAGAAACTAGGCTCATTTGGTCCTCCAGATCAGAAATGTTAAACTGTCCTTTCTCACTTGGCAAAGAATTCCTAAAGGAAGCAGTTAATGAGGGACAACAAGCTTTCTTCCCAGGGATTCATATGGCTAGGTAGAGAAATCATTGGCTCTGCTAACTGCTGATGTAAATGAGGGTCAAGTACAAGCAGACTCAATCTTAGGAAGAGCACTGAAGAAAATGTTGCCTTCTGGCCAGTCCATTAGAACAAACTGACCTCAGCAATTAAAACATGGGAATCGTATTGCAAACAGTGGCATGGGATTGGCTGTGGGTCAACAGTTCCCAGCAATAAATCAATTCTGGGTTGTGACAGTTAAAGTTATGGTGCACTTTGGAGTGTGGCAAGGTTGGATAAATGTCCACAAACTATTAAAGGGCCCCACAGGGTTTTTTACATAGAGAATTTGCATACAGAATTCAGGAAGATTAGGTACAGTCCATCCAATTACAAATTTCCATTTGCATTGCATATTCTACATTCCAGATAAAGGGAACTCTGTGAAGGTGCCATGCCTAAGGGCAAGCTGGGAGTACCTTTGGTTCCTTTTTCTACCCACTATCTCCAGGGCAACTAGGAATCACTTGCTGGGCTCACATGTCACCTTAAACCATAACATAGTTTGCTCAATTTTGGCTTAGTGTGCTATATAAATTCAGATTGATGGTTTGTTCAATCAACCATGATTAAACCAGGATTGTATGCATGTGGAACCAGATCAGTTGCTACTGCTATTGATCATAAAACTGTACTCCATCTCTCTCTTTTCCATTTTTACTTTATGGAGAATTTCAGAGTTTGAGAGAGATTAAAAAATAAACCCAATTGTCTTATCTCTTCCCTCCTTCTTCAGAAATGGCCCAGATCTTCAGGATTTGTTGCTTTTGCTCCAACTAACCATTTCATTTCAGAGGTGGTCCAAAAATCTCAGAAGCAGACCACTTCATGTTGTTATTCAGACTTCATCCAAGGCATACAAGGGGAGACAAGAACATACTTTAGGTAAATTGTCCTGCATGAAAAGATTGGAATGAAGGCATCTCAGAAGGACTGCCTGCTTGCCTATAGAGAGTAAGGAAAATGACCTTGACAAAAATATACTTTGACCTCTTTTGGCTAGGCAACAGTGCTTGCATATTTCTGTCAAAATAATTTGTTTGCATAGTGTGAGTGTAATTACTCATATTGGTAAGGAAAAGTTTTATCACACATCAGGTCAGAGGGGTGTCCAAGAATATCTTATTTATTGCCTTAAATCCTATCTCTTCTTTTTATTTGTTTCCTGCATATTCTTAACTCTCCGGGTGATCCTGAACCTTCTTTTTGCCTCCTAATCTATGGGCTTTCCAATACAACATTAGAGTTCCTGCATATCTCTGTCGAGATCATCTTCCTTCTTCACTGCCCTTGATTTCTTCACATTTTGTTTGCAGTCAAGGAACTTGAACTCTAATGTTGGCAATACATAAGATATTCTTGGACACCCCTCTGACTTGATGTGTGATGAAAATTTTCCTAACCAATGTGGGTAACTACACTCACACTGTGCAAAGAAATAAATCTTTTGGTGTGTATGGGGGGCATTGTAGTCCACTTTAATTATTTTATTTTGAACCTTATGTGCCACTACATTGTTTTCACTACAAAAGATTAACTTCTCTGGAAATATATAATGATAGGTTAACACATAGTGAATGGTTCTTTGTACCCACAGATACAGAGATCTCCAAGAGTGGATGTAGGTAAGGGATCCAGTAGAATGACTGAACAGATCAGGATACAGTGTTAGGAAAATCTGCCAGTTGCTACTTACAGCTTTCTTTTACATGAGGTTGAAATCAATGAGAACAGAGTCAAATTATCTCAAATGAGATTTTACAAGGTTGGAGCAATTTTGGTTACCAAATAAAATGGCATAATTAACTCAAATAACCCAGCCATACCACAACCTGCAAGTTGTGGTCAATGCAAATCATGCTCAATAGAGGGCAAGCCTGCGTTGCTGTTGCCATTTGCAATCCCTGGGCTGGCAGATGGGAGGGTACAGTGGGGGTGATTTTTCTGAAGCAGAGATGCAGAAATAAGGGAATGGCATATTTAAGAATGTATGCATGTCATAATTGCCTTGGTGATGATGGAGGTATTTCCACATGTGACAGACCTCAATAACTGAGTATCAATTCATAGCCCCAGTATGATTTGAACCTTAATACTTCATACAGTGCGAATGTGCTCAGTGAAGCAAATCAGTACCCATTCCCTTTCCATTCTCTTCTATAAATACTCCAAATTCTCCCCTTCCCTGTGCAACTTTGCTTCATACTATTATTTATGTGCAGTACTGCTGTAGCAAAGGTCAACACTGATTCAGCTCCGTCCAAAGCAGAATGATAGAGTGAATCAGTCAGCCGAGGAGAAGATTTTAAAAGGTCTGCATTGCTGCAGAAAGGTTAATGAACTGATCTTTCACCTTGAGAGATCAGAAGCTATATTTGATTCCAGACATTGACATCAACTTCCTGCTTTCATCCTTTCACTGCATACACTAATTCAAATCAATTCAGCAACTGTTAAAGACGGTGTTAAGAAAACCTGTAGCTGGGTTAGCAGAGGGTGGGTGATATGACCCAGGAATGATTAGTGTAAGTGTCAGAGACAGTAGGGACTAACAGCTCATCCTAGCAATACTGTAGAGCGAAGCCATCTATTGATCAGTTTCTCAGCTCCAGCCTTTCCTCCCCTACTGAGTTAAAGTGCTATCTACCTGCTCTGCATTCAAGCACAGAACCATGCATTGAGCCCCATACAGATGGACAAGATCAATTACACAGATTTCAATAAGGAATATTTAACTCTAGCTGGGGATAAATACAGAATCTTGGAAACTGTTGTAGGAATTTCCCAGCCTCATTTATTGTGAGTCAACTGAGGCAATCTCTTTGACTGATCTGAAAGGCTTCTTCCCAGATTTCTCTCCGCCATTGCAGTTTTTGATATAAGCTGTCATCTGACTTGCTTGCTGTCTCTTGCTTGCTTATCTTCCATTCCTTTCCCAGCCTCCCCACAATCTCACATCTGGCAACGTAACATTTGCTGTTCCCATTGCCCATACTTATCCTGTCTCTGTTGGGACTATTTTGAATCATTGCTGAATGGTGTTGTCTTATTTGTGAGTGTGTCTGTTGTTAAAGGCAAGGTGATTAGTTTTCTCCTCTGGCTTTGCTGCGGGCCCTCCTCAGCTCACAGGGAAAACATTCACCAATCAGAGCACTGCAGTGGGAATGGATTGAGTCTGACTTCAGCGGGAACTTGCCTAAGTTTTCTTAGGATGGTGGTGTCTGCTTCCTCTCACATCCTATTTGGGTATCTCTCAATTTTTTAAAGGTGAAATAAACATATACAGTAGAAAGACACCAAGGCAGAAATAAGAGAGGAGAGGTAGCTATGGTGGTTAAGAAGACCTTAAAATTGATTTGGTGATTTGAGAACAAGCACTATAGTATCATGTTTTTAAAAATTATGTTTATTCATTGATCATGATCAGGCACAGTCCAAGAAGGCTCTCACATTGTCTCCCATGCTGCCTTTTTCAAGTAGTAGCAGCCTTGGCATGTACCCTCTAACTAGCCAGTTACATCATAGGCATCATAAAATTCAGTGAGATGACTATGACTGTTGTCTGCGCAGCCAAGTGTCACAGCTGCCTCACCATGTGAGGACCTCCTCAAATGATAGGTATCGAATGGCTGTCCTGGCTGGCAAGCTACTCTTTGTTGTATACCACTCAGAGGCACTTGATTGTGAGATGGGCAGCTATATAAATTGATTGATTGACTGATTGAATGAATGAATGAATGAATGAGATCTGTACACTGTAATGGCACTAAAATGGATGCTTTGGGCACTGAGTAGAACAATAGCAAATGCGGTTTGTCATCAAGAAGTTCCCTGTGACAGGTTGATTTGGCCTTATGGAGGCACAGGCCCTGCTTATACCAAAACTCATCTTGTAACTTTCACAGCTCATTTTGTTAACTTTAAGAGAGTCTTAGCCCTCTAAAAGAGGAGAAGAAACCTTGAGAGATTAGCATTGTCCTTTAGCAAGGAAAAGCACTCAGAGGCAAATGGATCTCTTCAACCACCAAAGCTGAAGGAGTGCTGCTTGTGTGGAAGAGACAGACACAGTTCACTTTATCAACACAGTCTCATTGTACACGTGTATGCTCAGAAAGCAGTGTGAGATTAGATGATGCCCAAGAGATGCCCACTATGCATATGTGTATATAAATGGTGAGCCAAGAGAGGGTGGAACTGAGCACCATGCAGTGTTAGCAGTGTGTCCAAAATCTGGAATTATTACATTGAGTATGGGCAAGTGTCAGCCCTTCCAGTTAGACTAGACTAGGATATCATTGTCATGTAGGTTGGCACTACTTTTATCATAAAGCTATAGTAACAGAATCTTGCATAGTCTGAATACACTTCCCCCTTAACCTCCCTTTATCTTCATGTGAACTAGGGAAGGGGCCTGCCTGAGATGTCTACTCATGTAACTGTCTTGGCCTGGGCCTCTTTTATCTGACTGTTACCTTGGTACTGGCTCTTCCTCCTGTCCGTCAAGGCCATTCCCTCTGCCCTCTACAGTAAGTGAGAATGTAGTGGAAGGAAAAAAAAATAGAAGACGACGTACTTATACAAATGGATAAGCAAAATACTGGAATGTGTTAAGATGTAATATAGATTGGGTTGGAAGCAATGAACCAGAAAACTGAAGATGTAAGAGAAGTCTGAGTCATTGAAAGGCTGATGGCATAATGAGGGGGTAGTACAGAAGAGCTGCTCTCCTGGGTCTTGTTTGCAACATCAGTGGTAACTACCCTTTTAGTGGCTAATGACTACATCAGATGCTAAAAACAGCAAGGGATATTACTGGGAGTTGTAACCAAACTTCCAGACATGTTCAAAAGTACGTATGTGCAACAATTATGACCAAGTTTAATTTGACAATAAGATCGCATTCAGTATTAGCAACATGCAAAGGATGAGCTTTGGAAGAAAGGGAAAAGGAAAAGTTTGAATAAAACTCTTTAGAAAGAAACCTTTGGTTGAAGTTTGAAGGCCAGTCATTCCTGGAGAGAGCCCCATAGAATTTGTTGTAAATAGAGACAGAATTAAGCTCCAACTGACATTGAGTTCTACCAGACATGGAGGAAATCCCATGTCTAGTGATGTCAAACGAGGACACAAGGACACTATAGTTTTGTTGTTTATACTTGGATAGTTGAGTTCTAGTTGAAGTTCCCAAACTCTTAGGAAACAAATGCTGCAAATGGCTCATATCTGGTATCTCATACAAGGGACCAGGTTATTTGAGGGACTGCTTCTCCCTGATTACTTCTGAGAAGGCATGCTGCAGGTCCTGCCTGTCAGGAATTACATTTGGCGGGCTCCAGGAGGTGGGTCTTCTCTGTTTTGGCACCTGCCTTGTGGAATCTTCTCCCCCCGGAAGTGAGGTTAGCCCCATTCCTCTTAACATTCTGCAAGTCCCTCAAGACCGGGCTATGTGATCAGGCCTGGGGGTCCCAGTGAGATTTTGCGATGGCTTGCTTACGACAGTTAACATCATCCTCTCTTGTTTTGTGTGCTTTTTAATAGTTTTTAAAAATAGTTTTTAATGATGATTGTTTTATATATATTGACTGGTCTTCTTTTAATTGAGTATTGTACGCCACCCAGAGTCACCCTCTGTGAGATGGGCAGCTATATAAATATGATATAATAGTAATAGTAATAATAAGTATCTGAATAGGTTATGTATCCATGCCAAAACCAAAACAGTATTGTTTGTACTACCCATTGGATCAAAACCTGGTCTGGTCAAATGCTTGGTTTTGAGTATTGCCTAAAGCTGTGATTTGTCTTAAATGTCTGATCTGTTTCAAAGACAGAATATTCTAAAGCCTGTTAGTCCTCTTGAACAGGTAAAGAGAATTAGAGCTGTGCCTAACACAGGTCAAGAGAACCAAACAACAATTGCACAGATTGGTAGCGGTGTTTCTGATCTGCTTATCTGAATATTTTATTTTGGAAGCAGAGTCAAAGTCATCTGTACAACTGATGGGCCTCTGCTAAGAAGAATATCTATTCATCAGTCCTTGTATACCACCTCTCTACTTAATGTCTTTCAAAGCAGCTTAAAAGTTAAAACCTCAGTAAAATATAAAGGCAAACAATAAAGCAGCACAAAGATTTTCAGAAGGAATTTATTAATACTAGACAGGAGATGCAAGATTTCTTTACCTCAATTTTTAACTAAGTTTAGTAGCCTAGGTACTGAAGGACGGCATTAAAACTTGGCTGAATTATTTCCAGAAACAATGCTTGGTGGAGAAATCCAAATTAGAATCAAGCAGCATTACAGATTTTTTTTTTTCTCAGATGTAGTTTTGCCTCAAGTTAAGCACTGACATTTTTGAAGACTCTAGGAACTGGTAAATGGAAGCTTGAAATCTGCAAAACTCTAATAGTGCATAAACACTTTTCTTTGTCATTATTAGCATGTCTTGATACTCTTTTCCCCTGGCACTCTCTTTAAGACTTCTTAGTTTGAAGCATCTTTCATTGTGCTCTTCTTTTTGCACTGTAATTACTAACAGCTAATTTTACACTGTAGGGCATGACAAAAGCTGGGTATGCTTCTTGGAGAAAACCATGACAGAGTGCCTAACTGCCTCCAGATTGAGGACATCTTACTCAGCTGGTGCTAGGCTAAACTGTAAAATGTATTGTTCCCATATGACTTATCACCTTTTTCCTCCTTCACAAAACCTCTGCGGCACCTAAGTTGAGTCCTGTGTTGGAAGATCTTAAGAGTTCAGATGCTGTCTGAAAGAGGATAAGTAAAAAAGAGAGTTTTACTATTCTGTTTAGGAAGATTCAGAAAGGGTGGCCTTGTGACCCTTTAACAAGCAAAATGGATCAAGATTAGGGTTACAATGACAACTGACTCAGCCTCAGTGAGAATTTGGGCAAAGGCAAATGAGGAATGAGTTAGTTTACCACAAACTTTGACATTAAGGGAAAGAGATCAGATCTCCTGGTTTTAGGTCTGTTTCTTCTTCCCTGTTCAAGGAAACATTCCAGTGTTTGTTTTCAAAGCCAAACCAAAAATTCTCTGAATGCTTTCTGGGATCTTTCCAAACATCTATGTAAATATATTTAATAAAATTACAACCCCGTTCTGTTTTCCAAACAGTTGTACAAAGTAGCTTGGTGTATATCAATAGAAATTAATATTCACCTTTTATGTTATGGTTATAACTTGCCTTATAAACTATTATAATAACTACCTGAATACCTCATATGAAGGAAAGAGGTCATAGCTAAAAGTCTCATGTCTAGTTCAACTCCGGAAAAGAAAGACTAGGCGAACCAATAGCAAGAAGCAGGGTTGGAAAAGGTTTTACTGGCACTTAAGCAAAGCACAATATGTCCCAGGCACACCAGTGTCTCACCTTATCCCTGTGCAATTGCTCTTATCATGTCCCCAGCCCACGCAGGGGACAGGTTTAACTAGGTATGTATAATTGTACCTGTATAAAAGCAGTAACACCATTATCCTATGTATGTACTGTATGTTACAAATGCTTTTATGTCACATCACTTGCATCAATATACAGCTTAATACGTTATGTGAATCCAGCCACTCTGCTGGTTTGTAAACGATGACTTAAGTTTAATGTGAGCCCAAACAATTATGATTCTTTTCCCTGTAAACCATGCCGATCATCTCATCCAAATTTGAACAACATTATGCTTTCTAATTTATATATATACTTGCAAAATTATATGTATAGTTTTACAATTTATCATAGTAGGGAAGAGCTATTTAAGTGACCTCCTGTGTTTGTTCCTTCCACTGTCTTGGTCTTAACTGTTGGTTGGGTGAATTCTCTCTTTTGAAAGACCCTGATCTTTACACTAGACTTGGACTAGAGGAACACAACTCCAAAGGGGGATAAGACATTGCACATGGTATGAAGAAAACAGAAAGGGGGGTAGTTTTCTATTTTTCTCATTTTAGAAGAAGTGGGGTCACCCAAGAAAGCTAGAAGATCCAAAATAGATAAAACTATTCACCTCTGTATAATTCTAAATTAAACTATGCCATTTGCTACAACAAGATGTAGAGATAACTGCCATTTGGGATGGCTTTAAAAGGCATATTGGACAAATCAGAGAAGATAAGACTATCACTAGTTCCCGTTCATCATGATAAATATACCTTGCCTCCAGTATCAGAAAAAGCTTTCCTCTCAGTACCAATTTGGGGAGGAACAAAATTGAGTCTGAACACAAGTGGTGTTGGACTGAATAGCCCTGCAAATAGAGGGTTGTCCTCTGATTGCTCTGTTTCAGAATTTCTGCTGGTAAGTCAGAAAGTAATTTTATTTCCTAACTGTGTTTCCTCACACTCCTAGCCCTGAATGGATTTTAAAGAGTCTTGAACATTGAAATTTGTTGGTACCGTTGCTAGACAAATTTATTTATCAAATTTTTCACCGCCCATCTCCTCCGACCGGATGGACTCTGGGCGGTTTACAATATAAAACAATAAATATACAATAAAATTCCAATAAAATCCCTCTAAAACAATTTCTCAACTACCCCATCTAATAAAATCCAGATGGCTGTGATCTCCTTCAGTCATTACGTAGGAGGAGCACTTCAAGGCACTAGCCAACCCCAAGTATGGC
This sequence comes from Candoia aspera, assembly GCF_035149785.1. Lineage (NCBI taxonomy): Eukaryota > Metazoa > Chordata > Lepidosauria > Squamata > Candoiidae > Candoia > Candoia aspera. The sequence goes on along the minus strand of NC_086159.1, from coordinate 19,988,307 downwards.
GATTTTCCTCCCTGCCCCAAGCCCGGTGGCAGAGCCAGGTCTTCAACTTCCTCCAGAAGGCTAGGAGCAATGGGGCTAATCTCACCTCCGGGGGCAAGATGTTCCAAAGGGTGGGCGCTACTGCTGAGAAGGCCCACCTCCTGGACCCCGCCAAATGGACTTCTCTTATCGACGGGGTCCGTAGCATGCCCTCTCTGCATGAACAGGTGGGATGGGCTGATGATGCGGTGAAGAGGCGGTCCCACAGGTAACCCGTTTCCATGCCATGTAGGGCTTTAAAGGTGATAACCAACCTTGAATTGGACCCAGAAGCAAACTGGTATCCAATGCAGCTCATGTAGCAAAGGTGTTCTGTGCGCCCATCTAGGGGCGCCAAAAATAGCCCGCGCAGCCGCATTCTGGACCAGCTGAAGCTTCCAGATACTCTTCAAGGGTAGCCCCATGTAGAGTGCATTGCAGTAGTCTATATGAGAGATAACAAGGGCATGAGTGACTGTCCGAAGGGCTTCCCAATCCAGGAAAGGGCATAACTGGTGCACAACACGCAGCTGTGCAAAGGCCCTTCTGGCCATGGCTGCCACCTGCTCTTTGAGCAGGAGCCATGAGTCCATGAGGACCCCCACGTTATGCACTGGGTCTATCTGGGGCAGTGCAAACCCATCCAGAACTAAAGGTGACAAAGTCCTGGATATGGAGGAACCCTTAACCCACAGCCAAATAATGAAACCCATGAGCGTTCCTGTCAGAATTTCCCCCAAACACTCCTATATCAGCTCCATTACTATCAACTCCACATCCTTCTAGCCACAGTCACTTCACTTCTGGGTACCATTGTTTGAGAACTTGAGCCAGAGCATTTCCCCCAAATGAGCCATTTCATTTCTAAAATGGTATTAAAAAATAAAATTATACAAGCCTAATGACTTAGTTATTTTTCTCTTTTTGTTCTGAGGGTGTGAGAAGGACAAAGGAATATAGTTGTTGTTCAGATCAGCATGGCATGGCAAATATCTGGGTTTTTTTAGGGCAGCCTCTCAACATGTACTGAGATCCTAGCCAGATGTTACCTTCCCCGACATGTGCTTTGGGCAGTTGACTAAACAGTTTCCTTTATTTCTTCTCCTTGAATTATTTGGCCAAATACATCAACATAATCTCATGTTTTTGTGTGAATAAAAGAGAACCCCTTTAACAGCAAGAAATATTTTTTTTCTTATGGAGTTTAAGAAGAAAAGCAAATTGGGACCTATCTCCCCCTCATCCTCCTGCTTCTTAAGTTTAATAGCAGAAGAAGGTCTGCATAGGCCCTATCATCTCTACCTACTGAGGCATATATCCCAGCATGCCTTTTAATTAACTACTGAGGTTAATGGTCAGGGACAATGGGAGTTGTAATCCAACATACCTGGAGAATATTAGGTTAAGGAAGGATGCTTCAGCATGTAAATTAGACATTGAGATGTAGTCATGTGGAAAAATTCACCTGCTAAATTTCCTTCCATCCTACTACTGTGAAATGTACAAGGGCCTATTAAATAAAAACTGGTAACTTGTGCCTCCTTTGTGTCTATTCCGTTGCTGGTTCACATCTTAGAATGTCAGGATTTTTTTCAAAAGAAAACAGTTCCCTTTCTTTGTGTCAGAAGATAATATGACCCTCCATGGCTAAACCAACCACAACTCCCCTCAGTTCAGTGAACATGGCCAATAGGGTAGGATGCTAAGAATCGTAGTTCAACAACAGTAGGAGGACCACAGTTTCCCATGACAATCTAACAATTTGATTTTCTCCAGTTTGTTTGCTTATTTATTAGATTTCTAAGGCTGCCCACTCCAGACTCTGGGCAGTTTATAAGAATTAAAAACAGTAAACAAACATTACATTAAATGGTGACCATACTGAGGAGCAAAATTGATCCAAAACCACCATATTGACCTAATTAGGAGGGCTCTATCCCATCCTAGCCCAGAACCTGTGGAAAAAGCCAGATCTTAAATGCCTTCCTAAAACCAGCAGGATCCAGGCTGTATTAGCCTCAAAGTTGGGGAGAGCAGGGGAATACTATTCCAAAAGTCAAGCACAGCAACAAAGACATCATGCCTCCTAGATCCCATAAAACAGCATTGCTTATAGTTGGGCAGAAACAATTGGAGGCACATGGTTCCACAAATAACCAGGCCCTGGGCTTTATAGATGCCCAACAGCATTTTGAATTGCATCTGAAAGTCCACTGGTAACCAGTGAAGCTCACAAAGTAGCAGCATTACATGGACATAATAAGGTGCACCTGTAGCTACTCACACTGCTGCTTTCTGGACCAGCCATAGTTTCTGAATGGTCTTTGAAGACAGCCATGTAAAGTGCTTTGCACTAACCAACTGTAAGATAACTAAGGTGAATTCTGTAGTTTAATGGCAGAATACACTAAGTAAAGGTTTTCTAGAGGGAACCAATCAGATACTAGCCCTCACCAACCTGCACCAATTGGAAACCAGCATGGCCAAAGGCCAATCAGAAGTCAGGGAACCTGGCTATAAAGACAGGAGCCCAGGCAGCCCCCTACTCAGTTGTCTGTGGCCTGCATAGCAGACTACTTAGCCTCTGAAGATGCCAACCCCAGTTGCTGGCAAAATATCAGGAAATCTGTTCTCTAGACCCCGGGCACTAAACCCCGAAGCCCAGCACTACCCAACAGATACAGGCTGTGAAAGTCTTCACCAGTATATTGTTTTCTAGACAGCTGGCCCTGATTTAACTACAGGTATAAGTGGGGATCTCATCTGCTGTCCTCATGAGAATCCAAAGGACAAATAGGGCAATCTGATACCAGCTGTTGCTCATCTACTCCTGCTCTTCTTAATCTTGCCTTAAATCACTTTCCATAAAAGGATTAGCAAAGACTGAAAAAGGTCATGCATTTTCTATCTTATCTCTCAGCACAGTGATCCTGTAAGAATAACTTGCATGGTTTCACCTTTGATGGGCTTTACTTAATTGTTTATTAATATGGCTGCTGGTAAATAAATCTATTTGTTTGGCTTGGGAATTGCCCAAAATTGCTAGCATACAAAATAACTGATACTTATATTTGAGGGAATTATTGTGTGTTTTTTTAATGCATTAAATATTTAAAGCTTTCAGCCTAGAATGCATTTGTTTCGTTTGCAGAACACACAAATACACATTAAATTCTCTCTCTTTGTTGTCCCTTTTCCTCTGGCACTGGCTGTGCTTAGAGATGTGAATTCATTTCTTCCACTCTGTATTTGGTCTCTCTAGCTATCCTGTAGATTTTCATGACTTTTTCATGATACCATTGGCAACTGAAAAAGATCCATGGATTTAACCACCCTCCAACACAATCTCAAGACAACAAATATCCAGCAAAATGTGTGAGAAGATGCCAAAGCACACCAAGAGTTTAAGTCTGGAGTCCCAGTCTCAAGAAGTCTGTTTCCATACCTGTGACTTACATCAGTCTTCAACTGCAACCCAGTATCAGGCCTTCAAGGTCAGGAAATGGACAACACAAGAACCATTGAAACTCTATTGTTATAGGGTATAATAACTGAATCTTGAAAGCTGAATGGATTATCTCTCTTCCTATTCTTATACCAAAGAGAATCAAGGTGGGGTAACCTTGTTTTTTTTTTCTCCCCCCACTTTGCAGACCTAAGCTACATAACCACTCTTGTGTTTCTTCTTCAAGGTTACCTCTAAACTTTTCTACTTCTAGGCATACCTGAAGTAATATAAAGCCTGACTATTGCTATTATGAAGCACAATGATTGGATGACTGTAGAAGACACTATAAAGCGCAAGTGGGGATTCCACTTTAGAGCTGAAAGAGACTTCCCAGATCATTTAGTCTAGGGCTAATATGTTTGGTTGCAAAAGTCTGGATGACCACTAGATGGCAGCGAAGAGCTATAGAACAATCTAATTCTTTGCAATAATCTAGTGGTCATCTGGATTTTTGTAACCCACATATGGTAGTCCTAATCTAGTCTAACTCTCTGCCAGCAGAAGAAAACCATGACTATCACACCCTGACAAGTGGTAAACAAGCCTCTGCCTAAATCATCTCCCATGGAGGAGACAGACTCAATTACAAAAGGGGGAACAACCTTGATAAAGGAAGCAAATATGTTTCAGTCCCAGGAAGGCTAGTCAGGCCCACATAAACTATTTTCCTAATCTTAACTAATGGTGCATTTTGACACAGTTAAAGGCTGTGTTGATCACATCACATAAGGCAAGGATTAAGAGACATTAGGGAAGGAAGTTACTTGTCTCATAAACCTGGGTGAAGCTATGACATTTATGAAATCTTTATAGGGCCCTAGATCATATCAGGATCAAGAGTGAGATGAACTAGTGGTCAGGGCAACATAACCCAGCTGTTTCCTAGAGCCTTGAAGAGAATGGCCAAATTCTCTTCAGGTAATTGACTTAGAAAGGTGGGAGGAAAAAGCCTAGAATTTAAACTGCAAAGCAGTTGGCAGATATTCTGTGTGCATATGGCTTCATTCTAGGTTGCAGTAAAGAAATTAATTAGGTATGTCATGTCTGTGAGCCTACTGTAGAGAAGCAACTCCTTGAATACAGGTTTAAGGGTCTGGAGAGTTAGGATTTATTGCCATGCCTAGTGTGAAGCCAAACAGCAATGGCATGGCCTCCTGAATGGAGTGAATGGCATACACTGATGACTTGAACCAAAATGGAGTCAATGTATGCTGCTCACTCAACTTTAGGAGATTAGGGCTATGCCAGGCACTCAGTGGATCATTTTACCTAATTGAAAGGCAACTAAAAATGGTTAGAACATCTCCGCTATAAGGAAAGACGATACTGTTTGAAACTTCTTAGCAAAGAACCAAGGTGGATAAGGGGAGACTTATTAGAGATATATAAAATCATGTATGGAAATGTGATGAGAGAAAAACATTTTTCCCCCCTCTGAAAGGGATAGAACTGGTGAACACCCATTAAAACTAAATATTTATTTTATTTATTTTTATTTATTTTCTATCCTGCCTTTATTATTTTTATAAATAACTCAAATATGGAGAAATTCAGAACCAGCAAAAAGAGGGATGTCTTTATACAATCCCTAGTTAAATTATGGTATTTGCTTCCATCAGATAAGGTCTACCAATTTAGGTTATTTTAAACGGAGACCAGAAGAGGCTATTGTAGCTACTATTTTTATTTTTTGGCTGTTTGTTGCCTCCCAAATTACAGGCAGCATACCTTAACTACCAGCTGCTGGGAAGAGAATGGGAGAGAATTATCACCCTGCTACCCATGCTTGCAAACTTCCTGCTTCACCATGCTGTGACAAGGAAGGCAGAATTGGGTGGGCTCTGAGCCAGGCGTGTTTGACATGCCTGCCAGATAGGTGAGAGGAGGCGCTGTGGTTAACCATTTTAGAAGGCAGCACTTGAGTTATCCTAGAGAATCAGATGGCATAAATTTATAACAGCTACATGCAGATGGTCTTAGCAAAGAGGAGGCACCAAGGAGTGATGGGAAGCCCTTAGCAGAGGCAGAGCCAGTGCTGTGCAAATACTATTGTAACTGAAAAGGTACACAGGTCTTCCTGGCACAATAGCTCAGGTATCGAGCTATTGAGAAGCAAAAGGTAACATGGCCACCTCTTTCATTAAAACACTGGAGCAGGAAACTGAATTTAGCAGCCCTCCTTCCCTTCCTGAAGGGGGCCTTCAGCTTTATTAGGGTGACTGACTAAGGTTGATATTATTTCCTGGCCACATCTGTCAATATATAATAATGGCCAAGACGTAACCCCAATTACTAATTGTGATTTTCACCTTTGAACAGATTCCACACACAGCATTCAAATCCCGTCCACCTTCTCCCTGCCCTGTGGTGGTGAATTCCTTTCACGTGCAGCATTTCCAGACAGGATAAAGCCAAGGACCACCCCCCCTCCACCAGTGCCTTGAATGCCGTATCTCTTCTAACATAAAAAACGTACTAAGCTGGAAGGCATATTTTTCAGCTTATCCATCAAGAACACTGACTCTCCACTACTGATAGAATTATCTCCGTCGGCGTTGCATCCAAGGGGGCTTGGCAGAAAGCAGCTAGCATTAAGACCTGGGAAAGGCTGGGCCAAGCTGGTCTTGTTTTGTGCCTATTTATAGTAGCTGCCTTTCTCTTCTCCTTGCCATTCTTTTCTTAGCAGTGGCGGGAGGGGTGCAGCTATCAATTATCCACAAAGCTAATGACCATATGAGCAAACTTTAGCAGAGCAGGTGCTCAGGGGAGAAAGAGAGAGAGAAAGGGGCTGGAGGAAAAAGGAGTTTGAAAGACAAAGAAAAAACGGTGTTCCTGTCCACCAAGTGCTGTAGTTATTGATTGTCTATCATGGTTACCAACTGAAGCAATGTCGTGGTGACTTTCTCCGGTTTTCATTCTTTCCCTATAGCTTGAAATTGCTCCCATTATTCTTGATTAGGAAAACGAAATGGGTGGGAAGATCACCTTCCAGCTCCTGCGTCTCTTCCCTGTCTGGCCTTATCTTTAAATTCAGAAACGTTTGACAATGATGGGGAAAACATCTTGTCCAATTTTACCATCCTGCTTTCTGATTTTGTTCCAGCAATCACCTTCTTTCTCTTTCTCTCTCTCCTGAATTTTGCCATTTTAATTCTTTGTCAGAAACATGGCTCGTAGTCTTGCAGATCTGTGACTTCACAATTCTCTCCATTGTTTCCAGGGCCAGCTAAATACAGCTAAATCCAAATAATTCCCCAGGTTGGCTGCTGTTATTACAATCTGTAATTCAAACAAAGTCCACTAAGCAGTTGTTTGTTTCAAATGTGGTTTATTAAATAAGGTGCCATGGCTGACTTCATACATAACCCTCAGCCATAAACTGTTGTTTATAAACAACACATTGTAGGTTATAATCAACTCATCAATTTGTCTTCTAATATGGTGAACATATCCAACACAAGGAAGAATGTGAGATATGCTTTCAGAGGAAGAAACTACAGCGGGAGCCTACAAAGGCATCCACTGGGGACAGGGACTGTCAAAGAAGTCATGATAGTAGCTGTGACTGCAGGATTGAAGCCCCACCCCTTTTTTAGCACAACTCTCAGACATTAAAAGGAGTGGATCTTTAATCCTGCAGCCATGGCTGCCATTTTGACTTCTTTGATCCCCCTGACAACTCCAGGAGCACAATAAACACACCAAAAGGGGAAATGTGGGGGGTGGGGGGGAGAAAAAGCAAAGTCTTCTTTGAATCACACTTGACTCCTGGTAACTTCACGGACACATTTAAGCAATCTTGGCAACAGTACAGAAGTGATATGCCATTAACTTCTTCCAAGATATTTTTCAACTTTCCAACCTTCTCTTAGCTTTCTGAGTTCAGGCAAGGTCAGACAAGAGCTGAAAAGAAGCACATAAATAAACAGAACTAAAATACATTTCTTAAATAATTCCTGCATGGCCATAACTTATCTCTGTAGAAAGTATTAATGGAGATGTTTAAATCTAGGAATGGCACCATTAGGAATGTTACTGAATGTACTCATTCACACATCTGCATAAATTTACACATGTATCCATGATCCTGTACATGGTATCTGCACAGTAAGTTGTATATCTCCCTGGCAAGATGGGAAAATTAATGTGAAAACACCCATAGTTAAAACACTGGGTTTTACTTTATATAAATCTTTTACTTTATATGAATGTTTACAGAAGAGAAATAATTAATTAGCATATCAGTAGACTTGGCCAGGAGACCATCTCTAACATTTCAGCAAAAAAGATAAAAACAAGGAATTATAGTGGTGTGAAGAAGATGGTCAGAAAATGGTGAAGCAAATCTTAGAAAGCTACAAGGAAAGACAGTGAGCAGTTCTTCAAATGAGAACCATGTGAAGGAAGAATGGACTGATCTAGTGAAGTTTCAAGACAATGAATATATACAGGTAGTTCTCGCTTAATGACCATTTGTTTAACAATGGTCTGAAGTTATGATGGCCTCAGAAAAAGTGCTTTACAACCTGTACTTGCACTTATGAACATTGCAAACTGTTGTGCCCCCCCCCCCCCCTTCACCTGATTGCAATTTGGGCATTTGGCAGCTGGCTTGCAGTTGCAGAACACAGAACGATTTATCTTCTGATTGGTAAAAATCATATAGCTCAGCTAGGTGACAAACCTAGCAGACCTTGGCTGATTTCAAAAAGTGAAAGAGGGTTGGAGCTGGTTAGTGTTTGGAAATCCTGGGGCTGTAGGCTAGAGAGAGAGACCACCAGAAGACAGCAATGGCAGACCACTTTGTATTGCCGCCAAGGGAATTATCTGGCTGTGTCCATGTAGTCACAGGATTTAAGACTCAAAGGAGAAGACATCTCTCTCTATCTGAATTTACCAATGACACAAATCATCTCCAGTTCAGTAGTCTCCTGGTTATGAATTAATCAGCTCTATCTAAATAATCATTATATTACTAAAGTGTAGCCAATGATTAGGAATGCTGGGAATTGTAGTTCAGCAACATCTGAAGGATAGGAGTTCATTCTTGTGCTAAGTGGATGTCAACAGCTATAAATGTAACAAATTATAACACCATTGTGTCTTGGCTTTTCAGAAGAAATTAGGTCCGCTGGGAAAAATTATGTAAGCAATCAGAAAAGGCAAATTAAACTACTGAACACTGGTTTAATATTGTCATCAAACATTGCCTGAAGGAAAATATGCAGATAATTTTGGGATTCTTTCTCACAAGGAATTTCCAGGAAATATTGAAGAAAATAGTGTAGCAGCAGCTGAAAACAGTAGCTGAATATCTCTGTATATTTGCATACTTAGCTGTTGAATCTTTTTGTACTTCTGTCAATTTTGTTAGCAATATGTTATTATTTGCTAATGCTTAGTCTATCAGCTTTTCTTGGGATGAATGTAAAAAGAAGCATGATGCACATTTTAAAATAATCAGTCTCTTTGAATTCAGGAGAGATAAACAAATGGAAAGATCCTGGTCAGGCAGAAATACTGTGACAAGTTTTGATGACTTGGAAATAATATTTTGGGGGACTCAAAAGGGATCAGAGATAGAGGAGGTAGTGAAAGATATTTATTGGCTAGCTTTTCTTTTCACAGCAGCTCAAGTTCCATCACCAGCATCTGTTACTTTAATCTACTTTTCAAGTGAAGGATTGTGACAGTTGTATGTATACAGGCGACACTCTATGGCCTGCATCATTAAAAAAGTTTTCTTCTTAGCCACTGATCCTCCTGCGTACTCTTTTTTCCCAAGGCAGGCTACAGATACTCTCTTGGATGAATGCTGAGAGTTGCTGCTATCCAAAGTAGAAAGGAATTCCCCAGGCCCTTCAATTCTCTGCTTTTTCTACCACCCACCTCCCCCGAAGAGATAGGTTGTGTAGACAGTGGCTTTTGCTTCTTCGTCTGGATCCTGACTTCAAAATATGAATGTGATATGCTTGAACTTTTTTCACAAAAATGAACAGAAGCGGAGCAACAGCCAATTTGCCATATCGAGTTCTGTGGATGGCTGGTAAGTATATCCATATATCTACAGTACAGGTGTAAGATATTCACATCCAAAGTAGGGAAAGATGGCATGATCCAGGGGGTGCACCCTTTCTGTTCCTGTCAACAGCTCCTTAAAGGACCTTAAGCGACAAGTTTTGATGACTTGGAAATAATATTTGGGGGGACTCTAAAGGGGCTGCTGAAAGGTATAATGAAGGTGTCCACACAGGATCCAAAGCATTTTGCCCATTTTGAATCTCAATAGTTTTTTCTTCAATTTCTGTTTAATGACTTGCATGATTGCTAACACAATTCAGAACTAAAGGATAGATTGCATGTCTCCTCAAAAAGGAAAGAAATATAGCAAAGCTGGTATAGTAGGTACAGGTGTGTTTTGGGATAAAATCCAGTGCCTTAAAAGAAAAGAAAATCTTTTTGGGGAAAAAAAATGCTAAATGAAAAGGTTTAGACAAGTACTACCCCAGAGTGACATCAAGATAGCCAATATTTTGAGGATCTGATGTACTGGTCTAGGGATTATTATCTGAACTTTTAAAGTTTTAAAATTAAAAAAAATGCTTTCAGACTTATGTACATTTTGACATTTGATCCTGTTCTATCTGGTGTACAGAGGTAATACCAATATCTATCCCCTGTTCTCTCCAATCATCACAACTATAGTCCTCCTCCTCTTCCTCCAATATTTCCTTACCTAGAGATAACTTTGCATCCAAATGGTAGTTTTTTTCCAGTGACTCTAAACCATCCTTCCCCAGTCTGATATTTTCAAAACGTGGTGTGATTACAACTACCAATTGTAATAACTATGCTTAGTATTTGATAATCCCAACAATAGCTGGTGTACCTAAGGAAAAGATTAATCTGGATGAAAAAAAAGCTGGAAAATTCCATTGGAAAAGACTATTTTAAACCACAGAGGAGTATTTGTTTCTGGCTTGCATGTTTGCACATGAAAATTGATTCTGGGAGAATTAAATGGATAAAAATGTTTAACTATGAAGTAGCCGAGTTCTACAGAATAAAGAGTCTTTTAGCATTTAAAAAAATTGATATTCCACAGAGCTCTTGAAAGTGTGTGCTTCAAAGTAAGTCGGACAGGTAGATCAATTTTGATTTAAAAGATCACAACTTTACGTTTATGTGTGATAGACACGGTTGCTACTACAATATGTTTTTCTGGGTTCAGAAATTATGCTTAAGCTGTAACCCACAGTTGACAATCCAGTGTTTTGGTTCACAAGATAAATAAAAATTAGACAACTCACACTAGAATTTAGAGTAATTGGCTGAGAGTGATTGGCTCAAAGCTGAGTGGCCAGGCAGGAATTTGGCTACAATGCTTCTGTAGATGAAACGAACTCTAGAGCTCAGTGAAAAAGTGAAGGTAATACGAATTTTACATTTGGACCAAAAAAGATTAGTTTGCAGCATGAGTCCTTATGGGAGATTCATACAGTAACACAGAGAACCTATTTTTATTTGTAAGACAAGGTGCCAATATTTGGTTGCTCTTGGCTGAGCTTGTAAGATGAGTTGGGCCTAGTTAACACCTTAGACCACCAAGATGGACCTCTTCCAGAAAATACCAGGGCTGTAGGTTAGATGGGAAAGTTGAAAGAACATTTTTAAAAAAGCAGTAACCAACAGTTTGTGTTGTTGCCAATAAAATAACATGTCTGTGTCTTTTAAGAGACTAAGAGTTGACATCTTGACTCAAAGGAAACTTTTAATCACTGCACGTTGTTCTGTGCCAGTGATGAATATGTATATCTCCATACTCTTCCATTTTTAGTTTGGGATAAACAATTAAAAAAAATAGCTTTGCTCTCCTTTTATATATCAATGGATGCTTGCCCCCCGTTTGTGAACTGTAGAGTTTCCAGGGTTGATTCTGCCCTGGAGTTTTGCCAGGAATGGTTCACACATGCACATTCTCATGGGCTGAAGAATCTGACTATGGTTGTCACATATTCTTTATTTCCCTTTTCTTTTTCTAGTAAAGTATGTTGTAAGATTTGAAATCTCAGAGTAGCTGAGTTCTTCTAGGGCAACAAATCAAGAGGACTGGATGATCTTTACATAATGTTTCCAGAGAATAGTGTGACATAGCTGAACTATGGATGAGGCAATGTGATATATCCTGACTACCAGCAGCTGCTCCTGATGACTGGAAATTAATATGATCCCTGGTTTCGAACAATAGTCAGGAGAAAACCTGGAATCCCTACACAAGAGATTCTCTTTCTTCTTCTGGATGAGATTACTGCTGGGCTAGGAATTGGGTTTCCTGCAAATACAAATGAAAGTCTCTAGAACTAATAGAATATCTCAAGGAAAGATGTCTCACAGGCTGCTTTCATATATTATATATAACAATGTGGTCCAACCAAGAGGTGAAAAACATTGTTTTCTGGGAACAATTTCCTTTTTCAGTCAAAACTAGAAGAAGTCTATTTGGCATCTGTAGTTGGGAAAGGGATACTGGTTTGAAGAAAACTGGGTTAATAGTCCCTTCAGTGATGCTGTACACAATGCTAGCAGTTACAGGGAATAAAATATAAGGTGGCAAGGATGGTCTTTCCAAACTAAGATTGCATAGACTTCCCCTTCCCATTTGCATCACTGGCTGTCATCTCTTGGTTAAACAAGGACAGCTGTAACAAAAATATATATCCATAAGTTAATGTTAAAATAAGCTAAAAATAACAAACCAAGAGAGTGACCTGGTTTCTACTCCTGCTGGGCTAGAAACCAAGAGTCTGTGAGTTCTAGTCCCACCTTAGGCATGAAAGCCGGCTGGGTGACCTTGGGCCAGTCCCTCTCTCTCATGGCTAAATAGTTTACACACCTGGCTGCTGGACCTCACAAGGATTTCCCAGCAAGAAAAAGCAGCATGAACATCGAACTGCTATGCCATATGATTAAAAAAAAAAAAGTTAATGTTGCCAGGGCAATAGACATATGTTTGTCAGTGACTCATTGTCATGATTGCCTGTTTTCTCGTTCCCCACTTTTTTTTGAGATAGTATCAACTAGACTAGTAATACTTTTGCTTCAGTACAGAAATCTCTTATAAGATGAAAAGAAAATACCCACCTCTCTGGCAAGCTGCAGCTTGCTCTGCTTTGCTGATCTTTCTTCATAGCTGAAGTCATTCAGAAGAGATGTAGAAAGATACATCTAACCCTGAGTTTTCCATCTCACTTGACAGCCCTTTTTGCTTATCTCAGAGAGAAATCTCTGAGCTCTCTGAATCTAGACCCCTGTTGCCCCACTCCCAGATTGGACTTAGCCCACCAGTGTGACTCTCATGCAGGTAGTGGCCTGTTGGTCTCCTCCAACAGGGTTGGACTTGCTGTACTGCCCCAAGGAGGCTGTTCAGCCTTACAAAAGCTGAACAAAACTCCTCAATAGATTGCCTTCTGAGGAATCCAGGAAAGCCCAGCATTTCTGGTTCTCTGAAGCAGCCAAGCTGAGCCTGGAAGAGCCAGAAGTATTCACCTGAACATCAGGATCCAGAATCAGGCCAAGGGAGCAGTATATCAATACCTTTCCTTTTGAGGACTGAATCCCCAGCTCCAGGAGAAACATGGTTTCAAGAAGCCAAGGAACACTCTGAGCAAATCCAGCCAAAGAATACTAGCAAACAATTACTGATAGGGACCCTCTAACTTTCTTGCCTTCTAAATGCTGGAGGATGAAGGATCAGAATTCTGTGCACAAAAGGGAAAGGACCATTCCATTCCTCTTCTTCTAGCAAAATTATCTTTGATTTATATTTCCATTCCCAAGTGAAGTGGTACCTGTGCAAAAGGTGCTTCCTGTTTAGCATATGAGTGGGTGAATCCTCCATCTTGTGAATTTCTGACTTCCTGAGAAGAAATGGCTAAAAGTGGAGCTGACGACCACAGCAGAATGAAGAGCCATTGAGTAGACTGGCTCTTCATAATTCCTCTCCAGACAAGGAGAGGACGTGAGATTGCCCACAAGTGTTCCATACAGTTGTTCCACACAAGGTGGTCACAAGATAGTAGTCTCCAGCGGGTTTAGAGCTCTGGAAGACAAGGGAATAGCCATCTTGCTCAAATGGTCAGTGCCTATAAGGACACTGGGTTCTCATATTTCCTTTTCTAATCACTTTTGGAAATTGCTTGTTAACTGCTTTTTAGCTGTTAGGAACCTTTGGATCAACAAGTTTTACTGCACCAGGTGAGTTCCCTTCAATCCTTAGTGAAAGAAGTTTTAAATACAAGTTTAAGGACTTAATTTTTTTTTTAATAAACAGCAAAAGGGTGATTAGAACTTTGATTTTGGAAAGTTACAAATGGACTAAGGGTCCAGATGGATTTGAAATAAGATTTTGGAATTAATTATAAGAATCTTTCCCATTGGAAAATGCTTTTGTTTCAAATTATCTTAAGAAAAAAAATGATAGAATGAGACTTTGAAGGTTGGATGCTAGAGGGAACCAGAAAGAACTAAAAATTACAATTAAAGGAGAACACTTAAATATGACTTACTATTACAGAATTAAGCAAAATTTTTTAACATTTGACATATTGAAGGATATTTTTGAACAATGGACCCAGAAGTTAATTTTAAGAGTGTCTGCCTCTATAGATAGACTGTGTTTCAAAGATGTTATGGAAGAGGAACATGTTTTACTTGACAAGATTGAGACTAGTGTGAAAGTGGATTTAAAAATGACAGGCTACGAGAATTGTATGGAAAAAGATGCTACACTGGAGATACAAAAGAAACCAGGTGATGTCTTAATAATTAAAAGGGATACAGAAATAACAAACCAAGAGAGTGACCTGGATAATTTTTCTATATTGGATTTACAAAAGAGGCTTGTTAGAGCTTTGAAGAATTTTGTGAGAAGGGACAAAGGAAAAATGAAAAGAAAAGAAAATTCTAGGGCATTATTTGAAGGGACTAAAGATTAAGATTGTTAGAAGTAAAAGGAAGGAATGTAAAGTTGGTTTATTTGATCAAGGTTAAAATAGATATGCTGTTATTTCTGGTAGCCCTTAATGGAGTTTTGCTGATTAGGACTGAATGATGAGGCTTTAATGATTTATAGATAAGAGATGAGATATGGGAAGAAGAGATCATTTGTTGTATTTTAAGGGAAGGTGATACATTACTAAAATTGTCTATACTTGCTGTAATGAAGGGGGTAGTCACTTCTTTATATATATTTTTCTTTTTCTTTATTATATTCTTATTTTTTTCTTTTCTATTTTCATTCTATTTTTTCTTTTCTGCACTTTCTATTTTTTCTTTTCTTTTTTTTAGTTTGTATTAATTTTTATCTTTGCAACTGTAATGTTTAATAAAATTACTATAAAAACATACACTTGTGAAATAAAGCTTAACTACTTGTTACAAAGGCATAAAACAATCTATGGCAATGAACTCACATCCACTCCTCTGTAGGCGCCTGAACTGCTTAAATCTTTATTAAAACCATCTATTAATTGCTTATCAACTATGAATGAGCTCTTAGAAATGAGATCTTTCAAACCAATGCACTGCCTTAAATAATTCAATAAGCAATAAAGAGAATTAAGAGAACCTGAAGGCAAAGGGATTGACGGAGAAGGTTGGGTATAGCTGAGCAACTCTTTCCCAGAAAAAAATGGGCAACTTGCCTCTTTCCCAATGTCCAGGCTGTAACTCAGTGGGAAAGCATGGGTTTGTCATGCTGAAGCTCCAAGCTCAATTTATGGTGTCTTCAGGTAAGACTGGAAAAACATCTCCTTGGAAACTTTAAAGAGTTACTGCCAGTCAACTTCAGTTCTGGATGGGCTAGTGTCAATACTAGCTCTAATACCAGTTTTACCCTACAACAACAACAACAACAACACTGTGAGATGAGTTGGGCTGAGAGACAGTGACTGGCCCAACATTACCCAGTTAGTTTCTATGGTTGAAGGTAAACTTGGTCTTTCCAATTCTAACCCAACACCTTAACTACTATACCACACTGGTTTCTTTCTTTGTCTCAGTCTTGTATTGTTCTGCTCTACTCATTTCTTTTGGGAGACAATCCACAAGAGCAAATATGGCCCTCAGCCCAGAAAAGATTGCCCATTACTGATTGTAATTCCCATTTGGTTGAAACCAGCTTTAAACTGAGGACATACCTGTGATTTTTGTCCCATTGGGAAAATGAAGACTGGGGATCCCCTTGTTCTGACAGGTTTTTGAAAATGGATTGTTTTGAATGGGGAATATTTGTCAAGTCCAGTCTTAAGGGAATAATTCCCTTAGACATGTAAGTATGAATTCTTATTGATGAAAGAATTCAGGATGAGGAACACCACCTGCAAGGGGCATTATTCAGTGTGAAAGAATACATTTATTTATTTATCTATCAAATTTCATCACCACCCATCTCCCTCAAAAGAGGTTTACAGGATGACATATGGAGTCTGTTTTGGATGATGAATACTGGTAGAGCTTCAGCATCTACCAAGTTGAAGTCAAATGTTCCTATTGAAACCAAGGTAAATTGTGACAATGGGGTTTTGTATGCTGAAACTAGAAAAGAGATTTTTCCTTGCAACTGCGAAGGGGGTAGAAGAAAGGGGTGCAAAGATGTCTGCAAGGGACTGGTGTAATGGGAAGAAGGAATAACCTTGAGGAACAGGAGGAACAGTCGCAATCAAGGCAACGGTCAGATAAAAGAAATCTGAGCCCAGGGCAGAAATGTAATTTGAGTAAATGCCTCAGTCTTGACCCTCCCCAGTTCTCATGAAGAAAAAGAGAGGGAGGGGGGAAGAATATTCAGAGTTGCAAGATTCTGTACTGTAACCTTATAGTAAAGTAGTATTAGCATTCATAACTCTGGCATCCTAGTGTGGTCTATCTTGAAGGGCTGAAAACAATGGGGTGGGTTCCAAAAAAGTCAGGGTAATGTAATGATGTTCCCCCTCTTCCACAATGAATGCTCTTGGCATGTTTAGGAACTGTGCACTTTAAATGAAAATGTCATTTTCATGTTAAGTTGTCCTGAACCAGTATTTTTTTCATTTTTAGGTATTATAGACTGTTATTATCTCATAGTCGCATCATCTACCCACCTTACCAATAGTGATATTTTTCTATAAATCTAGCTCTTATCCTGAGGGTTTCTTATTGCCTAATTCTTCCACAGATTAGGAAAACAATTGGTATCTATCTAAAGTAAGCTGCAGAATTGGAGGCAAAGTTCAACCTCCTGTCACTTGAGAAAAAGGCCCCATACTAGGTGCAATTGCTTCTGATAGCCCAGTGGGTGCCCTGAATGCATATGCCTTCCTTAGGAAGCCACATGCCATGGGTCTTTGAGCTACTCCTTCCTCCAACAGTGGCTCATCAGTTGCATCTATGCACCATCGGGCAGCAGTTGTTGAAAGAGCAGCTTCTTTTGAATTCAGTAGCTTCTGTTCTTGAAAGTGAGTGGTGGTGGGAAATTACTTGTGAACATTTTCTAACTGTTGATTTATCACGTCTGCACACTGCGTGATGCTCTTTGAATTCCCAGGGTAAATAATTCTCCCACAAGAACTACAACTATAATTTAGAGCTAAATAGAGAGAGTTAAACTGAGGTAGGTAATCTCTCAAGTCAAAAAGTTGTAAAATGTCAGTTGGAAGATAATTGCTAGGTGCTTAGTGGCTGGGTTTACACATTTAGGGCTGCAAAAAACTGTGTAATGGTATGTGGGAAAGACCCTGGGAGACTGGGCAAAGAGACGCTGCCAAGGGACTTGCAGGATTGATGTTGGTCTTGCAGGGTAAACCAGATAGGAATCACAACCAGATGAGCTTTTTTTTTTTTTTTTTTTATCATATGGCATAGCAGTTTGGTGTTCATGCTGCTTTTTCTTGCTGGGAAATCCTTATGAGGTAATCCTACTGTATTGTAAAGCTACATTGACAGAATCTTGCAAGTCTGAAAGTACAGTTCGTCTACCCCAACGCTCCCCAGTCTCCTTTACAGCTTGAGAAACTAGTGAGGGTCTCTTCTGAGCCTCTTGCCTGCCTATTATCCAGCTGTGGACTATGCTGTCTCTTTTCTGACCATTCCCTTGGCAGTGTCTCTTTGCCCATTTCCCAAGGTCTTTCCCACATAACATTGCAATCTGCATGACCATTAGATGGCAGCAAGGAGTTAAACATTTCTGTATTTGTCACCATCTAGTGATCATCTGTATTTTTGCAGCCCAGATGGCAATCCTACATATTTCATACTAGGAAGTGGTTGTGAGAAATTACTGGTTGTAGAAACAAGTGAAAATGGTAGTGTACAATAGTTTGCTTTGCTCATGTGTTATATGGAAATGAGAGTTTTTCTCCCTTTTATTCAACTTCTGATAATATATGGCTGAAGTAGTTTTGTTTCCAGCTAAACTTTGCAAGTACAACTTGCAGCCAGCTAATTGCCTGACTATGCATTATGAGCTATGTGTCCCCTCCTTTTCTATTGATGTTCAATGCTGTTCTGGCTGGTATTGTAACCTGGTATTGTATTCTAGGGCATGGAAAAAGAGAGGACCTCATGAGGCCCATGGGCTGTACATTTGAGATCCCATGTCTAAAACAGGAGTACCCAGCTCGAAGTGAGTGGAGCCAAGATCAAAAAATTATATTTGATTTGATTTAAATCAAATAGAAAGTTCATTGTATCCTGGTACTAGGATTATTCCCTATGTATTCAGTATTTTACCTTCTATCATATCAGAATCTGACTGCAACATTTGAAGAGGCTGTGGGGACCAAAACTAAGGATGTTGGAAGCCCAAGTTATGCATTTCTGATTTAGAGAGCATGTATCAGTTGCTCCCTGGATGTTTGCTAGAAGATAATGACTTTGCTACCTGCTTGTATATTAAAACAGCAAAAATGTCTCCTGGTGTTTTCTTATCTGAATGCAAACTAAACCCTATTGCATTATACCTGGAAGTTATTTTTTTTTACTGCTACTCAGGGAAATTGAGAGAATTTATAATAGAGAATTGCTAGAAAAGCTTGTAAGTAAATTTGCTTCCCACCACACACCCCAACTACCCTACCCCTGACTTTTTCTACTTTTTCAGGAAAGTTGTCAAAAGAACTCTAGAGTTAGCAAACTTCATGCTGCTCAGGTTAAAAATAAATCTACAATTCTCCTCTGTTTTGATACAGCAAGATCTTTCTGTTGAAACTGAAAGCTGCATTATGTGTATTTTATCCCTCTCTAAGTGCAAGGGGCATGTCCTAAATGGTACATCATCAAAAAGCTTGTAATTTATGTCCCTTTGTCTCTCTTTTGTACAGCATCAAGTACCCAATCATTAAAGTCATTGCTGTTAAGGAGTTAAGTCTTTATTTCCATGGAAACAGCATTAAAACAGCTTTAGAAGTTAAGATGTCTTTTATTTTTCTGGCAGCATTTGGTGACTTTTTAAACTAATCTATAGAACAGCAAACAAACAATAGGGGGAAATGGATATTTTAGTTTTTGTTCTGATACAGTAAATGGTGGTTGGGATGTGAAAATTTAGTCACTAATGCTAAATTCATCTATAAAATACCTTTCTATTGACTAAAAAAATCTCCCTATTCCCCCTACCCCCATTAATCAGCAATAAATATTCTAAAACAAAAATGAATTAGTCTTAAAACAGACACAAATGCTTCAGGTGGGGAAAACATCTCATCTTAAAGAGACATTCCGTTCTACCCCCTCTCAGCAAACGGGGTTATCATCTCATATTGTGGCTCCATCATCATCTTAATCATTACATTAACTTTTACATTGTTTTATTCATATTCCAGCTTGTGTAGAATATACACATACACACAGTTTTAGCCAAGTGATTAATTAACTAACAGCTCATGCAGTTAATGAGGATTTATTAAATTAAGTGGGTTACTTACATCCTCTACACTGATGGAGAAGAAAAATAGACATTTGGACATTGTTTTTTTGTTCTCTAGTTTGAGCTATTTTGAGCTGGTGAGAGGGGCGGTTTAACCATTTTGAGAACCAGTATTCCAAAGCACTAAACAATATCCCTCTTGTTCTACAGCTTATAAAACCTAAGTAAAGAAAAAGTTTCAAACTTCAGTCTAAAGACTTCCCAAGACTGAAATATATCTTGCAAAATGTCTACTTAGAAAAGTATGTCTATGGGAAGGTGATCCTGCTATTCATTATGGATGAGAATTCCACACAGGTATAATCTGCAATGATCCTAAGGACAGCAAGTCACAACTGGGTGAGGTTTGGAGACATTTCTCCATCATACCCATAGATAATAAAAGGTAAGGTTTTAGAATGAAATCCCAAATACAAATTCTTCCAAGGGAGCTTGATGGCATTTGCTGCAGATACTTCAAGACTGGCTGAAATCTGCTTTCTTCAAAAAAACCTATTTTTGCTTAAATTCCACTGAAATGCACTATGGCAGAATTATAGCACAGTGGCACAGGACTGGTTTTAAGTATAATGTGCTGAAATTGGCCTTGACATTTAAACATTTTTTCCCCTAGAAAAATTACTCATTTTTCTATCACTCTGAAGCTTCCTGGCTGCCCACACTTCCAAATCTGAAAAAGCCCAGTGGGAGGTCTTCAGTCACTTCAGGGAGGCAGCAGTTCATTATGAGATGATTATAAAACGAGAGGCAGGGCATTCACACCTACCATTTGTCCACCTTGTAACTAAAGAATTGCCAAGTATACCACACTCCATGCCTATAACTTCAATGCAATTCTCTTCTCTTTTGAAATAATTTCTAAACAGAATTTTCTTTCATTAGATTGAATGAGGGCTGGTAGAAAATAATGTCAGAGGGTTTTTTTCCCCCCTCTTCGTAAGTCTAGTTTTAATGGTAGAAAATCTTGGGTTCGGTGTCAGATCTCTCAAGTTAAAAGAATTTCAGGTGGCAGCAATTGGAACAACTCTTCTGTCTTTAGATCTGGAGCATCACCATAATTCAGAATAGAAACAGTTGGGTCAGAAAGGTTTTTGCTGGTAGAAAATGCTTTCCTTATGTATTCATGACTTAAGTAACTTTTAATGAAGTTCATTTTTGCAGCTCCTTTGAGTTAGTTTGCAGTAGGATTGAATGAGCCAAATCAGGAAGAACTGAATATATGCACTCTGAAAATGAAGATGTAAGCAAAGTAGGAAAATCTTTTTTTGTTGTTGTTTATTCATTTAGTCGCTTCCGACTCTTCGTGACTTCATGGACCAGCCCACGCCAGAGCTTCCTGTCAGTCATCAACACCCCCATCTCCCCCAGGGACGAGTCCGTCACCTCTAGAATATCATCCATCCACCTTGCCCTTGGTCGGCCCCTCTTCCTTTTGCCCTCCACTCTCCCTAGCATCAGCATCTTCTCCAGGGTGTCCTGTCTTCTCATTATGTGGTCAAAGTATTTCATTTTTGCCTTTAATACCATTCCCTCAAGTGAGCAGTCTGGCTTTATTTCCTGGAGTATGGACTGGTTTGATCTTCTTGCAGTCCAAGGCACTCTCAGAATTTTCCTCCAACACCACAGTTCAAAAGCATCGATCTTCCTTCTCTCAGCCTTCCTTATGGTCCAGCTCTCGCAGCCATATGTTACTATGGGGAACACCATTGCTTTAACTATGCGGACCTTTGTTGTCACTGTGATGTCTCTGCTCTTAACTATTTTATCGAGATTTGTCATTGCTCTTCTCCCAAGGATTAAGCATCTTCTGATTTCCTGACTGCAGTCAGCATCTGCAGTAATCTTCGCACCTAGAAATACAAAGTCTTTCACTGCTTCTACATTTTCTCCCTCTATTTGCCAGTTATCAATCAAGCTGGTTGCCATAATCTTGGTTTTTTTGAGGTTTAGCTGCAAACCAGCTTTTGCACTTTCTTCTTTCACCTTCATCATAAGGCTCCTCAGTTCCTCTTTGCTTTCAGCCATCAAAGTGGTATCATCTGCATATCTGAGATTGTTAATGTTTCTTCCAGCGATTTTAACTCCAGCCTTGGATTCCTCCAGCCCAGCATGTCGCATGATGTGTTCTGCGTACAAGTTGAATAGGTAGGGTGAGAGTATACAGCCCTGCCGTACTCCTTTCCCAATCTTAAACCAGTCCGTTGTTCCGTGGTCTGTTCTTACCGTTGCTACTTGGTCATTATACAGATTCTTCAGGAGGCAGACAAGATGACTTGGTATCCCCATACCACTAAGAACTTGCCACAATTTGTTATGGTCCAAAGGCTTTAGAATAGTCGATAAAACAGAAATAGATTTTTTCTGAAACTCCCTGGCTTTTTCCATTATCCATGGGATATTGGCAATTTGGTGCCTAGTTCCTCTGCCTTTTCTAAACCCAGCTTCTACATCGGGCAATTCTCGCTCCATGAATTGCTGAAGTCTACCTTGCAGGATCTTGAGCATTACCTTACTGGCATGTGAAATGAGTGCCACTGTTCGATAGTTTGAACATTCTTTAGTGTTTCCCTTTTTTGGTATGGGGATATAAGTTGATTTTTTCCAATCTGATGGCCATTCTTGTGTTTTCCAAATTTGCTGGCATATAGCATGCATTACCTTGACAGCATCATCTTGCAAGATTTTGAACAGTTCAGCTGGGATGCCATCATCTCCTACTGCCTTGTTATTAGCAATGCTTCTTAAGGCCCATTCAACCTCACTCTTCAGGATGTCTGGCTCTAGCTCACTGACCACACCGTCAAAGCTATCCCCGATATTGTTATCCTTCCTATACAGGTCTTCTGTATATTCTTGCCACCTTTTCTTGATCTCTTCTTCTTCTGTTAGGTCCTTGCCATCTTTGTTTTGGATCATACCCATTTTGGCCTGGAATTTACCTCCGATGTTTCTAATTTTCTGGAAGAGGTCTCTTGTCCTTCCTATTCTATTGTCTTCTTCCACTTCTGCGCATTGCTTGTTTAAAAATAATTCCTTATCTCTTCTGGCTAACCTCTGGAATTTTGCATGTAATTGGGCATATCTCCCCCTATCACTGTTGCCTTTTGCTTTCCTTCTTTCTTGGGCTACTTCTAGTGTCTCAGCAGACAGCCATTTTGCCTTCTTGGTTTTCTCTTTCTTTGGGATGTATTTTGTTGCCGCCTCTTGAACAATGTTGCGGACTTCTGTCCAGAGTTCTTCCGGGACCCTATCTACTAAGTCCAGCCCCTTAAATCTATTCTTCACCTCCACTGCATATTGCTTAGGAATATTAGTGAGCTCATATCTAGCTGATCTGTGGGTCTTCCCTAATCTCTTTAGTCTGATCCTAAATTGTGCAAGAAGAAGTTCGTGATCTGAACTACAGTCAGCTCCAGGTCTTGTTTTTACCGACTGTATAGATGTCCGCCACCTTTGGCTGCAAAGGCTGTAATCAATCTGGTTTTGGTGTTGTCCATCTGGTGAAGTCCATGTATAAAGCCGTCTCTTAGGTTGCTGGAAGAGAGTGTTTGTTATGCACATTGAGTTGTCTTGGCAAAATTCTATCAGCCTATGTCCTGCTTCGTTTTGTTCACCCAGGCCATGCTTACCTGTAATTCCAGGTGTCATTTGACTGCCCACCTTAGCATTCCAGTCTCCCGTGATGAAAATAACATCTCTTTTAGGTGTGTTGTCCAGTAGGTGCTGCAGATCCTCATAGAACTGCTCTACTTCAGCTTCTTCAGCATTTGTGGTTGGGACGTATATTTGGATCACTGTGATGTTAGATGGCTTGCCCTGAATTCGAATTGAGATCATTCTATCGTTTTTTGGATTGTATCCGAGCACTGCTTTAGCCCTTTACGATTAATTATGAAGGCTACTCCATTTCTTCTGTGGTCCTCTTGTCCACAGTAGTAGATCTGGTAGTCATTTGATGTGAAGTGGCCCATTCCAGTCCATTTCAGTTCACTGACGCCCAGAATGTCTATCTTTAATCTTGACATCTCACCAATAACCACATCCAATTTGCCCTGGCTCATAGATCTTACGTTCCAGGTTCCAATGGTGTGTTGATCCTTAGAACATCGGATTCACCGTTCACCACCAGCACTGTCGGCCGCTAGCCGTCCTTTCGGCTTTGAGCTAGCTGCGTCATCATGTCTGGGGCTAGTTGAACTCATCCTCTGTTCCTCCCCAGTAGCATTTTGACCATCTTCCGACCTGGGGGTCTCATCTTCTGATGGTATACCGACATATCTCTGGTTGTACTGATCCATTTAGTTTTCACGGCAAGAATACTGGGGTGGGTTGCCATTACCTTCCCCAGGGATCACATTTAGTCTGACCTCTCTGTCATGACCTTCCCGTCTTGGGTGGCCCTTCACAGTTTAGCTCATGGCATCATTGAGGTGCTCAAGCTCCAGCACCACGACAAGGTAACGATCCTTTGCTGAAGAGGAAAATCTTTAGGATGGGTCAAAAAGTAAAAGCTTTCATGCAGAGGGCTAACCTCCAGGTGTATTCCTAAGCATTCCTGTGCAATGACAATTCCATTCAGCAGACCACTTATCTCTCCTTTCTTCTTTCATGAAGGCACTTTCTTTCAGAACAAAGATTTAACTTATGCAAGTTACTGTATATCAGCTACAACAACCTTATTTTACCTGTAACAAAGCATTTTGGGGTATAGAAAGCAATTGAAACACAATGGCTGTCAGCCCTTCCTATGCTGGGCTGGCTTACAAGTGTTGGCTGTATTTAGAGTTTTGTGATAAAATGGAATTACAGTGCCATCAGTCCTTCAGGTTGCTGGTTCAAGAATGGACAGAGAGAGAGAGAGAGTATAATGCTCAGGTTTATTCTGTAACCCTCTTCTAAGATGGGTCATCCATTTGCATCATATGAAAGCTTATCTGTAAATAGGCCTTACATTTACTTATCTATTACAATTTAATTATTTCTACCTCCAAAGACTTTCGTATAGTAATGATCCTCCTGCCATCATTTAATTTTTTTTAAAGTAAGTCAACATAAGTTGTGAGACTGTGGCTGGAACCAGCACACCACATTAACTTAATGAGTGAGTGATCTAAAGGAGAGATAAGAAATCTGTAACAAGTCTGCACATCCATCACCATTTCCCATGCAGATTGGGGCTGCTGGGAACCACCACTGGTCTAAGGCTGTCAAGGAGATTCATAGCTTGAAACCCTAACTGGAATAACTTATCATGGATAGTTCAGAGATGAAACAGTGCAGAAAAGAGCAACCAGAGTGATTAGGGAGTGATTCCCAACCTGGTGCCTTCCAACTTGCTGGACTGCCTTTTTCAGAATTTCAAACAGCATAGCTGTTGGCCCATTGACATTGGACTGAGCATGCTAAGCAGGAATTCTTGGAGGACACTGCACTGAAGGAAAGGTAGATTTGAACTCTTTATTTTGGGAGAACATAATGAAGGTAAATAAAATGACACTGAAGTAGGAAGAAACTCAATAGATTTTTTTTCTTTCTCTTCCTTCCCCAATACATAGAATCCAGAGTCTTCCTGTGAAACTGATGGCTGAGAGATTCAGGACAAATCAAAGGAGGTACTTCTTCACACAGTTCAGATGTGTAGATTTACTTCCATTGTTTGCAGCTTGTGGCCACTAGTCATGATCGTTATATATGTCTTCTCCAGCTCAGAGGCCACATGCTTCTCAGTACAAGTCACTCGGAAACAATACCAAGAAAAGAATATTACTTATAAGTTTCCAAAGTCATGTGGTTGGGTGGTATAAAGAAAGTATGTTGGATTCAATAGGCATTTGGTCTCATGTGGCGGAGTTTGTTTAAATATGGCTAGATTCCAAGGGTGTCCATGGGGGGAGCAAGGAGGCAAGACATCAAGAGTCAAGCTGGTGGAGATAACTGGTGGCTCTCCAGATGTTTTTGGATTTCAGTTTCCAGGATCCCCAATGAATATGGTCAATGAGCAGAGATTACTGGAGTTAGAGTCTATCAACAACTGAAGAGCCCATACATTATCTGCTCCTGATATGTGAGTTAGTAATACAATCTATGTAGTGTTCCTCAGAAGAATGCCCCACTGCATTCACTAAGGGTAAATATACTCAATGTTGCAGCTAAACCAGATAACGTGCAATAAAGAGGGTGTTCCAAAGTCTCTGGGTTTGAGCCTGATCCTGCCACTGACTCAGTGTGAGAGTGAGGATAAATAATTCTGCTTTGAGCTTCATAGATAGAAAACAGTATGCTGGCTTGATCAAAAGCCAGATCCAGGAAGCAGATGCTAATATCCTAGGCTGTTTTGGAAGGAACGGTAGCTGAGCACATTATGTCAATACCATTTTGCCTACACAAGGAGCTTCATGCCAAGATTGACTCATTGTGTTATTCCCCACCATTTAAAAATACACAGACAACCTAGTACACAGAAGGTGCTGTAGGAAGTGAATTATTCTAAAAACTGAAAAATAACTCACTCCAAACAAAATCAGAATGGTCATACTGAAAATAATTTACAGTTGGAATTTCAGAAAGTTAATGATGATTATGATATTTAGTTAAATAAAAAGAAAGAGATGCGGGGAAAATACTCAAGTTAGTCAAGATGCCTCATGATAATCACTGGCTTGGTTTTTTATTATAGCAATTAATTTGGTGACATGAGAAATATAGATTTCTCTCCTTCAAGCATACTTTGTAGCTCTGACTGACAATTTGGATTTCCCTGATGTACAGCCAAGTTGGGATTTAAGCATTGTTACCTAAAATGATAGGTGTGCATCTGTCTAGAGCTCTCTATCTACGCGTTCTGATTCTTTTGAAGCAAAGTAGCACCTCAAGAAATTCCACACGATATTGCTCTGAAGTTGCATGCTGTCTCATGTCTTGTTTTTTTAATCAAATCTTTTGTTTGCACAATCTTCAAGATGTTTCATAAGCAAACCCCAATTTGGTTTTCTAGCCCCTTCTTGGAGGAAAGTGCCTCCATCTTGACATGAAGGGCTAAGCTTCAGAGTTTTTAGAAGGCAAACTTGCCATTCACTTGGACCATCTTCTTTTAGGCTGCCATTCACCATTCCACATGGGTGTAGACTAGTTATATTTCCTTTATGTGGTCTGGCCAAAACCAGTGCTCTGATTTACTTACCTAAGAAAGTCTTGCAATGCCCTTTGGAGATTATTCTCAATTTTACATATTCTGTCTATTGCAGGCTGGCAACTGTGAAAAAATGCATATGGTTTCTCTGATTTTTCACTCCTGTATCCTTTGAACCTTCTGTCATTTGCTTGCATGCTATCACCCCAGATAAGGAGAGTGGCATAATCCTGTTGTCCTATAGAGATCAGTAAGAATACGAAAGAAGGTGCAGGGAAAATGCTCCTGACTATCCTATTGCACTTTTGGTATTGGGACTGTATTTTTGGATGTTGTTCTACAACATAATTAAACTGTACGTAAAAAGCAAGTCAAGAGGAAGGGCTTAACATTTTTCAGTACTGCCTTGTTATCTGGCAAGAAAAGTCAAGTGAAGAGGCAATGAAGATAAAGTAAAAGATCTGGCTGTCAGTTTTTAAAAAAAAGTAATAGGAAACCAGAATTTAGATAACTTGTGTTAAATAATATGTGTTGTCCAATAGCTGATGGCTCATGTGGGTGGCCTGAATCTATATTATCAGCTCTACCTTCTCTGAAATTGCTGTCTGAATTGCTAAAGAGCTCTCCTAACCCTAACCAAACAAACAGTGCAATATGTGAACACAGCCATGGTGGCTTTAAACCATGGTTGATGGCTGCTTTCCCAACCTGGTACCCTCCAGCTGAATTGGACTTCTATGTCCATGATCCTCTAGGTAGCCTGGCCAAAAGCCAATATATTTGGTGGGGCGTAGTTTAGGGAACGCTGGTCTGTGGCTTAGTGTTATGCGGGTTTGTCTGGTGAATCACATTTAAAAAAAACTATGTCTAAATGATAAGATGTCTAAGACTTCTGTAAAGCTGACAAGGTCTGTCCTCCAAGTGAGAGGGTGAAAGCAGGATGGCCTGATTTTTCCCTGTGGATTTCTCCTACATTCCATTAAGTTCAAAGGGGTGAAAGCCATGCCAGTGAAGATGAATTTTTGTCAGGAGACCCTTCTGAAATTTCAGATGAAGGTTTACCCTTTGAAAATTGAACCTATTGAATAAACTAAGAGGCTCTCCAGTCACAGAGCTAGTGGGACACATTGGCCTCAGAACCTCCAGGAGCATGAAGAATAGATAGTATATTATTCCAGGTGGGCTATGCAGCTAACTCTGTACAGTTGCTCCTGTATGTATTTTCCTTATTTCTATTTCGTAGGAACTTTTATAAAATACATTTAATAGCTCTCTAGGGCTAATGAGACACCGTTACTGTAAAAGTGGCTCCAGTTGTCATGGCAACTGGACTTGGCAGAGCTCTTTCACATAGGCATGGATCTAATGGTAAAGAAAATTTTAGCTTTCAGAAACTGGAAGCATGTAATGTGTCCTAATATAGATTTACACAAAAGTGGATACTGTATACTATTTTGAGTCATGCTTTTAAAATGCTTCTTCAGTGCAACTTGTAGTTTATTTTGGAGTATGAAGAAATAATCAATAGTAATGCAGAGTTAGGGAATGTGACACAGTGAATGAGAATTTGAACTTCTGACTTTGGTGCCATCATTGGCTGGGCTCAGACAACTTACTGAGGTATAATGTGGTGGTGGTGGTGGGGGTTTGGCTCACCATATGTGTGAATCCAGCCATTGTTATTGGTAAACCATTGTTTATGGTTAAGCACAAAGTGGAAACATGACCATTATGGCTTACTGAATATAATACATTATTAGAGAGGGATATATAGGGAGGAAGGGCCTATTTGATTGGTCCACTCAGGCAACTGGTTGGCCCATTGGATTTCAGGGAGAACTTGGGGTTATTCTGGTGCGTGGTCCAGCTGAGGCCTTAGTTGGAATGAGCAGGTGACAGTGGCCTTGGATCAGATCATGCCTGTGCAGACTCTGTGTGGCTGTAGATCCTGTTGAGCTTCCTGATTTACCAAGGAACTCCAGGAGATGAAATAACGCAGGAGTCACTCAGAGCACTACTGGTGAAAAATGAAGAGTGAATCTGACCAGCATAAATAAAAGCTTATACTAGGATTTAATCTGTGGTGATAAGAGCGGTAAAGTGGGCTTACTTCTCTACTCTTATTGTGCCTGCAGGTACCCAGCCAGAAGCCTTGTTTCAGGTAACCAGGTCCCTTCTGGTTGGAAGGATCCCAGGAGGGACTATGTAAGGATCCCAGGAGGGACTATATGGGCACCTATGTAATGGTATGTGGGAATGACCTTGTGAGACAGGGGGAAGAGCCACAGCAAGGGCAAAACAAGAGGCAGCTTAGCCCACAAAAGGAATGTGGGCATGGCCAACATCTCAGAAAGGACCCTCCCTAGTTTCTTGGGCTGTAAAGGCAACAGGGGAGAAATGTACTTTCAGACTTGCAAGATTCTGTTAATGTAACCTTACAATAAAGTAGAATTAGTCCATCTGGTCATGCTTCCTGTCTGGACTACCTCACCAGGTTGACATCAATCTTGCAAGTTGGTTTGGGCAATGTAGTCCCTGTTTTTTGAATATATTAATGAACAGCCTACTTCTCCACCCTCAGAATTTGGAAATAAATGGGAAAGTTGCTGCCTGAACATGTGTGCATTGCAGGTTACCCAACTTTACAGGTGGGATGATTACATATATTCTGAATATCAGAGATATATTTGCCTTGAACTCCTACACTTAATTACAGCCATAGGGCTTATGAAATGAATACCAATAAGGTTATGAATTTGGGTATCAATAGGTTATGCATTTGGGGAACAACTATCTGTGTCAAGGCCTGTCCTTGTTCTGTGATATAAGGCAGCCTTTGGTTAGAGCAGTTTCTCAACCTTGGCAACTTTAAGATGAGTGGACTTCAACTCCCAGAATTCCCCAGCCAGCCATGCTGGCTGGGGAATTCTGGGAGTTGAAGTCCACTCATCTTAAAGTTGCCAAGGTTGAGAAACACCAGGTTAGAATCTTGGTAGAGACAGAAACATATGAATCATTCCAAACATTCATTGCCATTTGTCTCATTGGGAGCCAGTTGTTAGACCACCCTCCCTTCTCCACTGCAGAGTGATTCTGTATCAAAAAACTATCACAGAAGGAGATGAAGAGCAGGGCTATGAATGCAGTGCCTCTCTGCTATTCATGACAGCAGCTTCTGTTTTTCAGGTTTCTGCATGAGCCTGAAAATATTGCAGCTATTTAAAAAGTTATATTAACTTTAATGCAAACACCTTTTGTCATAAAGAGCAAAGAGTACTGTGCTGATGCTCACATGAAATCCAAAGCACTTCTTCTGAATCTTTTTTTTAAAAGCATATACAGTTCTAGGTACCAGGCTAGAAATCAGAAGATGGTGAGTTCTAGGCCTGCCTTAGGCACAAAGCCAGGTGGGTGGCCTTGGGTCAACCACTGTTTCTCGGTCCTAGGAAGCAGGCAATGGCAGAACACTTATGAAATCTGGCCAAGAAAACTGCAGGGATTTGTCCAGGCAGTCACCAGGAGTCAACACTGACTTAAAAGCACACACAAACCCACAAAAAGCTTAAGAATGCAGTAAATACAGAAGGTACCATGTGTCAGAAAATACACCAAATGCAGAAGCTACTCTTTTGGGGTGAACAAGTATATGACCGAGTTTTGGGAACTTTGCAGACTAACAGCTTCACCCCATGCAAGAGTGCTTCTCAGAAGTTCTGTTTGATGTCAGTAGATCTAGTTGTTCTTTGAAGTGGTTAAATTGCATTCGTCCATCTATGGGCCAGGTTAGTTTCAGATGGTAGACTGATTTCATGCATACATATATACATGTATATATTTGTAACTAAATGTCACAAATTGCCATAGCCTGCTTTCTAAGGAAATCAAGCTCAGATAAGCACTATGCTGCTGGAACCTGACAGTCCTCAGAGAAGCTAAGGTATATATGGTATAAGAAGTGAATAGGTTAGTAGAACGCTCATTCTAAAGATATATTAATTTGTCCCTAGGTCAGCCTGCTACTTCCTGGTGCTCTCTATATGTATTATTTTTATTCCAGAATAAAGCTAAAATTGTTAATAATGATCACATGAGTTGATGTGCAATCCATCCATAATTAAGGCTATTCTAGATAATTTCAGTACTACATTTGGAGAATGTCTGAAATCACAGATAGATCCCAGCAAATATTGGCTGATTGTTAGCATTGACTGGTGCATGTCAGACAGACAAATCTAACATCCCATTCAGAATGCCTGGCTCCAGCGCATGCTGTTAGCAGTTATCGTTGCTTAAACCATTGGACAGGAAGAACAAGCAAAATAAAAAGCAGACAATAACTCTTCCACATGTCTCCATCCAGTTCTTATTGAAAAGCATCCTTCTGGAGCAACATTTGGCAATTCTATTGGATTGTCTGCTGTTAACTGCTTTGGGAGTAATTTCTTGACTGGGAGGTAGAATAAAAATTGAACAAATAAATACATAAACCAATTCACTTATAAACATATACAAAATTCATCTATGATAATCAACATCCACACAAAAATATCAACATTCGCTAATTTTGGACGTTCACTCTACCCTTTCTCCCTCCCTTTAATCTATTCAATAATATGAATTATTTGGGAATATTTCTACCTAAAGGAGTAAAGGAAAATAAAGAATAATTTGTATAGCCAACAAACAAATTAAGTAAAAAAATATTGATGAAGCTATCTAATACAGCTTCATGAAAATGATTTCCAACTCGTTATAATTTAAAATGCTGGGGGTGGAAGGAGGAATCTCTTTGCCTGATTCTGAATATATAACAAAAGTTGGTACCAGATGATCTCCATTAACGGAGCATTATTTAAAAGACTTCTCTGTTTCATATACATCTTCTACCATATTTGTTGTTTATTCGTTTAGTCGCTTCCGACTCTTCGTGACTTCATGGACCAGCCCACGCCAGAGCTTCCTGTCGGTCGTCAACACCTCCAGCTCCCCCAGGGACGAGTCCGTCACCTCTAGAATATCATCCATCCACCTTGCCCTGGGTCGGCCCCTCTTCCTTTTGCCCTCCACTCTCCCTAGCATCAGCATCTTCTCCAGGGTGTCCTGTCTTCTCATTATGTGGCCAAAGTATTTCAGTTTGGCCTTTAATATCATTCCCTCAAGTGAGCAGTCTGGCTTGATTTCCTGGAGGATGGACTGGTTGGATCTTCTTGCAGTCCAAGGCACTCTCAGAATTTTCCTCCAACACCACAGTTCAAAAGCATCAATCTTCCTTCGCTCAGCCTTCCTTATGGTCCAGCTCTCGCAGCCATATGTTACTACGGGGAACACCATTGCTTTAACTATGTGGGCCTTTGTTGTCAGTGTGATGTCTCTGCTCTTAACTATTTTATCGAGATTTGTCATTGCTCTTCTTCCAAGGATTAAGCGTCTTCTGATTTCCTGACTGCAGTCAGCATCTGCAGTAATCTTTGCACCTAGGAATACAAAGTCTTTCACTGCTTCTACATTTTCTCCCTCTATTTGCCAGTTATCAATCAAGCTGGTTGCCATAATCTTGGTTTTTTTGAGGTTTAGCTGCAAACCAGCTTTTGCACTTTCTTCTTTCACCTTCATCATAAGGCTCCTCAGTTCCTCTTCGCTTTCAGCCATCAAAGTGGTATCATCTGCATATCTGAGATTGTTAATGTTTCTTCCAGAGATTTTAACTCCAGCCTTGGATTCCTCAAGGCCAGCTTGTCGCATGATGTGTTCTGCATACAAGTTGAATAGGTAGGGTGAGAGTATACAGCCCTGCCGTACTCCTTTCCCAATCTTAAACCAGTCCGTTGTTCCGTGGTCTGTTCTTACTGTTGCTACTTGGTCGTTATACAGATTCTTCAGGAGGCAGACAAGATGACTTGGAATCCCCATACCACTAAGAACGTGCCACAATTTGTTATGGTCCACACAGTCAAAGGCTTTAGAATAGTCAATAAAACAGAAATAGATGTTTTTCTGAAACTCCCTGGCTTTTTCCATTATCCAGCGGATATTGGCAATTTGGTCTCTAGTTCCTCTGCCTTTTCTAAACCCAGCTTGTACATCTGGCAATTCTCGCTCCACTTCTACCATATAGATCTAGCTTAAATAGGAGGAATGCTGAGTAATCAAAGATTACTAAAGTGTTCAGGCAGGTAAACATGGAATGACACATTTTTAAAAAGATAAAATGTATGCAATGTTTGGCCATTTAGGTATTCTTCTGAATCACAGCTCCCAATACCACTTACCTTAGCTGTGCTGAATATTGTTTATAAGGGTTGTTCAAAAACATCTGGAGGACTTCATGTCTATCCCTTTAGATATGAACAGGCCCAAGCTTTTAGGGCTTTAAAAGATCATCATTAAAACCTTGGACTGGACTCAAAGATCAACTCTGCATCTGTCAATCTCAGTTATTAACCTAGCATGCTATTTTGGGTTGACTAAAATTTCTGAACTGTCTCCAAAGGGATGTCCCATATACAATGCATTGCAATAATTCAACCAGGATGTTTCCCAGAATATGGAAATACAATCCAAATGATTATTGTCCAGATAGGGTTGCAGCATTGTGTTAGAAGGTGTCCTGAGTTACTGAAGCTACAGTACCTGCATACTTAGTGACAGTGTTGGATCCAGGAACTCACACACACACACACAAACATACATACATATATATGGTTTTTCATACATACGATAATCTACTGTAGAACAGTCTGAGCACCACTTAACTGGTATTCACCTATTCATGAACAATACGTGTCTTGTCTCAACCAAGCTTCAATTTACTGACCTTTATTCTGCCCATTATTATACACCAAAAATAAATTCAGGATATCCATTACCTCACTGGATTTATGTAAGAAACAGAGGTAGAACTAGCAGCCATTTATATAACAACAAATCCCAGGCCACACCACCAGCTAATTTTCCACAGAGTTTTCACATAGTTCAGGTGTATACAATATTTTCTGATCTGTACATTGCACTAGTCCTTTATGCTGGGGCCATGGCAATGCTAAATATATTTCATTTCAATTTCATTGACATTTAATTAATATTATGTATGTAATATAATTAATATTAATGCGAATATACACAACTCTCAAGTTATGTATCTAATTATTTTGTGCTTATATTACATGAAAAATGGATATTTCGTAACAATTTTTGAAGGGCTGTAGGGATTGTACAAGGCCTTTATGCATTTGATGTACATCTTTGATGTAGCTGGTCAATGATTACTTCATTATTTCTACAGCACTGTAAGAGTGACTACAGGCAGGCTCTTGCTCACATGCTTAAAATAGACAAAACATATCAAGAAAGCAATGGAGGGTGTCTGGAGATTATGTGGGATGGCCTTTTTGAGATGGAGAAAAGGTGGAGGAAATGTTCAATTGCAAAGTCAATGAGAAAGTTTGAAGAATTCTATTTTTAAAGTGGAAAGAAGTCAAATGGTGAAGATATCAAAAAAAAAAATTGGGTCAGCTTTTATTTAATTTTTGCAAAAGATGATGAACCCCAATGGTCTTGGTGGTGAGATATGTAAAAAGAAGAAGACAAGGCTGAATTAGAATAAAATGTAGGTAAGGAATAAAATCTAAGATGTAGGTGAGGAAGCATCTATAAGTAAAGTATTTGCATTTTCATACTCTTTTATTTGCTCCAGTTGGCAGATGATTGCATGTTTCATCAGTTTTATCCTTTAGAAAAAAAAGCCCTGGTAAAGAAAATAGAGAAAGGAAAGAAAAGATAGTCAGATTAATGTTGCCAACAATTATCTTTAAAAAAGAACAGGGAAGGGAAGCATCATATATATTACATTTAGTATATTAAAAGTCACTAAAGAATAGTCAGAAGCTTCTGATTGAGAATACGGTCTATTTTATTTTCTGGCATGAGTAGAATAGGAGTGGAGATGGGGATATATGCAGAAATGAGTGTCTTTCAGAAAATCTGATCTGGAGTCATGCATTTTTATTTACTTATTTTTATTGATAATTTGAACTGCTCAGCCTGAAGACTCTTGCAGGTTCAACCCTGGTTAGGTTATCTAGAATGATAGTAATAATCTGTTCAGCAAAGTATCTCCACCCTTAACCTTTCACTGGTTCTGCTCTGCACCCTCTTTTCTGGCTTTGTGCTGTGGTCTTACCCAAGATCCCCATAGCATTGAATTAAAAATGTTTAATCTTTGACTTCAAACGACACTGAGATTTAGTTCATGCTGCATGGGCCACCCCATTTGCTATGAGTAAGGAGATAAGTGCCCTGATGTTTAATTACATAGAGGTTGAGGACAGAGAAAAATGGTTAACTTACTGTACATTTTCACATGCACTGTTTTGGCTAAGTATTCAACATTCCTAAGATAATTTTGCTCAGGAGCAACCCATTCTTCCTATGTCAAACAGAAGTCAACTGTGCAGAATGCAGGTTGGCTTGCTCTTGTGGCAATTAATCTGCTTCCCACCTGCTCCAGCATTACGGTAATGTAGAGATGAAGGGGTGCTGAATTTGGACTGGAGAGATCCATATTCAAGTCCTCACTTGACTTTGGAGTTCAATGGGTGACTTTGCACCAGGGTTGCTGCAGAGATATGATTAGGAGAGACTCCCATGCCACATGCTTTGAACAACCAAAGGAAAGAAGGGATATAAATAAAATGGAGAAATAAATAAAAATAAATCAGTAGTAATTGTCCTGAAGCTTTTTAAAAACAAAACATTCCCCTCCCAGATTTCCTTTTGATTTGCTATAAAATTAGTATGCATTTTATCTCAGTCTTACGTTGGTTGCTCAGTTGAACTGGTTATGAACTTTAAACATAATTCCACCATAAATGTTAATGCCACACTCGGATAGATTTATTTACTGTAGGGTTTGAAGGTTCTGGAATGAACAGCTGTTTGTTTTTTTCTTTCATTCTTCCTAGTGCTTAAAAAGAGTATAGTTAGGGAAATGAGAGAAATTTACCTTGTTCAAATAATCCACTGAATTAGAAATTATGAGCAAAAGGGGCTCTAAATCACTGAACATGTGCAAGATTTAGACAATAGGCATTTTTGGTTTATTCAGATAATATCAATTCTCCAGGTGGTATTTTAATGCTGTTGATCAATAGCTTCCTTGTGTCTCTTGGAGCTATAGATGCAGCTGCATACTCAGAAAAGTTCCTTAGTCTTTCTATTGGCCAGAGGCTAAGGAGAAGATTGACAGAACAAGGTTTAAGATACTTTCCTCTTCTCAATCATATGTTCTTTGATGCAGTGACAAGTGTCTTGCACAATATGAAGGAAATGAAGGAAAGAGGTGAAACAGGCTAAAGGTGTGCCCTGATTGCTTAATGTGGAAGACCAGTTGGCTAGTTGCTTTTATTTTACTTTTTGCTCAGTTGTATTGATCTTAGTGGTAATGTCAGATTCCCAGCTCCTGTATACAGTGCTTACTATACTGGCCTTATAAGGATATTTTTGATAACAGAAATATAAGATAACAGAAATATCCTTTGCTTGCTTATTCCCCTCTACCTTTTTTTTTAAACAAGAATTTTATTAAGTTTCAAGCAAACATAAAAGTTATAGAAGAACAAAAAACTACAAAGAAAAAAGAGAAAAAACTAAAAAAGCATGGAAACACAGCAGAAAAAAATTTCAAAATTACAAAAAGAAGTGACTTCCAACTTTTAACAGCAAGGATATACAAACATTTTCCATTATCAGTCCTTTACTCTATATTAAACCAAAATCACATTATTTCTATAAATCATTCCATTGGCACATTATAAAAATCACTAAATACAGTTACTCCCTCCCCTTATATTAAAAGAAAAAAAATTATATAAACCTCCTAATCAACTTCCCCCCACCAAAGATAACATTTATTTAATTATTTCCTTCCTACTACTATTCTATATATTCCTGTCTACTATAATAAAGATCAAACTAAAAAAACGTAAATTGTCTGCCATTGTACTGGATAATACAACAATTTTAATCATATTAATCATATTAAACCCCAAACTATCCAGATAGACATTTATTATTATTTTTATTATACCTTAATAATCTTAATCCAAATTGTTAAAGATAAATGAAATCAGCCAAACCCTAAAAACAATCCAGATAAATATTCTTAAGCCCTTACCCCATTTCAAAATAAACCAGAGCATTTACATATCCCCACAATGCACACAGAGCTTTTTTCTTTAAAAAACTGAACAGCCCAACTGCCAAAAACTCCAACTTCTCTTTAGGAGACCTCCCATACATAATAAGCCCTTATTTTCCATGGCGTTCCATCAGAAGATCAATTTCATTTATGGCTTGCAACTCGATAAATTTCTCCAATTTGACTATCCAATCTTCATCCAGAATTTCAACAGAAGTCCCGATCTCACTCTTAGAAGAGACATTTCTGTCGCTGTTAAATTCCTCAGTTTCATCCACGACATCCCCAACCAGATGACACATTTTAGATCTCATATTTTCCACAATGTCCTGAATGCCTTGCATAAAAACTTGGTAGGAGTCAGAAAGAATCTGTTTAAAATCTTGGTGGAAGTCAGAGAAAGTCTGTTTAAAATCCTCCATGTCTCATGCAGTAGATTATGGTGCCCCCTAGGAGCTTAACCAGTGAAAGTCAAAGATATGAAAGAATTCTGGAATGTGTTTACATAAGCAAAAGTGAGATATGCAGACAGTTCCCCAGGGAAAGTAGAAGTAGAAAATTGAAAGTTCAAAACAGCTGATTCAACATGTAGGAAAATACTAATATCTTCAAATTTCATACAAAAATAGTAACAGGGAGACAATTGTTTGCTCTCAATCCTTAATATTTGGAGGGAAAATAAAGTTCAAAACTTAAAAAGAATTTTTTTTAAAAATTGATCCCCAAAATAACAATAAGCACCAAGAGAACCTGCTTCTCCTTGCT
Organism: Candoia aspera; assembly: GCF_035149785.1. NCBI lineage: Eukaryota > Metazoa > Chordata > Lepidosauria > Squamata > Candoiidae > Candoia > Candoia aspera. The sequence continues at coordinate 19,950,734 of NC_086159.1, read as the reverse complement.
GTAGAAAGCCTCTCTTAGGGTACGCGTACTTAAAAGAAATATAAATTGGGTGATTTAGAAATGGGGTGGCCAGTCTTCGTGTCCCTTTAAGGCTACAGCATGGCTTGGAAATGGGTGGGAAAGCAGCCGTCTGGAGGACAGATGGGGTGATTCCAAGTGTTTTCCTTTCCCAGAAAAACACTCCTCAGCTTCAAGAAAAACCTGCCTGAACCTGAAAAAACTGCCGTGTTGTCAGTTCTGTCCACTGAGCCCATGGGCACAGCTGTTCAATCCACCATGTATCCACTGGAAGTCATTCCCCTCTCCCTTTTATGTGCCAAGACACTTACATAGTTTTAGGCTGCTCAGATGCAAATTTGTAAATGACTTTTCATGGTCTACCATTGCCTTTTATGTTTCTCTAGTAAGGACACCTTGTGCAAATCCCATTACATCAGGGTTCCGCGAGAGGTCGCTAGGGGTTCCCTGGGAGATCACAATTTATTTAAAAAATTATTTCAAATTTGGGCAACTTCACATTAAAGAAGTTCCATTTTTTTTAGTTTAAGAACACTGTTAATGCATATACACAGGCCTACACATGAAATGAATATAATTTTGTGACTTCTGGCCTATATTTGAGCCTGAATGTGCAGGGATTCCCCAAGGCCTGAAAAATATTTCAAGGGTTCCTCCAGGGTCAAAAGGTTGAGAAAAGGCTGCACTAGATAGACAAGACCAGGAAATCAACTCCATGGGAAGGCTAAAGCTAGTTTTATTGAGATTGGCTATGACAACAGAATCTTGCAAGTCTGATTGTACTATACCTTCTCTTCCTTCTTATAGTTCAGTGAATTAGGGAGGTGTCTGCCTGAGCTGCTTCTGAATGTTACCTCGTAGTTCTGGACTTAAAAAATGCTTCTGGACTTAAAAAATGCTGACCCTACTATGATTTCATTTCCTGGCTGACTCAGTTTACTTTCCTGAGCTGCTTTGGTAATGGGGGCGAGTTGAAAACTTTCAGAAAGTGAGGGGGTTAGGGAGATTGTAGAGCCAGCAATTCTAGATTGGGATAGTGACTTTGAAATCAGTCATTTGAGAAACAGTCACTAACAAGATTCGTCTTGTAAAGAGTTGCACAAGACAAGGCTCAGATAATTTTAAGGTGGTGGGCACCACTATGCTATTTTGCAACGTATCATAGACACAGAGAGATATGTCAAGATTTATGAGATTCTGGCTGTCCTTAATTAAAAATAATTCTAGTGGTCTAGTAATGGTCTTAACTGTAAAATCTACTCTCAGTATTGGGGGGTATCACTGCAGCATTCACTATATGAGGGTGACATCCTTTCTTGGTGACACCACTTGTAAATAGGAGAAATTTGAGGAGCCCTATTAATTAAAATATTTTGCTTGCCACTCCTTTTGTGAGATTTTAACTCTGTGATAAAGGCCTCAAGCCCACTCAGTAAAATTCTACAGAATTGTATAAACTGGTGAAGACTACCACAGCTTTCCCTGTTTTGATGAAGGACTTTCACTGTGGGCATAGGACAAAGATCGAATAATCCAAATCCAGAACTCCACAGATGAGTTCCAGATTTCAGAGGAAAAGCCTGTTCAGCATGTTACTTTGCCATTTTCTACTTCAGAAATATCAAGTTTGCAGAGCACTAGATACTCATTTCCTAGCCCTTAAACTAGATTAAGACACAACTAAGTAGCTGTTGTTTCTGCTGCAGGAACTTCAGAACAGACCAATAAAAAGGTAAGGTTGTTTCAAACCAGTCTGTAAGAAACTGAGAGCTTCTGAAACTGCAGTGACACCACCTTTGCCAGCCATTTAGAAAGAATCCCTTCCTGTGAGTAAAAGCTTACAGCCAAGTGTTTAGACAGAAGATGGACAGTTTCTCAGTCTAGCATTAGATTTTTAGGCCTTGGATATTTGCACTCCTGTGGCTAGGAAGCTGCCTTCCAATTCTATGGAGAGATGCTCTGCAATGTGACTTATGTTAGAGGAGGATGTTCTCAGTTAAGTCAGCCACTGCCTGAAAGATTCCAGGACAGAAGGATGAGGACTCTGCCTATGGAGACAGGACAACCACCATGCTTTTCTCAGACAGATACCCATATGTATAGATGTTGCTGCATTTCAGTCGGGCTAGGATTTTAATGTGGGAACTGCTACTAGGGAAACTAACTCTGTTTCATTAGTGTGGGCTTTGTCGGCATGCTTTTTAAATTGCCTTCAAATCTAAGTATTCTGAGGATTTGCTGACTTTGATGCATTAGATGTAAATGTCTTTGGGACACATCTTTTGTTCCTATGATCTACTGACTTGCAACTGACTTGAAGCCCCTGTCTTAGCCAGAGACCTTAACGTTCAAACTGATGTGTTATAAAATCTCATAGGAGATTATCACTGTTTACTTCCTGATTCAAGATCATAAATCCTTGCTTGGCAGATCTAGGAAGTTGTTGTTGGAAAATGGTAGCCAAAATAACCTCCTGGAAAGATCACCATTGTTAGATCACCTTTCAGGAAGCTTGAGTCAAATGTGAGGTTTTGTTACAAGTAATTTACCCCCTTCTAATTCTGACCTGAAACTATATCTGGGATATGTCTTTGCACCATCTGTTGCCATTCATTGTGTGTGTTATTTACTTTATGAACTGATACGGTTCATTGATTATTGTCCAAGGCTAGCAGGGCAGCTTAATGTCAATTAGATCCATTTCAGAATTTGATTTTGTTTAAACTAATGGCAAATGATGCAGTGATGTAATAAATCTGTATGTGAAACTGGCTACAAAGTTTATCATGTTTGTAGGTATTAATGATTCATTGTTTTCCTCCTATTATTTAGGCCCTGATGACTACTGCTAGAATCCCAGCTTTTGTAATTATGAATGAATGTCATTACTTCTAAAAATAATCCAAAGCATTGCCTGGCATACTCCCTGTAGCCAGCCAACATGTTTTGTCAGCTTTGTAAACCCTGTCTATCAGAGCACTTGCCCATGATTGGGGAAGGGACAGGGGGATATATCAGTTGCTGTTGCGTTATTTCTGTCTCATGCTTTGCATAGAATTTGTTGAGGCAAGTTTGCTTGGGGTGAATGAAAGACAGATTTTTTTTTCTGCTGCTCTTTTAGATCTGGCTTACTGTTTGTTGTATTTGATCATCCATGTTTCTCCAAATCCATACCTTTTCATCCTTATCTGCAACTCTCAATTTATTTGTTCAGCCTGTGGCCTATTAATCTGTGTCCAGTCTGCAATTCTTCAACCCTTTCCTCCCCACCTCACCCCATCTCTCTCTCCAGTTTTGAAAAATTAATTCTGAGTCTTCTTCACTGCCTGAGTGGGTTGGAGATAATGTGCTTGCTGTTAAGCTCCATTGCAGACTGTTTCTTTATATCAGAATAGCATTGTATGTACAATAGTAAAAGAGCTCACATGTCTCATTTTTTTAGTTTTAAAAAATGGTTGCACAAGCAGTGGCTAACTTGTGGGGGTTTTGCTGAACAATTTGGACATTGCTTTGTGGCCCTTTGTTCACCCCTGCTTCCCTCTATCTTAAAAGCAGTGCAAGGTAAATATCTGAAACATGTACTGTAGTGAAACCTTTGAAGATACCAAGCTCTAATTTGGCAGAGTTCATGTTCTCTAAAGGCTCTACCATCCATGCGGTGTTCATAGCAATTCTTATTTATTTGATTTCAGTTCTGCCTTACTCCAGACCAACTCTGGGCAACCCACAAAGTTAAAAATACAATAAAAAGCAAATGAACAAGACAGGGAATCTGGTCGCGCAACACTGAAAAAACATATGCAAAACATATGCAAACACATCCTGCAAGGGCTCCATCCACACTAACCCAACAAATTAAAGAGTTAAAAGTATTCAGAAACTCCCCCATTGTAGCCTATGGTTGAACTTTTTACTGAATCAGATCTGATCTAATTGAATGTTGTTGTTGAATCTCAGATCAAATCTAATCGTCCTACCTGGCAAATCTTTAAATTGATTAACGTTTGGGCTGATTCACACATTCCTAAGAAATACTGAAGCTCTTTCCAATAAAATTGAGTGGACCTGTCAAGGTTAACTAAAAGTTTGAACTTTAAAATGCCTATTAAAAGAACTTTAACTTTAAAGCCTATTGAAAGAACCATTTTAATCCTGAGAGAATTTAAAAATATTACCCCAAATTTCGATCCCACTTCTCAAGTGATGTCAGATCACATTTGTAGCTTATTGTTGTCTCTGAATTCAGTCAACATACTGTAGCTGAAATGTTATTAATGTGACTATTAGCAAAATATTGGTAGGGAGCCAGCTAGCTGATAATAATGTGGGTCAGAAATATATCTCAAAATCTATGGAAATAATTTGGAAAAGGAGCATATGAAAACAGCCATAGTAAAGGTAAAGGTTTCCCTTGACATTAACTTGTGTCCGACTCTAGGGGGCGGTGCTCATCTCCATTTCAAAGCTGAAGAGCCGGCGTTTGTCCGTAGACACTTCCGTGGTCATGTGGCCGGCATGGCTACACGGAACGCCGTTACCTGCCCACCAAAGCGGTACCTATTAATCTACTCACATTTGCATGTTTTCAAACTGCTAGGTTGGCAGGAGCTGGGACTAGCAACGGGAGCTCACCCCGTCACGCGGATTCGAACCGCCGACCTTCCGATCGGCAAGCGCAGCAGCTCAGCGGTTTAACCCGCAGCGCCATAGCTGCATCTTTTTCTGAGATCACGTGGATACCTCCCTCCCCCCTCATTCCAGAACACCTTGTTGGATCTGAATCTGAAGCATTGCACATCCTTATTGGTTATGCTTATGGGTTAAAGTATTACTCTTTTCTTTGGATCTGCTGACCTTTAGGTGTTTATGTGATTTGTAAATAGGTGTTGTATACAAGAACATTGTTATGAAAAAAATACACTGAAATTTCCTGTTCCATATTTTGAGACACTGTTGGATTATTTAGATATTGCACTTGAGGGTTGCAACAGAGTTCTTGCTATTGACTCTCTTTGTGTTGAATTCTGTTAAAGTAACAAAAATATCACCTTGGGAGGTACTGGATCCTGTAAACCAACTTCTTCATACCTGATGTTAAATTTTAGCTCCAGTAATTTGCAGCCGATATAGCCTTTGGCTGGTGGGGAATGATAGCAGTTGGCATCCAACACATTTGGAGTTTATCAGATTGGAAAAAAAATTATCAGCCAGAAGCAGTCATATGAACCCATAAGGGTTGATTACATGGGTTTAAAAAAAAAATGAGGAAGGGAAAATGATGGCATCAAGAAGACAGAAATTAATTCATTTATCTTTAGAAACATTTCTGGCTGACTTCACATAGCGCACTAGAAATATTTGTTTTAATCAAGATTTGTTGATTAAACAAATCAATAAGCTACAAAAAACTAGGCTCATATTCATATATGAAACAAAGCCATAATTTATGCTTGCAAATCATGCTGGCTGGATTCATACAACACACTAAGCCAGACCCAAATAAAACGCATTATGGTTTAGTGCAGTGTGTAAATCCAGACAATATCTTTCAGCTGCTGTATGATGGAAAAAGCAGCTTCTTTAAAGTCAAGCTTGACTCCTGGTGGCTTTGTGGACACTTCCATGTTATTTTCTGGGCAACAGTACAGAAGTAGTTCACCACTACTTTCCTCCAGGATGTTGTTTCAACTTCCCAAGCTAACCTATAGCCATGGTCTCTCATCCAATAATGAACCAAGATCTGACCATGTTTTGTTTTGGAGCCTAGACAAGGTATCCCAGACTGCCACTTACTGAGATGTAAGTCATATCAGCTTTCCCCAAATTGCTGTCCTCCAGTTGAATATAATTCCAAACAACATAGCCACAGAGCTAGAGGATGCCATGCTGAGGACAGCTGAATCCCATGAAAGCAGGGATTGGATATAAATAGTGCCGCATGGCCCCTTGAAGCAGGTTGGGTTGGAGCACTCCTTGGCCTGCACTTCTTGTGGCACATTATTTTTGGTCCGCATCAAGGGAGAACTTGTAAGCTGTTAGCCTTGTCATATGAACAGACTATGAATCAGTTCAAATGGAGGAATGCCTGTTCATGTTTGCTGCCTTGCAAATATTGCTACATGCAGAGGGCACATGAGCTCCAGGAACACTTTTGCTCTTTCTCTCTGTAGACCCTCTTGTGATGACAGCCACAAATTGGCCTGAACGCAACCACAGAGGCTTTTTAAAATAGATTATTTTAAACTACTTTTTAGTGGTGTTCACTCCAAATGATTTCTCAACAACATGTTACAGCAAGAAAAGCACGTTGCTCTTATGTAGCAGAGTATCTGCCAAGCAGAGTTTGACTTATTTCAATAATGGGTGTTTATGTCATGTTTTTTAGTGCTTGATAATTAAGCTGGGGAAGCTGATTACAAGTCTCATAACTACATAAACTGGCAGATCTAGAGAAAAGAGAAGAAAGAGATGGAAGATCTGTACATCCATGCCATATATAAATAGAACAGGAAGAGTACAGGAATAGGTACAGTCTTGGCACTATAAAAAGCAAATGTGGAGTTTCCACAAAGGGGATTAGAGAGAGAGACCAAAATAACTGCCCAAGGGATTATTTGACAGTCCATTCTAGCTACGTTGGAAGGGGCTTTACATGAAGCTTTCCCCAATAACGTGTGTGGCATTGGTAAGAAAGTACATTTATCTCCCTTGAATCACAAAACTGATGTCTCTTGAAAGCTTAGGTATATTCAAGATGACCTAGAAGGGCAACTAGCCAAAGATAAGAAGGATATATGTATGTAGAAATAGATATGATTGAGATGTATATTTATTTATGTATTTATTTTATTTATGGTCCCAGATCAATAAAATACAAATACAGAATTTTAAATACAGAAACACCAATAAAACAAAAATATGTAAAATTTAAAATATAGGACAACAACAATGAAACAATCATGAGAAGAGGATATCACCCAGCTGCTGAAAGCCAGAGCTATTGCAAGAAATTTGGCAACCTTTGTTGGGGTTGTCCAAGTTAGGTCTTGTGAAAGGAAGATTGTAGTTGCTTGTTCAGAAAGACAACTAAACATTCTGATAATCGGGTTTATGGCCAGATGCCATCAGTGGTAAAATGGGCAGTGGAGTAGTACATGGATTCCTGCCTCTAGCTCTGTATCTGAGCAGAAACACACACGATCGTTGTGTGTGGGAGACTAGTATACTTATTCATAGTCTCCATAATGCACCAATCTGAACCAAGGTAAGAAGCTTCCTATATAAAATATTCAGGTATTACAGAAATAGCTAGGAATTGTCCAGGGAGAACCTGCAATTGCACCATAATAGGAATGGATGATTTTTGGCCCTGTCATTTTATAAATCTAAATTACAAATCCTCTGTTTGATTAAGGCTTTGTCTGGGCCAAGAGACAATATTGCCTGGAGTGAGATGCCACAATACTCTAGATCAGAATCAATTTGCCTCCTCAGATATGAGGAGAACCTATGCAGTAGGGTGAGGTGAATCAGAGGCTCGCCCCAAAGGATTTGTTTCAGCCAAAACCTGAGATGGCAAGTTCTCAGGTAGGCCCCAAAAGAAATGCGGCCAGGATCAAGCTGAACAAGGACATTTGAAGTTGAGTGAGGGACACGGAGCATGGCTTTTGGAAACTTAGACTGAATAGCTTCTAAAGCAGGGGCATTCTTACAAACACAGAACTGTGCACCATATAACAACAGGCCGAGGATTTTTGCTTTATACAGTTTTATTGCTGCAGGAATGTACTTATTGCTATGGTGTTGTAATATATAGGGATTTGACCAACACAAATTACATCATTCATATCATTTGTGCAATGATGTCATGATGACATATGTGATGTATATGATGACATTACGGGTTATACTGGACACCTACAGAGTGTGCAAAATGATATTGTTTCTGTGAGAATTTTAGATTGCTATAGATGCTGAGATCCCTTGTTATTTTTTTTTCCTTCTAAGATTTAGCAGGTGCCCTACAACTAATACTGCTCAGATAAAGTTCAGTAAAAACACAAATAAAATAGGAAATCCTCATAAATCAAATCTAAACAGCAACACTGAACAATTAGCCAAAACAATGGTGAAAACCAGTTGAGACTTATACAGGTATCACAGAAAGATCTAAAAAAAAAACCCCTAATGAAATCTACTGAATTTAGCTGAATTATATTGAAACTGAAATGAAACTAATGTTTTGTTCTATCTCCAACCACCCTCAATTTCTGGCTAGAGGATAATCTTATGTCATTGTGCCTACTGACTTTGAACAAATTTCTGGTCAGCCCAGTGGATGTTTCTTCCAAATGAACCTGTATAGATAGCAACTTTAATTAAGACCATTGCACATCCAAGTAATTTCATGAAAGGGGCTCAGTCCCTGTTGCTTATGAAATGATACATGACTGAACAGTTCCTTTTTAAATATGTTTTTTTAAATGCAGGTTAAGAGAGGAAAATGAAATAGGATGGCAAATCCAATCATTTTAGATTTCTATTTTTTTATCCATCTCTTACAGGAAAGCAATCTCCAGGTCTGGCCTTCAACATTTGGCTCCCGTTCAAAACCTCAACATGGCCATCAGTAATGGACCCGTGAAGGAGCCAAGGATGGCACTAGAATGGAGTGTAAGGTGTTCCTTTTATAAAACCCTGGATATAATGCTATATCACTGATGTAAATAGCAGGGCAACTATTATGAACATGTTTTGATGTTTATTGTGTACTATAGAGACTATAGTGCAAGGGACGCGGTGGCGCTGCGGGTTAAACCGCTGAGCTGTCGATCGGAAGGTCGGCGGTTCGAAACCGCGCGGCGGGGTGAGCTCCCGTTGCTCGTCCCAGCTCCTGCACACCAAGCAGTTCGAAAACATGCAAATGTGAGTAGATTAATTGGTACCGCTTCGGCGGGAAGGTAACGGCGTTCCGTGAGTCATGCTGGCCACATGACCCGGAAGTGTCTATGACAACGCCGGCTCCAAGGCTTTGAAACGGAGATGAGCACCGCCCCCTAGAGTCGGACTCGACTGGACTTTACGTCAAGGGAAACCTTTACCTTTACCTATAGAGACTATAGAGGTAGAGCCTCATGTGGCACAGAGTGGTAGGTGGCAGTATTGCAACCAAAACTTTCCCCACGACCCGAGTTTGATCCCAGTGGAAGCTGGATTCTCGGGTAGCCGGCTCAGGTCGACTCAGCCTTCCATCCTTCCATGGTCGGTGAAATGGGTACCCAGCTTGCTGGGGAAGGTGACGACTGGGGAAGGCAATGGCAAACCACCCCAATATAGTCTGCCAAGAAAACGTTGCAAAATCGGCATCCCCCCAAAGGGTCAGACATGACTTGGTGCTTGCACAGGGGACCTTTCACCTTTTACCATAGAAACCTTACATTCCCTTGAGTTTATGGTCACTGGCTTGTCTTGATTGGGATGGAGAACCTATGGCACTTCAGCTGATGATCTAACTCCTAGCAGTCCCTGGCCAACCTGGGAAATGGTGAGGGAAGATGGGAGTTATAATTCTGCAAAATCTGAAGAGCCACAGGCAAAAACGCATAGGTATTTAATATTTTAAAATGCTGGTAGACCCACGGTTTCTCATTTTGCAAACCGTCTGGGGTCAAGGATCACTTTAGGCAGGGACAGCGTCCTTAGAAGGGATAATAGGAACTCACTGGAAAGATTCTAATTTCTGTAGGTCAAACCTAAGTATCATTTCTCTTGTTTCCAGATATTTTTATTTGTGTAGGAAGCAGCCTTTATGTTCCTGAAATAAAGTGCTGCTCGTACTGAAAGATTTGGAATTTAAATGTTTAAATACATTATGACACTGCCCATTTTGCCTGCGCTGGCCATCACTAAGTGTTTTGGGCTTCAATTGCTATCATCACCAGTCCAACACAGCAAAAGGGATTATGGATGTTGTTTTCTTAACATAATTGGAAAGCACCATTTGGAGGGGCTGGTATAAGGTTGAGAATTAAGATGCCATTTGTATACCAGTTGTTGGGGAGTGATGGTTTCAGTTATGCCCTGGTTGGGTCTTCCAGAAGCATTTGATTGTCCATCTTCTAGAATGCTGAATATTGGATTAGTTCAACCTTCCTCAGTCTGGTGCCCTTCATATATTTTGGGACTACAGTTTCCAGACTTTCTACTCAACATGACCAGCGCTACCCCAAAATTTTGGGAACTACAGTCACAAAACATCTGGAGGACACCCAGGCCCTCAAGTAGGGTCTGTGTCACCTGGGGCAAACATGGATTCCACGCCCATTTTGGCACCCCCCCAGCATTCATTTTGGTGCCCCCCCAGCATGGCACCCTGGGCACATGTCCCGCTTGCCCCCCAGTTGCGGCCCTGAGGACACCAGGGTGGGGAACGCTAACCTATTTTGGGTAGATCTGGACTCTTAGGATGATACATCAGTATAAATTGCATGGTTTCTTGCAATATATGCCTCCAAAAGTAGCAACTTGGTTGCTAACAGTTGGAAACACATCTGCAAGAAGATAAATTAGTTTTTCACGGTCAGAGCCCTTGAGTTCATCTGCCATTAATAATCTGGCCCTGATCTCATTGTATATTGGGCAGTGGAGGACATAATGGATAACATCCTCCATTTGACCAACACCACAAGGACTGAGGTGTTGTTCAACAGGGAGCTTACAAAATCTCCCTCCGAAATATATGGAAGGCATGGCCTGTGGGCAAAAGGATGTTAAAGCCCTTCTCAGTGAAGGACTGGTTATGTTAACCAGGTACTGGGAGAGGCTTCTGTGTTTTTTATAATGATGGTACCAAGATGAGAATCTGGATGATTGTACAACAGTTGCATCTTTATTAGCATCCCTTTCAAAAAAGTCAATCTCTAATATTTTCTCTGTTCCAAGATCTAAGTTCTCCCAAAGGTGGTAGGGAATACATTTGTAGAATTGGTGATGCCTCCAATATAGTCCTGTAATTAAGAAACATCTAGCAAAAATGCTTTTTTTAATGTTTCCATCCAACTTGGTACATTGATTTATATAGGAAGATTACTCTTGGCCATTCATAGTTTCATGATGACAGGACATCGGGAAGCAATGTGTATTGACGTACACAATCTAGGGCTGCCTTCTCCAACTGCATGTCTTCTAGATGGGTTGGACATAATTCCCATAATGCCCAGAAGTCATATTTGAGGAGCACTAACTTGGGCAAGGCAGTCTCTGAGCACCTTGTATTGTGCCTACAGTGGCCTTGAAAACTCTACTGGATTCTGGAGGAGGAGTATAATGTGTTTTTGAAACACTTATTTTAGTTTGTCCTTCTGGGAATAATGATATAATTTATAAGGGCAATGAGAATTCAGCTCTATTGCTTATTGAAGGACTTATACAAGAAGAAAAAATGAAATGACTTCCCACAATAGTCCACCTTTATCTTTAGGGATCTAGACTGGGAACAGTAATTAAGAAAGGGGATGGCAGAATATGAAAACAGATCAACTCTTTTAAATATAAATATTGATTTAAACCTTTTCTTTAAAAAATTAAAAACTTATAGCCTTTTCACTATAAATATTTTTGTCTGACTCTCTAAAAAGGTTATTTTATGTTATTTCTGCCATCTACATGCTCTACTTCCTATGGCAAATTATTTTTTATGAAAGATTGCTAATGGAACTGAGCCAACAGATAGTCCTTGCTTAATGACTACCCTGTTTAGAGACTGTTTCAAGTTATGACATGCTGAAAAAGTAACTTTATGACCAGTCTTCACACTTACGACTAGAAAGTAGTTGACTAGAAATTAGAGTTTGTATAATTTTTGAATGTATTTTCATAGGGACTAATGATACTTTCTCCATTAGTGTTCGTACTAATCAAGAATTTATCCTGGAATGGTTAAAAAATTCTGTGGAATTGCACACTGTATATTGTTCATAGTTATGCAATGGGAACAGTTAATTCCCATTGTCTCTAAGCATATAGAGTGACAAAGGCTGTAAGAGGCTTGAAGACTAACTTCTAGAACATTTAAAGGAACCAGGTATGTTAAATCTAAAGAAGAGAAGGCTAAAGGAAGACATGATAAGTCTTCCAATACTTGAAGGGCTGTCACAGAGAAGAGGGTGTGGATTTGTTCTCCATAGCTCCTGAGGATAGGATGAACATTAGTGGGTAGAAGTTTTACAGAGGGAGATCCAAACTTGAAATAAGGAGGAATTTCCTGACTGTGATTGTTGTTAAGCTTGCCTTCTGGAGTTGTGGGGGATCCATCATAGGAGGTTTTCAAGCAAAGTTGCACAGCCATTTGTAAAAGGTTCTTGCCATGGGCAGGGGGCTAGATTAGAAGACCTCCAAGTCCCTTCCAAGCCTATGATTCTATGATATATGAAATGGGCAGAGGATGCAGCAGGACTTTTGGGTCAGGAAATATTCCAGTTTGAGAAATTATAGTATATTTCATTTCTGATTGCCATGTATGGTCTTAGTAGGTCTTAACGATAGGTGTTGTTTTCTTTTATATTTATTGGTTATTATTTTTTCTTCCCTTTTTGTACCCTACCTAGAGTTCTGTCTGAGTTAGGCATGCAATCATAGCTCCCTTCTTTCTCTCTATAAGTTTAGTACTGGATATACAGTACTTGTGGATAAGCCCATCCATGGATAAATCGACTCTCTGATTTTTAACCAGAATACCAGGAAAAATGTGCCACCTGCAGATTAGCCAACCCTCAAAATTTTTGTATGTTTTAATTTTTACAATTGGCTTATCCGCGGGTGGTGCATTTTTCGTGGTATTTTGGTTGAAAATTCAAGGGACTGCTTACCCACGGATGGGCTTATCCATAAGTATGTACGGGATACACAGGTACTTTAAAAAAGCTGAGGGAAAAACCTACCTTATATTGTATATTTGCAGATAAGCCCTGTAGATAAGCTGAGCCCAATTTTGGGGGTGTATTTTGGCACCTAAAATTCTTGGCTTATCCGTGAGTATATGTGCTATATGTATGGAGACAACTACTGAAAGTGCCAGTAGAGTTGCTCAAACTAATATAGACAGAACTGATCCCATGAGCTGTATATATAAGACAAGGCTAGCAAAGGGCAGAGGTGAGGTGATCATGATTTATCAATCAGTTTATTTTATTTATTTATTTATTTATATTTCAAATTTTTGTCACCGCCCATCTCCCTCAAAGGAGGGACTCTGGGTGGTTTACAATAAAACTAAAACTAAATACAGATTAAAATACAATAAAAACAGTACCTCTTACATATACATATACATATACATATACATATACATATACATATACATATACATATACATATACATATACATATACATATCAATTCATCATTATGGAACAAGCAAGTGTGTACATGCATTAGCTGCTTTTTGGAACAAATTTCAACCCCATAGAGGAAATCTTCATTATTTTCACTCTGTGTTTTCCCCTTTCTAATTTTGGTTTATCTTGCTGTCAGTATAAAGGTTTAAAAAGTTTGCCTCTGTATTTTTCATGATTAACCAGTGCTTTAGTTCAGATGATGGGCAGGATATTAGAGAAATAGAAAATAACTCTTTTGCAGTGGTAATTTTAGATTCTGGGCTTCACGATCTCAAAGGAGAGAGATTTTAGAGCACATAGCCTATTATTTCTTTCCTTCACCACAATGGCTCCATGCTTTGTAATTGCTTGTTCATTCCTATTATCAAGGAATATTCTTACCATGTGCAGTTTCACACCTCAGGGTCCACCTTTGAAAGCCTTAGACACAACTCCTGGAAATCTTCAAGACATGCTACCAAACTGTAGTTCGTAATGTGATAGGAGGGGAAAATGATTAAGTACATGATTAGAGAATAAGCATGTAATTTTAAATAAATGAAAATTCAATCACATTTATTTTTTTCTGCTGCTCCTCCTTCATCTTTCTTTTTGATCCCTGACATACCACTCAAAAGTACCTTCTTTAAAGGTAGCTTAAAGCAAAAATAGACCAAAAATTACTTGTCCGCAAGTTTGAGGCTTGTTCAACAAATCATGAGCCAGATGAATTTTACAGATCCATGATATGTAAAATTCAGCCCATCCCACTAATTCCATTTTACTGTACTGCAGAAGTTGTCCCCTTTTGTTTGTGCATGTCCAGACAACACTTCTGCTGGCACCACCATTGTGGGAGATTACTAAAAAGTGGTTGCTTTAATGCTTCAACAAGAAATGCACAAGCAGCTCTTTGGAATGCTTTGCCCCAACCAATTTTCTTCTCTTCTTTCTTCTGCCTGCTTTCCCTGCAGCCTCTCCACATTCCTATATCCAGTGCAATGATTTTAATTATATTGATTTTCCTGTCGTGTTTAAATAATGTATACTGTTTTAATGTTATAAGCCACCTTGAGTACTTTAGTAGAATGGCAAGGTGTAAATTTAGTAACAGATAGAAAATCAAGTAATGGGGCTACGTTGGATAAGGGGAAAACAATAGGCTATAAGCCACAATCCAACCACTGTGATACCGGGATTGCTTTGGGAGTAGAGAGATGCACGTTCAATCTTCATGTGATAATGGTGCTCACTTTCTGAGCCAAGCTATCTCCTCACGTTGGTTGCTGTGAAGATGAAGTGAGGAGAGACGCTTATTTGTGCTTCTTTGAGCTTCCTGGAAGAAAGATGGGACAGAAATGTACTAATAAAGGGCCCATGACAGACTTCATCATTTTCTTTTTTTCAATATTCTTCTCCAGCTCAGATTTCAGTTTGGAGAAGGATTTGAAGCTTGCTTGCTTTTCCCTTGAGCTGCGCTTTAACAAGCCACTGAGCCTGGCCCAGCCAAATTTTATTAGCATTTCTAACCACCAGGGTATTTAGAATATTGAAGTCAAGCTACCACTGCCTGATAAAACTCAGCAGACTGCAAACCTTCCCTTTACAGTTATGTGACATATTTTAACATTCATGGAGGGAAAAGTTCTACTTCTCCTAGCTTGTACAGCTAAGTAAATCTATTTATTTAAACTCATAGGTTTATGAGTAGACATATAGAATATCAGTGCACAGGAAGGAGATAACCACAAGCTTGTTTTGGTATTTTCTGATCTAAACAGCTCAGTTGTAGTGAGCCAACTGTTTTGTTAATATGATTTTTTTAGAAAAGTAAATAATTTTTTCAGTGAAAGTTACATAGTAGTTGCAGTCTTTCATATTTACCAGAATTCTTACTTCTACTGTGTAATTTTCATTGGACTAAAAAGGAACGACTTCGGTTGTTACTGCTAATTTTTTATGCAGTCTTAACAACAAATTTGCCATTTGGTTGAGTTTCTTTTTAATGAGTGCCATTGGTAAAAGGAAAGCATTTCATAACTCAGCAGTTTAAACAGTCAGGGATATTGAAAATGAGTTTTAAAAGGTGACTGTACAGGTGATCTGCAAGCAATTTGCTATCAGACACCATCTGGCCGAGAGGCACAGAAATCATTTGTGACTTTTTTTCTCAAGTGGAAGCCAAGTGTCAGGTCTGTGCAATGTATCCAGCAGCCCAACTCACCTCACAGGGTTGCTGTTGTGGGGAAAATAGGAGGAGGAAGGAGTATTAGATATGTTCACTGCCTTGAGTTATTTATAAAAATAATAAAGGCGGGATAAAAAAATAAATAAACATTTTTGCTAGTTGTACTGAGTGGTCTGTGTACTTCCTCTAATCTGGATATAGGGATTGACTGGGAGCATGCTAGATGCCAACTCAACTGAAATTTACCGTGGTAATTTTCCAGTGAAGGGTCTCCATCCTTCCTGGGTCAATGAACAAACCACACATTTTGAGAGCTTGCTCTGGGAGATCATAGACAATGGCTTGCAAGGAATGTATTGTGCATTTATTTATACAGTAGCTCCTGTGGTGAGAATGGAAAAATGATAAAACACCCATTTATCAGAAGACAATGTGGCTAGAATGTCCTTTGCTTTCCCTTTTAAACCTCAGCTAATTTTTGTCTTCTTCTGGGCTGGTGGGTACACTTTCAAACATACTTATGGCTTGCAGCCATGCACCACTTTTATTTTCTAAAAGCTTTATGGGATTCATGAGGGACTCAGAGGTCTTTTGGGAAATAAAAATGGTAGTGGAGTTGGTACTTCACTTTGCATTGTGATAGCTTCCCATTTTTTTTAAAAAAATCTATTTTTAAAAGTCAGGTGCTGGGGGGCCCATGGATACCACATTATGGTCCTAGTTCTCTGTCCAGGCATATTTCACTACCCAAGAACATCTGCTACAGTTTTGAAAGTTTAGATTTGCTGGAGTTGTAATCTCCAGATGTGAAAACTAACACTACTTTTCACTATAAGCATCTCCAAAACACCTCTCAGGAATGCATCATGTAATGCATTGGCAAATAATTTCTATCCATGAATTGACTGGTGCATTCATGTGTGTGTGTGTGTGTGGGTGCATGTGCATTTGTATATATGTGTGTATTTATGTGTGTGTATATGTGTGTGTGTGTGTACACACACATGCACACACACACGGTTTTCTCATTTCACACATTTGTTTGTTTTTTTGGTTTGCTTGTGAAAGCTTGTGTCAAAACTGCTTTATTTTTCTTTCCTCTTAAATTTATTCTGAATTGTGAGCTTCAAGTTCCAAAAGCATGGAATTAATATACCCGTGAAAATCTATTAGGCAAATGTCATTCACATTCTTTTGTACCAATTATAATGGCAGTCAGTTATGGGGTGTCTTCTGAGCATCAGATAGGGATAGATCATCATAGAGAAAATCTATCTATGTGGGTTGCTAGGAGTTGAAGATGACTTGATGGCACATAATCAATCAATCAATCAAATCTGAGCATTTGAAACAAACAAATGATCATCTGAGCCTTTTGAGATGTTAATTGGGACAAGCAGAAAGTATGTATTTAGATGAATGTGGGAATTGTTGAGGTACCTGCATTTTGATAGTATCGTCATGAATGTGCCCCAAAGGACGGGGGCAATGAGATGCTTGGGACCACCATATGTCTACTAGATAAAGCAAGGCTTTATGAGCAGTTTTATTTTTCCTTTCGTTGTGTGAACAGATGAAGCAGGAAACTTAGAATGAGTCAAAGGCTGGGTTTGCATATCTGCTAAGCCGTAGCGTATATAACCATGGTTTATTAAATCACAATGTCTGAGTTTACCCAAGATGCTTAACCATAAACCATAGTTTGCAAGTTGTTGGAGTTATACAGTTCACTGTGGCTGAGTGTAATGGGTGAACCCAGACATTTTCTTATTTAGTCCACGCTAGAGGCCCTGGTAAGCAGCTTTGGAATAAGCTGAATTGCGTAGTCGCTGGGATGAAGAAGCTGCATAAACTTTGGAATGAGATGTGAATCCTGCCATTATCTGTTATTCCAGCAAGTTCAGATTCAGATATGAACCACATGCACTGAGCCTCATGCATTGTATTATTTGCATAACTGTCAGCTGCATTGGGTATCCTTGTATTTTGAAATACAGGATTAAAAAAAAAAAAAAAGAACAAAACACAAGCCAGAAATTCCTAAAACTGGCCTCAGACTTTTAGCCAATTTCTATAAAACAGCAGAGCTCCCTAATTCTTCTCCATCTGTGTCTTTTAAACAGCGTGGGTTCATGTAAGTTTACTTAGAAATAAAAGTCACGGTGTTAAATAGGACTTACTCCAAGGAAGCATGGAACAGATTAACATATTTTATTTTTTAAAAAAACTCAGTGACATATAAACATGTTATTAGACTTGGCTTGGTCATATTTTAACAGACAGTGTCAGTTTTTTATCTTGAGTCACCTTGTTTGTTTATTTATTTAATTTTTATCCTGCCTTTAATATTTTTATAAATAACCCAAGGTGGCGAACATATCTAATACTCCTTCCTCCTCCTATTCTCCCCACAACAACAACAGCCCTGTGAGGTAGGTTGGGCTGACAGAGTGACTGGCTCAAGGTCACCCAGCTTTAATGCTTTTGTAACGTAACATAGTAAATTAGATGGTTTATGTCAATATAAATGTGTTAAATGGTTAGTTTAGGAAAGCGTAGCATTAACAAGAAGACGCAAAAAATGATCCTACCTATCAGTTTAAGAAGTAATCTATGTATGTATCTGTCATTCCAGGAAAATGCAATAAATGGTGAACATCTCTGGCTGGAGACCAATGTATCTGGGGATTTGTGCTACCTGGGAGAGGAAGGCTGCCAAGTCAAATTCTCTGTGAGTGCCCTGCTTTCATAATTTCTGCAGTACCATCAGTTGGCTATATGTACACACTGTGAACTCTCTCCATTGGAGCATGATGGGATTGTGCCTGTACATCTGGGTGCCTTAGACAGAGGTGGTAGTTATGGAACCTGACTGATCCATCAGATGTCATGGGATAGGGTGACCACTTTGAGATTGCCACCAAAGAGGATTAAAACAGACAGAGTTTTGTATCAGTTTTGCCTATATTTTTTATATATAATTTAGAACTACTACAGTAATCTTGATTAAACTTCTCCTATCATAGGGAATGCTGTAATTAGGTGGCCCATGAGCCCGTTCAGCTGAATGCTAATGGTTGAAGGACCACACCACAGTCCATGATCTTCCTTCTGAGCATTCTTTGAGGATTTCCACTCTAGCAATTTATAGTTTCATTCTCCCCATCCCCTTTTATTGTTTTATATTTTTAAAAGACTGTAAGAGATGATACAGGTAGAAGAATCAAGTACAGCTAATGAAATATGGGCAGATGAACAACAAATCTAAAATAGCAAAAAACTACAATCATTGGAAGCTTATGATGTTACAAGATATTTTATAATGCTGAATTTTGAGCTAAAACGATTGGCTAACATGGTTCAAGTTATTAAGGAAAGGTTGTCAACGGTAAATCATACATTAAATCCATGCTGAAAATTGTACAGCGGGATATGAATTCTAAAACCCAAAATTCGAATGTGGCATGATTCTCTGTATAAGGATGGTTTTATAGTGTCATTCTGTCATCTTGATATATCAGAAATGCAAAGAGGCCTTATATTGCCATAGTGATGGCTAGGTGATGCTATAAATCAGAAGTATAGAAAGCCTCCGAACCTGAGCAACAGATTTGGAGTGGACTGCTCCAAATCAAGTATCATCAAAACTGTTATTTGCAAGGTAAGGTACATGCTGCTACAGTATATATACTCAGTAGAGAGCTGTTAATAGCACTTCACGATTATGTATTTTATGTGCACTGAGTCCATGAAAGAAATCAAGTGAAAAATCAAGTGGAGGCATATCGGATGAAGAGGCAGGACTTACAACTGGCATCTGCCCTATATGCCCCTGCACTCTTCTGTGCGTACACGGAAAAGTGTGGATTGCACTCACGTCTACAGGCTTCCCTCGCTGCATACAAATTCACTTTTATGCAATTGATGATTTTTGTCCAAGAATTTAGTTTATGTAAAAAAAACACACCCATCCCTCTATTGCCAGCATAGTCAATTTGTACCAAAGGTCTGGAAACATGCCAAGATTTCTTTCCACCAATACCACTGAACTATTGGTTCCACCAAAACCCTTTTCTGCCCTCACTCACACATTTATCATCCTGTTGTGATTTTTTTCTAGGTCCCTTGCTTACTTCTGGAGCTGCAGTAGCTACTATTGATATTATGAGGTCAAAATGGCCATCAACATCTTGTCTAACCCCCTTACTTGAAATGAATAGGAAAAGAACCTCTCTAACACTAGAAACAAAGGTGGATATATTATGTCATGCTGAAGCAGGTGAAGGATCCTCAACCGTAGGACAAGCTTTTATCCTGGGCAGATCTACCACGTGCAACATATATCGTACAGAATGCTAATAGAACTTGTAATACTCTGATGTAATGCTCTGATGCATCTCTTTATTTGCCATGATAGCCATGTGCATTAGAAATCCAGGTGTAGAAAAGATGGAGAACATGAGACAATGAAGAAAACACGTTGACTAGCACGGTGTTTAAGAATACGACTGAACATTTATAAGAATGTTTGTCAATGCATTTGGGTTACAAAATGCGTCAAGCCTGTTCTTGGAAAGCATTTTGCAGAGTTTATAGAGGCACACAGCTTTTTCTCTCTTGCTCGGTTCCTAATGACAGATACATGGGCCAGAGACCGAAATGGAGATGCTTTAAAAACTAGTCTGCAGTCTGCATTTGTTCAGCTTATTCTTAAGAGGGTGGAGAAACATTTGGAAAAATTGAGCTGCTGCTCATGGCTAATAAGTCATGAGTCATTTGCCAGGGGCAAGATATTTTAGTTTTTGTTGTCATTCGTGATGAAATGAATTTGGGCTCAACATTTCCCTGAGAAGTTGCTCAGCTAATACTTGCTTGCAAACAAATAAATTTACATATTTGTAATTCACATTCTGTTCTCAGTCTCCACTGGATGCTTCTGGATTAACGTTTTTTAGGAAAAGTGCCCAAAATCATGCAAAAGCAATGCATTTAGCAAAGGAATACTGAAGTATTCCTTCCTTTAAATACATCAACCAAAATAATAGTGATTGTGCTTGCTTTGAGGTGGGAGATAGGAACTTTTCCTTGATCTGAAATGCCTCTATTGTTGTTAGGCATATTGTTGTTGCTAATGACTGTTCTGATTAGTAGATTGGAGACTGAGGGTAAAACCTTCTTCCTGATGTGTCGTCAGCTTCTGAGCTGAGATGAACAGCTACTGGGGCCAGATTTTCTGTGTTCACCAGATCTGGATAGGATTAATCTTCACAGTTTTTCATTTTCCTTGCTTTAAGCCAATGTGATGTAGTAGTTGGATGAGAACCAGGAAGTCTAGGTTTAATCCATACCCAGCCATGGAAATTCACTGAGTGACTTTGGGCCAGGCAATATCATGTAGTCCAACCAACTTCACAGGGTTCTTGCTGTGGAGAAAAAACGGAGAGAGAGAGAGAGATCGTAGCAAAACTTTGCTCTTTGTGTCTGGCAAGGACAATAAAAATAAAATAAGTCAACAACAACATTTCTTCATTCACTAATACATTTTTGCATACATACATTTTTGCACATATATTTTGGGTATAAAATAATTGAGAATAGAGAATGTTTATTATACATGCACAACCCTGTATGAATGGACAATTCCTTTTGTTTTGTTTTCCTTTTGCTAATGTTTCAGAAGTCGGCTGTTCGAAGAAAATGTGCGGCGTGCAAGATTGTGGTCCACAATGCATGCATGGAGCAGCTGGAAAAGGTAAGAGGGTGCCACCTGCTGGTCTAGATGTGGCAAGGCACAAACTTCAACAAAATTATTTGTTTAGAGACTGAAACAATACTTTATTTAAAGTGGGACCTTTAGGTTAAAGTGCAGCTATTCTATATGCCTAGTTTCCACTCCCCCATTCTCCAGCAGTCTCCATGGCTATAACATGCATTCAGATTTCCAGAAGGAATCTGGCAGCACCTTTTCTGACTAACACATTTTATTAAAAGTCATGAACTAAAACTCACTTCCATCTGATGCACAGAGTAGCTAGACTGACATTTAAATGGGCGTTGAGGGGGGAGAGAAAGAGAGCACAAGACAGGTTGCTTATGCAGATGCAGATACAAGTACCGTATCAATTAACAATTATAATGTATTAAAAACCCATTCCTATACTGTATCAGTCTAGCAACTCTATGCATCCAATGAAGTGGGCTGTAACTCACAAAACCTTATGCCTTTTAATAAAATTTGTCAGTTGGAAAAGATGCTACCAGATTCCTCCTAATTTTGTGAAACTTACAGATTGTCCTCGCTTAACAAACAATTGTTTAATGGTGGTTCAGACTTACGACAGTGCTGAAAAAACTGACTTACAACCGGTCCTCACACTTACAACCATTGCAGCGTCCCTGTAGTCACATGATCATGATTTGGGGGCTTGGCAAATGGTTCACATTTATGACTGTTGCAGCATCTCGTGGTCACATGATCACCATGTTTGACTTCTCAGACAGCTTCTGGCAAGCAAAATCAATGGGGAACTGTGTGATTTGCTTAATGACTATGTGGTTCACTTAACACCTGCAGTAATTTGCTTAACAACCATCACCACAAAAAAGGCCATAAAATTGGGTTGGATTTGCTTAATGACTGCTTCACTTAGCAACCAAAATCCAGTCCCAACTGTGGCCGTTAAGTGAGGACAACCTGTAGAGTAACACAGCTCATACCCTATTCAGTTTATATTGAACTCTTCTGTTTTCTTTCAGTCTTATGAGGTAGTCCAGACAAGAAGCACACCCAGAATTACTAGCTCTGACTTTGTACTTTATTGTACAATAAAAAAACCTTACAATAAACATAATCTTGCAAGTACATCTCTCCTTCTTCACTTTTATAGTCCAAGAAACTAGGGAGGGCCCCTTCTGAGATGTTTGCCATGCCCTGATTCTTTCTGCAGGCTCAGCTGCCTCTTATCTGACTTTTGTCTAATCTGCGGCTCTTCCTCTTGTCTCCCAAGGTCATTCCCACATACCATTACATTTTCTTTTCCTTTTGGTTGCTGCAAATGAGGATGTTCTCCTGTACCTCTTATGTGGTCAGGGTATAGACAGTCAGTAACCCCTCCATTTCACCTACAGAAGCTAACTTAATTAACTTCTGAAGTTAATTAACTCTTACTTTAACATTGGCAATAGAGTATTCCATTGGCCTGAGGACAAACAACTTTGCAGTGCACATAGACCTCAGAGATCTATGCATTCCCACTTTCTTAGTCTCAGTCCACTCTGCCTAATGGTACAGGCAGCCCTGGTTTGAGCTACATAGTAATGCAGAGGGAATGATGCGTTAACACAATATACTGCATATGACATTTCGTTCTCGAAGGCAAATACTAGATTTCTTCACTATGGTTATTCTCTATTCATCAGCAAATATTAAAAGGATATTCTGATGTATCTTCCTGTAGCAATCAGCAATCAGTGGGAGAGTAGCCAAATTTGCTGTAAGAAAGAACAATGTCCTGTGATAGTTTAAAGAATAATACTGTTTGGGGACATTATTTTTTTGTGTAGTCAAGAGCATGTTGAGTATAATGTCACAAACTAGCTATTTGCTGATGAAAGCTCATGCCAGAAATCAGTGACTTTTATTGAGCTGCAAACAGAGTCTGATTTTTAAGTTATTTGAAAGAAAATGCAAGTTTCTATTACATACAAACATTGTATAGCTATGTAGAGCAGGCAAGAGGAAACAGAATGGTGCCTCTATTTACAAAAAAAGCAATCGTGCTGGTAATTGTACAAATCACAAATGATCCATGTTTAGTTCTGTTTTGTTTTGATTAGCAAGAGCAGATAGACATGTGGCATATGAAAGAGTAATAAATACATTGTGACATAGGCTTTTATTTTCATTAGGTGATTTTCTCAGTTGCATGAAGGAATGCCTTAATTGTGCACGCTAGTCTATACTGCAGATGTGTTTTTGTGTCATCAAAATGCACATTTTTTAAAAAAAAATTGCTAGGCTGGGAAGAAACTTCATTCTAGCAGAGCAAGATGTTCTAAAAGGCCCTATTGGTTCAATTTCCTTGCTGACCTTTAGCAGAAATAACAATAATTACGAAATCCCCTACAAATCCATTACTAAAGGTTTCTCAAGGTTCTCTTCATGAAGATAGTCATAAAGGACTCAAGATCAGCTATTGCCACACAATTAAGTGAGATTTTAATAGTAGGCTGGCTATGGGTTTTCATTTCTTCATAAACTAAGTAGCCATACTAAATTTAGAACAGTGCAGTTAATTAGTTTATGAAGAAAACCCATGGCCAGCCCTGTATTTAAATCTCTCTTAAACTTATCTTGTAGCAATAAGTAATCTATTGGATGCGTAGAGTATAAGATGCCATTATAAGCAACCCAATCTTATACTTACTATATTTAGATAACTTTCTTATCTTGACATGATCTAGCAAGTGATCAGAAACAAAAAGGCAACATTTGAGGCAGCTTATCGGAATTAGGACTTTGATCACTATATGCTTTTATAATTTTATATGAATTTGTAATTAGGAGATTTGATGACATTTTGTTGTGTAAGCCGTATAGAGGCCAATGAAAGATTGACTTACAAATAATTTTAAATAAATGATTATTAAAGGGAGAGGGTTTACTTACATTCTCCAGGAGATCTATAGGTCCAGAACATTTGGATTTACCTCCTCATGAAACCCTACCACTCGTTGTATAGTAACATGCACCCAGATTAAATGCAGATCCCACAAAACCGAGTCTAGATAAAATGGTGTTACTGTGGATAAATGGTTCTCAGGCTTGGGAGCTAAGAAAGTGACCTGTACCAGATGAGATACACTTCCACTGAAGGAACAGGTATTTTGGGAACTCTCCTTGAGTGTGTCACTAGAAGCACAGGTTGACAAGGAGAGGCTGTGTTCAACTTTGGCTGGTGCATTTGGAATAAATCTCAGTGGGCCGAGGTACACTAGCATTGCCTCAGTGACCCTTTGCTTAAGAAGCTCTGATCTGAATTAATTTAATGCACTCTACATGGTGCAACTCTTGAAGATGGTCTTAATGTTAGGTAGAGCACTGAGGGGGGACAGCCTAATGCCAGTCATTAATTGCTGTGCTAATTATCTATGAGCTATCAGACTCAATCTATGCTGTTGGCCTTAGTAGTAGATCCCTATTCCTTAGATAGGCTGGCTTAAAGTGTTGTGGCTAGAATAAGTTCCATGTATGGAACTGGCTTTCAAGGAAATTATGGCAAGTATTCATGCTAGAATAGTGGTGGGAATAAATATAGATAGATAGATAAAGTGCTATTTTCTTTTAGAGAACAATTGAGGAGATGCCTGTTCATCTAGGCCTTTGTAGGATAAAAATCACTCCAGGACCAGAGGATCTTTAGGTTGCCTACTGTTTTGATTTTCTTTTCTTTTTAAACAAATCTGGTTTATTTTTTAGTATTTTTAGTGTTTTTAAGGATTACAGGTTTTATTACAATTTTAATATTTTGTTCACCACTTCTGTTGTAAACTGCTGTGGGCTTCTCTGGGAGAAAGAAGAGTAAAGAAATAAAATAAACAACTGATACCTTAGCAATTTCTAAATTGTAAAATATGTCATGTGTGTGGAATCAGGTCTTAAATATTCATCCTCAAATGTGAAGAGAGCTCAGAAGGAGATTAATTATATTTTCTCAGTCTTTGGCTTTGTGATCTTTTGAGGATTTGACTAAAAGTATTTTATTATATTTAATTTAATGACATCTAGCAAGAGATTGCATGGCTGCTATCTCATTCTCCTTTTCTTCTCTTTCCCAGTAACATCTAATACTACCACACTTCTGATGCAGGTATCCCCATGTTGGGATTTTTACCTGCATTGCCAGGATTTTGTGGGAATAGCAATGCTCACAGCAAACATTATTTTGCATTACACATATTGGTACTGATCCATTTATATTACCCACAGGCCATTTTTCAAGCTGTAGACCCCTTAAGCTATTCTCAAAGAATTGTGAGTAAAAGCCTATCCATTTAAAATACAGTGAAATGGTAAAAATAGAGTAGCTAAAAATAGACAAAGCCAGATAGAAACTTGTTCAGTTAAATAGAGAACATGCTAAAGAGAAGTAAGTCCTTCATCTGACACTGAAATCGTATTAGATTCACTGGTAAATGTGACTAATAGAAAACATTGCCCCGGCATGGAAGAAAATACCTCACGGGGCCCCACTTCCTTCCCTTCAATTATTTTTTATCCCACATGAAACCCCATGGCCCCTTCTTTACAGAACCTGAAGCTTTTTGTGACCACTGTTGCTGAAAGCCAATGGCATGATGTCTTAGCATTTTGAACCATTTTGTCTGTCCTGAAACACAGAAACTGCCAGTGAAGTTCTGCAATAGCCTTAACATAAATTTAAAAAGCAGTGATCCCACCTCAAACTTCTCCTTTTTGGTGAAAAACTTGGCATCTACTTTGCATCAGTGCTCCACCCAATGTCATTCTCGGGCTTCCAAATAATGCTAAATGTGGCCCTTAGCCACCAAAAGAGGGTCCATTCCTGCTCTGGATGGATTAGTATAGATGTGGTAGAGGGAGGTAACTCTTTATGTTTTTACTCACAACAAAAGGGTAAAGTACTGTGATCCAGGACCAGAAAATGCCTGTGAGGTAGGCTAGCTAATAGATGTTGACTGGTTCAAAATCATTCAGTGGCATGCATGGCCAAGTGAGGGTATCAATTTCTGTCCTCCCTGTTCAACTTTTGTACCTTAACCATTACAGCATAGAGTGTTTTCTGAGGGAAATCTTCATGTTGCGATATGAGAAAGGTTTGGCAGTTTTTTGGAGATGGCTGTGGCCCTCTTCAGATAAGCTGATGTCAGCCTTCCCAGGTAGACCAGGCAGGAAACACAACCTGATGAGCTCATTCTGCTTTATTGTAAGGCTACATTAACGGAATCTTGCAAGTCTGAGAGTACAAATCTCCCACTGTCTCCTTTACAGTCTGAGCAGTTAGAGAGGGTCCCTTCTGAGCCTTTTTTCTCCACCCAATATGCAGCTGTAGGCTATGTCCTCTCTTATCTAACCGTTCCCTAGGCATCATCTCTTTGCCCCATCTCTCAAGGTCTTTCTCACATACTGTTACAGCTGGTGTGCATGTGGACACATACTACCCATGTGTCCTCCTGTCAGTTCCCCTGACTATCATGCTTTGGGCTGTAACACAAAAGAAAGCATACATATATGCATGTAAGCATTCTCCATCCAGCTGGGAATCCCGGCTTCAGACTCAAATGAATGACTCTTCCCAAGTACATGTCTAGTTGCCTAGCCAGCCGCCCCCCCCCCCCGCCCCAGAAACTGGACATGTATGCCACAGAGGGCAAAAGCAGTGGGTCATCTGGCACTTAGTACTGGGAAAGTGTCTGTGATTCTTCTCCATTTTATTAACCAAAGATGAAGAATGTCTTTGTAGCTCTCATTACATACAATTCTAGTTTGCATATCACACCAGGATCCTCTGCAGGCATTTCTAAGGAATTTATATTGTACATGGAAAGAGAGAAGGACCAGAGATAAGTGTCCTTCTTCCCTCCTTGTTATTCTCCACAAAATAAGGAGGAATGCAATTTGAAACAGCACGGAGAATTTCCATAGAGGAAGGATGTTCTCTATGATGATCCATCACCCTCTGCGCATGGAGGATGGCAGACAGAGCAGAGTTAGTGCATTCATTCCTTCTCTTTTTGTGTTCACAATTTCCTTGCTTTAAAAATGCTTGGAGTGGGCTGAGACATTCAATATGTTCATATGACACTGGATTCCATTTATCACATCAAAGATGGCATAACTACTGTATAGCAATAATGTTTCTTTATGCTGTTCATAAAGTAGTCATTTTACACCTCTGAATATTTGATTTTTGGCACCATCACCATTTGAATCCTGGCAATATAAATGACATATCCTGAATTGCCTAGAAATGATTTGCAAATTACTCTGGAAATCTGCCACCTAAAGGTAGCTATCAAACCAAACATGGCCATCTGCTTCCTCATTTGCCTTTGATACCTTCTTTTGGCTTTCTGGTTCATTGCTTCTATTGTCCCTAATACCAAATTTGAGGAAAGAATAATCTGTAATACTGAGCCAAGTGAGTTCGTGTGTTTGAGTAGTTTGAGGCTGTTTGTTGTGGATTTTCTGCTTGATTGTTCTAGAGCAGTGATTCTCAACCTCAGTGGCTTTAAGCTGGGTGGACTTCAACTCCCAGAATTCTGGGAGTTGAAGTCCACCCATCTTAAAGCTGATGAGGTTGAGAAACACTGCTCTAGGGACTGTTTGGTAATCATCACTGTTTAGCCTCTTGCTTTGCTTCCTTCCTGACAGATTAACTTCCGGTGCAAGCCAACTTTTCGAGAAGGCAGCTCCAGATCTCCAAGAGAGGTGAGTGGCAGGACAGTGATTATGCCAGTGCTAATGCTTTTGTCCCTGAATGCTACATGTAGCCTTACCTAAATGACATTCATCATTGAGGAGGCTGCTGAGTGTCCAGTAGGCCTGTGCAAGATGGCTTTTGTCTCAATAAAGTTCTCTGTGCTGTGAATGCAAAATGAGTTTTTTCACTAAGGCAAAAAGGAGACACATTGAACTCAGCCCGCATGATTTTGCGCATTATGCAAATGTAGAAAATAGGTTAATTTAGTAATCAGATTAGGGGTGTTGTGTGAATAGAGGCATGGGGTCTATTTAGCTTTAATAACTGGGGAGGACTGGAAAGTAAACATTTCACAGAAGTAACTAGAATGGATAAGAATGGGAGTTTTGATCTCACACGTCTAAAAGGCATCAGATTTCAAAAGATTACACTAGAAAAACATATGGCCTAGACCCAGCCTAAAAATCATAACGGCTTTGAGAGATACTACAACTGGAAAACTAAACATCCAGGCTTTAACCAGTTCTTTTCAACCTCATGGGAATTTTCCATCTAAAAGGTCTCCCTGTGTGCCTCAGAACTTCTTATGAGGTTTGACACCTTCACTTATCATGCATGATTACCTCTGGCAATGCGAGGGAATGTGTTTCCTCTCTTATATGTGAGTTGGTCAAGACTTTACGTATAATTTAGCTTGGTGTGTATGTTTAATTAATTCTATTCCTTTCTTGTGCTTCCCCCCTCTACAGAATTTCGTTCGACATCACTGGGTTCACAGAAGGCGACAGGAAGGAAAATGTAAACAGTGTGGAAAGGTAGAAATAAAGCCATCAAAATCTGTAAAAAAAAAAAAAGTAATTATAAGTTCTCATCTCCAGGTGTCTCTTCCTCCAGCAGCATAGCAGGTCTCTTCAGAGCTTTTTCTGTTCTGCTTTTTCTGTTTGTTTGTTTTCCTGTTCAGATATTAAAATTGAAGCCTGTAGAATGTACCTTAGATTCTGACTTCACTTTACTTCTGCTATTCCTCCCCTCCCCACCAAATTTTGAAGTGTAGCCTCTGGCTGCTAGATACTTACCTCTGCTGCAGCTGTTACCTGGGCTGTATATATCCAGATGACCATCAGATGACAGCAAAGTTAGATTTTATATTTTTCTATGCCTCCTTTCTGCTATCTATTGGCTGTTCAGATGTTTGCAGCCCAGGCATATTAGCCTTGCCGTAGCGCAAAGATACTGTTTGGCTCACTCAAGAATTTTATTTGGTTCAAGATTCGGAAATTTAAGTAACATCTTAACCTCTGACAGTACCTGAGCAGTCTGATATTCAAAAACATCATTAATTTGGGACTTTTAAAAACTTCTTCCATGTACAATTCATATTTAATGCTCCTTGTAGCTCCAGTTCTCAGTTTAGCAAATCTGAAAAAAGCAATTTGTCAGACCTGTGGAAAAGAATAAGAGCTCTATTATCTCCCAGCAACATATTTTATTTTCCACATCATTCATTCCTCTCAGTCATTTTTTAAATTATTACTTTTCTTAGAAACTAGATAATTTCACCATCTTTCTCCCACTCTTAAAAAAAAGCCTGAATCTCTGATCTTTCAACATGTACCAATTATATAGCTGATGCAGTTTCTGAAATGTGGCTGTTCATTGAATTCCTAAAAAAACCAAATTTCTGCGTTAATATATATTAAAAAGCGAAGTACTAACAGCAGGAGATAATAGATTGTGCTCAACATGAGGGACAACTGTTAGAAGCTGTAGATGCAGATCCCAAAGCATTCACTGTGTGTATGAAGTCCAAGACTGAAAACAACAACACAACATTACTACTTGTTGTAGCATGGCCAGCATTGGAAGGTGGTAGATTTGGTCATTTATCAGAGATCCTGAAACAATGGAGGGGATGCTCCTAACAGAGCCACCATGCCCAGTTTGTACTAAGGCTTCTGGCTCTACCTGACCATTCTAGTTTCCTCATCCCACTTCTTCTGGATTAAGGTTGCTAATTGGGATACCTTCCTTGAAGGCCTATAGAATCACGGCATTGGCACTGAGTTAATCAACAGTAGGCACGGTTTGAGAACTGCCTGTTTTAGATTCCTTGGTTATTTCTTTCTGGCAAGGGATTTGGATGGAGCCATTTGAATTATGAGCGGTAAATGAGAGGTTTTGCACTGTGTTCTGGATGGAAGCATGGAAACATATAATGGTCCATTGGGTTCTTATATAAAGAGTTACTTACATGTCCATTGTGTAATCTCACAGTATTCTGTTTATTTATATAAGAGATTTATAAAGCTGCTCCTTTCATAATTTGTGACTTTGGGTGGCATACAACAATAAAAATTAATAAATAAAAATTTAGAGAGGAAGAAATACTATACAAAACCAAAGTAAGCAAACAAAAACATCTAATCCACACATAATTGAGGCTGGCAATACTAGCATACACCCTCATCATAGAATAGTCTCATCTGCCATCCCAGTCCAGTGCATGGGAGAAAAGTCAGGTCTTTGTGGTCTGCAGAAGGCCAATAGGGTCAGTGCCATCTGAAACTTGGATGGGAGCTTGTTCCAAAGGGTAGCTGCACATAACAGAGAAAGCACATCTCCTAAGCCCCTTTAGATGGCATTGCTTCAAAGAAGGAAACTTTGGAGCCTGCCTACCCTGTGTAAGCTTGTGGGATAGGCAGAGACAACTGGAGAGAGGTGGTCCCATGAGTAATCTGGTCTTTGCAAAGTTGTGCAAAGGCCCTCCTGAGCATGGCTGCTGTCTGCTCCTCAAACAGGAGCCATAAGGACACTGATGATACTTGGTCACACTGAGTGGCTTCATCACTGGTCTTCCCATTCTCAATCCCTTGAGCCAATCTAGAAGGATACCATGGTTGATGGTATTGAAGGCTTCTGAGAGATGAAGCAGGACCAGGAGGAATGCAATTCCACATCTTGAACCTACTCTAGAACATAAAAAAACACAACCAGTGTTATCTCAGTACTGTGTCCTGGTTTAAATCTGACTGGTCTTTCAAAGCTGCAGTTTGACCACATTCTCAACAAACTTCTGTAAAAAAGAGAAGGCTGGAGACTTGACAACAATTGTCCAGTTCTGTTAGATTCAGCAGAGGAGGGGCTGAACCACTGACTCTTTCAGAGTTGATGGAATTGCTCCCTCTCTGTTTCAAGCTGGAAGGGTTGGAACATATATAACAGTCTGTTGGTTTCCTATATAAGGAATTACTTATGTGTCCACTAAGTATCTCAGTACTGTTGAAAAAGTTAACTAGTTGATGTATTGGTCTATATCAGCTCTAGGCTCAGGTTGATAAAATATAGAATGTTATTGGAATTCTGATAGAACTTTGCCAGAGCTTTTTGAGATGAGTTTAGAAAGTAAAGATATCATCAGTGAACACAACTCCAACTCCAGCAGCTGTCATATATTATGTGGCTATTAGAGTTATGTGTTAGCTATCAACAGCCTCAGTTATACAGTATTTGGGAAAAATATGTGAAATGTTAATTGGTGATGCAACAAACTCTTGTCATTTCAGGGATTTCAACAAAAATTCTCCTTTCACAGTAAAGAAATTGTGGCTATCAGCTGTTCATGGTGCAAGCAAGCGGTAAGTCATTTTCACAATGTGACTATGCAAACATCAGCATGGCTTTGATGCTGTGATTTCACACATAGCATCCCCCATAAATGTGTAGAGTCAATTTTGCTGCTTATTCCCCATTCCCTTCCTCTTTTTTTTTTTAATCCGTTCAATTGTGACCAATTCTCAGAGACTGCTTGGACAAGTCCCTGCAGTTTTCTTGGCAAGGTTTTTCAGAAGTGGTTTGCCATTGCCTCCTTCCTAGGGCTGAGAGGAGTGACTGGCCCAAGGTCACCCAGCTGGCTTTGTGCCTAAGGTGGGGCTAGAACTCATGGTCTCCTGGTTTCTAGCCTGATGCCTTAACCTCTACACCAAACTGGCTCTCCCTTCCTCTTATGTGCTTACTATATTGACAAAGTTCTTTTAATTAGGAACCCATCATTCTCCCCAAAATATGCCAAAAAAGAAAGGTTGCCTTTCTTTTCTTGCACTCATCATTCTAATAAAAGATGACTTTCCTTTGTGATCTTATTTCTCCACCACTTATTTTGTTAAAGGGTCACTTCCAAAAGACTATGCAAAAACTCGCAGCAGAGTCACAAAAGGAGGATCACACCATATTTAGTCACATCAACAGAAGACTATGATGAATTTAACCTTGTTCTTTTAAACTTCTAAACAAACCTTATTTCTCCACTTTTGAGTAATAATTATAGATATACACATAAATATAGTTTTAATATTACAGAATTTTAAGCAATTATTGTATTTCAATTTCTGTAGGTAATATAGAAAGACAATGGCAAGCACAATTTGGTGGGATACAGTCTTCATCTATCACCCCACACCTTCATTGAGCACCCCAATTGTTCCTTCCCATTTGCTAAATAGAAATACCTAAATTTTCTAAATAAGTTTTAGGGCCTTCTGTACCTGGGAATTTGTCATCTTTGGTGCTGGATGGGTTGCACTGCCCCAAACAGACCCAGTGCCCAAATTGAAGAGCAGGTGGCAATTGTGGCCAGGAGGGCCTTTGCACAGCTTTGTGTTATGCGACAGTTGCTCCCATTCCTGGATCGGGAGGCTCTACTCTCAGTCATTCATGCCCTAGTCACCTCCTGAATGGATTACTAGAATGCACTCTACATGGGGCTACCATTGAAGGGTATCTGGAAGTTCAGCTGGTGTAAAATGCAGCAGCACAGGCAGTGATGTGTCCTCCAAGATCTGCACATGTTACACCTCTGCTCCATGAGTTGCATCGGTTGCCAGTTTGCTTCCAGGTCCAATTCAAGTTGTTGGTTGTAACCTTTAAAGCCCTACATGGCATGCGACTGGGATATTTGAGGGACTGCCTCTCCCTGGTTTACATCTACCAATCCCATCAGGTCTGGCAGGAGAGGCATATTACGGGTCCTGTTGGCTAGAGAATGCCATTGGGTGGGACCCCTAGGAAGAAAGCCTTTTTTGCTGTAGCTCCTGTTCTGTGGAACATCACACCTCTGAGGTGATGTTGGCTCCACCCTGTTGGCCTTCAGGAAGGCCCTTAAAACATGGCTTTGTCAACTAGCTTGGGCATGCCATGGTAGAGTGAAGCCTGTTTGATGGTTCTATGACAGTTAATGGAATGTGCCCCCTATATGTTTTCCTGCCATTTTGTTTTTTTTATTTGTTTTTATCTTGTTTTGTTTTAATTTAAATTGGTGGTTTTAATGGTTTTATATGTTTTTGATTGTTACTATGTACACTGCCCTACGAATGCGAGCAAATAAATAAATAAATAAAAAATCGGGGTGGCCACCAGCTGCCCCCTCTTGCCAGAAATTATCTTGCTGTCCTCACTTGTTATGGAGGATCTTGTCTTGTCTCCAGGGTTCAAGGAAGAGGCAGCTGCCAGTGTGGTCGACTTGTGAACATGAAACGAGAAGACACAATTTTCTTGAGATCCTTAGGCATCAATATATCTTGGGTTGGCTGTGCACTTGTTTGGGGAATATAAAAAGGGAAAGAGGCTTGTGGGATATCTTATGGTTAAGTTAGTTGTGCCCAGAGTGATCTGGGCTGAAAGAAAAGAATGCAAAGCCACATAAATGGCAGTGAAGGAGAAGGATTCCACATCTCTTCTCCATGTCCTTCTTTTCATATAGACCTCCCTCCCCCAATACAGAACATGTTCTTTGTGAACAGAGCAGTTTTAAAGATATGTATGCTTGCCTTCTTTGGGCTTAAAATGCTGCAGAGCAATGGAAAAGGAGGACTGGAACATGTCTTTTTCCTAATGCTGATGGTTTTTTTTTTGTTCTCACCTTTGCCCTTCTCTATGCCGTCTTCATTTCACAGACACCTCTGCTTTTCTTTCCTCTAGTTTCACAATAAAGTCACCTGCTTCCTGCTGCAGCACATTGAGGAGCCATGTTCCCTTGGGGCCCATGCTGCTGTTATTGTCCCTCCCACCTGGATCATTAAGGTGAAGAAGCCTCAGGTAACAGCATGCTTCTGTCTGTTCTGACAGCGTGGATCAGGTCACCTGGCTTAAGACTGCTAATATTCCTGGGGGGAAAAAAGCATGCTATGCTGCCCTTGGCTACCACAGCTATACCCCTAATTGCCATAAGACATTGTCTTTCCTTTCCAGTTAGTTTTTCTAAAACTTTATTTTATGGTACTATTTTAAACCTGGGAGAATAAAATGTTAGACCTTGGGGATTGTGGTCAAAGGAACCATTTTTGCCTTCCAGGAAGTAGTTTAAATATACATGTGGGAAGTAGGATTAGGGTTGTTAAACTACCACCTCAGGAATCCAGGGAAACTCTTTCCTGTTGAGATCTCAGCTGAAAACAGATTTCCAGGTTCAGCCATCCAGCAGTGGGTATAGCCAGAAGCAAAAACATGTATAACCAAAGCCCATAGGAAATACGGTTGAAGTCAAATGAACAGGCTTTTCAAACTGGACAGTTTGGCAAGGGGCCAAGGTTCATGTAAGGCTAGTCTAAGTTTTCCAGGTAATTCTTGGTCTGCTTTAATGAGGCAGTTGCTGAACTCCTGGTTTGTTCCTCCACAAGTCTCTTGATTCAGTCTGTTTGCTCGGTTGAACATTTTCCCCCCCAAGCTGGAGAATGTGGAGAAGGGATATGCCATGAAATGTGGTATCAGAAGTCACATCCTCACTTACTGCCTTGGAATTTTGGATGTTGTTACCAGTTAATATGCTTGCAACCTATAGAGAATTTATCTTTTATGAGTTGGGTTGCCAATGGCAGTTTCATCATTGAGAGCAGGTAACTTTATTGTCTTAGGAAAATTATATAGTGCAACAGAACAACAAAGAATCATTCATAATTTTTAACAGACTATATTGTTCAATGAACCTTTGGGACAACATATATACTGTACTTCCTTTTTAAACTTCTATAGTTAGATAATAAAAAAAATATTCAAAGCTGATTTTAGGTTTTTTTTGGTTTTCTTTTTTAAAAAGCTTTGCTGCATAGAGATATCTGCAAGGCACAATGTCTTCTTTTGGAATTGCTGTACTGTGATAAATTCCTTCCCTTTTCATAGCAAATGGTACCTTGGTGATTTGAACTATATTGAGTTCTCTCTGTTATGAATAGGTGGAGTGGAGAATAGTGTCCATGTGTTCAGATAAAGTATGAAAGGGATTGTTGTGTGGACTCCAGGCTTTCTGTTAAATGCATGGATGAATGGGGGACATTGAGCCAGTAGGGGTAGGTGGGTCTCTCCTTCAGAAGGAAGAAGCAAATGATCTCTTCACTGGAATATATAATTTTTGGAGATGATCTGCAACAGTGTCCAAAGTAAAATAAAAAAACAGAAAAATAAACATACAGCAAGCCAAGAACAGAACAATGGAGATTTTTTGTGCTTGAACTGGGATTCTTGTGATAGATTCTTTGAAATGTGTCCTCAATGAGGATTGATATGATCATTAGAATTTTTATTAGGAGAGGAATTTGGCTTCACAATCCTGTTATAAAGAACCCTGTGCTAAGATGTGCCTGCAGTTTCTCAGAAGTTCTCTTCCCCTGCAAAGGAAGCATTGGTTTTTTATCTTATTCTAAGGGTGCATGAGCATTTCTCATGTTTTTGAGCTTATTTTATAGTTGGAGATGGCAGAAGATGCTAATACTTGGGTTATTTTTGTACCATATCTTTCCGTGACTTTGAAGCCTGCCTGGCTGCCCACACATATGAAAGCCTCATGGGAAGTGTTCCTGCATGCTGTCTTCCTTTGGGATTTAATAGAAACATGGGAATCCGAGAAGGCTGCACAGTGCTGGGGAGCTGATTCTAAAAAGGAAGACAAAACACTTGGCCATCTTCTAACTGAAGAAGGCAATACACTCCACCCATGAGAATATCACTGAAACCATCTTCTCCTTTGAAAGGAATTGCCAATTCCCTTCCGTCAAATTAGATGAGGTGGAGAAAAATGAAGGAATACTTCATTCTGTATGGAACCATTAGAAACAATGTAAGTCACCTGCATAGAAATGCAGGAATGTAGTCATGCATGCCAGAGGCATCCATTCTTTTGATTAAAAGGGGGAACATGACTCTTTGTGGATAACAGTGCTGTATTTATCATTAGGTGTAAAATAATAACTTTAAACAATATTCCTCTGCCACATTGCTTTCATAGAATTATAATATTGAAGGTGGACATTTAGGCTGTCATCCAACCCCTACTCAGTGCAGAAATACAATTAAAGCATTCTCAAGAGATGGTTATTAAGCAACTGCTTGAACAAATCCAGTGAAGTGGAGCCCTACATTTCTCTAGATAATTGGTTCCACTGTCAAACTACTTGTACTTTCTGGAAGTTTCTTCTAACATTCAGATGGAGTCTGTTTTCCCATAACTTAAATCCATTATTCTGTGTTCTGCACTCAGAAGACAGGTCTTCACCTTCCTTTCAAAAATTTGACAAGTGCTATCATATCCCCTCTCAGTCATTGTTTCTCAAGGCTAAAGATACTCAGTTCCTTCAATCTTTCCTCACAGGACCAATATTTTCAGTTTCTTTGAATCCTTCTTAAAGTATCATGCTTTGATCCTGAATATTTGCAAAAACAAGCTCTTGAGCTATTCATCTATTGGGATAGCTTGCATTATTCCTTTGTAGTATAACAGAAGTGCTTTTCTTAAATTTTTGTTATACTTCCAAGGAATTTCGACAAGGAAAAAATGGTTTTGTGACTTGGTACACAATCAGTCCAAGGGAAACATGCATCTTGCATTCTGGAATTTTCAGGGACTCGGTATTGAGTGGAACAGAATGCAGTGCCCATAGTTCCTCTGCATACAGAGTAGGGGAAATGATTTGGCACATACACACCACAGATCTCAGATGGTTAAAAAAAACCTTAAACCCCCTTTTTTTTGGTTATTACTTTAAAAAATATGATGAAATTAAATTAAATGTTAGGTGTAATCCAGCTAGCTCCACATTGAGAGAATGTCTCTGGTAAGATCTAAGTGACCAAGAGTTAGCTTTTCTTTGAAATTTTTCAAACTTATATAAAGAAGGATATCTTATAAGTCATGACTTAGGTAATGCTTGCATAAGGACACACCTCTGACAGCCATTGCCCACATTATGTATCAGCAAATATGGATTATTTTGATTGAGTTTTTGAACAGGAACTTTATTTTTCTTAAGCCAACCTGTTTGATGCATGTATTTGCAAACAAAAGTGCAAAATTCATTGCCGTTTTTTTTACTGTACAGGTGGTCCTCGTTTAACAAGCACTCGTTCAGCGACCGTTCAAACTTGCAACAGCACTGAACAAGTGGTAGTTACGACCAGTCCTCAAAGTTCTGGCCAGTGCAGCACCCCCACGGTCACATGATCACAATCTGGATGCTTGGCAACTGGCCCAGATTTCTGATTGTCACAGAGTTCCACAGTCACATGATTGTGATTTGCGGCCTTCCCTGCCAGCTTCCCACAAGCAAAGTCAATAGGGAAGCCAGCAGGAAGTCAGAAGTCATGATCACGTGAGGTGTAATGTAATGTGAGAATGACCATGGAAGATGGGTGGAAGAGACGCTGCCTAGGGAACAATCAGATAAAATGGGGAGAAGCCCACAACTGAGTAACAGACAGAGAAAGAAACTTAGAAAGGATCTTGGCAGGCAGTAAAAAGGGACAGTGGGAGATTTGTACTTTCAGACTTGCAAGATTCTGTTAATGTAGCCTAACAATAAAATGAAAGTAGCTTGTCTGGTCATGTTTCCTGTCTGGTTTACTTGAGAGGGCTGACATGAGGCCCTTGCTAACAACCCTTGTGGTTCTCGGTTAACGATGGTAACTGAGGACTGCTGGAATTGCTGTTGCTAAGCAGCACAGTCACGTGATGTTGTGCTTTATGACCACATCACTTAGCAATGGAAATTCCAGTCCCAATTACTGTCATTAATTGAGGATTACCTGTACACTTCAAATCAATAGTGTGCAAATCAGCTCCGAAAATGTTTAGCATTATCTTTAGGAAGTGCGATGTCATGTGCCAACCAATATGAGACAGGAGGACATACCTAACTTACTAATAGTTAATTACCCTTCTGGTTAATGCCATTGGTTTAAAAATAAGAAGCAGAAGAAAGGGCCCCCAGAGCACAGCTGGCTTTATCTTGTTCTCCTTAACCTTTTTATATAGGTGGTCTCCACACCAGGAGACGAACCTGATTGGGCGGGAGACTGGAGCCCCGGATGGAAAACGGGCGTCTCCTACCTGAATTGGGAGGGTTGGCAGGTACAGCATGTGCTCTTATGTGAGTCTATGGGAGCATCCGGTTTTCTTCTTCCTCACAGCATTGGAAGTCTCCGGTTCTGAAAGTACCAGTCTGGTCTTAGTGTGTGGCTTTCTCCATAACAGTGATGTGAAAATGTAAAGCATGAGACGCATGTCTTTTCAGCTCATGCATGTGTGCCAGGTGGTGTATCATTCTCCAAAGGTATTGTCACAAAGGTGTTTCTTATAGGGAGGTCTTCTGTCTGGCATAACTGTTTTTAAATCTCCTCCTTCTCTTCTTAAAAATAACAACAACAGAATTCACTGAAAAATTCGACCAGGCGGAAGAAAAGAACATCTTTTAAAAGGAAAGCCAGTAAAAGAGGCAATGAGGTAAAAGTCTTTCAAACAATTTATTATGATGATTATTTAGGGGAAAAAATAATCATAACAAAGCATCTGATCCAATCTGATCCCTTTAAGTTATGCTAGGTTACATCTCCCATTATATTCTAGAAGCATGTTATATTAATGCTAAATATAATGTATATTTAGAGAATAATAATTACCTCCCTCCTCCCGCCCCCACTCCCATCCCAAACACAGTTCATAGTCCCTGCTTTGGTGAAATTGCATAGACAGCTATCTGTGGAGACTCCTGTCCTTTTCGTTCAGGACATTTGAGTTGAATTTTACAAAGAGGTAGAATGGGGTTAACCATCTCTCACTGATACCTTCCTCATCAAATTGATTTCCTGGGGGGAAAGTCACATTCTGAGCCTTTACGATGACTTATTCTTTTCTTAATAAGAAGTAGTTTGGGCATTTTATGGCTGGTGATTCTGTACCACTAATTAAAGTGCCTACTGCAGCCTTCTGCTGATGCTTTCCTTTTCCTTTCTCTAGGAGAACAAAGGCCGACCTTTTGTGATTAAGCCTATCTCTTCCCCTCTCATGAAACCCTTGCTTGTATTTGTGAATCCGAAAAGTGGAGGGAATCAGGTAAACATGGGACACCAAATACAAGGACTTTCCCCATGTTCTTGTACCAAAGGAAGGGATCCAGAATGTCTCGATCTCAGAAAAAGTTGCCTATAACTTGATGGAAGAGTTAGGGGTTGGAAGTAGTCTTGGAAATAAGAGTTCTCTTAATATGACACTAGTGAATTATTTCATTGTGCATTTTTTCATCCTAAAATTGAGATACATGAATTGTATTTTGGAGAAGTTGATAGTTTTCTTTTTCTTTCTTTACAGGGTACTAAAGTGCTCCAAATGTTTATGTGGTACTTGAATCCACGTCAGGTCTTTGACCTCTCTCAGGAAGGACCAAAAGATGCGTAAGTTCTGAGGTGTTTAGTGGGACCTGTCTTTCCTTCCTTGTTTTTATGTGGGGCACAACCATCTTAGACACATGCGGGGAGTAGGGGGGAATTTTAATTTTTTCCTCTTGGCCACAATCCTGGAAAACTGCCACTTTTTTCAAGTGGCAATTTTCAGTTTAAAGAAAGTCTCCAATGGCATTTGCAATGCAATGCAATGCAATGCAAAAATAAAATAAAATAAAATAACATATCCAAATAATTGTGGCAGTTGTGGGTAGAGCTATGCTCCATTTTCCAAGAGTCATGATCCCAAATCTGGTCAGGTTTCAACTCCTGGGGAATTCTGAGAGTTGAAGTCCACACATCTTAAAATTGCTGAGGTTGAGAGAGACTGCTTAGGGTGATCCCAGGATGATAAGCAAAGTCAGATCTGGTCAATACTTGGATGGGAGGTTATCAGGAAATCTTAGACTGGGAAGTTAAAAGTAATCCTAAAAGAATGCAATAGCTTGCAACTTCTGTGTTGTTGCCAATAAAATTACATAGATGTTTCAATGACACCGAATACTATTTGAAGGAAACAATCTTTTAAATGTCTACTCTATAAATTCCTATATAGCATATTTTTAATGCCACAAGGTGGCACTCTTGGATATTGTCTAACTTTCATCTGATGTGCCTGTATTCCTGGTATTTTCAAAAGTCTTGTTTTTTTTAAAATGTTTTTAACTATGTATATAAGTGACAAATAGGGTTGACATAACCAAGGAAATTGCAAGCAGATACTGAGCCAAGTTTCAGGAAGCAACAAAACCACACAGAAAATTGTTGCCGTTTTTGCCTAAGCATCAGACTACAATTTGTTATTTCTGGGATAACATTCTACCAGCCAATTTGCATAACTGCTTTAAACCGATCAACTGTTTCTCGACATAGTGTAAAATGTGTGTTTTAGGCTGCTAACTGGTAGTCAGCCTCAAAATTCCTTTATTCCAATTTTGTTGTTTATTTGTTTATTTATTTGCTGTTTATTTTTATTACTCCAATACAGGGGGAAAACATCTGCACCAATTTCCAACTGTTTTCCAGACTCACTTGCAGTTGGTGGCTTTAACTTTTAAAGTCCTAAATATTTTAGAGTTCAGCTAACTACTGGCATACCTGTTTCTGGAAGGCCTTTCTTTTTAATGATTTGAATCAGAATGGCTTTTCTGAGAAATGTGACCATTTGATGACTTTTACAAAGACTTCTGTAAAATGTGCATTGCCTTCCTCACTGTATCTGATTTTAGAAAAGAGATTGGCTTTAGAACATTGGCTGTGCCTGAAGCAAGGGGTTGGCATGGCAAAATCAACGTCTGCTTCTTGTACGAGTCCACTTTTCTTTCTGTCCCTGATAATAAATGCTTGACTTGCATACCTTCATCATACAGAGGCATTTTTAAAACCTGTCTTCATTATCAAAAACTTTCGCCCTCTCTTTTCTTCCACTAGGCTTGAGTTGTACAGAAAAATGCCAAACCTGCGAATCCTGGCCTGTGGTGGGGATGGAACAGTAAGGCCGTTCATTTTTCATTAGCTTGCTTTTTTAACAGTAGTAGGTAACAGCAGTGACTGTTGGCGAAATTACTAAAATAAAATAGCTTTTAACTGTTTTTAATTGGTTTTAATGGTTGAATTTTGTGATCATTAGCTTGTGTTTTAATTGTGTATGCTACCCAGAGTCACATGCAAGTATATACAGTACAAATTCAATCAATCAATCAATCAATCAATCAAATCTTGCAAGATATGGTAATCTAGCAAAGCTATCCATCCATCCATCCATCCATCCATCCATCCACCCCATCATGGGAAATAACAGAATAGTGCCCACCACCTGAAAAAGTTGTCAACTGTGTACCTTAGGATTTGAAGAATGAAGCTTTGGCCCTAACTAGTTCAGCATCACATATAAAATCTTTTAATCTCAAACATAATGTATTTTAATAAGGGTTGATCATGCATTCACTCCATGCACATATGCATGTCCAACATTTGACTTTTGAAGAACCGAGTATTGATTGTTTCCTTTGTGAATAGCTTTAGTGGTGATGGGTGACCTGAAGTGCATAGTGTTTTGGTCTTGTTTGGAACAATTTAAAAATTTGTTCATGTTTTTTTAATCTCTGCCATGTTCTATTCATACAAGCAAACTATGCTGCAGTGGTCAGGTGTTCATCATGACAGCATGAAGAACAGTGTGCAGAGCTGAAGTCTGCAAGAATCAAACAATGCCCATGCATGTGTGCTCTCAGAATCCTATGAATGCTTGCTGTTTAGTTTTATTCTTCCTTTTTTTCCACATATGGCTTTCTAAGGTATATCTCTGGAAGACTGGGCTCATCTGTTTAATGGATTTTGGGCTAATCTATGTCATGAGCTGGATTTATTGCTTTTAATACCTTTTCCCTTGCATTTCTCATTTTGAGCTAATGGGGGCAGTACCCCCTCATTAATATGAGCAATGCCTGATTTATCTTTCTTGAGATTATATTCGAAGGAAATTAATGTCATGTTGTTCCAAAAGCCATTACATTTAGAAATGAAAATCTTGTTCAAATGGATCTAGTGAATATTCAGTGAGACCAGATATTGCTTTGCAGTATTGAAAGGAGACAGAAAGGAGAAGCTTTTTCTAGTGTCCCTGTTCAGAATTAACCTTTTTCTGATGATTGATGGAATATTGTAAGTCCAAATTCTTTCTACCCTCCGATCTTTCCATTGAGCTTCACAACAAAGCAGATGGTATCCTACTCAAACCCTAAATATCATGCTGAGGAATGAAGTCTCTATGAGATATTTTATTATGACTTCTAACACACATAAGAATGTAATTTCCTAAAATGCATGCAAGAGCAAAACTTAGAACTCCCCAAGTTTTATTTATCCTAAAACAACTCTAAGTGGGGAGATTCATTTATATTGGTGCTGTCCACATAATTTTCAATGGAGGGTATCTCACTGTTCGTTCTCAGCAGTTCTCCAGCTTAAATGTTCTTCCTTTGACTGACATGAACTGGGGGTTGGGGGGAGGGAGGGGAAAGGGGGAAAATACAAGTACACATTTATTTACATCTATATGCTTTTCCCTTGGAGATGACGGAAGCGGTATCTGTGTGCATTGTTCAGTTATACTTTATTTCCTATCATTCTCAAAGAAGGCTAGCTATAGCTAGTCTAATGTAGCTCATCTCTTTGCAGACTTCTACTGGTCATTCAGATTTTTTCGGTGCAGATATGGTAGTCCTACGCTCTATGTGTAATTCCCTCATTTATCTACTTTCATCAGCCTCCATGTTCTAAGTCTTCCTCATCAATCTCTAAGAACCACACATTGGCAGGAATAAACAGCACTGCTTAGAATACCAGCCATAAACTCACTAATCTAGTTAGATTCATCTAACGTTTGACATTTATTTCCATTCCTGTAATTGTTGATGCTTAGGTTGGTTGGATCCTCTCCATTCTGGATGAGTTGCAGCTGAATCCCCAGCCTCCTGTGGCTGTGCTTCCACTTGGCACTGGGAATGATCTTGCTCGCACTCTTAACTGGGGAGGGGTAAGTTGAAGACAGGTCTGACCAGCGGTCATTTCAATTTTTGTTGGAATTGAAGGAGGCTTAAGCAGTGGAAGGAAAATATTATAAAACTATTCTTCTAATTGGTGCATTTTTTTCCTTGTATTGAGTAGACAGTTTCTAATTCAACTTTCCCCTTTCTTCTTTTTCTTTTTTCCATTAAATGAAATAAACACAACCATGGCATGGCCAGTTGGCTAGCTGACCCTGAGAACTGGGCTTATTATTAGCCAGTTTCACATCATTCCCAATATAAACTAATATTCATAAAATTTTAGGCATAATATTTTCTGCATTTCTTGTGCACTGTCTTGTCCATGTAACAGTGATGGGAATCATAAAGATAATAAACTGTTTTTGAATAAATACTGATGAATATCCTATAATCTAATCAATACATCATTCATGGAGGCAAAATATTGGTTATTCACATCTGCCTGTTGTCTGTCCTACCTTCAGGGATATACTGATGAACCGGTTGCGAAAATTCTCTGCCATGTAGAAGATGGGGCCATTGTTCAATTAGATCGTTGGAATCTTCAAGTGGAGAGAAACCCTGATTTGCCCCCAAATGAACTTGAAGATGGAGCACAGAAGGTTAGTGTGAGATCTTTCTCCATGAAGTATATTAGAATTGTGAGATCAGAGATCATGCAGAGTGGCTGGGGAATGTTTCTAGACATGGAATCCTACTATTTGTTTAGTTTTCACCAGCTTCTGTTTATTTGCTCAACTATTTTGGCTATTTATTGTTTCCAGACCTGTCAATAATTAGCCAGGAAGCATAAAATAAAACTCACCCATTAGTGAAAGTGTATAATAGTATGTGAGAAAGACATTGAGAAACAGGGAGAAGAGGGGCTGCCTAGGGAACAGTCAGATAAGAGAGGGCATAGCCTGCAGCTGCATAATGGATGGAGAAAGAGGCTCAGAAAGGACCCTCCCTAACTTCTCAGGCTGTAAAGGAGACAGTGGGAGATTTATTTATTCAGACTTGCAAGATTCCGTTAATGTAGCCTTACAATAAAATAGAATTAGCTCATCTGGTTGTGTTTCCTGTCTGGTCTACCTGGGAAGGCTGACATAAATCCTGTGGGCTATGCCCTCTCTTATCTGACTGTTCCCTAGGCAGCATCTCTTCACCCCTTTTCTCAAGGTCTTTCTCAGATACCATTACAAAGTGTAAGGAGTCCTCTTTATGCAAATCACCTATACATCTACTAACAATTCCAATC
This sequence comes from Candoia aspera, assembly GCF_035149785.1. Lineage (NCBI taxonomy): Eukaryota > Metazoa > Chordata > Lepidosauria > Squamata > Candoiidae > Candoia > Candoia aspera. Next base: position 19,906,146 of record NC_086159.1, on the reverse strand, counting down.
TACATTATACTCCTTCTTAGATGAGTAGATAAAGGTGTTCCAAAATGACACATACCTGTATCTGAAATAACAAAGTCAATTTGCTGAGTGAGTCCTTGCAATTCTGTTTTCCTCTTCTATACTGCCGTTTGTATCAAGTTTCCTTCTTTGTTTCTGATCTCATTACTGCAGCTCCCCCTCAGTGTTTTCAATAATTACTTCAGCCTCGGATTTGATGCCCATGTCACGCTGGAATTCCATGAATCTCGAGGTGAGAGAGCTACAGTTATTTGTCTCAGAGTGTACGTCTAGGAAAAAAGATTGGATACACTTAACGTGTGTCCTAAAGGTGGCCGGTATGTCTTTAATGCCTGTGGAATGGGTAGAATTTTGCCAGCTGTGAAGTTACAATACAGAGTGGGAAAAAAGAGGGTGAAAACTATTCCTATTCTTAAGAAAATAATAGAAGAGTTAAGGAAAAGGGAGATACGTTGGCTTCTCTTCAGAGAGAGTATATGCTGTACTTCCGAATTGCTTGGTTATGCAAACAGTATCAGATATATCCAGGTCTGCCCCTTCTAGGAAGGCAGCATTTAAAGGATTATCATGTGCTATCATGTGCTGTAGATATTTAGCCAAATGATGTGTAAAATGTTATCTGATAACTTTTTGCCTATTGTGAAGGCTTCAACAAACAAAACACCCAAAATCATGGTCAAATCAACAACCACCGTTGTAGAGATGACTTACTTCCAGTCTAGAAAACAGATAAACATTTGGGATAACCTTGTCTAGCTGATCTTGGCTGATTTAGAAAGCTGAGCAAAACTGGATTTACAGACACAGTCATGGAATCCTAGATTAGTCTGGGAAATCCAACAACACTCAGAAGGAGACAATGGCAAACTATTTCTGTATTGTGCCAAAGATGTTTCCATGTAGTCATCTGGAGTCAGACTTGGCTTGAAGTTTGCTGTCTATCATTCCTGTCTGATTTCATTGAAAAATTCCGTACCTTGGAATGAAAGGATGTATCGTATATATTGATGTACACAAGGAGCATGTGTGGTTATTTCAGGAGCAATGTTGATATCTCAGGTAAAAATGTATCACACAAAAGCAATCTGTTTTTCTTCATCTGAGTACTCTGTTTTGCAATAGCATAATAAAATTCTGAACAGAATTACTGTAGAGAATAGAGGGAATGGCCTTGAAGGATAGGAGGAAAAACCACCATCAAGAAAATCAGATCAGATAAAAGATAAACGAAACCTGAGTCCAGGGCAGGACTGTAACCTGAGTAAACATCCCAGACAAGACCATCACTAGTTCTCATGAAGATAAAGGGAGGGAGTGGGGAAGCACATTCAGATTTGCAAGATTCTGTTACTATAGCTTGACAATAAAAGTAGTACTGACCTACATGACATTGGATTCCTATTCTGATCTACCTTGAAGACAAGCACTCATGAATGAATATTATGTCAGCCCTCTGGGGTAGATCAGATACCACGTACACCCAAAATTCCTTTTATTAGAATGGCTATATTAAGAGAATCTTGCCAAGTGTGAATGTACTTCCCCACCTCCCTCTTTTATCTTCTTGAGAATTAGGGGGGTGCCTACCTGAGTCATTTTCATAAAACTCTCTTCATATGGGCTTAAGCCATGTTTATCTGTTTGTTGCCTTGGTAACAAATCTTCCCTCTCTCTGTCAAAGTCTCTCTATACTCTCTACATATTATAACAACTGATCCCAAATCTTTTTCCTCTGGAAAAAAAATTAGATTTCACCCACCCAATCTGGGAATTATGGTAGTGGCAATCTACCACATTTGGAGGGCACCAGTTTGTCAAGAGCTGCATTATAGTACATGCTTGGATGATGGGAAAATACATTGATGATACCCAAACTGTTTAGAATCTGGATGATTTACTCCTATGGATTTGGAATATCAACCTTATTTGTCCTTGTTTTCATGCCCATCGTCAAACCCAATAGAAAAGATTTCTCTCCCCAGTCCCATTTTTCTTAACATGCCAGACTAAATAAAGGTCTGACTGCCTGATGGAAAGAGCTAATGCATTTTTTTTCCATGTTAAAATGGCTGCAAGCAGTAGGACTCGTAATGAAGGGTCATGGAAAGGCAAAGAAATGACAGGGTGACAGTAGCACTTTTTTCCCCATATGAACATGTGCTAGAATACTTGCCAAATATGCTTGCAGCTAAACATTTTGAATAATGATTTCTGAGTTAGCAGCTTTATTTAATAATGAAGTCATAATGCTTAATAAAGAATAAATGAATGTTATTCCGGAGATGTCAGTGTGTACATGCATATGCATATAAATAAACAGAGGAGAGAGAAAATACTTTGGCAAGAGCAAGCTGCATGTTTTTAAGTATTTGGTCAGAAAGATTTTACACAGCACCTATATTTTCTCTTGATGCTGTTCTGTTCTTCACACACCTCTGCTTTAACCTATGACACATAATGGGGGAAAATTATATTTTTTTGAGGTTTTGCTTTAGAATCCTTACTGCATATTGTATTTGGTTGATGGAGTGTCAATCACTTTTTTTTTTGGCAATCACTTTTTTTTTTTTTTGGCAACCTCAGATCTCCTACCTTCTGCCATTCCTTCATCTTTCCTGGCTCTTATGTTTAGCTTACAGGAGCTAAACTGCTAGTTCTTGTTCATTAAAATCCCACCTGTGACAAACTGTTTCTCTACTCCTGCCATTAGCTGAAGGTTGGGTATTCCAAAGGTTTGGGAAAGCTCCCTGTTTGTTGGTCAGCTGCCAGGTAATGCAAAGTCATAATTAACTGGGCCATTCAATATAAGCTAAAATATCTTCTATATAAATCAGGGGAGTGCTGCTTTTTCTGACTTGAGGATCAGAGATGTACTGTCCAAGAACTTTGCTCCAAAGACCAGGTGTAAGGTATGAAGCCGGTGAAGCAGGAACCAGCAATTCTCAGGCTAGGCAGAACTGTTACATCAGCATATATCAGGTGTCTTCCAAGGCCATCAAAGGAACAGCCAGGTATCCATTGGTTCAGAAAGGCAGGAAGGAAGACCCTGGAGTTTAAATTTTGGAACATAGATTGATACATAGGCTTTGACTTCCATATAGTGCAGTAGGTAAAGTTTCTATGTGTATGTGACTTCAGTCTTGTTTGCAGTAAAGAGAATAATCTTGCCAAGTTGAGTTCCTGAATGTAAGTGCCTGGAGAGCTGAGATTTATAGTCATGCCTGATGTGTGAAGCCTGATAGCAAGTGCAAACAGGACACTTAATAAATAAAATTGATTTGATTTACATTCAATTAAAATTAAACAAAATTGATATGATTGTTTTCTAATAATTTTATTTATTTATTTATTTATTTATCAAATTTATCACCACCCATCTCCTCCCACCAGGGGGACTCTGGGCGTAATAATGTTCTTCTGCCATATTAAACATTGTACTTTGGCAACAATTGGAGGTTTCTTGGTGCTGCATCTGCTTCTCCTATAAACTATGCAAGTCAAGAATTTTGCCTTAAAAACTTGGTAATTCAGTAATAGGTTAGTCTTCAAGATATTGTTATTCTTTCTCTCTTTTCTTAAGTAAATGCTCAATCTTCCTTGAATTACAGAAAGGCACTTCATTACTTAATTCAGATAACTTTTTTTTTACTGCCAGTTCATATCACCATTTGATTTATTGTTATTTCTTGAAAAAGTTAAGTGTGTAAAGCAAATGCAGTCTTTAATGGACTTTGTAAAGTCTTTTTAAATTCAGCTTTCGTTTTCTTCCTTCTCACAGAGGCAAATCCTGAAAAATTCAACAGCCGGTTTCGAAATAAAATGTTTTATGCTGGGGTGAGTTGATAGGTTTCTCTCTCCTCTTTTTTCTTTTCTTGAGCAATTGGCAATAAACAAATAGGCCAGTATTGTCCTATGTTAGAGCGAAGAACCACGCTGAGACGGTATCTCGGTCTCTAGTGTTTATTGAACTACTCTATAGACAGAAAATTCTTCCAAACTGAAAGACCGTGGGAAACCCACACAGATAAACCCACAACTCAAGGCGGGTCTGCTCTGAGTTTCTTTGAAGGAAGGTTCAAAGCCTCTAAACTACGCATGTGTTTTCCCCCCTGGATGGGGGCTCCCTCCTGCTCACCATCAGTACTCATGACAGGTACATCTCTAACAGCACAATCCTAGGCATATCTAATCAGAAAGAATGCCTATTGAGTTCAGTAAGACTTAAGGCCACTTATGTCTGCATATGGAACTATCGCTTCAAAGCTTTTGAAAGGAACAAGGTTTTGCATAGATGCTAAGGAAAAAAGCAACATTGGCTACTGTTCCTGTGGAAGTGTACTTTAGACGGGGAATCAGAAAGACTCTGTAGATACTGTAGGTTTTCATCTATCAGCTTCTGCCTAAATACTTCATGGTTTGATACCATTCTAAGCATACCCTAGATTGATCCTTGGCTACATGTAGATGGAGCTCAGACTCTGTGGCCAGCAGTCCCCAGAAAAATTAAGCCAAATGCCTGTGCTAAAAATAAGCTAAGGCATCCAGAAGCCAATTCTGCATTTTCCTGTCCATGTACTGGACTGATACAGAATAAAGAGGAGGAGAGGAGTATGAATTATCAGTGACAGAAACTGATCATCCTTCTGGTATATTTTGGTCTTATTTTCCATTCTGGGTTTTTATGTGTTCTAAATTAAGGGATTTTTTTAAAAAAACTACAACTGGGACTACTAAGAAGCAGACACTGTTTCCAAATGCTTCTGTAACTGACAACAGGGAAAATAAGTCATAATCCAGAGAAGAAATCACATATTTTGTTCTGCACTGAAATGTGGCTGCTTTCTATGGGGCAAGTTTGCTTAACAAAACTTCGTGGCACTTGATGTTCTAGAAATACTGTCAAAAATTTCAGGAAAAGTTATGTCTCCCTTTCTGTACTTCTTCTGTTCCTGTTTAATCTAGGCAGCCTTTTCAGATTTCCTTCAGAGAAGCTCTAGAGATTTATCCAAACATGTGAAAGTTGTGGTAAGTATAATAGAGAACACAGTGCCTTTTAATGACTGTGAGCCAGGAAATGGCCTGTCAGTTTGGGTGCTTTGTCTGAAGCCTAGAGAAAATATGAAAGAACATTTTCATTTATATTAACATGAGTGAAGGTCCTGGGTTTGGCGTTTTGGATTGACCATTTTTAATACAAACAAGGCTCCAGTGCCTTTAAACCAAAACAAATGATAAAGAGAGAAATATAATTTGAGGGGATACAGTGTCTTATTTCTGGGCATAACTGTAATTTCCTGGTTCGTCATTTGTATATATATATGGGATTTATTAAGGCTGTGCAGATCTTTGTGGGGCTTTGCTTCAAAAAGGTTTGAGGAAACCACCCCTCAAACCTGCTTTGTAAAGCAAGATCCTTCAGCAAAGGATTGTTACCTTGTCATGGTGCTGGAGCTTGAGCACCTCAATGATGCCATGAGCTAAACCGTGAAGGGCCACCCAAGACGGGAAGGTCATGACAGAGAGGTCAGACTAAACGTGATCCCTGGGGAAGGTAATGGCAACCCACCCCAGTATTCTTGCCGTGAAAACTAAATGGATCAGTACAACCAGAGATATGTCGGTATACCATTGGAAGATGAGACCCCCCAGGTCGGAAGATGGTCAAAATGCTACTGGGGAGGAACAGAGGATGAGTTCAACTAGCTCCAGACGTGATGACGCAGCTAGCTCAAAGCCGAAAGGATGGCTAGCGGACGACGGTGCTGGTGGTGAACGGCGAATCCGATGTTCTAAGGATCAACACACCATTGGAACCTGGAACGTAAGAGTTGATGGCTACTTATCTTGAGCCCCTTCCCCTGTTTCCTTGCTATTGTCATGTGTGCCATTGCGCTGATGACTTCAGCTCAACGGCACTCATGACATACTGCCCCCTGTCCAAATAGTGCTCCCCCCCGGTTTTCTGGTTTTTTTTTTTTCTTGGAGCTGTCAACCGGAACTTTTTTTAAAATTTCCCACCGGAGTAGTTCTCGCCCCTCCCTTTGCTCCTCCACCACGTGCCTTCCCAGGGTGTGTCCTTAGTACGCATGCCCAGGTCACGCCCTGGCGTGCGCATGCTCCGGCCACACCCTGTTTGTTTGGCTCAGTTCGGCGAGGAGAGGCGTGGCTGGTCGGGTGCTTATCAGCTCCAGGTAGGGCCCTTCTTTTTTATTCAAAGTGCGTCGCCTTTGTTATTTGTGCTCCTGGGCGTTGCCCCCAGGTTGCCCTGTTGACTTGCTTGCCACTCCCCCGTGGGCCCGGGGTGGGGGGAGGGTGCTGGCGAACGCTTGTTACTGCCTCGTGGGCCCGGGGCGGGGGGAGTGAGTCCTGGGGGGGGGAGGTCCACCCAAGTCGCGGGCTTGGGGGGGCCCTTTCCCTTGGGGCACGGTAGGCGGGGGGCCCCGCGGGGGAGGGGTTTTGCAGGGGACGGCTTGCTAACCTTGGTTTTGGCTTGTCAGGGTATGCCCGGTGAAAAGCCCGGGTCAGGTCAGGCGCGTTAACGTTGTGCGCCGCCACCCATTCCGGGTGGGGGAAGTGTTTCCACCTGACCAAATAGTGTAGAGTTCCTCGTTGCTTGCGGGAGTCGAGTATGTCCCTTACGTCAAAGTGATGTTGCCCGTCGATCATCACCGGTGAGGGCTGTGGCGTGCTTGGGTGCCATCGAGAGGTGGTTGCCGGTTTCAGAAGGCTGGTGTGAAACACCGGGTGGAGTCTCCGTAGGTTGTGTGGCAGGTCCAAGCGTATTGCCACCGGGTTCACTATTTGCGTGACTCGGAACGGCCCGATGTACTTAGGCCCCAGTTTTTTCGAGGGTTGGGGTGACTTTAGGAATTTGGTGGATAGGTAGACCATATCCCCCGCCTGGAACGTCGGTTGTTGGCGCCGGTGCTTGTCGGCCTGCTCTTTGTAGGCTGCCTGTGCATCCTTCAGCGCCGCCGTGATTATTGGCCATGATTCCGCGATCTTCCGTCCCCAGTCGCTAGCGTCCACCTGGGGTTCCGGGGGTTGAGGTAGCTCCGGTATGGGGATGAAGTCGCGCCCCGAGACTACCTCGAACGGAGTTTTCCCCGTGCTCGTGTGGACGGCGTTGTTGTATGCGACTTCGGCGAACGGGAGCAGTTCAGCCCAGTCGTCTTGGTGATAGTTGGTATATGAGCGTATGAATTGCTCTAGGGTGGCATTGAGGACCTCTGTGGCTCCGTCCGTCTGGGGGTGCCAGGCAGTGGATAGGGCCTGTTGGGTCCCCGTCAGCTTTAGGAAGGCCCGCCAGAATTTAGAGGTGAACTGTGTGCCCCTGTCGGTCACCACACGTGCGGGACATCCATGTAGCCTATACACGTGGATGAGGAAGAGTTTGGCTAGTTGTTGTGCGGATGGGACCGACGTGCAGGGGATGAAGTGGGCCTGTTTTGAGAAGTAATCCTTCACCACCCAGATGGCCGTTTTCTTCTGGCTGGGTGGGAGGTCCACTATAAAATCCATAGAGATTTCCTCCCATGGGCGGGAGGGTTCTGCCACCCGTTGTAATAGCCCCGCGGGTTTGCCTGGTGCCCGTTTGGCCCTAGCGCACGTTGGGCAGGACGCTACGTATGCTTTCACGTCTCGCCTGAGTGCGGGCCACCAGAATTGACGCCGTGTTAGGTGTAGGGTCTTGAGGAACCCAAAGTGTCCCGCTTGCTTGGCGTCGTGTGACCTATGCAAGATCGCTTGGCGTTGCGAGTCCGGGACATAGATTCTGCCTTCCCCCCATGCCAGGTCCTGTGCCATCGTTACCTTGTCGGGGTTTGCCAGGAACCAGGGGTCGGTTTTGAGGGCGGCGGCGATGTCCATGCGTATTCCCCCTGGTAGTTGCGGTTGGCTTCGTCTGGTCGCAGGTTGTCCCGCCGTCGGTTGCACCGTAGAGTCGAGCTGTCTCCGAGCACCGCTTCGGGTGGTCACGGCCATCCCCAGTTGCGAGGCGGATAGGACCGTCCCAATGGTGTCTGGGGCGGGCTCTTCGTCTTGGGGCAGTCGGGAGAGGGCGTCGGCCAGGAAGTTCTTTTTGCCCGGCATGAACTTCAGCTGGAAATTAAAGCGGCTGAAGAATTGGGCCCATCGGACCTGTTTTGGGCTGAGGCGTCTGGGCGTTCGGAGGGCCTCGAGGTTCCGGTGGTCGGTCCAGACCTCGAATGGTTGGGTGGCTCCCTCGAGTAGGTGTCGCCATGTTTCTAGCGCCGATTTTACCGCGAAGGCTTCTTTCTCCCAGACGTGCCATCACCTTTCTGTCTCGGAAAACTTCCTCGACAGGTAGGCGCATGGTTTCAGGAGTCCCGTGGGGTCCTTTTGGAGTAGGATGGCCCCCAGGGAGAAGTCTGAGGCGTCGGCTTGGACCACGAACGGCCGTTCTGGGTCCGGGTGCGCGAGGATTGGCTCCGTGGTGAACAGCGCTTTCAGCTTGTTGAATGCGGTCTGGCACGCGGGAGTCCAATTCAATACTGTGCCCGGGTTCTTGGCGCGTCGGGTGTCCCCCACCCCTTTGGTTTTGAGGAGGTCCGTTAGGGGGAGGGCTATCTCTGCAAACCCCCGGGCGAATGACCTGTAAAAATTTGCGAAGCCGAGGAAGCTCTGGAGTTGGCGTCTGTTGCGGGGGCGCTCTCAGTTTAGCACCGCCTCGACTTTTGCGGGGTCCATTTCTATGCCGTCCCCGGAGATTCGGTACCCCAGGTAGTCTAGGCGCGCTTTATGAAATTCGCACTTTGTAGGTTTGGCATAGAGCTGTGCCCTTCTGAGCTTGTCGAGGACTTGCCTGACTAGGGTCACATGTTCCTCGTGCGTTTTAGTGTAGATAAGGACGTCGTCTATGTAGACAAGGACCCCTTTGAACAGGTGTTCATGCAGTACCTCATTGATGAGCTGCATAAACACCCCAGGGGCCCCCGCGAGTCCGAACGGCAGCACTTTGTACTGGAAGGCGCCTAGGGGGCAGTTGAACGCAGTCTTCCATTCGTCCCCCTCCCTGATTCGGATGCGATAGTACGCCTCGCGAAGGTCCAATTTGGAAAAGACTTTGCCCGTGGACAGGTGGGCGAGCATGTCCTTCACCAGGGGTAAGGGGTATTTGTTGGACAGGGAAGCCGCGTTTAGGCCCCGGTAGTCGGTGCAGAGCCGTAGGGTGCCGTCTTTCTTCTCCCGGAATAAGACGGGGGCTCCGACCGGTGAGCATGCTGGCTCTATGAATCCCCTGTCTAGGTTTTTATCGATGAACTCCCGGAGGGTTGCCATCTCCTTCGGGGTCATCGAGTAGATCTTCGGTCTAGGTAAGGGGACGTCGGGCAGCAGGTCGATCCGGCAATCCGTCTTGCGGTGGGGGGGTAGTTGGTCAGCTTCCGCCTCTCCGAAGACCTCGGAGAAGTCGGCGTATTGTTCCGGTAGGTCTGCTATGGTAGCGGCGTTGTCCTGTGTAGTCGCCTCCGCTCGTCCCACAGTGGGGTTGGTTCTGCCCGCTGGAACTGGTGCCCGATACTTGCCGTCGCCAAATGTGAAGGTGCGGGTCTCCCAGTTGATGCGTGGGTTGTTTGTCGCGAGCCATGGCATTCCCAGGACTGCAATGGGCCGTCCGATGTGAGTGACGACGAACGATGTGCGTTCGGTGTGAGTGCCCATTTGCAGGGTGACTGGCTCGGTTTGCATCGTAGCTGGTTTCCCTCCCGCTGTAGAGCCGTCCAGCTGGTGGAATGCCAACGGCGTGGGGAGGGGGAAGCAGCGGAGGTCGAGTTTGGCGACTAAGTCGGGGTGGATGAGGTTTTTTGAGCACCCCGAGTCCACTAGTGCCGCGGCCGTGGTGGCTCCGTTGCCGGCAGAGAGTTTAATTGAATTGCCGCCATTATTACGGAGCTTTCACCGTTCCGTCGAGGTGGTCCGCGCTGTTGTCCCACCGCCTCCCTCGCAACGTGTTTCAGGGCAGGCGGGGAGCTTTTCCCGCCGGCTGGTCTGGGTCTACGTTGTCCTCTTCCCCCCAGTAGGCGTCCCAGCCTTCCTCTGGTGTCGCTGTGGCTACGGTCATTCGGCGGTGAGGGGGCGGCACCGGGTTAGGTGGTTTGGGGCTAATTTTCGGGGTGGGTTTAGGCGCACTGGTCGGCAGTCGGTTGGCGAAGCAATCCGCCGTCTTGTGCCCTAGTTTGCCACACCTCCCGCAGGGCTCCCGATTGAATTTCTTCTTTGGGTATGTGGGGCCGGCCGTCCCCACGTGTGGTGCGGGTACCTTTTTGCAGGTATAGTTTGTGTCTTCCGTGGTTGTCATGAGGAAGGTGCGGTGCGCGTGTTCGGCTTTCCCCGCGAGGTGGATCCACCCGTGTAGCGTTTCTGGGTCGTCGCGGTAGAGGGCCCATTGGAGTACGTCGCGGTTGAGCCCCCTTTTGAACATTTCCAGCAGGGTGGTCTCGGACCAGTCGCTGACCTTCCCCGCAAGGGCTTTGAACTCAAGGGCGTAGTCTGGGACAGTGCGTGTGCCCTGTTTAAGTCTTTGGAGTGCGCTTTTCGCCCTCACTTTGGCTAGTGGGTCTTCGAAGTAGTTTTTCATCTCATTGATGAAGGCGGGGAAGTTGGCGAGGGCGGGGGAGCTGGACTCGTACAGTTGGACGTACCAGTCCGCCGCCCTGTCTTGTAATTTGATCGCCACGGCGGCGATTTTGTCCGCTTCGGAGTCGTAGGAGTGTCCGTGCCTCCCCATGAACTCCCTGGCGTTCGTTATAAAGAACGACAGTTTCGTGGGGTTCCCATCAAAGAAGATGGGGAAGTCCTTTGGGGCCCGGGCGTTTTGCGCGGCCCTTCCTCTCGCTTCCCGGCCTGTGGTGTCGTCCGCCTGGGCCGTCTGCTGACCTTCCGCTGGCCCGTGGGGGTTCGGTGCTTCGCTCGGGGTGTGGGCCTGTGCGGGGACGTCGTTGGGCGGCGAGGGGGGCATGAGCGACTGAAGCATGGTCCGGAGTTCCTCCAGTTGGGTCCGCATGGCCGCGAGTTCAGCTCGTGCTTCCTCGTCCACGGTCCGTGCCTCCGCTGGGGCCGGTTCCGTCGGTGTGTCGGCGGGGGTGGGTTGCCGGCGGGGTTCAATCTCCCTCTGCCGTTGGTCCGCTTCCTCCGCCGTCTGCTGGGTGTCTCCATCGTCCTTCTCCGTGCTGACCGCCGTTGGGCTGTCGCTCCACGCCCGTTGCTGGGGTGCGATGTGGGGCGCGGGGTCCTCCGCTGGTTTCGGAAGGTATGTTGCTCCCTCCCGCGGTCGGGTTGCCTCCGTCGCCATCTCCCCTTGGGGTTGGAGCTGAGGCTCGGGTCGGTTCGGGTGGGCGTCCATGGCTCCGGGAGTCCGTGGTGCCTCTGGCCTCGGTCGGTCCTCCTCTGTTTCTCGCTGTGCGGCTCGCCCTCCTTGTCCGCATCGCTCCGGCTTCATTTTTCTGGTCTTCTCGCCATCTATTCCTCCCGCGGCTCGTTGTCATCCGGTGGGGCTCGGCGAGGCTGAGTTTATGACTCTCAGCTTTATGTCATGCGCTGCCTACCTCTGAATAATGCTCAGACACTGGTTCGGTGGAACAGGCTCTGGTTTATTCACAGCGCAGGTACAGCATTGGAAAAAAGCTGAGAGTGACAGGAGCGCGCCGGTGCGGGGTTTAAATACCCCGCGCCGGTCAGCGCCCCCTCACTCGTGGTCACGTCACCCCCCTTTGTCCAATACGTTGACTTGCCGGTGGGTGAGAGGTTGCGAGCCCCCGCTGGCGTTCCGGGATCGCCCATCATCGGTTTCTCTATTCCTCCGGTGATTGCTGTCAGCTGGGCGATCTCCGTTGTATTAGCGCTAATGGCTTGGGTGTGCTCCGCGATCCGTTTAGCTATTGTTTCTTGACCTTCAGTCGTTGTGAGTTGATGGCTACTTATCTTGAGCCCCTTCCCCTGTTTCCTTGCTATTGTCATGTGTGCCATTGCGCTGATGACTTCAGCTCAACGGCACTCATGACAATACGCCCCAACCACAAATGCTGAAGAAGCTGAAGTAGAGCAGTTCTATGAGGATCTGCAGCACCTACTGGACAACACACCTAAAAGAGATGTTATTTTCATCATGGGAGACTGGAATGCTAAGGTGGGCAGTTAGATTGACTACATCCTTTGCAGCCAAAGGTGGCGGACATCTATACAGTCGGTAAAAACAAGACCTGGAGCTGACTGTAGTTCAGATCATGAACTTCTTCTTGCACAATTTAGGATCAGACTAAAGAGATTAGGGAAGACCCACAGATCAGCTAGATATGAGCTCACTAATATTCTAAGGAATACGCAGTGGAGGTGAAGAATAGATTTAAGGGACTAGATTTAGTAGATAGGGTCCCAGAAGAACTCTGGACAGAAGTTCGCAGCATTGTTCAGGAGGCAGCAACAAAATACATCCCAAAGAAAGAGAAAACCAAGAAGGCAAAATGGCTGTCTGCTGAGACACTAGAAGTAGCCCAAGAAAGAAGGAAAGCAAAAGGCAACAGTGATAGGGGGAGATATGCCCAATTAAATGCAAAATTCCAGAGGTTAGCCAGAAGAGATAAGGAATTATTTTTAAACAAGCAATGCGCAGAAGTGGAAGAAGACAATAGAATAGGAAGGACAAGAGACCTCTTCCAGAAAATTAGAAACATTGGAGGTAAATTCCAGGCAAAAATGGGTATGATCCAAAACAAAGATGGCAAGGACCTAACAGAAGAAGAAGAGATCAAGAAAAGGTGGCAAGAATATACAGAAGACCTGTATAGGAAGGATAACAATATCGGGGATAGCTTTGACGGTGTGGTCAGTGAGCTAGAGCCAGACATCCTGAAGAGTGAGGTTGACAACTAAAGAATGTTCAAACTATCGAACAGTGGCACTCATTTCACATGCCAGTAAGGTAATGCTCAAGATCCTGCAAGGTAGACTTCAGCAATTCATGGAGCGAGAATTGCCAGATGTACCAGCTGCGTTTAGAAAAGGCAGAGGAACTAGGGACCAAATTGCCAATGTCTGATGGATAATGGAAAAAGCCAGGGAGTTTCAGAAAAACATCTATTTCTGTTTTATTGACTATTCTAAAGCCTTTGACTGTGTGGACCATAACAATTGTGGCAAGTTCTTAGTGGTATGGGGATACCAAGTCATCTTGTCTGCCTCCTGAAGAATCTGTATAATGACCAAGTAGCAACGGTAAGAACAGACCACGGAACAACGGACTGGTTTAAGATTGGGAAAGGAGTACGGCAGGGCTGTATACTCTCACCCTACCTATTCAACGTGTATGCAGAACACATCATGCGACATGCTGGGCTTGAGGAATCCAAGGCTGGAGTTAAAATCACTGGAAGAAACATTAAGAATCTCAGATATGCAGATGATACCACTTTGATGGCTGAAAGCAAAGAGGAACTGAGGAGCCTTATGATGAAGGTGAAAGAAGAAAGTGCAAAAGCTGGCTTGCAGCTAAACCTCAAAAAAACCAAGATTATGGCAACCAGCTTGATTGTTAACTGGCAAATAGAGGGAGAAAATGTAGAAGCAGTGAAAGACTTTGTATTTCTAGGTGTGAAGATTACTGCAGATGCTGACTGCAGTCAGGAAATCAGAAGACGCTTAATCCTTGGGAGAAGAGCAATGACAAATCTCGATAAAATAGTTAAGAGCAGAGACATCACACTGAGAACAAAGGCCCGCATAGTTAAAGCAATGGTGTTCCATGTAGTAACATATGGCTGCGAGAGCTGGATCATAAGGAAGGCTGAGCGAAGGAAGATCGATGCTTTTGAACTGTGGTGTTGGAGGAAAATTCTGAGAGTGCCTTGGACTGCAAGAAGATCAAACCAGTCCATCCTCCAGGAAATCAAGCCAGGCTGCTCACTTGAGGGAATGATATTAAAGGCAAAACTGAAATACTTTGGCCACATAATGAGAAGACAGGACACCCTGGAGAAGATGTTGATGCTAGGGAGAGTGGAAGGCAAAAGGAAGAGGGGTCGACCAAGGGCAAGATGGATGGATGAAATTCTAGAGGTGATGGATTTGTCCCTGGGGGAGCTGGGGGTGTTGACGACCGACAGGAAGCTCTGGTGTGGGCTGGTCCATGAAGTCACAAAGAGTCGGAAGCGACTAAACGAATAAACAACAAAGGAACACCAGTTCCTCCCTTGTGAGCGCAAAGTCCTCATATTTCTTCATTTCACCTGCTTCATTTTTCCTCTTGGGCACTTGCAGTAGCTGGAAGAAACTTTTCCACATGAGCCAGATCTGCAAAGCAATGTCTTCTGGCTTTGAGAAGTACCTGAGAAGGCTGTGATTGATTGAATGATTGATTGATTGATTGATTGATTATATGCCATCAAGTCATTTTCGACTCTTAGCAACTACATAGATAGATTTTCTCCATGATGATCTGTCCCTAATCTGGTCCTTCAGCTCTTCCATCGCCTCTGTAACTGAGTCCATCCACCTTATTGCTAGTGGTCCTCTTCTTCTCTTTCCTTCCACCTTTCCCAGGATTAGAGCCTTCTCCAGAGACCTGGGTCTTTGCATAATGTGTCCAAAGTAGGATAATTTGAGGCTGGTCATTTGTGCCTCAAGTGAGAACTCTGGGGAAGGCTATAAGGTGACTGAAAACATCTCAGTGGGACAAATGAAAGATTCCTCATGCAGGCGTAATCTTTCTTCTTTGAAGTCTCACCTAGCAATAAATAAAATAAATAAAGAAGGAGAAGCAAAGCATGGTGGGTTGGGTAGGGTAGTCACCCATCTTTATTGACTTATAAATAGAATTTTAAAAATGTATGAGCATTATTAATGTGCTTCGGTGTGAATGGTCCCAATCCAATTCTGATTCTGGCAAGAATTGATTAATTGTTTTTTTTTCCCCCTAGCTGTCTGAGGTTTTTTAGGTGATTAAGGATATCCTTCTGAACCACAGAACCTAGAATCCCATGACTTAAAGTCTGGGTTCATACAATATACTAAACTAAGCTAAAATGGGGTTGGATGGCTTGTGGTTCAGCATATTGTAGGAACCTTGTTATTGTTTTGGTACCATGACCAATCATTGTGTTAAGCTACTATAGAAGTATGGTTTGCTTAGGTATTTATGCCCTGTGACCAGAAGAATTATGCTTTCTTAACCCAGGTTTTTAGAATGTTGTATGAACCCGCCCTAGGTGTGTGATTCAATCAGTCCCTAAAGGATCTCTCTTCTTATGCCTTAAGTCCCACAGACCTGGCAGAACATCTTTCATCTTCTTGGTAACTCTGATGATTTGTTAGGGTAATATCACAGTGACCCCACTGCAGAGCCTCTAGAACATATATTGGCCAAATGGTTGTTGTTACACCAATAAACATGCTGCTGGGGATAGAAGATGCTTGGGAACAGAAAGCTGTACTCCCAAGTGTAGCAGTCTTCAGCTTGGTGTCTTCCAAATTACCCTTCCCTCTGCCAGACCTTCTTAGGTAGACGTTCCAATCAAATCATCTGAATCTTGTGATGCAACCTACTCAGATTCTGTATCTATTTGTGGTCATCAGGGCTCTCTGATTTATATTGGATACCCACTGCTCCAGGTCTGCATTCCATTCTCAACTTTCAGGATCCTATTTCTCCGCAATTGATTATTCTGTTATTAAGTTTACCTGTTCATATTTGCTTTCATTTTCTTTCTCTTACTTTCTGGCAGTGTGATGGGACTGACCTGACTTCCAAGATTCAGGAGCTGAAATTCCAATGTATAGTATTTTTAAACATACCCAGGTAAAGAGTTTTTATTCTAGGACTCTTTTTAGATGTTTCAAAAGACTAAAATAAACAACAACCCCAAAATGCATACACCCTGTTTATTTATTCATTTGAATATATTTATTTATTTGATTTATCCTGCCTTTATTTTTTGTCAACTCAAGGCAGCATACATACCTAATGCTCTCACCTCCTATTTTCCCCATAGCAGCAACCCTGTGGGGTGGTTTGGGCTGAGAGAGAGTGATTGGCCCAAGGTCACCCACACCTAGCCAGCTTTTATGCCTAAGGCGGGACTAGAACTCTCAGTCTCCTGGTTTCTAGGCCAGCACCTTAATCACTACACCAAACCAGCCCTCAAGTTTGTATGCCACAAACTACCAAATATATCAAGTAAACTATGGTTGGTCCTGTTTGTCTGAGGACCACTAGCATCACCTTGACTTTTTCATACATCTCCTAATTCTCCCTCTCCCATTCTTCCTGTTATTTAATTCAATATCTTTCCTAACCATTTTTGAGTGCTGTGGTCAAAGTTTATGTGTTGAAGGTCAACAAATAAAATTAATTATGAGTCCAAAGAAACCCTCAAAGCCTAAACTGTGTGTGTGTGTGTTTTGTTCTTCTATCCAATACTAGTTCAGTCCTTATATTTGGATCAACAGATTTTCCAACCCAAATCTTGTTTTGTTTAAGCTTCAACTTTCCCCAGATAAATAAAGCAAAATGTATTTATTAGGAGTTCCATAGCCCCTCTAGGATTAGTCAGTGGAAAACAAGGCAATCTGCATAATGACAGCGTTGCAGCTCAAATCTCCTGATGCGATTTATCAAGAGCTGAAAACACAGTTTGTGAACTTTCCTGAAGGTGGCATGCCTGGATGAACTTGGTCTTATTTAGCTTAGGGGTGAAGAGACACAGAGAGAACAGATTTATTCTGCTGCTTTTTAAAAAAATCTGATTTGTTCTTCTTGTGTGATCATCTGCCTTTCTCCAAATCCATACACTTTTATCTTTATCCTTCCTTAACACTCAGTTTGTTTTTCGGATTTGTAATATGGCCACTGTCAATCTCTATCTCCAATAAGTCTGCAGTTTTTCAGCATTTTCAGTCCTATCTTTAATCCCCTATCCAGAATCAAAACAAAAGAAAATCCTGTTTTCTTTCTGCTATGTGTCTGACTCCATAAAAGAGTCGACTTCTTCATTTCATGAGTGGATCTGAAATATTGTGTTTGTTGTTAGAATATTGTGGATATCACATAGTGTATTATATAGTCCATCGTAATAACACAACACTTTCCTGCCCATTTTTTAAAAAGTACTGTTGCATAAACAGCCCATAATGCATCGTTTCCAGAACTGGCTAACTTTGTCAATGAGCCATGCCTGCCAGAAAAGCAAGGTAACAAAGGATTTGGACTTTTGTAAGAATAGACTTTTTAAGTAGTGTTTGAGAATTTTTATTTTTAAGTTGAATGGGGTCAGCACAAGTTCTCTACATACTTTTTAATGGACCATTTGGAGATGGCTGTTCTGATCTTTTTTCATCCATGCTGTACTGGCCCTGTAAAAGGTGCACGAGAAATATTTCATAAATGTATTGCAATGAAAAAGAGCTAGTTTGATGTAACGGTTAAAGGCACCAGCTACAAATGGGGAGTCCATTTGGTTGTTGTTTTGCCTTAAGCAGTAAGCCAGCTGGGCAACCTTGGGCCAGTCACTCCCTCTCAACCCTAAGAAGAAGGCAATGGCAAACCATTTCTGAAAATGTTGCCAAGAAAATTGCATAGACTTGTCTGGACAGTTACCAGGACTCAAGAGTGACTTGAAGACTGCTTTATTTTGTCAAAATGACACACACAGCTATGAAATCCTTGATGTTTTCTGGCTATACTTTTTTTTTTGTAGAGTTAATGTTTTCAAAAACAAGTAGGAATCCATGGGTGCAGACTACATGTGTCCTCACTGCTAGTACACATTGCCAAAATTAAAGGACAACATAGCTGGATTTCAGTGGTGTAATTTGGCCATTTGTTCAGGTTTGGGGGTGATTTTAAGGGATGGCTAAGGGAACCCTTCTGCTTTTATACCTAAATTCTCACAAAATCCAGGCCAAAAATGTTTGGGCCCTTTTTAGTGATGCCTCAGCATCATCAGAAGACCTCCAGTGGCTCTCCAGAAGGTCACAGAAGGCTGAATTGAAGTCCTCTCAGTCCTTCAAATGCTGCTCACCCCTGCTCCAAAGTTTTCATTCTAGCTACTTTCATATTCTGACAAAATAAAGCAGATGCAACATTTTGGACCTTCCATGTTACAGCCCATGGACAATCATTGAATGGAATCTTGAACTGGTTTGAATGCATCTTTCTACCTTTGATCTTGAATCACAAATCTGAGTTGAATCATGTCACCATCAAATCTCAGATTCAAATTGGATGGATCTTGGCTAATTAATACATTGTTAATAAACAAAACATTCTAGAAGTACATGGATTATCCCACTGATCTAGAGTAAATTCCTGACAGTACATGACAGACTCACAGACTTCTATTTTGCAATAAACTGAAGGTGACTATGAGTAGTGTGTCACTTGTTGCCATGACCATGACCATTGCTGCCTGTATCAACTTCTCTTCTTCTGCCTCCTTCTCACACTCATGGTGTAAGTGTCTATAGAGATCACCTATGTCATCTTGCATTTGAGCCTAGAAAGCATGTCAGAGAAAAGTGATTGGTTAGGTCCAAGAATACTAGCCTGTACTGATACGATTATTCTGAAGATTTCTCTTTGCAAGTCATCAGAATGTGTGGGCAGTAAAAGTGCTGGCAGCCTGCAGAGCTCTCCAGAACATGTATTCTAATGTAGATGCTTCTGAAGGCCCATGCTTTTGACCCAGAGTTTTGCATCTTATTCAGAGAACTGCATCAAAATGGAAAGTACACCAGCTAGAATTGGAGGGCTGCAGATGGTGGGCCAAGTCCAATCTGTTCCTTCCAATACAACTTCAGTAGAGACTTTGTCTCATTAGGGAGCCTGCCCTGGGATTTACAAACTTGTCTACATCAAAATAATCTAACTGTGGTGCCATGTATCCCTGTCGCATTTGAAATAATGGATCTTCACTCTGAGAATCCTTCCTATATCCCAGTAATGTTCTGAAATGAAGTCAACAAGGTAACTGGAAAGAGGAAGTCTGACATTTGCAATACGGAAAACTAATCACAAAAAAACTTTAAAAAAAAACTATTTGCAAGTTTTAAGACAACCAATGCTTAGATAAGGTTAATTAATCCCCTCCTCAAAGGCAGGTGTACATCCTATGTGGAAAAGTGGCCCTCAATTTTTCCCAAACAGTCTCTGTTGCAAAGGACAAAAAAAGAGCTCTCAGCTCTCAGAAGTCATTTGTAGAAGATAAAGCTATGTATATGCTTGGTTATATAACTTGCTGCTAAAGACAAAATTAGCTGAACGTTCATTGAAATCCTTATAGTTTCAACTTCTTTCTATAGGTATTGTGCTGGCACAATGCCCTGGGGTAACCCAGGAGACCATAGAGAATTTGAACCTCAGAGGCATGATGATGGTTACATTGAGGTCATTGGATTCACCATGGCATCCTTGGTGGGTATTTTTTATAAACTTCTTCCCATACCAGTTACCAGGCTATCAGGCAATCAGAGCAAAAGAGAAAAAGCATACAAAATAAATGAAATGGCAATTGGCAATGATCATTATGGATGTGGTATGCATTTATATTGGCTAGAGTTTCCATTTTAAGGAAGCAGTGGAAGATAGTTAGCCACCATCCACTCCTATGCCTAAAAAGATTGTTTGCAACTCTTTCCTCTCTCTACTCTCATCTCCCATATCTTGGTATTTTTCTCCCTTCTCTGCTTACTGATTTTGGAATATGGCAGAAGAGGAACAGAATACTCCAAGGAGCAATGGTTTCTCAAAAGCATGTCCCTCTTTCCATGAAAATATCTCCCACACATATATTCAGTTTAAATGATGAATCAGGTATCAGTCTGCAGTCTTCTTGGCTGCCTACACTTGTGTGCAAAAGGCCCTTAGGAGGATTTATCTCATGATATCTTCCCTTGGGATTGAACTGCTGCAGTCTGTTGGCAAGATGACTGTGAAATGATAAGTGGGATATTGGCAACACACTTTGGCCATCTTCTATCTAAGATAAGTACAAGAATTGCAGATCCTTGTTTTTAAAACTTTCTTTTGCTTTGGAAAGAAAGAAAAAGAAAGAAAGAAAGAAAGAAAGAAAGATCTGCATATAGTATCTTCCCTCTTTTCTCCTTCTTTATGTCTTGGAAAGGCTGCTCTTCAAGTGGGAGGTCATGGAGAGAGGTTGCATCAATGTCGGGAAGTCACTCTACTAACATACAAGTCTATCCCCATGCAAGTGGATGGGGAGCCATGTCGCCTGGCTCCATCACTCATCCGAATTTCCCTTAGGAATCAGGCCAATATGGTGCAGAAGAGCAAGAGAAGGACATCCATGCCTTTGCTCAATGAGTAAGTTAGTTGCATGTACGTTTTGGGAGAGGGAAAATGCAAATGTAAGATGTCACAAATGTGAGATGAAGCTGCAATGGCAGTCAGGAATGAATTAAGGATATAGCAACCCTATAATGAATCTGTATACCTTTGTATGGAGACTTTGAATGAGGCCCCTCCCTTCCTCAAATCTTCTCCCTCAAGTGTTTCCATCTCCTGAAATGAGAGCCATGCTCCGTGTTAAGTACCTTGTGCCTCCCTTAAAGGGAGAACAGACCATGCAACAAAATTGTCAGAATTGACCTTGTGAAAATGAATCTATGATAGTAGCCTCCCTCTTTTAATTTCTATTTCCTGACACTATCTAGCCTGCTTGGGATGGATGAGGGTTTCCAATCCTGCTTTAAGTCTCTTTAAATGAAATAGCATGTGTTTGTTGCACACCCCACTTTTGGGCTCAGCATGCTAACTCACTTGTAAGCCACAGAAGTGAGATCTCTTCTTATAAACTATTGACATTGGGATATGACTACAACTTTCCTGTCGCTTGATTTAAAAGACAAAGGGCTAATATGCACAACTAGGTTGCTCCAGCACAAGTATGGGCTGCTAACTGTTTCTGAAGAACTGGAATGTAAAATGTGATTCTCTATACAGGATACCCCCAGCCCACTGGGGAGGCAACCTCTGCCCATCTTTTCCTGCTACGTATCCAAAATTGAGTTTTCTGACTTGTGCTACCACAAATGGTGCTCTCTGGTTTGCCTGCTGCACTTCTTTGTAGTCTACTGTAGTGGATTGTGTCACTCTACCACCACTACCACTTTCTGGTCACTGGTTGCTGTCCTCCATGGCCTTTTTGTCCTGAGATGCAGACACCTGTAATCTTCTAAAGGGTTTCATCAGTGGACCATTGGAACTGGACTTTCTTTTTTAACAAGTTCACCAGTGGACTGGGAAAAAAACTGGGCTTTTTTCAAAACAAGTTCATTGATGGAATGGTGAAATGGTGAATATTTGTTTTTTTAGCCAGATAAAATTGTTAGAGTTCTGCTTGTTTCTCTTTGTAACCCATGTGTAACCCAGAAAGAATGATACATGGTTGCCTCTCCTCTCCTCTGATGGATTCACCAAATAAGCAGGTGTCAAGTGTAGGGTGGAGTCAATAGAGGATGCTGATACAAACAGTCTGTCAAAGGAAATCACATCCTTAAAGACCCACCAATCTAAAGGAAAAATGATTGGTGCTTCCTTTATGGGGACCTGTGGAAAGGATAAAGAAGCAGGAGAATCAACTGAGCAGGGGTTAAACACTGTTTTGGACAGCACCCCAGCCCATCCTTGTAGCCAAAACAAAGGAAGGGGGTGAGTCCAGAAAGTGTTACTGACTTATTTCCAGCTGGTTATGTACAGGGGTCAAGCTACTTAAGACTGTGTGGAAAAGCTCAAAAACTTTATTGTTATACAGAGTTTAACATATTTTTTCCATAAAAGCAAATAATTGCATTCTTGCAGGACACTTGCTCATTAGCAACTTTGATGTTGAGTTAATCCAGTCCTAAGGGAAGTCTGTGTTCCAGAAAACCTTTACACTTAACACAGTAATGAATTTACTTTCCCTGCTCAATTTCTCAGGATGTTTTTGTTACTTTTTTTTACTACAAAGAAAACTCTAAATATTTTGAAATTTGGTGTACTTTTGTCCCAGCAATAAATCCTACAATTTATTCCATTCCTGCCTGAAGTGTTTTGAGAGTTTTTCAGGTCTCTGTTTTGTGTCCTTTATGAGAATACTTATTTTGCCTCCAAACGACTCAAAAATCAACTCAAGGACAAGAAGCTTCAAATGGACAAGATTTAGCATCATTACCTTACATTAATATTTTTATTTGTAAGGCCTTGATGTGGTTCATGAGGCACTGTGATTAATGTTAAAGCAAGAAAGTCCTGTTGCATTAAATATGAATATTCTGTTTTGGATGGGAGGGACAGTTTCTACATGTCTCTTGTTTGGACTAAGTAACTAACCTGCTATCATAATGTTTGCCTGTAACCATGAGATAACTTGCTCTCATAACTTGGCCCATAAGCTTACCTTTAAGCAGTGCAGTGACCTCAAAATATTTTATTTATTTATTTATTTATCAAATTTGTCACCGCCCATCTCCTCCGACCAGAGGGACTCTGGGCAGTTTACAATATAAAACAATAAATATATAATAAAATTTCAATATAAAATACACTATAAAACAATTTCACAAAGCTACCAAATATAATAAAAATATGGGTTACCCTTCAGTCTGGCCACCACATTTTGTGTCAGCTATAGTTCCAAGTCATCTTCAAAGGCAGCCCCACTTAGAGGGCTTTGCAGTATCCACCTGCATTGTGATAAGGGAATGAGTTACCTTTGCCCAGACCTCCTGGTCCAGGTAGGGCTATAACTGGCATACCAACTGAAGTTGAGAAAACCACCCCCTGGTCATGGCTTTCACCCACAGGAGCTGTGGATCCATGAATCCAAAACATGGACCAGTGTCTTTTGGGGAAGTGTGCTCCTGGATCCATGAATCCAAGTCATGGATCAATGTACTTTGGGAAAATGTGATCCTGAAAAACTACTATAGTTTTGGAAGACATTTACTGATAAACAGTAACTTTGTACTGCTGGACTTCAGTCTGAGCTTATTACTCCCCATCCAGTCCCTTACAGCCTACAAGCACCCATTTAAAACTTCCACAGCATCTCCAGTTCAGCCTGGTGTGGTGAGGTATAATTGAGTGAGGTAATGCTAATGATACTTCACCCCAAAACCAGTGGATGATCTCTCCAAGCTATTTCATTCAGATGTTAAATAATATGGGGAAGATAACTGAGCCCTATGGAACCCAGCATTAGAACAACCATGGGCTTTGTCACTGTTCTCCAATACTACCAACTGCAGCTTGACACTGAGGTAGGAGGAGGACCATCAAGGAACAATGCCTCCAACCCACAACCCTTGCAGACAGTCCAGAAGAATACCATGGCCAATGGTATTGAATTCTTCTGAGAAGCATCTGATGCAAAATGATGCTTAAGTGGAAGAACCTGAAACTTTTACAAGTAAACGAGTCCTGATTCAATGGATATCCTAATGGGGGAGGCCATATGTCATTTGGCATATCAAAATAAGCAGGAACATTGAGCAAAGAACTGAGAATTGTCAGCTTGTTTAACTTAAAGCCAGATATTTCTCTCTAAGTGATGAATGGCTTGGGCTGAACATTTGGCTTCTCCCTAGTTTAGTATGAAAGATTAAAAAAGAAAGAGACTCCAAGAGTCATATGCATTTGAAAATATGTGACCTAGAATATTTGGTTAAAATATTTTCCTTCTGCAAAGAGTCTTCCAAGTTCATCTGTAAAATATTTGTCGGAAGATAAGAAAAAAGGCATGTCAACATTGCTAAAGCAAATTACTTTAATCTTTAAGAGTTTAGAATGATATTTGAATGATGTATTTTTTAATTAGTGAAAAGAACCCACATTTAATATACATGGAGTGAATCTGAAAAAATTGTACTTTTTTTTCCTGGTGGTTGTTAACCACGGGAAGCTCCCTTTTATACAAATGTATTGCAGAACTCTCTGGATCTCAGTGTCAGTAACAATTGCCCTAAATGCAAATAATTCATTGAAATACAAAGTGGGGTTGCATGTCTGGAATATTACCTTCCATTGAAGTTAATAGGGTAGCCCTTCTGCTTTCAAACACACACACACACACACCTCTTTATAGTCTTGTGGAAGATATTAGAGTCTGTTACTAGATTTTTGTACTCTGTAACTCAGCAGTGAGGCTATCAAAATGGTTAAGGCATATTGCAGCATGGGGCAGCACTGAGTTAACTTTGGATAATCTTAAAGAAGTGAAATAGAGTTGGACTTGGTCAGTACTTGGACAAGATGGTAACGGGAAATCCCAGGGCAGTAGGCTAGATTGGAAAATAGAAAAACTTCTTAGAAGAAGACCAGATAAACAATTCTGTAGTGTTGTCAAGAATACTATATGAATATGTAGACTCTCAGCTCAGGCAAGTATTTCCTTATTGTCACTGAAAGCTTACAAGGATGAAAGGTGATGTAATTGGTAGGAAAATCTAAACATGGCAGAACTTGTATATCTCAGCATTAAATATATCTTATAAGGATGGTCACCATTCCAGTTAAGAATATGAGCTTTTCTGCCCTGCATCCTTCAGCTGCTTGCTTCCTATGCATAAATCAGCTGGAAATGAAGCAGGTTTAAGAAATCCATTTCTGGATTTCAACCCCTTATTACACTTGGCTCTAATGATACCCTGATATTCTCTCTGATGGCAGGTAACAGTTTCTGACTGGTGGATTCCTCTGCTTTTCCATTCCCACCCATGTCAGGAAAGCAAGCTCCAGATGCTTTCCTTTCTCTGAGATGTCTTTTGAGAACGGGAGGAAAAAAAAAAAGGAAAGGAACAAAAATGTCCAGCAAAAATGGCTGTCAGACAGAAAGTGGAGACTGGGAGTGAGGTTGGGAGGGATGCATGCCTGTCAGAACACATACCAGCCAATTGGAATGGAGGCATTTGTATAAGATGGAAGGGAGACAAGACTTGCACCAGTAGGAGGGTAAAAATGCTACTGTTGAGTTAGAACAAGAAAACTCAGATGGAGTTCACTTCCCAGCAGCCTAGGGGCAGGCTGAGGACAATGTCAATTGTTCCTGCCTCCTGAAACAATACATGGCCCAGCCTCATGGTGGGGCAAGTAGGAAGTGCAGATCAACGCTAAGGTAAGACACAGGTGAGCAGGAAGGAAGATCCATGGGAATTCTGCTTTCCAGTTGAATTACCCAATATCAGCTTGGTAAAATTTGCAGTGGCATGAATATTTATTTTCATTAAAATTTGGCATGCATAGTTGGTGCATCCTGTCTCTAACCTGTAAAGAACAGACCATGTATGATTATACGTCATCTGGGGCTGCCATAAATGTGAGCGAATGATGCTACAGATGCCTCTGTTTCATCTTTTCATTCATCTTGAGAATTTGTCTTAAGACTCTTTAGAATGGGAAATGGGTACATTTGCAATGCCTGTCTGTCAGTGCTCAAATAAAGGGTGGAAAAATGGAGGAGGTAAATTTAAAGACATCTGCAAACCTCTCAACTCCTTCAGCCTGATGTTGTCTCACACATAAGTATTTTCAGACACAGGATTCCTTCTGGCACTGTTAATTAAAATGCACTGTGCAGCCATCCTATCTTTCCTCTGCAATGGATTTTTTTTTCTGGAAAGAAAAAGGTGGAAGAAGTGTTAAAATCTGGAAGGTTATAAACAGAGGGTAGCATTGTTTGGACCCCCATAAAATTCCATAGATGGAGAAACTTAATTGCATTTAACAGCCATGATTTTCTGAAGAAAATACCTAAGGGAGTCATAAAATTAGAGAAGCCGGAGTTTCTTTCTTAGTAACCATGTATAATTTGAGGACTGCATTTAACCAAAATATTCTTACAAAATGTAAATTGTGTTTACAAGAGTGTGGGTACATTGATAAGCAATTCTCGCAAAGATAGTAAGAAGCAACTCCAGAAAAAGATTTAAGTACCACCAATCTCAAGACTGTATCCACATATATTTGTTGATGGCTTTTATCTTTTGTGTCCATTTATGTTCTGCATGATACCTGATTTGGAAACAATGTTTTATTGGAATTAATCCAGCAAAAGAATGAGTTACCTTTCACTTCCCAGTATTTCTAGAGGGGAAAAATATGGTGATGAATGAAATGAATGAAAATTTGCTTTGTAGTAACAATACTGCAGTGTTGGCAGATTGGAGATACAAATCTGATATATAATCGGAATGTCACTTTGAAAAGTGCTACATAATCAGCATCCAGCTTCTCAGAAAGGCATTTTCTGGTCAAAAGACAACCTCCTGTTTCACACATAAGCTCTGCAGTGAGCTGAGATTGGTGATAGCCTTCTCTGACCCCACGATGAGAACGTAAGAGGAACTCTGCCGGACCAGGCCAAGGCCCATCTTAGTTCAGCATTTTGTTCCTCATAGTGGCCTTTGGAGGGTTGCAAGTGGGAGATGGAGACAAGTTTACTACTAAAAATATTTCCGTGCAACTGGTATTTGGAGGTACGTTCCCTCAATCTGGAGATAATATGGAGTCTTAAATTGAATAGTCCTTGATAGACTTGTCTTCCATGAATTTATCCAATCCTCTCTGAAATCCAGCCAAGTTAGTGGCCATCAGCACATCTTCTGGTCATGAATTTGTGTGATGTATGAAATTTGTGTGATGTATTCTTTTTTGAATAATTGACCTAGAAGTTGAGAGAAGGAGAAAAACTTCCAACCTTGTGTGTCTGTGTATGATTGCAACCAGGTATCAAGGTGATAGATAAATACATAGTTGTCCCTGTCCATTTTCTCCTAGCTGTACACAATTTTATAGACCTCAATCATGTTCCCATCAATCACCCTTTTTTCCAAGCTAAACGTTCCCAAACATTCTACCCTCTTCTTGTAGGGAAGATGTTTATGTCCTCTGATCATTTTTCTTGCCCACTTCTTCCAGTGTTGCTACCAGAGCCATACAAAATATTCCAAATATGAAAGTGCCATAGATTTTTATAAGAATTGGCCATTTTATTTTCAATTCCTTTCTTAACAATCCATAGCATGGAATCTGCCTTTTCGTAGCTGCTACACATTGAACTGAATCTGCCTTGAGCTTCGTCAGATAGCTATTTTCCCCTTCCCTTTGAAAAGCAAAGATGATGAGGGAAGAATGAGGATGTGTGTGGCACCAGGGTGCTGAATTTGCACCCTTTTATTGGCCAACCAGAGGGACAGAGGAAAGAGCACTCACTAGCAGCACAAAACTGTTACAGGTTTAAGACCAAAGTTTAAAGAGTGATTTTTTTTTTGAGTAACATAGTCAAAAGGGGAGATTGGTATTATCAATGTGAAGATGTGTATTTGGTATAAAATTTCTCCATTATGGAATGAGCCTCAGAAGTGAAATATTAAATCTATTCCTTTGTTCCATTTGTCCAAGAAACTCAAGTTGGGGACATAGAAATCTGCAGATGATACCTTTCACCCAAAACTGTTTAATTTCAGTTATGGATTTTTTATTAGTTGTGTTTCGATTTTATCTTGTTCCTATTCTAGGTTACAAATAGCTGACTTTGGGCTAAAATAAAGGGGAAAACAGTACTTTGGAGCCCATAAGCCATCTTGACCAAACATCATGCAGAAAGATGTCACACATGAAATACATTTTGCAGCTCTCTGCTGCTCTCATGTACTGTAGTTCTGGGAATGAGACAAACAGGCCACTTTTATGTCAGGCGTAAACTGCTCTTGTAAGTATTTAAATTAAGGCTGCTCATTTTTAATTGAACAAGAAAGGGGATGAGAGGACTTTGTAATGGGAATGAACAATGAGCACTCTGGATAATGTAATTTTATATTTGTATTATTAATGGATTGAAACCAGATCCTTTTGAGCGTGACTTGTTGCACAAGTAGTGAAATAGTCTGGGACATACTGTTATTATCTGTAGAATATCATGAGGCACTATGCTGGTGTTGCAGTAAGGATAGTGCACAACTCTGGTTTGAAAGACAACAATTTTTTCTAGCCCCATTTCAGAGCCTACAATAAATATTTTATTGGGCCTATTCAAAAGGAACACAAACAAGTGCATATTCCATTACTGAATTTTATATTTTCAGATATGGGTGAGCAACCATAAAATCCATGTCTTGAAAGTACACACATTTTTGTGAACTTTAAGTTGGTCTAGGAAAGGTATTGTCCAATACACTTTTTATGGCCAATGCAGTTTCTTTAGATTTTTCTTTTCTTTATTAAAGAAAACGAAATGGACTTAAAAACAATCTAAAGTAGTTAAGTTCTTTCCTTTTCTGCAGTTATGGTTGGGTTCACCAAGGCCCTTTTAGCACCATGCAGTTGGCTCTGGTGCTGTGAAGGTTACTCTGTCACCCTATTTATGTGACATATCAGAGGACGAGAGAACTGAAAGAGTCTTGATGTATTATATGAAGAGTGTAGTTGCTGGATACCTCTGCAAACCAGTGATGAGATAGCTGCATGCTTGTAGCTTTGTTTGAAATTGTGAAATTGTATCACCTGCTTTCTTTAAACCAGAGTCATCTTCCATCTGATTCCATTGGGGCCTTGCTTGACTCATGTTCAGGAAAACACATCTTGGTTCTTTCAAAACCTGGTTCTTCCCTGCTGCAAAATTCAAAATTGCAAGTTGTAATGACAAGGCCAGAGGACTGATAACAATAAAATGATGTGAAAGGACTGGTTGTGAGACAGATGGGGAAGTGGGGTACACATTTATACTGAGATGGTAGCAGCCATTTACTGTTAGTAAAAGGAATTTGAAAGCTTTTTCAAAACTCTGCCTGGGCCCAAAATGGACACAGGAGTTTCCCTATCATCCTGAACCCATTTTTTTTCTCTCTTGTCCACTGAAGTCAATGACTTAGTAAGCAAGGTCTCTTTGGATTGGATTTTGATGGATTAGGGGTATAGTTGTGATTGAAAAATACCAATATATCTGGTCATTTGAAATACTGAGCCATACTTTGGGTGAGGTCTCCACCAACGGTGGTGCCTGGGGCAATTGCCCCTATTGTTGTCCCTAAAAGGCTCTGACAGCGTCTGCCTTTCTCAACAAAAGACTTTCACCTTTTACCATTTCCAAGATTACATCATGCTGCAAGAGTCTCCTGCCCTTTGCCCCCATGCTCTCTTATGCTATGGTACCAGAACCGTTTCCCTTCATTATGCTTGCTGGTATCTGTCATTGGCTTTGGGTCTGCTACCCTAGAACTTAATATACATCTCCATTTAGCCTGTATGTGATGCTTTCCTTTTGTTTTGGTTAAATGTTGTCTGTCTTTCTTTTTCTCTCTCTGTCTCTTTGGGCTTTTTTCTTGTTTGTCCATCCTGTTGTGCTGATCCTGCTGTGGCTACTCATTTCCTGCTGCCTATATAGCATCCATAAAGTGCCACCTGCTGACCTGAGGAGAGTTTCAGCTCCCCCTGATTCCTTTACCATGTGAGTACTTGTCTTTCCCTTCCTTCTTTTAAGTATCACCTCTTTCTTTCAGGGTCCATCTTCTCCTTCTCTGCATGGTTTATGATGCATGAATCTTCCAGTCATCTAGAAATGCTTTCACTAAACCTAGCATTTCCAGCAATACAGTGTGCCATCCAGTCCCTGGAACTAATATTAAACAAAAGTTACATGATGTTAGTATTGCTGAGAACTCTGAGCTCCTGACCAATGCCTGGAAAGCATCTACCTCATAATCTAATGGTTCAAGGGACACGTCTGAAGAGAAGTTGCCTGAATATGAGTGGAGGGTGAGAGAGTTCCAATTTTTTTGGCCTTTTACAGACCTTCTTAGTAACCTGATAGAACACAGGCTTACAGACTGGGTAGTCCAATTCAAAGTAGTTGCAGCCTGTCTTTTTTTCTTCTTCTGATACCTGTTGGAAGAAGAAAGGGCCTTTATGAATAACCAGCCATTGCTTCCAGATACAATTCATACAAACTGAAGCATTATTAAACCTTACTCCTTCTCAAGTTCCTGAGAGGAAAGCTTCTTGTCAAGAAGCAACAGTTAAACAGTCTTCTTTTCCAGGAGACGCATGCATTTGTTTGTGTATTACATGTTCCACTCTTCCTCTACAGGGTTCAGAACACATGCATGATACCTGTTCCCTTGAAATCTTGCATCTTTCCCACGTAGCCTTTACTAAACCACATTCCAATTTCCCAGTGTAACTTAGATTATTTTCTCATTGCTGAGTTGAAATGCTCTTCACCCATTCTTGGGTTGACAGAAAACTAGTCTGGCATGAAATTTGCTGTCCCCATTTCCATTCCCTCCCCATCCCTCTGTTACCTCTGTTTCAAGTCACTGTGGTCAGCTGATGTCCTTACAATATAAAGTGTGACAAAGCATAGCCGATATTAAACTCCTTGAGGCTGCCCTTGGATAGTGTTAGAATAAGAGGGAAAACACCAGCTAAGGTTGTTGTAAAACTGCCTCACCAATGGATTTTATGGGGATATTGCAGAAAAAAGAAGTTTCCAGGGCATGTTCTTTCCATCTCAGAATTTGGAGTATAAGCTATTCAGAGCAGAAATTGCTCAGAGGAAAGAATTATTGTGATGTATTTTACAAAGCACTCTGTCTACTGATTCTGTTACATTGGTCAGTCAATCAAGCAATCAAATACAGACTAAAAAATATAGCTCTTGAAACACAGAGTTGGTGGTTGGATATAGGAATACGATACTTATTCTTCCCTGAAAGCCATAAACAGGTGTTGTGAACCAAGACCATGCCTGTACCAAGTGACTCTATCATCCCAAATTGTGTCCACTTGACTTCTTTATGTACAATGTAAGCAGCTACAACACAACAACACAACACAATATATATGGATCTTCATGTAAGCCAGAACCTTATTAGTGCATAGCTTCAACTGGTGCAGAGTTCATGCTCTGGACATATGTGGATATCAGGAAGAAGGATTCTGTGATATGTCTGACATGGGCCAAACTACCAAGCTGTTTAGCTCAGCCCTGTTTGCATGCTCAGTTAAATACTTTTAAGAATGCCTGCATAGAGCACTTATGGCAGATGCATGTTGTTTAATAAGAAATCTAATTCTAGAATGCATTTAAAGCAGTCTTCTGCTTTCTAGAAGTAGAACATTTCTAGAATCCCAGTTTATTTTAGATATTGGATCAAGGCAGAAAGACGGTGGCAGGTTTTACAAAATTCTCTAAGTTAATGTGTTGGCCACAGATATTCTGTATCTCCAAATCTGAGATCAGGTTAACCAAAGAGCTTCACAATGACTGACAGTTAGCATGCCTGATAAATTAAAGCACAACCCCAAAAAGCACTATGAAATGGATTTGGGATGCCAGTCACTGAGATATTCAGATGTTCTTCAGCCTGGCACAGATGGTCCTGAAAATCCTGTTGAGACAAATTAGCAGACTTGATTCTGAGGAATATGAATGGTGGTAGGTAACTTTTTAAAGCCAAAAGTTCCAAAGGCATCATTTAGAATTAGTCTTGAATTTTGGACAGTAAAAGCTACAGATTGTTTGAGGGTGCTTTACATCATTAACTGGTGTGACTTTTTCAGAAACTATGCTAGAGATTCTACACTGACTTTAAAACTATGCTTTTTATAAAGGCTTTTGCTAACTACTGAGTGCCTACATAAATTGTTTCACTGAGTTCATCAACATTTCTCTGCTATCCCAGCTTAGTGCTTATTTCTTAATAAATCAGCTCTCAGTTACAGGCTTTTTTCCCCACTTACACTTTGGGCAGGAAAAAAAATGATTTATAGAACTATAAAATGTTGGGAGAGTTGGAGATTTTTATGCC
This sequence comes from Candoia aspera, assembly GCF_035149785.1. NCBI lineage: Eukaryota > Metazoa > Chordata > Lepidosauria > Squamata > Candoiidae > Candoia > Candoia aspera. Next base: position 19,874,316 of record NC_086159.1, on the reverse strand, counting down.
ATTTCTTTCACAAATGCCAGCAACAAAATTGCCACTAAATTGCTGATAACTATTTATTTCTCTTCTATCTATTGATCTTCCATCCATCCATCCATCCATCCATCCATCCATCCATCCATCCATCCATCCATCCTGATGTCTTTGTGGCACTGCTGAAACAATAATAGCCATAACTCCAAAATTAACCATCAGAAACCCAATTATTAATATTTGTGAAAATACGGAATTCTCAAAATGTTCATCCATTCATATTAATAAATTGTAACATATTTTAGTAAGGTCTGTTATAATAAAGGGTTTGCCCATAGGAACAGAAAGTAATGGAAGGCAGACCAAATGTTATATCTATTTTGTTTCAGATTCCAGTTTAGTAAAGTCAGACTTTGTTAAAGTGAAATGTGAAACAAAATAGTGCAATTATGAAAGCTTATTTTCCATCTTCCAGCCACCCCAACCTGATGCTTCTGCAGGATATCCCATTTCAGTTACTCTCCCCATTTCTTGCCATTTGCTCTAGTCAGACACTACTCAGGATAGCTCAGTCATCATTGTTAGTTTTGGGGGTTAGTTCTGGGGTTCCATCATAAGGGGTTCTTCCTGTAAAACCCTTTTGTATTTCTGCTGGCTTTGAAGTTTTGTGAACCTGCTGATACTGTCCCTCTACATGAGTGAAGCCATTTTTGTTGTGGAAGGATCACTTTCAGGGTGAACTTGCTGTTTGGTCCTCAACATGTGCATTGTCAGCCCCAGAACCACCCATGGAACCAGGCTGACATCAGATTCATTAGATTTATAGTTGGAATTTTAAGGAAATCTTCTGGGCCCTTTCCAAACTGGCTGCTCGGTAGGCTTATCCATTCACATAATGGCCACCATGGGAAACAAAATGGCTATAAAGAAAAGATTTACCAGAATCCACTTGTCATCCCTTCTAGATCCTTGTCCCATTGGATATTCCTTTAATCCCTGCTTGCTTTTGCCTTTTTTTCTGGATAGGCAGAGTTCCAAAAATGTTCCATCATTTTTTTTGTTTTCTAAGGGAACTTATAAGGGTCATGTTTTCAAAAAGAAGAAAAAAGTACTAGTAGTAAAATAGATAAGTGAGGCAAGAGGCTTAGTGAACACCAGAGGAGTCATTTGCAGGCATATTCCCCAAGGTGTCAGTTGGGGACAACAATATCAGAGGTTAATAAAATACTTTTTGAAAGAACCTGAACATTCTGGTAGAGATGTCCATAGAAAAGACAGCCTTCTTGACACCAGTATGGTTATGACTTAATTACTTTATTTGTCAGTAAATAATGCCACAGATACGGCCATCGAAAAGCTAAATCAGCAAGTCTTGGTTGGACCTCACGTATCATAGAAAAGGAACTAGGGCCATCATGTGATTTAATATAAGGCATACTATCCTTGCTCCACAGTGATTTGTTGGAAAGCATCCAGTGCAATTTGTGTAGCAGATTGGTGAGCTATGCAGACAGACTGAAGTGAAAAGGAATTAGAGAAAGTGAGTCTATTCACATACCACAGCTTAATAAGATGGAATAATGGTTATGGGATTTAAAACTAAAGCTGAAAGCTTGGCAGCTAGTTTAAAATAAAAGATTAAAAATGAAAAGGTTGATGGTGAAATTAAAAAAAACTGTTGTAGTGCGGTTATGAAATTTGGCTATCAATTAATAGGGACATATTTTAAAAAGCAGTGTTTGGAAATATATTTAAAAAAAAACAACTCCTTTCAACATATAGGGGTTTTCAGACCGAGCTTCCTTTCATATTCTTTTAAGGAAGAATGAAGATGTTCAAGTCAGTGGCAGAAAATCTTCGGAGATGGTAGTATTTAATCATTGTTTTTTCTTGCTGTCATTTTCGACTTCAGGATTCTGTGGACTACTCTTAAGATGTCCAAAACTAGCTTTTTAAAATTTTCCACCAAATTTGTGGGTAGAAAAAGTGAGTGGACAATTCTCCAGTCTCTCCAGGAGAAAGAAAAAAATCTCCAACAATTTCTCAAGGATATTAGTGTAACAGTGACACAATTATTGAAAGAATTGTAAATTAGGAAGTCCCACATGATGTTCTCTTTTAGGATTTAATGAATGTGTAGAAAGGCAGGGAGACTTCTGACTACTGAAGAAATAATTCAAATGGGAATATGGTCATCCTATAATCAATAAGTACAAAAACACATCACTCAAACCATTGAACACTTTGAGTATTTGTCAGAGCAGGTTATAAACCTAACAAACAATGAGAAGAATATGAACTTCTCCAAGATTATTTTCTCCTATGAAAGAAACTGTAAAGCATTTAATTTCATTTCATTGGATGAGAAATTAAAGAGAAAATGCAGGATAATTTCTTTGCCTGATATTAATAGATAAGAAGCTGTTAGTCGTAGTTGGAGAAGGACACTCTGACTAGCTTGCCAATGTAAGCTATCTAACTGCTAAGAGTCCCCTTTTTGGGAGAGATGGGTGGTGATAGAAATTTGAAAAATAAGTAAATAAATGTACTTCAACAAGGCTATAATGTTCGGGAATAAAGGAACTTGAGAAGGAATGTTCAAATATGAAACTGTGCAACTAGAATATATCAAAAAGACTGAAGGATCGTCTGGCACTTGAAAGAGTCTTTGTTGTTCTTGATGCACAGGGTTAAATTGCTATCATTTATTGGTTTGATTCCATTAGGGCTCAGTGGAGACCAAGATTTTTTTCACAACTTAGGTAAAAGATAGTCTTCTTTGGTCAAGTTTTACTCTTGATGACTTATGGACATATGCATGTAATTTTCTTGGCAACACTATAGAAGTAGTTTGTCATTGCCTTCTTCCCAGACAGTTTTGGGCTTCCCAGCCTAGCCTACAGCCCTGAGTTTTCTTAGTGATCTCCCATCCAAATATTAACCAGGTCTGGTCCTGCTTAGCTTTTCAAGATCAGCCTAAGTCAGAAACATAGTAGAACCTAGAAACTATGTTATACATACTTTCTCCTGCTCTGAATGCTGTACATTGGTGGTTTGCACAGAAGTGTCACAGGCTGTACAGTTTGCATTCCCTGTTATCCTATTGTTTCCATTTTGTCCTTAAATGCATCTGCATGGATATCTGTGCATAGATGCACAATGCAACTGATAAGTGGCACTAGCTCCCAACCAGGACTCTTGTTTTCTTCTTCTATGTTGACAGCTTATTTTTAATGAGTAAGGTATTTTCAGCTGAAGCATCATATTTAATGCATATCACTTCTAAGTTCTGACAATGAAATCACACTAGCGAGGTTAATTATTTTTCTTTTGTAAGCTGGTGTTTTCCTTCTCCCTATTATTCTAAAAAGCAAGGACATGTAATTAGTTTTGCATGTTTATTGAGGAGATAGGTAGTTCATTAATCTGTCAGAGCAAACATGCCCCAGGAGAGTTTTGCATATCCTGAAGTTTAATATGGGGTTCTGTTTTTAAAGAGGCAGATTTCCTGTTGAATCATATTAGATGTCTTACTATTGTGATGTATGCTCTTGCCTGACAGCTATCTGTGAACAGATTCTTCCCCTGCTTTTCTATATACAGACGTGTTCTGGTTCACAGGATTTAAAAGTAATTGTCAGAAAATTTGGATGCTTAAAATTAAATATTCCCTTTCAGTTGCATCAACAGAGGCATTGTTTGGGCATCAGATCTCTGCTCTGAGTTCCACTAGAGTGAATTCCTTCATTTTCTTTTTGCTTGTCACTGGGGGCAGAAATGCATAGCCAAAATAAAACAGGCCCAGCATTTGAATAATTAAGCTGCCAATGCTCAAACTGTTTCCTTTGTTTCTTTTAATATGATTATCCTACTCTTCTCCTTAAAAAAAGCATTCAAAGTGGCTTACAAGATACAGTAAATAAAAACAGAATTAAGAATGCAATTAACTGCAATTTTGTAAAAATGTTAAAAGTTTGTAAAAATTTTGTAAAGACATTACTGGGAGCTGCATAAAAGGTTTGCAAGAACTGCATGTTGCTTCTGGCTATCCCCCCTGCTTCAAGGATGGCCCTGAAAGATGCAGACCTAACAAATCAGGAGAGTATCAGGTTGGGGAAATCTAAAGTTAGGCTGATGGACATAGGGAGGGCAAAACGGGGCAGGGCTGGGCGATGGGCTGGATCGGCAAGTGGGAACTTCTCTGGTTTTCTCAGCCTGGGAATCTTCGGATTCCTTCATTTGCGAAAGGCAAGGCTGGCTGGAGAGTCTAGTGAACAGTTGTCCCTGACAAGCCGTTCCTCCTCTGGCTGCACTTTTACGTTCTTTTCTTCCCACCGTTTCAAGGCAGGAGCCAATCGGCTCACCCTTTGATCACCGCCTCTCAGCTGATCCTGTTTTTTTCTTTTTAGGTTTCCTGCCGGGTTGAGCTCTGCGGCTTTTTCCCCACTGTTTCTGCTGAGCTCCCCCTCCTTCCACTCAAAGTCAGACTGCCTTCTGACGGGTTCGCGGGAACTTTCAATTTTTTAAGTAAGGTTTTTAAGAAAACAGGACAAAATGGACATTTATATTAAAATGACGGGATGGTCTGGAAATGTTAAAAAAACGGGACTATCCCGTTCAAAACAGGATGTATGGTCAGCCTATCTAAAGTGTTATCTGTCCCTTCTAGTTTCTTGTCATATGTGTTTTGAATTAGCTTTCCCTTTACTCCTTGTCTAAATCATGATTTCCAATAGGTAAATGCTATATTCAGGACCTTATTTATTTGTTTATTTAAAAGATTTATATGGCCGCCCGTTTTAAGCAGCTCTGGGCAGCTCACAACAATAAACCCAATAAATAAAACAATAATGAAACAGTAAAAGCAGTAAAACATTAAAACAAAAACCCTGCACCTTAATCATCCCCTTGGGATGCCCCACTGCAGGTTCAGCTGCCCTCCGTCCATACTATCTACCTACACAGTCCTATCCCAGCCCCTCAGTAAAAAGCCAGGTCTTGATGGCCTTCCAAAAGGCCATCGACTCACCAGTGGGCAGGTGTTCCACAATGTAGGGGCAGCCACAGAAAAGGCACGCTTCCAAGGTCCCACTAGATGGCAGGATTTCAGGGAGGGGTCCTGGAGCGTGCCCACCCTATCTGATCTAGTGGGATGGGCGGATATTCTTAGGGAGAGGCAGTCCCATAAATAATCAAATAAAAACAAAAACTCTACGCCTTAATCATCCCCTTGGGATGCCCCATAGCCAGCTCCAATTACCCTCATTCCATTCTTCCTATCCTATCCTATCCTATCCTATCCTATCCTATCCTATCCTATCCATCTCAGCACCTTGGTAAAAAAACAGGTATGTATGTGTATATGTGTGTGTATTTAAAAATTTTAAAAAGGAAGAGAAAAACTAACAGAAACTAATATAGAATAAAGAGAGAAAAAAGTAAAACGCCAGATCTGAAAGGCTGGAAGGGTCCCCACCCTTCCAGAAGGCACGCTTCTGAGGTCCCACTAGGTGGCAGGATTTCAGGGAAGGGATCTGGAGTGTGCCCACCCTGTCTGATGTAGTGGGATGGGCAGATATTCTTAGGGAGAGGCTGTCCCACAAATAACCAGATCCAGTGCCATGTAGGGCTTTAAAAGTGATAAGCAGCACCTTGAATTGCACCTAGAAGAAAACTGGGAGCCAGTGCAGCTTGCACAATAAAGGTGTAATGTGGGCAAACCTACGGGCACCCAATACTATGTACGCTGCTGCATTCTGGACCAGTTTCTTAATTTCTTATGGTATGTAGTTGATCTCTTTTCTGTAGTACTTGAATCAATGGTTCTGTTGATGAAACCGGAGATTTTGACTATATATCAGAAGGAACTTTCTGATGGAATGAGAGTAACAGAGATTTCCTTTTGAAGTTATGAACTCTCTTTGATTAGAGATTTAGAGGATGAACGGCCACCCATCATATTTCTTGAATGAGCAAGGGAGGTGAGATTGCACAAGTGAATGTAGCTGTCCCTTCTAATTCTCCAGCTCAGTAATACTGTATATCAGGGCAAGGAGAAAGATGAGACTGCCAAGACTTTAAGCGTAATCATGTGGTGCATATGAGTCTTACATTGCTGATTAGCTTCTGACGTTGACTGCTGGAATGCATACATCCATGTTCCATGCCAGGAAGAAAATTATAGAAGGACAAAAATGAATAAAAACTCAGTTTAAAAGTGTTATTGGCTATGAATACCCCCTCCTTTCCAGGTGCTAGGAACTTCCCTCCGTGGCCAATTTGGCTTGAGCTGCAAGAGAAATCCAGCTGCATTGCCACCATGGATTACTTCTGAATGCTGTTGGTCACAAGGACAGAAGTGGCTTCACTGCACTGTCACTTCAGCACTAGTTGAAAATGGGGCTCACTTGCTATTGATTGCTCCCCCCTGCTTCATCCTGTGCCCCTCTACTTCAACTGTGCCTTGTCAGCAGGGCTATTTTTGGATATGGGCTTGATGTACTTTCAGAAATAGCCCAACTGGCAGGTCAGAGGCACAGAGCAGCTCAACTTCAGCAATTTGACAGGTGGATGAACATGCTATTCCAAGTACCCAACTATACTTACCCATTTTCACCCCTGCCCCACATTAAGGTGAGTTTTCCCATCAGTAGATGAAGTGGTACGTAGGAATGACCTTGGGAGACAGGTGGAAGAGCCACAGACTAAACAACAGTCAGACAAACTACAGATGAGCCTGCAGAAGGAATGTGGGCATGGCAAATGTCTCAGAAGGGACCCTCCATAGTTTCTTGGACTGTAAAGGTGAGGGGGGGGGAATGTACTTTCAGACTTGCAAAATTCTGTTAATGTGACCTTACAATAAACTTAGAACTATACTTCTGGGTGTGCTTCTTGTCTGGACTACCTCACAAGGCTGACAGTAGATGATGCTTGGTAGGATGGGAAATGAAGCTGGAGGTACCCATTAATCATTTTCTTTAGGGCAGCAGCAGTCTCCAGCCTTGCTACTGTGGCAAAATAGGGCTCAGCAATTGGGGCAGCAATCTTATGCCGGCATATTTTTCTGCTGGCTCAAGTAGTGGTAGAGAGTACTTAAGGTGGCCATCTGCCTTCAACTTCCTTCTGTGAGGAACAAGTATACAAAGAGGAAATGTTGGACTGGAAACCTTTTTTGTGGAGAATTTTTGACTTGAATGCTCTGGGCAACATGCTTCCTTTCTAGAGAGTAGGACATAATTGCCGATTAAAAGTTAGCTTTGTGGAGACTGGGAAACAGCTTCTGTCTGGCAGCTTTAACTTTTCCAGTGGCTGCTTTCCATTGGATGAAGAGAGTTTATTTGACTGTTTGCCCAGTTTGGATGTTTGCATAGGTTAACCCTCTTTTCTTGCAATATAAATGCATAAAAAAACAAGTTTGGTAATTTATGGTTTTCCAGATGTAGCTAAACTTCAATTCCTTGTCAGTGTCCCTTAGACTGCAAGATGGCACTAAAAGTCAACAATGTAACAATGCTTAAAAACAATAAAATATATATATTTAAAACAGCAAACTTTTCAAAGCAAAAATATTATTTTTAAAATGAAGATATTCTAATCAAAGGGTGTGCAGGTAGTCAAAATGGTGCTAGCCTGACTTGACAGAATGCATATTCTTTTATTTTGTGTTCCTTTAAAGCAGGGTTCTCTTCAGCAAAGGATCGTTACCTTGTCGTGGTGCTGGAGCTTGAGCACCTCAATGATGCCATGAGCTAAACCGTGAAGGGCCACCCAAGATGGGAAGGTCATGACAGAGAGGTCAGACTAAATGCGATCCCTGGGGAAGGTAATGGCAACCCACCCCAGTATTATTGCCGTGAAAACTAAATGGATCAGTACAACCAGAGATATGTCGGTATACCATCGGAAGATGAGACCCCCAGGTCAGAAGATGGTCAAAATGCTACTGGGGAGGAACAGAGGATGAGCTCAACTAGCCCCAGACGTGATGACGCAGCTAGCTCAAAGCCGAAAGGACGGCTAGCGGCCGACGGTGCTGGTGGTGAACGGCGAATCCGATGTTCTAAGGATCAACACACCATTGGAACCTGGAATGTAAGATCTATGAGCCAGGGCAAATTGGATGTGGTTATTGGTGAGATGTCAAGATTAAAGATAGACATTCTGGGCGTCAGTGAACTGAAATGGACTGGAATGGGCCACTTCACATCAAATGACCACCAGATCTACTACTGTGGACAAGAGGACCACAGAAGAAATGGAGTAGCCTTCATAATTAATAGTAAAGTGGCTAAAGCAGTGCTTGGATACAACCCAAAAAATGACAGAATGATCTCAATTCGAATTCAGGGCAAGCCATCTAACATCACAGTGATCCAAATATACGCCCCAACCACAAATGCTGAAGAAGCTGAAGTAGAGCAGTTCTATGAGGATCTGCAGCACCTACTGGACAACACGCCTAAAAGAGATGTTATTTTCATCACGGGAGACTGGAATGCTAAGGTGGGCAATCAAATGACACCTCGAATTACAGGTAAGTATGGCCTGGGAGAACAAAATGAAGCAGGACATAGGCTGATAGAATTTTGCCAAGACAATTCGCTCTGCATAACAAACACTCTCTTCCAACAACCTAAGAGACGGCTTTATACATGGACTTCACCAGATGGACAACACCGAAATCAGATTGATTACATCCTTTGCAGCCAAAGGTGGTGGACATCTGTACAGTCGGTAAAAACAAGGCCTGGAGCTGACTGTAGTTGAGATCACGAACTTCTTCTTGCACAATTTAGGATCAGACTCAAGAGATTACGGAAGACCCACAGATCAGCTAGATATGAGCTCACTAATATTCCTAAGGAATATGCAGTGGAGGTGAGGAATCGATTTAAGGGACTGGACTTAGTAGATAGGGTCCCGGAAGAATTATGGACAGAAGTTGGCAGCATTGTTCAGGAGGCGGCAACAAAATACATCCCAAAGAAAGAGAAAACCAAGAAGGCAAAATGGCTGTCTGCTGAGACACTAGAAGTAGCCCAAGAAAGAAGGAAAGCAAAAGGCAACAGTGATAGGGGGAGATATGCCCAATTAAATGCAAAATTCCAGAGGTTAGCCAGAAGAGATAAGGAATTATTTTTAAACAAGCAATGCGCGGAAGTGGAAGATGACAATAGAATAGGAAGGACAAGAGACCTCTTCCAGAAAATTAGAAACATTGGAGGTAAATTCCAGGCAAAAATGGGTATGATCCAAAACAAAGATGGCAAGGACCTAACAGAAGAAGAAGAGATCAAGAAAAGGTGGCAAGAATATACAGAAGACCTGTATAGGAAGGATAACAATATCGGGGATAGCTTTCATGGTGTGGTCAGTGAGCTAGAGCCAGACATCCTGAAGAGTGAGGTTGAGTGGGCCTTAAGAAGCATTGCTAATAACAAGGCAACAGGAGACGACGGCATCCCAGCTGAACTGTTCAAAATCTTGCAAGATGATGCTGTCAAGGTAATGCATGCTATATGCCAGCAAATTTGGAAAACACAAGAATGGCCATCAGATTGGAAAAAATCAACTTATATCCCCATACCAAAAAAGGGAAACACTAGAGAATGTTCAAACTATCGAACAGTGGCACTCATTTCACATGCCAGTAAGGTAATGCTCAAGATCCTGCAAGGTAGACTTCAGCAATTCATGGAGCGAGAATTGCCAGATGTACAAGCTGGGTTTAGAAAAGGCAGAGGAACTAGAGACCAAATTGCCAATATCCGCTGGATAATGGAAAAAGCCAGGGAGTTTCAGAAAAACATCTATTTCTGTTTTATTGACTATTCTAAAGCCTTTGACTGTGTGGACCATAACAAATTGTGGCAAGTTCTTAGCGGCATGGGGATACCAAGTCATCTTGTCTGCCTCCTGAAGAATCTGTATAACGACCAAGTAGCAACAGTAAGAACAGACCACGGAACAACGGACTGGTTTAAGATTGGGAAAGGAGTACGGCAGGGCTGTATACTCTCACCCTACCTATTCAACTTGTATGCAGAACACATCATGCGACAAGCTGGGCTTGAGGAATCCAAGGCTGGAGTTAAAATCTCTGGAAGAAACATTAACAATCTCAGATATGCAGATGATACCACTTTGATGGCTGAAAGTGAAGAGGAACTGAGGAGCCTTATGATGAAGGTGAAAGAAGAAAGTGCAAAAGCTGGCTTGCAGCTAAACCTCAAAAAAACCAAGATTATGGCAACCAGCTTGATTGATAACTGGCAAATAGAGGGAGAAAATGTAGAAGCAGTGAAAGACTTTGTATTCCTAGGTGCAAAGATTACTGCAGATGCTGATTGCAGTCAGGAAATCAGAAGACGCTTAATCCTTGGGAGAAGAGCAATGACAAATCTCGATAAAATAGTTAAGAGCAGAGACATCACACTGACAACAAAGGCCCGCATAGTTAAAGCAATGGTGTTCCCTGTAGTAACATATGGCTGTGAGAGCTGGACCATAAGGAAGGCTGAGCGAAGGAAGATCGATGCTTTTGAACTGTGGTGTTGGAGGAAAATTCTGAGAGTGCCCTGGACTGCAAGAAGATCCAACCAGTCCATCCTCCAGGAAATAAAGCCAGACTGCTCACTTGAGGGAATGATATTAAAGGCAAAACTGAAATACTTTGGCCACATAATGAGAAGACAGGACACCCTGGAGAAGATGCTGATGCTAGGGAGAGTGGAGGGCAAAAGGAAGAGGGGCCGACCAAGGGCAAGATGGATGGATGATATTCTAGAGGTGACGGACCCGTCCCTGGGGGAGCTGGGGGTGTTGACGACCGACAGGAAGCTCTGGCGTGGGCTGGTCCATGAAGTCACGAAGAGTCGGAAGCGACTAAACGAATAAACAACAACAAAGCAGGGTTCTACAAAGTGATCCATATTGATGCCTAAGGGTTGATGGGACTATCCAATGGGTCATTATTATTAGTCGTAGTACTATTAAAGTAATATTTATTAATTTATTTTCTACACTTGATCTTATCTTTCCATATAATAAGTGTTTGGGGGTCGATGAACAATCTGAAACTTCATGAAAAGGTCAGTGAGCTGAAAAGTTTGGGGACCCCTGCTTTAAAGTAATCAATGACTTTCTAAAAGTAACTAGGGTAGGGTGTTGAAATCTTTGGATGAAATGGAGCTGACCAATTTTATTCATTACTAAGCCCCAATGACATAATGACTCAAGAGACTTTACAGCAGCTTCCTCATCCTGGTACCTTCCAACAGCCATTCTGGCTGTGGAAGGTGAGTATTGTATTCCAATACATCTGGAAGAAATAAAGATGGAGAACACAGTCTTCAAGATTGAATACTATAAGAATTATTTGTTTTTCCATAATTATTTCATTCATAATTTTCCTTAACAGTCGAACTAACAAAACTAAATTTAACCTTGTATTTGAGATGGTCTGTAAAATTTTTCTGGTCTACATCGGAAGAGCATTAGACTGGTTTGATAGATGCTCAAACTTAAAAAAAAAACCCTATTTCTGTTGATTTTATTCCAACATATCTCAATAGTTGCAGTCTTTGAAAGGGATAAGAGATGTCACTTATGCAGAACTGATGCATTTGGTAGAAGCCACAATGACATTGTGCACTTAGTGGCATCATTGCACAGTTTGTGTCACTTTCCTAATGATGTCATGATTCATGAGCTGTCACTCACTTGCCATGGACACCCTTCTCATGGGAGATATTACCATTTTTAATTTTGTTTTGTGCCTCTTGCTCTTCTGCCCTGACAACCTTTAACTCTTCACTGCAAAATGCTGAAACATTTTTATTTGAAGATTAACTCTTCATATACAGCTCTTAGTATACATGGACTTTTGTTTCAATCTGCTCCATGTTAAGTACTGTATTTTATGTAACATTTACATGCCATGTAATGTTTCCCTCTGATGTAATGTTTTTCTTCCACTTAAAAAAAACAGGGACAGTATTTATACAGAGTTTATCTCTGCATGTTATACCAAGTTATGAGAAGGAAACCTAAAAACACATAATAAATGCCAAAAGCAACCAATTTAGAGTATTCCAAGTAAAATACATTTTAAAAGGATTTTTTTTTCTCCTCAAGCACTGTTAACAATTTGATTGATTACATGCCATCAAGTTGTTGTTGACTCTTAGTAACCACATAGATTTTCTCTATGACCATCTATCCCTAACCTGGTCCTTCAGCTCTTCCAATGGCACCCCTAGCAACACTGTAACTGAGACTATCCACCTTGTTCCTGGTCATCCTCTTCTCTTTTCTTCCACCTTTCCCAGCATTAGAGCTTTCTCCAGAGAGCTGGGTCTTTGCATAATGTGTCTGAAGTAGGGTAATTTGAGCCTGGTTGTTTGCGCCTTGAATGAGAACTCTGGATTAATTTGTTCAATGATCCATTTGTTTGTTTTCTTGGCTGTCCATGGTGTTACTATTTAAGAAATCATTATTTTATTCCAAACTTTAGGGGCAACAATACTATCCATCATATCAATCTTAATTTCTCAGTCCACTGGTTTCTGAATTTTAAGTAAATCTTGTCTGTGTTGAGACAGGGGCAAAATTACCTTTCAGAAAGTCTGTTGTTGTTCATGTTCTGCTTTCTCCTGTACACCATGATTTGAATTCCCAGATCTCCTTTCCCAAACCAGCAAGTAAATATGTTTGGCTAGATGAAATGTCTGGGTGCCAGTCAAAATGGACAGCTGTCCCTTGAAGCAGCATGGAAGTTCTGGGTGCCATCATTTCTCAGACCATTTATGACAGCTTGCATTGTGTGCAAAGAGTTTTGACATTTGAGGGCACCTGGGGTGCACAGCTGCTGCTATTTAGTAGTGGTGAATTATTATCTGTTTGTAGGCTTGAAGAACTGTAATTATTCTGGATACATTGTGGAGTGTTCTTCGGAAGAAAGTACTTGTGATGAGCTATTTTTTAAACACACACATGCATGCACACGTGCACACATACACACACACACACGTTTTCTAGCTGAGTTCATTCCTTCCTGTCATTTCCAAACTGCCTAAAGGTGCTGCTTTAACAAGGAGTTCATTCTCAAGTTCTTCGTCTGTATGTGTGTTCTGTTGTGTTGTGTTTTAACCTGTCCAAGGGTGACAGAAACCAGTTATTAGCAGGCAGCCCCAAAATATCTGCTAATTGGCTTCTCAGCAGACTTTAATAGAAAAAGGTTATGAATCTATGTTGTCTGGATTCCAAAAGGATGACTTTTAAGCTAGGGTGTAAAGTTAATTTATGTCGATCTCTATCATGGTTTCCTTGTCCCCTGATGGTCCTTCAGTAGCCAGGACAGAGGGAGAGAAAGAATGCACAGTTGTTTTTAGCCTTCTGAGAATCCAGCTTCATTAGGGATTGCCTTTACTCCAAAGACTGTCCACTATTCTGTGGCACAGGGATAGATTTAAGACACTTTTAATGTCAGGAATGGCTACTTGATCCTTCTTATTTTCCTTTCCCCTTCCACCTCTGCTCCCATTTGTGTCTTGCTTTTTCTTAGATTCTAAGTCCAAGGGTGGAGACTGTCTCCTTATTGAGCTATAAGTACTACTTGGTATAAATTTTAAATACAGTATAAATATATAAAGAGGGTGTGGTGGCTCAGTGGTTAAGACATCAGGCTTGTCGACCGGAAGGTTGCAAGTTCGGTGGTTCGAGATCTGAGCACAGCATGACGGAGTGAGCTCCCGCACTCGCCCCAGCTCTTGCCAACCTAGCAATTTGAAAGCATGCAAATGCGAGTAGATAAATAAGTATTGCTTTGGCGGGAAGGTAACAGTGTTTCTGTGATTGTCATGCTGGCCACATGACACGGAAGTGTCCTTACACAATGCTGGCTCTTCAGCCATGGAAACGGAGATGAGCACCACCCCCTAGTGGGTCGTTAGACATGACGAAATGAGAATCTTTACCTTATAAATATATAAATAAATATTTCCTTTGGGGGAAAAAATGCTAACACTGAGTTCTCTGCACACAACCATTTGCCCTGCAATGCTAGCTATGTCTAGTTGAAAGTAGATATAGCAAGGACAATTGCTTGCGAACATGAGCTATGTGCTAAGTAAAATAAATAATAAAATACAAAGACTAGGGAAATGTACACAAATGGATTCAAGTGACAAATTGTCATGTAATCTGAAAGCAGTGATATGAAACTGATGCGGAGAGAGAGAGAGAGCCGATTGAATTTAAAATCTGACAAACAAAGATTGAAAATTCATCTATGGCTTCTTAGAAATAAACTCCACTGTGTTTAGTCAGATTTAAGGCTTGGTAAATTCGTGTGAAATTGGTTTAGCTTATAATCATATTCTTCCTTACGAGGGAATAAGGAACCATTGAATGTAAAATATATTTCTGAGTAGACAGATATTAGATTGTATTAGAATATGCATTCTACTCTCTTAAAAGTAGAAGCTTTGGGTTCCTAACTGTTGATATTGAGAAGGTAAGAAACATGGTGATTATCATTCCTTGTCTGCTTGGATTCAGTTTGTTTCTTAAAAAAAAAAAAAATCTTGAACATAGGGACACATCTACTTCTCACACTCCAGCTGGGATTTATTTATATTAAAGCATTTATATAGGGCCACACTCTCACCCTCTGTCGCCCCATCTCAAAATCTGGGAATCTTAAGGTTGAATATGATGAGTACAGGAGTATCTGCAGGTGAGGACAATGACGTCAAAGTGATGGGCTGACCAAGTGTTTTACATCCTGCCCCTTTTTGCAGGCATCAAAAATGAGCAGGGCTTTGATCATTGGTCATGCCTGCCATTTTTATGACATTAACTCCTCCCCCCCTGCAACTTCTCCTCTGTTCCTGCTCTCTCCATTGTTGCCCCTTTTCAACCAAGCTTCAAATCTTCCCCTTTTTCCTCAGAGTCCTGAAAAGCCAAAATACTATTTTGTTTCTTTTTGGTTAATCTCAGTAAAAGCATTATCCAGTCGATGTTTTACTCCAATGCAAACATTGTACAAGTGCAGGAAATCCAGTTTTAGAGCAGGATTATGATTATTACCATCCCTAATTACTATGTTATTTGGACCTTCCCTCTGTGTGGGAAAGGTAGATCTCAAAAGAATGTGTCACCTAGGATGAAACCAAATCTTTCTTTCAAAATCTATTAGTCTAACTGCCAAAGCATCCCCACTTTGTTTTAAAGATTGGCCTGGGCTTCCCACTTACCGTTTTAGATGTGACTTTTTCTGGTCTGCTGGTGTTACAGAAGGCTTTAAAGTTGGGGGAGAGCACACAAAGCAGGTGCTCTAGGTATAGGGCAGTGTTTCTCAACCTTGGCAACTTTCAGTTGTGTGGACTTTAACTCCCAGAATGGCTGGCTGAGGAATTCTGGGAGTTGAAGTCCACACATCTTAAAGTTGCCAAGGTTCAGAAACTCTGGTATAGGGACTTTGCGTGAGTAGAAATGCCGCATGAATTGGACAGGAAATTCCACAAGATTTGGATAGTCAGTTCATAATGAAAATTAACTGATTTTCTGGAAATATCCTCAAGCAGAATCTTTTTATCCCTCCATGATACTAGGTGGCAGCCTGGGCTGGACCCTCCTGGCTCTCCAGGCAAAGGTAAAGGATGCCTTTCCCCTCCTACATGCTTGGGCCCTGGGGCTACCCACAAAGGCCCTCTGTGAATATCTTAACATATGGGCGTCTGTAGATCAATTTACTTGTGGAAGCAACAGAGCTTGACTTCGGAGTTCATTCTGAAAGCATGTATCATTTGTGAAATCAAAGGGGGGCTTCCTTTTCTCCTCTCCCATTCTTCCTCGTTCATTCTGGGAAAATCAGATTCTTTTTTTTCAGAACCTGTATTAGTCTGGTGCTGGAATGAGTTTCTGATGGAACTGCTGTATTTCCTTGTAGCCCCCACGCCATCCCAGATCGTCTGAGAATCAGAGTGAATAGGATTAGCTTGCAAGATTACGAGGGATTGCATTATGACAAGGAAAAACTACGGGAAGTTTGTAAGTTTTCTTTAAAATAGTTTTTTTCCCCAGTTCTATATGTCTGTGAGTTACCCCTGTATATGGTACATTTCACTCTTTGTGTCTAATTGCCAGCAAGAGCTGGTTTTTGCTTCATGCTTCACAGAAGCCAAGTGAGTGTATAATTCATTATAAGAGTTGCCCTTCAAACAAGGTTTTGCAGGAGACAAATGCTGGGCAGTACTTTTGTCTATCTGTAGCAATGTCACTTCTTTAAAACAGGCCATTATTTTGAGAGAGATAAAAGGATTTTGCTGTAGATTCTATTGGAAATTGTTTGGGGCCTTTTACACCCACCAGAGCCCAGGATGCTTCCATCACAGGAAATGCAGCTAACATTTATTCCTTCTTTAATCAGAAATTCATCAGCCACTGCATATGAAGAGAGGGCATATCAATGAATGTTGTATACAAATAGCAGTAGTTTTGTTTTTGTAAAAATAAAACTGCACTAGGGAACTTACATTTTTAAAAAGCCTGTCTTGTAGAAATGTATATGCAGAACAATTGAAAGCAGTAGTTTTTATTTTAAAAAGTTCTTTCTCCAGCTACAAAGAGTACAATTCTCATTTAAAGTTTTCAAGCTTAAGATTTTACAGGACAAGAGCTATCTTCAGGTATTATGCCTGAACAGGAGATTCTAAATAGTATGAGAGACAATCTGCAATATTTCCTTTCCTTTTCTGATTTGCCCACATAGCAAGAAGGGTTGAAACTGGCATTAAAATCTTCTTAAGTCAAGTCTGAATCCTGGTGACTCCCTGGACATGTCTATAGTTTTTTCTTAATAACAATACAGCAGTGGTTTGCCCTTTTCTGCATTTAAAAAAAAATTCTCTACAGTGTTGCTATTCCTTGGTCATCTCCCATCTAAGTATGAACTGATTCATCTTAAATGACTTCTTCAGATGCATAGTTTCATCTTCTGGGAATGACTAGTTACACTGTGGCAGAATGAAAGGACTGTTACTAAAGTTTTTCTTATCCTTTGCATTTTCTATTAATGTAAGCCATCTTAAATGTTAGAATAAACAGAAAAGCAGGGCATAAATTCAGTAATCAGTAAATACTCATATACATAAATATAGTGTAGAAGTACCACTTGTATGAATATTGCTAATCAGTGATTACAGTGTATGGTATTTACTATCATGTAGAAGGATACTCTCCCTCCTCTCCACAAATGATTGAGAAAATGAGGAAGAAACAGGTATACGGGGTTGTTCCCTTCAAAGCACAGAATGGCATCATTTAAGGGCTCAGAAAGATTTCAGAATAAGTTGTCTACCTCTACTGGAGTTGATATTAATCTTCTCTGAGAAGTATGTACGATGAGTTCATAGATATAGAAGGGGGAACATCCATTTTAGATGAGACCACAAATAGAATGAGAGTGGTATTTCAAGCGAACAAGAAGAACAAAATTTATTTACACTGACTTTGGGTAATCCAAGTTATTAGTATGGTCTTGGAGTATTTACCATTCATCATGGAGACATGCCTCAGAAGGAAATCTTAATAAGTTCATTGCATTACTTCCAGGAGCATAATAAATTAGCTTATTCTTAAATTGATCCCCATGCTCTGATTTCAATAACTTATTGTTAATTAAGGTTGGAAAGATTGAAAGAGGGATATTTAAAAGAAATCTCCCACCTTTACTTTGGGAAACTGATCTTACCTCTTTTTTCCATTCATCTGCATGTTGACACTTAATTTAGGATTTGCAGGACGGAAGCCAAAGAAAGAGAACACCAAGAGAGACACCAGGATGGTGATAAAAGGTTTTTTAAAAGAACCTTTAAGAAATCGCTCCTAAATACTTACAACGTCAGAAAGATATGACCCCACACAGCCGGGTGAGCCCAAATGAGAGGGAAGGTTCATATTCTGGAACTCGACACCCAAGGAAGCTGGGAAAAAGAGATCTTATAGCTCTTTCCCCCCACTCCCCCACCCTTTGGAATTCTCACCCAGGTCCTGGGATAATTAGCAAGGAGAAATTAATGTTTGTATTTACATTCACTGAAGAGGAAGAGATTACAAGAAAGTAAGCAAGTACACAATGGGGGAACACCCATTGAAAGGAATGCCTTGGTGCCTGCTGCTTGCTTAGCATGCTGGCTGCTGCAAGCCCAGAGCCACTTAAGAAAGCCTTTACGGTGAAACTGATTAGGGTCTTTGTCAACTTCAGATAGCAGCAGAAGCTGGCCAAGGGTGCTAATTAACCTGTGGCCAGCACCTACAATGCGGTGGCACTGCGGGTTAAACCGCTGAGCTGCTGAGCTTGCCGATCGGGAGGTCGGCGGTTCGAATCCATGTGATGGGGTGAGCTCCCATTGCTAGTCCCAGCTCCTGCCAACCTAGCAGTTAGAAAATATGCAAATGTGAGTAGATTAATAGGTAACGCTTCGGCGGGCAGGTAACGGTGTTCCGTTTAGTCATGCCGGCCACATGACCACGGAAGTGTCTATGGACAAACGCCAGCTCTTTGAAACGTAGATGAGCACTGCCCCCTAGAGTCGGACACGACTGGACTTAACGTCAAGGGAAACCTTTACCTTTACCTAGCACCTTTTAGGGAAGTGCTGCGCTGAAGAGCAGCTCAGGAAGAGATCCTGTAGCTTGTTTAGGCAATCTCTCCCTTCTGCAAGGGGGAAAAGGTAAAAAATACAAAAAAATACAAGTCAGGCACAGGACACCTCTGTGGTGCAAAAGACAGGCATCCTCAATCAACTTAGCTGAGTAATTTTGACAAACCATGATTTGAGGAGAGCAAACCATAATGAGCTTCAAATTTACACATTGTCTACTCCCAGCATACTTCCTAAGAGCTTTACATCCAAACTCTAACCTGTAGTTAAATTTAACTGTGATTGGTTGAAAGAAATCAGCTTATTCATAATCCCTATCTTAAACTTGTTTCAAACAAAACAGAGTTCAATAACCTGAGTTCAATAACTGAGTTGATGATTCAGATGAGAGGACAAGCTACAGTTAATAAAAACAGAACCCAAAACTTCTGATCTCTCCTACATGATGGTACTGGAGGAGGAGTGGAAGGGATGGCAGATCCTGGGAGCACAAGGCTCAAGTGCCTGTCACAATAAACTGTGACAGGAATGATATTCCAGTTGGCTCACTCTACTAGAGGCAATGTTATTCAGCAAGACACCCAGCTGCAGAAAGGTATTAACTCTTCTGTTGCTATGCCAGAGCTTTTAGCATTCTGCCTGCAGGCAAATGACTTTCCTCCAGTGAAAAATTCTGCCTAATATATTTCCAGTTTTCATTTCCCCCCATCAGGCTGTAGAACTGTATTATTATAATTTTAAACAAAATGTATACTTCCCAGAAATCCTAGCAACTATCTTTGTAAAGAATGTTCAGCAAAGCTGTGATTAAGCCTTTCATTTGCTGAGTGACAATCAGCATCAGGAGCTGAAACAAGTGCTCTTAGTGAAATCTGTATTCTCCCTGAGACTATCAGAAATTAGTTCTGGGGAAGGGGTGTCAGTAAGCAATGGATAAAAATATGGGTGTGTTGAGGAGCAGAATGCTTTCTATCCAGAATAACCATCTTTTTGCCAAAGATAAGCAAACCAATTAGAAAGTTTGCCACCCCATAATTCCTAGGGAATCCCATATTCTGCAGCATTGTTACATAAGAAACAGCTGTCTTTGTAATTGAGTATGAATAATGAGCCAGATGGATGAACAAGACTCCATTAAACCCTTATCTCCAGAAGCCACATCCTGCATTGATTAATGACTCAGTGTGTGTCAGTGGGAAAGGGACTTCATTTTGAAAAGTTAGCATCCACTGTCTTGCAGGCTCAGCTGACCTCTTCTTTTGATTTTGCACCATTAATTCAATATGACAGCTAATTATTGTGGTATTATCTCTAAAATTATGTTTTGTTTTTGATTCTTTGTTTCCTCAGTTGGGACAGTGAGGGGTTTCAGGCAGATAACTTTTTATCCATGATCCTGTGAAATTAATGGGAAAACTTCTCAATAACTGCAGAAATATTAGCATTAGGCCATTAATATTGTAAGAAATTCATATTGCTTGCATGCCAGATGAGAAGAAAATGTGTAATTCATTAGTCTGTCTAGCCATACAAACTACTCAGAGATTACAATAAAGTTCACAAGGGAGACATGATCCATAAGGACAATTTCTAAACCTACTGGCTTCCAGATATATTAAGATTATAATTCTTAGAATTCCAAATCAAGTAGGTACACTTTGACTTCATAACTAATGTATCCTCTAAAAATATTTTCTGGCTTTCAGATATAACATCTAAATTTAGTCACATCTATAGCAAGTTACAATAATGCAAACATGATGCTACACTTGTAGTAACATGATGATGCAAATCCTGCCCTCACGTACTTGAGTCCCAAAGCCCTCATGTGCTTGTGTCATGATGTCTTGACATACTTTTTGTCACCTGATCTCTGGTTCCCTTCCACAGATGCCCATGACTATGTTATTTCATCACTCTATTCTCTGCCCCCATGCATTGCCCAAAGTGGAGGTTTGCCCCACTATCAGTCTTTCCCTCACCTAATAATTCCCAAGCACTTTAAAACCAACTCACAGTATTTTTCTCCACATTTTTCTTGCCATCTGCAGATCTCCTCTGGGAGAAAGCATGTTCAATCTGAGCAAGTTCAATCAGAGTGTAGCTAATGGGGGCAGTATGAAAATTAAATTAGTTGTTTCCAGAATCAGCCTCCGATTGGGAACATTAATGTACACTATCTCTAAAGCATTAACTAGCTAACATCTCTTGACTGAAAGGGATGCCAGAGGATCACAGCACAAAGCACTTTGTCAAGGAGTTCTTCCAGTGCGGGTCTAACCTTGGTTCTAAAATACAAGGGAATGGTCCTACAGAAAAAGCAAATTCAGATAGTTCTGTTTGCACCTCCACTATTTATTAAGAGATTATGTTTGTTCAGATTGCTTTGCACAAATGATCAGTTGACACTATGCACTGCCATTCTTCAAGATCAGTTTCCCACTATTTAATGTATTGGACTATAACCCCTTAATCCCCTGTCAGCACTGCTAATAGAGTCTGTGAATTATTGGATGTGAAATACAACATCTCTGGAGGACACTAAGTTAGAAAATACTGGTTAAGAATCTTTAGCCAAATGGAATTTGAAATGGGACACCATATTGGAAGCTTCTTTTATACATCATGTTCCTTTGCTTCCCCTTAAAGCATGGGTAAGTGTCAGATGTTCAGATTGGAACACTGGCATCCCCAGCCCTAGCAGGAAGGTCAGTGCTGATGGCCACTGAAGCTCAAGAACATCTGGAGGACCATATGCCACCCATTCCTGCTGTACAACAAGAAAGGATTCTTTGAATAAAGAATCTGTTGTAGCAATAAAGGTGGTTTTACATACCTTGCCTCTAATTTCTAGCCTATTGGAAAGCTTTGACACCATTCCTCACTGCTGACATAAAAAACCCTGACTACAGGCTGCACATGTAGTCCCCTGTCCACAGCCACCAATACATTCAGGCTTTCAGGCAGGGGAATAAATGTGTTCACTACTATGCCAACAGAGCTGGATCTCTCTGTTATCCCATTTATCCTCATGGGTACTTTCTGTGGCATGTCAGGGGATGTGCATACAGCAACAGCTCTTTGCTTAAAACTTGGTCAACAATGCATGCTAGAGGGCCAGTTTGAGGAGAGAATTAGAAATGGTGAGCTAGTCCCAAATTCCATCTGCAAATGATGGATGGCAAGATGCCTTTTTTGGGGGTCGGGGGTAGAGGGTCTCCTTCCATAGTCACTCTATTTCACCCCTGAGAAAGCACTTGGGGGGGTGTAGGTGATTTTGCCTTATGGGGAATTTTGAGGGTTTACTATTAATTTTAGTAAGGCAATCTTACTTGAGATTGCCTTACGTCTTTAGTTATGCCTCTGCAATCCCACTCTGCTGAAATTAAATACCATTAAGTATAATTGACGAACTTTTGACAGGCTACATATATACTAATAACATTTTTAAGATGAGTGGTAATTACATAGTTTCTTCATCTCAGCAGGTGGTGGCACCTGGCTCATCTTGACTGGGTTCAGAAATTAGGTCGGGTCGGGTCTGATGACTATTCAGATGGAAGACCTCCAGGGAATCCTTGGGCTCTAGGCTGAACTGGGAAGTAGAAAAGCAACATCCCAATGACAAACTCCTTCTGTGTTGCTACCCAGAAAACTACATGGAATTGTCCATGAGTCACCAGGAATAAAATGCAGCTTGAAAGATACTTTTCTATATTTGCTTCAGATCTTTTAAATATATTGCACAACTTTTTCGCTACACTTTTTAACATTAATTCTTATTGTCATTATCATTATGCCTATAGCTATTCCACTGGGAATTATAGTAGTCCGAGGAGACTGTGACTTGGAGACTTGTCGCATCTATGTGGATCGCTTAGAGGAGGTGAGTAGCTGAAAAGGATGTGGCTGTCTCTTGAATATATTAGTATCACATAAGGACGTCCATATATTTCATTTGGACCAAAATGTACCAAAGGACCGACCAGAAGCACAGAAGGTTCACCAGACCAATATACTGAAGGTCAGACAACTCAAGAGAGTTCTCATAACAGCCACCTGCTTGTGATCTTCTTAAAACTGACTATCTGTCTTGCTAACTCCTAGCCTACTTCTATTTCACGTGTTAAGATTATCTGCCAAAATTGCAAGCATGCATTGTAGGCATGCTGATAGTTTTTTCTTCTGGTTTTGCATCAGTCCACTTTCAGCGTAGTGCCAAAAAGCAGAAGCACATCTATCAGTTGGGGAAACTGCAGCACATTGTACCATTTCAGGGCTCTACCTTGGCTTCCCAAGGCTGGTTCATCTGCCCTTTGTCCCTCACCTCATTTGGACATTTCACAAGTTCAGAATAAAGTGAAATGAAGAAATTCATGGAAAAATGCCTTCTAATCATAAAGAATTGAGCAGTACTGAATAGATTCTGATTCTGATTCAAGTATAATTGGACACATCAGGGGAGAAATAGCACAAAGGAGGAAGGCATTCCCTGCCATGATTATCCAGTTTCAGTTGAAACTGACTAGCCACTGGGCAGTAAGCAACTGTGGCTCTTAACTTAATGGTTGTGGGAAGAGATTGAAACTGACAAAATACAGGGAAGCTGGTAAATAATGAACT
Source organism: Candoia aspera (assembly GCF_035149785.1). NCBI lineage: Eukaryota > Metazoa > Chordata > Lepidosauria > Squamata > Candoiidae > Candoia > Candoia aspera. The sequence goes on along the minus strand of NC_086159.1, from coordinate 19,851,052 downwards.
GAAATCCAGAGATGGTCCATTTTTAGGAGGTTGGAACAAGGAAAAGTGGAACTACTGTGTGTACCCTGATGCCATTTTGGAGTTGTGTAAATATGGAGTATACAACTATGCACCCACTTTAAATAAAATAGCAGGACTCTGTTCCCTTTCTGGTTAGAAACCTGGAGAGATGAAGATTTCATGGTTTTAAAAGGGACCCAGGAAACACAGCACTAATTAAGAGGACAAGCACCTGGGAATGACATGGTTGTGGCTGGAAGGAATGGGGTGGGACCATAGCTCCCAACACACCCAACTTTGCCTCCCAAGATACTGGGTGGTGAAACTATATATACTTTACACATTTGGAAGTTGTGGTGGGCTAGATTAAGGAGACAGAACTACATTTCAGGCCATGAAGTGATTATGTAAGACTGGAAAATAGATAAGGCCAGCACTGCGTGACGAAATGGGAACTTCAAGATTGTCATGGCATTATGGTGCCAATCCAAATAGGAAAAGAACCGATTTCTAGGGCCAGGTCCCTCCTTTCCCTACTTGCACCTAATCACGTCATAAACATGCCCTCTTGTCTCCTTCTTTTCTGCTGTGATTCTACGGCATTGCCTTCACCCTGTCCCGGGACTCGTGAGCGAGAAAGGTTCTTAGCTGTGCCAGTGTTAGTGTTTTCCCCTTATGCCAACACTATTCAAGGATAGCCTCAAAGTATCTGTGTTTTGCCGTCCATTTTGTTGGAGGCAAAGACTGGTGAGGAGTAATGGGTGTAGATAGATAAATCCTTATTAGCTGTTCCAGGCTAATTTGGGCGATCCCCTCTTCTTTGTCCTTGGTCAGCCTGTTCTACCAATGGGCAGATCCTAAAAATCTGGGCACAGTGGCATGGCAATAAAAATCCTTCTTTGCATGGTTGCCAAGAACACTCCTTGGGCATGTCCAGGTGGTAACCAAGATTACAGCTCACTTGGGGGGGTTTAATTCTTAAGATTGGTCCAACAAGGGTTTGGCCTCTAGAAAAAACGAAGTTTGCCATGCCTCTTCAAAAAGAAAGAAAGAATGCCTGCTGTAGAACTCTCTTCTTCCTTTTCAGTTATAAGCATTTGAGGGAGTTTGGAAGTAAATTTCAAACCCCAGCATGACATTTAATGGTTTACATCTCAAGAAAGCAAGTTTAGATGGTTCTTGGCTTGTCAAGACCCCACTTTTAGTGCCCCATTAATTTCATTTCTCACTTTGTGATTCTAGAAAGCTTGGCAGTAGGTGTGTAGATGGGTGATGGATGGTTTCAGCTTTTTCTTTCTCTGGCCAAGTTTCTTGCTGCAGAAGGTTTTTCTTTCACTCCCTTTCCTTGTTTCCCTGGCTCCCACATTTCACACAGCACAGCTTGGATACACTGGCAGCCTTCTTCTGAAACCCTTTCTGGTCAGGGCTTCTGAACTGTAACTCTGCCTGCTGCAGTGACAGAATAGGGTATGGGAACAGGGACACGAGATGCCTGGCTGTCAGACTCTCCCCATTCCTTCTGCAGCACTGTGACTGGCAAATACTTTTCTCACTGGTGAAGATGTACTGATAGGAAGGAGAGCAAAATTGGAGGAATCAACTCGCCATGTTCTTACATGCATAATCAGGACAACACCAGTGACCTGGAGCAGATGCAATAGAGGCAGGATAAGGATCAACAATGAAGGCAGCAAATGTCACCATGGCACAGTTTTCTCCCAATTAAAGGTTGGCTGGATAGTACTTAACTCAGCCATGGGGAAAGGCAGTAACTGCCATGTATAAAGTGAGTATTTCCTTCATCCCTGAGTGACAATTGCCTGCTTCTGCCTAGGGGCCTGGGAAAAGATTAAAAGGCAAAAGAGATAATCACCAGGTAGTTATACATTCTAAATAATCCTTGAATACTATTAATTTCAATTTTATTTTGGCTTTATTAAAGCTTATTTGAGGGATTTTGTCGTCGTCCTCCTCCTCCTCTTCTTCTCCTCCCTCACGTGTGATTATCTTGTATTATCATTATTGCTGTGGTAATAGCAAGAAAAAAGGTTGATGAACAATTTAGCAACAATGTTTTGCATGGGAAGGAGGATGAAATGAACCTTGGTTAATCATTGTTCCCATTGGGGCTTTCTTGCCATAGGATTTGCAGTCTGTAACTTCAACTACACAGAGAGTCCACTACCAGGTAAAATTTATTTTGTTCTTTTTAAGGAAGGAAGGAAGGAAGGAAGGAAGGAAGGAAGGAAGGAAGGAAGGAAGGAAGGAAGGAAGGAAGGAAGGACGGACTTGTTCAGGCTGAGTTGTTTAAGGACTTACTCAGGTTCAGATATTTTGAGTAATATTATTTTCCTTTTAAAGAATTATGCAGGATTTCATCATGAACAATCCTGGATAGTCTTGCTGAATTGTATATAATTTTTTTCATGTTAATACATATAGAAATTAGCTAGCTAGCCATCCAAAATGTCTGGCAAATCATGATTTAATTGAGTATTTATCACTGTGGAAGTTTATTAGATGTCAGCTTGGTTTCTAGCCTGGTCAGTCTTGAGTTGATTCTTAACTATATACAGTAAGTACTTGTTGAATTATATTTATTGGTTTTAAATTACTGTCCTATAGGAAAAATGATTAGAACTAATATTATAAAGCATTCAATAATATAGCAGTATAAGGACAACAGCTAGAAATATATTATACATGTAAATAGTATTTTTACTTTTTGTTGTGCCTTCAAGTCAGTGTTGACTCCTGATGACTACCTGGACTAGTTCCTGCAGCTTTCTTGGAAATGTTTTTTGGGAGTGGCTTGCCATTGCCTCCTTCCTAGGGCTGAGAGAAAGTGACTGGTCCAAGGTCACCCAGCTGGCTTTGTACCTAAGGCAGGACTAGAACTCACAGTCTCCTGGTTTCTAGCCTAGCCAAACTGGCTACCTGTTTATTTATTTCAAGATTTATAAGGGTGCACAACTCTGACAGTGTGAGTGGTGTATTGCATAAACACAATAAATAAAAAAGAAATAAAAAAACCCATATAAGCACAAACAGACAATATGTACAGTAAATACAAAATGTAAAATATAAAATGGTGACCAAGCACACAACAAGACAACCACAGGGGGGACTGCACCTCAACTGGCCCTTAATGCCTGGGAGAAGAACCAGGCCTTAACGGCTTTCCTGAAGGTGAGAAGAGATGGGGCCGGTCGTATATCAGGGGACAGATCATTCCAAAGCACAGGGGCAAACCTGTAATGGCATGTGGAAATGACTTTGGGAGACAGGGCAAAGAGATGCAACCAAGGGAATGGTCAGATAACAGGCAGATGAACCTGCAGCAGGAATGTTGGCAGGGCAAGAGGCTCAGATGAGACCCTCCCTAGTTTGTTGGACTGTAAAGGAGATAGGGGGAGAGGTGTACTTTCAGACTTGCAAGATTCTGTTAATGTAACTGTACGGTAAAGTAGAATTAGCTTATCTGGTCATGTTTCCTGTCTGATCTACCTCATAAGGCTGACACAGCCTCATAAAAGACATGCTTCCTAGGTCCCATAAGATGACAAGATTTAAAAGAAGGAACCTGGAGCTTACCCTCCCTGTGGAAGCATGTGGGTGGGCAGATCTGCTTGAAAGAAGGTGGTCCCTCAGGTAACCCAGTTCTATGCCATGTTGGGCTTTAAAGGTAATTGGCAGCAGCTTGGTTCGCACCCAGAAGCCTATTGGGAGCCATTGCAGTCTGTGGAGTAGCGGTGTTATGAGGGCATAATGAGATGTGCCTCTAACTACCCGCATTGCTACATTCTGGACCAATTGAAGCTTCCGGATTGTTTTTCAAGGGCAGCATCATGTAGAGTGCATTGCAGTAGCCCAACTGGGAGGTGACCAAGGCATGAGTGACCACGAGTAGGGCCTCCTGTTCCAGGAATGGGTGCAGCTGGTGCACAAGACACTGTTGTGCAAAGGCTTGAATTACCATTTGAATTAGATGTCTGATTCTCACAGGCCTAAGTCTTATTATATGCAACTTGTTGCCCTCTAGGGGTTCCTTGACTCCAACTTTAATCAGCCTCATCCTGTATGGTCAGTGTTCAGGCTTGATGGCAGCTATATAAGTCAATGTCTGGAGAACTTCAACTTTGCCCTTTTTCCCACTCTGTCTTTGCATAGATATGTAATGATTGCCTATTCTAAAACACTCTCAGACTCATGAGCAGGAATTCAAAGATATCTGATTTATTAAAGAATAGCATGCAGGATCACAAAGAAAGCTGAGAATGATAAAAGCGCGCCAAACGCAACCTAAAAACCCTCGGTGCAAATGAGATCCCTACCCCCGTAGAATCTTCCCAAGTTCACAATCCCAGGTGCTCCTAACAGCTTCTGATGGTCTGTGGGAAAAGTCCTTGAGCAGAGCACATAACCCAAACACATTCCATTGTAATGAACATAGATACAGAGCTTGGCACAAGGTTTCACAGCAGCTCCCTCGCAACAGAAACGCACGTCAGCGCCATGGCATGTGAAACGTTACGATGTACAGTGCACATTGAAACAGTGAACATGACAAGATACCTAAAAGGGAAAAGTAAAGTCCTGCATTTTAGAAAGCTATGTTGTAATGAGAAAAGGATCTACTCATTCTTCTCAGGTTTCAGGGAGAGGAGCCTCATGGGGAACGGTGCATGTTATCTCAATGTACCCAGATATTCATGGTGCCTCTCCTTCCGAATATGTGGCCCAGACCCTAGTTACCTTCAAAAATTGTACCATAACCGTCTTAAGACTCTAATTTGGAGAAAGATGCTATTATGGATGGGGGATAGAAGCACAATGGAAACAAATATCAAATGTTTGTTATATAACATTTCCAGTTCAGTGCATAAGATCCCTCACAGTAGTTTTAGTTTGCATTTATAATTTAGATGATTATTTTTGAACATTACTTGCATAGCAGGCACGTTAAATATTATCTCAACCAATGCACTGAGTTGCATTTTTATCTGATTTGGCCTTAAGGCTGTTCTCTTATTATCACTTCATGAACTTTCTGTCCATATCATGCTCCCTTGTGCATTTTACTCTGCACATACCTTCACTCCTGCAAGATAGAAATAGAGAGTTTGAGAAAGTCTGACAATAAAGAGAGCACCTGTTCTTATAAAAAGTATTTTTGTAATGACTGCCTATTCAGATCAGCAACCAGACTCACATAGAAGTCTATGGAAATCTAATTTAATGATGAATAGTATGCAGAAACACAGGCAAAGCTGAGAATACCAAAAGCGCGGGATTTCTCCCAATTAAACCACAAGCAATCCCAGACCCCTCCGCCCAGTGTCAGTACAATTCCTCCCTCTGCAGGTGTTCAAAAATGGTTGCTGGCAATCTTCAGGTAACGACCTTGGCCAGGCAAGATAGTCCAAACATGAATTCCTTTGCACTTGCATCATCAGCCTTCCTGCCTGGTACAAACTAAGAGCAGCAGCTCCCCCCTGTCCAGCAACACGTGTCAGCACCAACATGGCATGGAGACTTGTTACGATGTTTCAGGAACCATGACGCACTTTTTTTCTTATTTCAGTATGAGCTATTCATGGGGAATAAGGAGCCACCTTGTGAATACCAGCTTTCTTCACTCTTTTTATAGCATTATACTCCAAAAGATCAGTAATATCTGAAATGGTTCAGCCTCTCACTAGAGTATTTCTAGCCTATAGAATAAATATGTCAAGCTTATACAGTATAACAACTAGCTGCAATAGGATACTTTCCAGATATGTTTGGGCAACAACTTCCAGGATTCACACTCTAATGCCAGCACATCTGAATCATGCTAACTTGGGGAATGTTGGTTTAAAATGCGGTTTTGAGTAGGCAGCCTTGGTTCATCCAACTTCCTTCATATGCAAAGAAATTGGCACACCCCTATTGAGTGTCACTTTGTAAGTCACTAAATTACCTCACATGTAACCTGCATCTGCATAACTAATTTCTCAACTGAAATCCTACAAAACAAGATGGTAGCCACAACAGTAGAATCAAAGCTTCACCTGTTTTTATGAGTATTTGATACACATAAAAAACAGATGGAACTTTGCTCATAACATCGCAGCCACCATTTTGACTGTTTATCACATCCTGCAGACACCCCTCTCTAGGGATTTCTTATAAGCAGTAAGGATAATAACTAGGTTGTTAGCTAGCAAGATTAAATTATGGGATAGCAAACAGCACCCAAATTATTTAATGAATAGAACCAATTTTGTGTCTTATTCATAAGGTAATAACAAAAGACATTTTTCTCTTGGGTTTCTCTGGAGCTCAATATGAGAAGAGTCAGCAGAACATCTCTGTGAACCCAGATGGGACACTTGTTGTCATGTGCCAATTTGTGTTCCCTTCCTTTTTTATGTTGTTGGTTGATTATGTTTAGCCTTGTTCTAATGTGAAAGATAACTTCACCTCCCTCTGTTTTATCTGCAGTGTTTCATTTGCCTTCAGCAAAGATATTGAGCGAAAAATAAACACATTCCTACTTTCAGTAGATGCCTACCCAAACTAATATTGTCCTGATTATGTGGCTAGGCCCAGCAGTCTCCCCACTACCCATTTGATTTAGCATATTGTGCTACTACCATCATCTGGGCTAGGAAAATTACCATACTTTGTGGATTCCTCCATTCTTATCATCTTTTATCTAAATCTGTTATGCTTCTTGTATTAACTAACTAACTAACTGCCATAAAGCTTGAGAAAGTAGACCAGAAGCCTGCATGCAGGGCTAATTTTGCTGCATATGCAATCTTGGGATTTGAAACTGAGGCATATTCAGAGTCCTGTGTAATCTTTCAAGCAGTCCTAAAGTAGACCTATTGCTACCACTTAGGAGCAGCAATGGATGAGTTTTTCTACATTGGTGCTGGAATTTAAGGTCAAACTCACATTTGACTCATGATAACTATAACTTTAATTTTTATTTATTTATTCACAGTTATTAGCTTCTCAACTCCAATGGGCCACAGTTTCCTTGGCACCAGTATATAAATAGCTTACCATTGTATTCTTCCAGGATGTGTGTCCATGTGTTTTATTTTTTTGCTTTACTTACTAGTTCAGTTTACAGCCCTGAGATTTGTGGTGGTCTCCTATCCAAATACTGGCCTGGATAAACCTCTTTCACTTCATTGCACAGCTTCTTCCTATTCCTGGTCAACTATTATTCAGTCTGATCCAGATTTCTGAGCCAAGAATCAGATCAGAACTAACTCTCTCCTGTTTATGGTGCAGCCCTTCCCAGGCCTGTCAACTATTGTTTGAGCTGGTTTTGAACATGGGTTGAAAACTCTGGAATAGTGCCAAACCCATATCCAGCTCCTTTTGAACAGAGGCTTAGTGCTTTTGTGCAATAACACTACATTTGTGTGTAAAGGAACCTCCACTGTCAGCTGATATCATTTGAGACATACGCTTCCTTTAAACATACCTGCACAAAACACAGGTGTAGAATTAGAGTGGATTTTAACAGATGGCTAAACCCTCCAATCTGTCAAAACCTGTCTTCACTACCATCTGTCTTCATCCCATGTTAAGGAGAGTGCTTAGAGGATGTTTTCCCACCAGCCTAGCCTTATTTGTGGGAAGGAAAGGAAACAAAGCCTGAGAACCCACCAGCCCCTGTCCATAACTATGCCCTGTACAGTGTAAATAAGGACATCAACATTTGCAAGCATTGTGCCTGTGTCAGAATAAGGTGTGCTGGAAGAGCAGCAAAGTTCATGCCACTGCATTTTTCTTCTGGCTCAAGGAGTTGTGGATAGCACTTTAACCTGGCTATAACAACAGCTCAAAGACGGCCTCACCCTCATCAAAAGGGGATTTCATTAAAGACATGAATGAAGACAATGCTTATAAAAGTTGCAGATGAAACAAAACTTGGTGGCATAGCTTAGGTAAAGGTAAAGGTAAAGGTTTCCCTTGACATGAAGTCCAGTCGTGTCTGACTCTAGGGGGCGCTGCTCATCTCCGTTTCAAAGCCGAAGAGCCGGCGTTTGTCCGTAGACACTTCCATGGTCATGTGGCCAGCATGACTAAGTGGAATGCCATTACCTGCCCACCGAAGTGGTACCTATTGCATGTTTTCGAACTGCTTGGCTGGCAGGAGCTGGGACTAGCAACGGGAGCTCACCCCATCACGCAGATTCAAACCGCCGACCTTCCAATCGGCAAGCTCAGCAGCTCAGTGGTTTAACCTGCAGTGCCACCGAATCCCTATATTGGCATAGCTTACTGTACAGTATATCTGAGAAGACAGAGCTATGGGATAATTATTTATTTGCATAGGAAAAATAATTCAGTACCTAGCTTGGTAATAGCACAAGCAAAAAGAAGTGCTGTAGATTACCAGCCAATTAAGAGATAACAGTTTGATTTGGCTTCTGTAGGGTCAAATTCAGTTTTAAGGCCACACAACAGAAATATAGTTTCAAAATCACCGTAAGAAATAGTTCCACTTTATTCTGTATTATCATTCCCTGCTTCAAGTACTATATCCAGTTTGGGCATCATATTTAAGAAAGATTCAGGAACAGGCACAAAAAGGGGATGATCAGAGGTCTGGGAACTATTACAAGGAGGCACTGAGGGAATTAGATATGTTTAGTTTTCAGAGAAGACAGGTGAGAAGGGATGTGATGGCATTTTGAAGAAGGATCATCTGTTTCCTATCATCCTAGAATGGAGGACAAAGGGTGATTCTACTAGAATATTAGGAGAAGCCCAATTATTAATTAATTAATGTTAAGACAGAGACGTTTGTTGGTGAAACCAGTTACCAAAATGGGTGTGACCTCTCCTTCACTGTATCTATTCAAGCAGTGGCTTTTAATGTTTTGATCTGGATTCCTGCACCAAGCAAGGGTTAAACTTAATTGCCTACACGGCCCCTTCCAGTTCTGTGATTTTATGATTTCATGTCTTTGGTTGATTCTGTCTGAGAAGGGAATATAGAATTTTGCAATAGGAATCATTTCTACTAAAGCAGCATAAAGAAGTTTTGCCTATGAAACTACCATATCTTTGACTTTCTGTAATTGGTGCCAGAAGCATAACTTACATTCTCATCAGGCGTAATAAAGGGAATGATAGTGGATAACTTAAATCAAACTCGGGGCAGAAGCTAAGAAGAAGAATCTTGGTGTTACTCCTGGGACAAAAAGGAAGCTATTAAAGATCCACATGCCAAGCTAATGAGCAGCAGTGTGCTTATCTAAAATCTGAGATGGAGAACTTAAGCAGAGGAACATCTAACTCATGTAATAGGATGGTTCTAATATTGACTAAAGAAAAAAGGTTGGCTTGCTGCATATCCAGAATACCTGGCTGTGCCAGGGACATTATCATATGTGGAGTCTACCACAACCCAGATGTTATTTGCTATTCAGCTGTATATTCCTAGCCATGGTACTTTTCGCACATCCAGCTTGTTACTACTAAATGAGTTGGAATTTATAGTGAACTGTAAACCATACGTCATATAAGCTAATGTTCTATCTTTTGCATAAGTTTCTCAGTACAGATTCTAGAGGACATATATTAAAACTAAACATTTATACTGCTTTACCCTGAGAACTGGAGACAGAATTATTAAAAACAAGCAATATGATTTTAAAAAAGGAATAATTGGCCGTAGAGTGATGTTTCTTAGCCCTTCTGCTATTTTTCTCTTGTGAATTCATAGTGCAATCAGTCACAATGTTTTTTTTTAAACAAACCTTGTTCAAAAAGTGAGGCAGGACTTTTGCTACTGATTTTTTGCCTAGCAATATGGCAAATGAAGTAGGCTGTCCAAGTAACCAAGCAGCCATCCATCATGGCATGGCATGATTTATAGATTTCCACCCTTTGATAAAACTGAGTAGCCTCGAATCAAATGGGAAATCAAATCAATGCTTGGATAAGTCAGTGATTGCACAGGGCACCTAGTTATCAGAAGCCACACTGAGTGAGTTCAGGGATGCATGTCTATCATTTTTGGTTACTCTTGGCTGAATGTATAAGCTGATAGAAAAGTTCTTTCCTGAATAATGTTGAAAACTGCCCTATGGGTCCGACTATTGTTCCCTTTGGCTCAGGATTGTATGGATTTCCAGAATTTCAGATAGGAGTCTTTATCAATCTTACTTGGAAAGGGTAAAAACTAGATCAAGGGAATGCTTTGCCTTTTTAAAGCTACAGTATGAGCTGTGGTATTGTTCTGTTCACTACTGCTTTTATGAAACTGCTGCTGCAAATAGCCTTTTCTTTCTGTCCCATCCAGGACCAGGAAAGCTCATTCCCAAGAGTATTGTCTGTTCAGAGACTATCACCTAGATGGAGCTTCCTAGATGGTAAGGATCAAAGTTGGCTTATATGTCCTTACAGGAAAATGACAGGCTGTACAATTCTTTATATGCTTACCTAGAAATAAATTCTATTGTATTCAGGAGTATTTGCTCCCACACATTTGATGAAGGTTGTTTCAAAAATAAGAGTTTCAACTAGATACAGATTTTTTAAGACTTTACATATTGTTATTTGCTTTATAGTCAACCATTGAGGCTATGCATGATTGATAATAAGCATGGTGAATGTATCTGCATTTGGGCTCATCCTTATGTCTGCTTCCCTGTGGCAAAGATGCTTTAAGCATTTCTGGGGGGCATGTCCTCATGACATCATCTCAATCTCATCTCTAGCCTATCGATGAAGCAACGTAGAGCTGTCTTTAGTTGTTCCAGTTTGGAAGTGGTCTTCTTTTTCTCCCAACACAAAACATGCCACGTGGACAATCTAGAACACCTCAAGGGATGACTTGGCCAGGGGCAGCAATCTGCTCACCTCCAATTGGCCCAGCAGGTTTATGGAAATGCCTCCTCCATGCCTGGGGAGGGCAATGGTCCTCTATGGTCATTTGGGTTTGGGCTGTGAGGTAGGGTGGGCATCTCCTAGTCTCTTTACCATGGAATATTGAACTCCCAGGAGATCAGTACATGTAATGATTGCCCTAGCCCCAAATACTCAGACTCACAAGAGGATGCTAAATGAAATCTGATTTATTAGAGTACTAAAGACAAATACAGAGAAAGCTGAGAATGAGCAAAAGCGCGCCAAATACAAACTTAAACCCTTGCTTCAAACGTATCCCGCCTCCCTCGTAACAGCCCCGCCCGGCAGAGGTGCCAGCAATCGTCAGAGTTGCTAGCCTGGGAAAGTAACCTTGAGCGCAGTAGATAACACAAATACATTCCAAAGCAAAGCCAAAATATAATCGTTCCCATCCTCCCTAGACAAATGAAACACGCATCCAAGTAATGACATGCGAAACGTTACGATGCATCAAATACATTGAAACGGCGCACATGACATACCGCCCCCCTAAAATACCCCTAGGGACCTGGTTTCGAGGGATAAGCGGAGTGGAAACGGGCCACCAGAACCGGGGAAGCTACATCTGGTGCAGCGACCCACTCAGGATGAGGGAAATGCTTCCAACGAACTAAATATTGCAAAGTATTGCGAAGGCGTCTAGAATCCAAAATTTCTTTAACTTCAAAGTGTTGCTGACCATCAATCATGATGGGGGTGGGAGGTGGAGGTTGCCGATGCCAGCGATCAGAAGGAATAGTCGGTTTGAGTAAGCTGCAATGAAAAACAGGGTGTAAGCGTTTAAGGTTATGAGGCAAGTCAAGTTTAAAAGTCACAGGGTTAATTTGAGCGACAATTGGGAAAGGACCCACAAATTTAGGCGCCAGTTTCTTTGAAGGTTGTGCAGACTTGATAAACTTGGTAGAAAGGTATACCGAGTCCCCAACTTGGAACGCAGGTTGTGGGGCTCGCTTCCGATCAGCATACAGTTTATAATCTGCCTGTGCATCAGCCAATGCCTTTTGAATCATCGGCCAAGAGTCAGCCAGTTGTGTTGACCAATCATCTGTAGTGACTGCACCTGCAGGAGGTTGTGGGAGATCAGTGATAGGTACAAAGTCTTTACCCTGAGCCACCCGAAACGGGGTTTGCCCAGTGCTTTGATGCACTGCATTGTTGTAAGCCACTTCAGCAAATGGTAGGAGGTCTACCCAATTGTCCTGCTGATAATTCACAAAAGCGCGAAGGTACTGCTCTAGAGTAGAGTTAACCGCCTCAGTGGCCCCGTCCGTCTGAGGATGCCAAGCCGTGGAGAGGGCTTGCTTCGTGCCTAACAGCTTGAGAAACGCCCGCCAAAACTGCGAGGTAAATTGTGTACCTCTGTCCGAAATCAAGCGGGAGGGACATCCGTGTAGCCTGTACACGTGTACAAGGAATAGGCGGGCCAATTGACGCGCTGACGGAATGGACACGCAAGGGATAAAGTGAGCTTGTTTGGAGAAATAATCTTTGACCACCCAAATGACCGTTTTGCGTTGGCTGGGTGGTAGCTCTACAATAAAATCCATGGAGATTTCTTCCCAAGGGGAAGAGGGGGCTGCTACCGGCTGCAGCAGCCCTTGGGGCTTGCCCACCTTGCGCTTGGACATTGCACAGACAGTGCAGGAAGCAATGTAGTCTTTGACATCTTTACGTAATGTGGGCCACCAGAATTGCCTCCGAACAAGGTGCAAGGTTTTTACAAACCCGAAGTGACCTGCGAGTTTGTCATCGTGTGAACGTGTTAACACATCTTTCCGGAGGTTTTCAGGAACGTAGAGGCGGTCGGATTTCCAAGCGAAGCCTCTGTCAAAAGTAACATTGTCTTTATTCGCAAGCAACCAAGTATCCGTTTTTAGTTCTTTTAAAAACTTTTGTTGCAACTGGGAGGGAATTGACAAAGTGCTTGGCTGAGCAGCGCTTGTGGTGGGCGGTTGCTGCGCGCGCGTTTGGCTTCGCGTCACAGCCTGCATGCCCAATTGGGGCGCCGACCATAGGGTGCTTACCACATCTGGCGCCGCCCCAGAGTCTTGAGGTTGCCTTGACAAGGCATCAGCCAAGAAGTTCTTTTTCCCAGGAATAAATTTGAACTGAAAATTGAATCGATTGAAAAATTGAGCCCAACGAACCTGTTTAGGGCTCAGTTTTCGAGGGGTACTAAGTGCCTCCAAGTTTTTATGATCAGTCCATACCTCAAAGGGATGATTTGCCCCTTCCAACAGATGCCGCCAAGCTTCCAATGCAGCTTTTACTGCAAATGCCTCCTTTTCCCAAACATGCCAACGCCTCTCAGTCTCAGAGAACTTGCGGGATAGATAGGCACAGGGCTTGAGGCATCCTGCCTCGTCTTTTTGCATCAACAATGTGCCAATAGAATAATCGGAGGCATCTGCCTGTACAACAAAAGGCTTTGAGGGATCAGGGTGTTGTAAAATGGGCTCTTTGACGAAAGCTGCTTTCAGCCGCTCAAACGCCGTTTGACAAGCAGGCGTCCACCTCAACAGCGCTCCGGGATTCTTGACTCTCCTAGTATCTCCCACCCCTTTTGTTCGAAGCAGGTCCGTTAGGGGCAAGGCAATCTCAGCGAACCCCCTTATGAATAATCTGTAGTAGTTGCTGAACCCCAAGAAACTTTGAAGTTGCCTGCGGGTACGGGGACTCTCCCAGTCCATGATAGCCTGCACCTTGGCAGGGTCCATTTCTATACCTTTATCAGAAATCCTATACCCCAAGTAGTCAATTTGGGTCTGATGAAAGGCACATTTCGATAGCTTTGCATATAATTCAGCAGATCTGAGTTTACACAAGACTTTCTTTACCAGAGCTACATGCTCTTTCATGGTTTCCGTATAAATCAACACATCATCCAAATACACCAGTACACCTTTAAACAGATGTTCATGCAAAACTTCATTGATTAATTGCATAAATACCCCAGGGGCCCCAGCCAACCCAAATGGCAACACCTTATACTGGAAGGCTCCCAACGGGCAATTGAATGCAGTTTTCCACTCATCACCCTCCTTGATTCGTACACGATAGTAGGCTTCTCTTAAATCCAGTTTAGAGAAGATCTTGCCTTTGGCCAGATGTGACAACATGTCCTTTATCAATGGCAAGGGATATTTGTTGGAAATTGAGACGGCATTTAATCCGCGGAAATCCGTACAAAGTCTCAATGTCCCATCCTTTTTTGGGCGAAAAAGAACCGGCGCCCCCACGGGTGAGTTCGCCGGCTCAATGAATCCGCGCGCCAAATTTTTGTCCACAAATTCCCTCAACAGAGTCAGTTCCTTTTGCGTCATGGAATAAATTTTTGGTTTAGGCAATTGAGTGTTGGGCAGGAGTTCTATGGCACAGTCCGTCTTTCGATGGGGGGGCAACTGGTCAGCTTCCTTTTCACCGAATACATCAGCAAACATCCTGTACTCGCCCGGCAAGCCTTCCAGAGGAGAGGCCGGGTAAGGCGGAGTCGCAGCTGCCGCAACCCCCACCATCTCCTCTGGGGCACCCTTCCCCTCTGCCGCTTGATAAAACCCATCCCTAAATGTGATGGTCCGGTAAACCCAGTTTATTTGGGGGTTTTGCTGCACCAACCATGGTACCCCCAACACCACCAATGGCCCCCCTACGGGAGCCACGACAAAAGACAACCCTTCCTGGTGACTGCCCAGTTGCAAGGCTACCCGCCCTGTAAAATGGGTGACCGGTTTGCCCCCTGCCATGGACCCATCCAATTGAGTAAATGCGATGGGTCTTTGTAGAGGGAAAGTGGGGAGCTCCAAAGCTGCCACCACGTCGGGGTGCATCAGACACCGGGAACACCCCGAATCAATCATGGCCCATACTTCCACCGTCTTGACTTGGGAACCCAATTTCAATTTCACCATGAGTATGCGGTAAGTGCCACTCACCGATGGAGGCTCGCGCCCGTCCTCTACCACCTGCCCAGCGGCGCCCTTTAGAGCAGGTGGCTGGCGTTTCCCGCCGGCTGCGGGATTTCGGTCTCCCCTTCAATTTCGTAGAACATCACATCGTCTCCCTCGGTCTCAGCCACCGCAGCTTTCTGTTTCCTCGGCAACGCAGGGGACTTCGCCGGCGGTTTTCCGGGCCGTTCCTCTACCTTTGCCTTCGGGCATGCTGCCACTCGATGCCCCTCCTTACCACATCTCAGACACAAGCCTTTTGCGTACCGCTTCTCCCGCTCCTCATCCCAGGGTCGTTGTCCCGGTTTCCCCCCGGTGGTCGATGGGCGGCTGGGCTTCACCTCCCGCCCCGACTTGGCGGTCTTCCGCTGGGCAAAGATCTCTTGGGCATGTTCAGCCCTTCCTGCCAGCAGGATCCACTCAGACAGCGTGTATGGGTCGTCCCTCCCCAGGGACCAGCGCAGCACCTCTGTATTCAAGCCATCTTTGAAGAGCTCGATAATGGTTGCCTGGGACCAGTCATCCACCTTCCCAGCTAGCGCTTTAAACTCCAAAGCATAATCGGCCACTGATCGGGACCCCTGCTTGAGTTCCTTCAGGGCTCGCTTTGCTCTCTCCTTTGCTAAGGGGTCCTCGAAGTGTTGCTTCAACGCCCAGAGGAACTCCTCGAGATTTTCCAGTTCAGGCGCTTCCGACTGGCACATCTGGACATACCAGTCTGCCGCCCTCCCCTTCAGTTTGGTGGCAATGGTGATGATTCTTGCCTTCTCCGATTGGAAAACCGCCCCCCATTCCTCCATATAGGCTTTCGCATTCGTCAGGAAGAACGAGAGTTTGGTCGGGTCCCCATCAAACTTGACAGGGAAGTCTCGCATGCCGCCTCCCGCCGGGCTGCGCCCCACCACCGGGGCTGCTGCGGCTGGTGCTTCCCTGACTCGGGGCGGCACGGGGCCCCGGGGCGATCGCCCGGGCGATGCTGCGATTTCCATCTGGACCGACTGGTCCCCTTCGCGCCTCCGCACCACCCGTCGCCGTTCCGGGGTCAGCCCCTGGGAGGAAGGGGTTGAATGCCTCTGGCTTGATTCTTCCCGGAGCTCTCGCATCGAGGTTACATCCAAGCTCAGCTGTTTCAGGATAGCCTCCAACGAATCCATTTTCGACTCCAGCACTCGGATCCGATCCGGAGTGGGTGAGCCCTCCGTTGGCTGCACCTGCACCACGTTGGGGGATAAGGGGTATCTCTGCCTCCAAGATGGGCCCCCCGCTGCTGTGGCGTCTCCTCGGGTCTCATCCCAGGTGAGCAGCTCGCCCGGCGAATTCACGGTGGTCTCCGGGGCCGTTTTCAGCCCCCCGGCTTCGCTCTCCGACCCGGAGCTCGCCTCCTCTCTGATGGCGGACAGCTCCCCACCTTGGGACGGTCGGCCGGACGGCCTCACGGTCGAGTCCGGTTCCCCTTCCTCCATCATCACGATGTCGGGTTCGGTCATCGCGGGCTCTCTCCCTCACAGGTTAGACGCTTGTCTTTCCTGGACAGGGGCCAGCGGAGTTAGGAACTGAGATTCTCAGCTTTATGTAATGATTGCCCTAGCCCCAAATACTCAGACTCACAAGAGGATGCTAAATGAAATCTGATTTATTAGAGTACTAAAGACAAATACAGAGAAAGCTGAGAATGAGCAAAAGCGCGCCAAATACAAACTTAAACCCTTGCTTCAAACGTATCCCGCCTCCCTCGTAACAGCCCCGCCCGGCACAGGTGCCAGCAATCGTCAGAGTTGCTAGCCTGGGAAAGTAACCTTGAGCGCAGTAGATAACACAAATACATTCCAAAGCAAAGCCAAAATATAATCGTTCCCATCCTCCCTAGACAAATGAAACACGCATCCAAGTAATGACATGCGAAACGTTACGATGCATCAAATACATTGAAACGGCGCACATGACAGTACATCTGTCAGCCAAGAACCCTGCAGTTTGGTGTTTGTGTAAATGTGTGTACATGTGTTTGCTGGGGAGATCATAAGGTAGGGAAAGCTCTTCACATACAGACCAACGCATACACAAATGTGGGATGAGGGTGGCGGAAAAAGGCTCTTTGTCTATTCAAAAATAATTTGTGTGGGAAATTGGCCTTAGGATAGATAAAGAAGATCCAGAGTCATAATAGTACTGCTACAGCACAAGCATACATCACAAGTGTGATTCAGGTTTTTCTGCTTTTTATTTCAAGTCACTTGAGCAGACTTTTGGGAGATGGGGTCTTGACATTGGTATTTATTTTGCTGACAGGACTATCAGTCTCCCAGAAGAGCAATAACTCCATGGAATAGTTTCATAGATGCTGCCATGTAAAGGTGGCCTGAATAACCTCCAGTTAGAAGCAGTCCTGGGAGACTGACTGTCCTGCCAGGAGCATCTACTAAATAATAAAAATAAAATAAATAAAATAATTTAGAAAATAAAAGTTAATGCTTGTACTCCCAGCCCCATCAAGCGTGGGTTTGGGAGAGTAATTGGTGGCTAGTTTCAAAATAGAATGCAAATTTCTAATAACTTGAATTCTATACTTTAAGTACTAATAAATAAAATGTTTATTCAACTAAACTGTGCCTGTAAACTTGTGGATTATAAATTGTTTATGTTTATAGACTCAATAACTATAAGCCATAAAGAATGACTACCATTGGATTGCATTAAACTGTATCTCATGTTGATAAAAGTGTTTTTCTATAGTGATTGGCTATATGAATATTTTTATGGTGGTCAACAAGAATAAACTTAAAATGGTGGTTGTTTATTTTTAGGATTATTGTTCAGCTGAGCTGGAGTTTGAGAGAGGGATTTAGCTCTGGGCATTAGTCTGGGAGGTATAAACTATGCTAAGACTAGAAAGTGAGGAGCCAGGGCTTCCCTGGGAGCAGCAGCCAGTTGGGAAGGGAATTCCCTGCCAGGCAGGCTACAGACATCAAAGAGCCAAATCTTTTCAATTTGTCAGCCCTTCAAGGGAGGTCTGGTCAGGAAACAGACCCCACAAGGATTACTGGAACTCTGCTATGTTGTTGCAGAGTATAATAAAAGAATCTCGAAAGCCGAACAGAAATTCTTTCTACCACCCTGCTCCTTATCCCAAAGAGACTCAAGATAGGGCCATCTTGAGTTTCTTTCTCACTCTCCCTTCCTTCTGGAGCTAAGCTGGTGTTTACTTAATGGCCATTGAATACTTTCTTCAAGGCCATATCTGTACTCTTCTGTACCATTACACTTCCAATTACTTGCATGAAGCCAGCCACAGGTTGGTCAATCTAGGTGAAACCTCACACTGATTATACCAACCACTGCTGAATTCATTTAGGTTAGGCTCAGTGTGAGCAGCAAACCTCATGGCTGTAACATCTGACCTCATTTTGGAATATATTTCTAACTTCTTCCCCATTACCTTCTTATTGTGCCATCCTGCCTAATGAAGAGGTCTGAAGAAATGAAAAGTTTCATGCTCTTTTGTCTCATTTTCATTGACCCCAACTGAGGTATTGTCTGGCTGTGTAGTTTGGATTTTTTCCCCTTTCTGATGGATCAACGCAGTTACTGTTACTTTTTCACATAATTCTTTCCTCATTTTTGCAGCAACTTCTGCTGACCGCTTTTACCGCATTGACAGATCTCAGGTACAGAGATGATGTTGCTTTCCTTTTAACTTCTTGATTGATTGGCTGATTGATTGATTGCACAGGATTGGGTTCTCTGTTGTAATAAGAAAATAGGGGACTTGTCAAATGTGATCCTTCTCCTATTATATATATTTGTCTCTATTTCTTCTCTCCAGAGACTCTCAAGGGCCCCTAAAACTGTCAAAAATTAAATTAAATTAAATTAATTAAAATGAAATGAAATGAAATGAAATAAAATAAAATAGGCTTATTCCTTTTTTTTACAGTTAGAAAGGGAACAATGAGTGCCTTAAGCTGCTCATTTCACACAAAATTTCAGCTCCTCCCAATTTCGTCATATTATGGTGTCTACTTGTAGTATGTGAGATTGCTTCATATCACCGTATAGAAATGCAACAGATTATATATACTTCCCATAATGATGGATTATTTTGCTTTATTGTTGCATGGAATGATAAATTAAAATGGTAGCATTGATTCACAATTGATGAATGAATTCACAATTCATAAATTCGTAAGTCCAATCTCTGAAAAGTAAGATTAATCTATTGTTAAATATTAGCATCACAAATACAAAACTTGAGAAACTCCAAAGCATTGTCCTTACGGTGATTTTAATTTAGAGCCCTGTTCTGCCAAGTAAATTAAACAGCTCTGAAAAATCGGCCCAAGGCACCCAAGGTCAAAGAAGATTTAAACCAAGAAGGATGAGTTTTGCTCTTCTTGCTTAAATCAGTTTGATGTTTAATAGCATAGATTCTTCATCTTTTTTCTTTGCTTATCTTCCTGAGCTTGGGATAGCTACATTAAAAAGAAAATCTTAGAGTTTATCTTGGTGTTTACAGTTCCACAAAAATCCTAATCCTCTATTTGTGAGATAAGGTAACTCTGGAAATTATGATAATGTTGGGCCTAAACAAAATATTCACAAAGCTTAAAAACATATCAAACTAAAGTGACAGCATTTGTCAGAAACATACCACTTTATGTGTTTGTTGGATACTATGGAAGTTTTACAAACATGGAAGTCATTCTGATTGGATTTGCTTTTATTGATTTTCTTTTAATCCATTTAGTTTCTGTTCAACTGTGAAACAGAAACCAAAATTGTGTTAGTCCTTTGGGGAACTTGAGAAAGGTCTGATGCATCAGAACAGTGGCTTGTCCAGCTCAGCTATTTCTACCTGCTGCAATTCAAAAGAAATTACACAGCACAATCCTAGGCATGCTTACTTAGAAGTAAGTCCCACTGAATTCAGTGGAATTTGCATGAATAAGTTTGCATCTCTTGCAATTTGGTAATGAGTTTACCATTCTTTCAGCCGCTTCACTTGCCTGTCTCATTTTAAAGACAGGAAATGAACCTGAGAAATCAAGATTTATCCTAGGCACTGAGCAGATGGATTTCCTGTCATGATCTCATTATCACTGGAGCTAACCCATTTACCAAGGATCTTCCTATATAACCATCCAGCTTTTGGTAGACAGTAGAAAAAGATCACTAAACTCACAATCCAGCGGTGCTGACAAAAATAAATGTGGCGCCTTTCCCAGAAATGTATGGTATTTTGGGCATGCATGGTTGGCTGGCTGTAGGCAAGCAGCTGGTATGAGTAGAATTTTGATCATTCTCCATGTATTGACTAAAGTCCATAGTTTCTTACCTCATATTTGGGGGCATCAGCCTTCTGCAGATGCCCCCAAATATGTTGGGACTACAGCTTCCAGAATTCCTAGCCAGGATGTCTGGAGTATTCTGGGAGTTACAGTTGCAGCTGCAGTCCCAACATTTGGAGAGTTTCCTCTTGGGAAAGGTAGATTTAGAAATTAAATTCAGTTCCTAAATACATAATCCTGAATGCATAGAATTGTGCTGTTGATTGCGATAAACAATTGATCTTTTATTTTAATATCACTGCTGCAGGAACATTTGCACTTTGTGACAGAAGTATCGCAGGATGAGATTTTTATCCTGGACCCAGAGTTGGGGGCAGTTCAGCCAGCAGGAACACCTCCAGGAATGCCTGATCTGGTAGTAGAGCAGGCCTCTGGGTAAGGATGATTTTCAGGTTTCTGAATTTTTTAAGTTGTCTTGTTTTAGTTCATACACAATTTTCCATATCCACAAAGATGTGTATCACATGGAGGTTTCTGTGCAACATTTTTCTTCTTCCTCTAAAGAGCTTTTCCCTAACTTGATCTTTTTCAGATGCTTTGGGCTATAACTTCCAGTCATCATTGGCTATGATGTATGGGAAGCCCAAAGCAACTGAAAGATACCAGCTTCTACAACATATCTCTATTTATAGCTTCAGCATCTGTCATCACTGGAGTGTACAGTGGGAGGGGGACACCTTAATCCATTCCCTTCCCCTGTTGTATGCTCTCTTTTTAGTTGTGCTTCTAATATTGCTGGGCTTCAATTCACAGTGGCCCAAATATGGCCAAAGATGAGGGATGCTAAGAGTTGTAATTTATAGGCGTTTGAAGTGCTGCAGTTGTTCTAGACCCATGAGAAATCATACAGGTAGTTTTTGGGTTATAATAGCAATTGGGACCAGAATTTCCATCACCAAGCCATGTGGTCATAAAGTGTGATGCCACATGACCTCACTACTTAGTGATGGCAATCTTGTTGCCGTTGTAACCCCAAGACCACAAAGGTTGTTACGCAGGAACAGGCAGGAGTCCCAGGCAAGCAGATCAGCGGGATGTGGGTGAGGCAGGTGGGCAGGTGCCACAGGCAGGTGCTAGGGGGTGCATGGGTGCTGTAGGGGGGGTGGAATCGGGGTACTGTGGGCAGGTGCTAGGGAGCACAGGTGGGTGTGCAGATGCTGCAGGGGGATGAGCAAGTGCCGCAGGTAGGCACTAGGGAGTGCAGGCGGGTGGGCGAAAAAGCGGCGGGAGCAGGAGTGACTTGCAACCTGCTGCCAGCTTCCCCATTGATTTTGCTAGTGGGAAGCCAGCAGAGGATGTCAGAAATTGCAGTCATGTGACCATGGGGACACTGCAAGGACCCATCGTAAGTCCCCCTCATTCAGCACCGTCATAACTTTGAATGGTTGCTGAACGAGTGGTTGTAACTTGAGGACTACCTTTATATGCCTTTATAACCACAGCATTGAAAGCAGCTTGGAGCGATAATTGTAGCATGGTAAATTGATAGGAAATAGATTATTCCACCTTCATGAATGGCACAGTGACATTCCTGTTGAAGATTGTGTTACAGGGTTTCTTGAAAGTGAAAATAAAACTTCAAAGAAAACATAAGAAAACAGTCTTTTTTCCTTTGTGTATCCAAGTGTATCCTAGAGGTTATTACAGATTATTTATAAGTGCAGTCTTTTTGAAACACTTATGTCACATAGTAGAAAACAGTATACTAGGTCCAAGATGAAATCACAAAATAAAGAAATTAAAGGAAAATAAACACTTCAAAAAACCCCTTACATATAGATGCAGTTAAATGCAGCATGGTGATTAAAAGTAAACCATGGTAGAAACCTGTATTAGAGCATACAATTATTGTAATTACAGGACTAACAATATAGATATATGTAAGTTTATATTTAAATAGTTATCTTGTGTTTCCAAAAAAAATAAAAAGCAGTAGTCCATTAGTCCCTTATAAGATACCTGTATGTGCCTTTCATCCATCTCAAGCCTCACTGCGTTAGTTTCGTGTGTGTACCATTAGTACAGCAATTTTTATACAATTTTGTGGACTTAGTCCAGGAAACAAATAAACAAGAGGATAAGATAGTATACAATTGTGCCAGAAATGCTGGGAATCATTGATTGCACCAAAAAACAAAACTGGGAAAGAGGCTGCTTTGGGAAGCAATGGTGTTTTCTATTTGAAAATGTTTCTTTTCCCAGAATGTCAGATCGGTGGAATCCTGCTATTCGAAAGCGCATGTTGAGTGACAGTGGCTTGGGGAAGATGTCCCCCAACTATGAGGTACCTGAAAAACAAAAGGAGGCCAGCCAGGCACACATGCTGCAGTAAGAGTCCTCTGCATTTCTCTGCTTGGTTCTGCACTGCTTCCATCATCAAAGGCAAACTAACCTACCCTGTAAAATGCATTTGGATACATTCTCTACCTTTTTTTAAAATCAGTGTCTTTGGCCATGTCAGTTTAAACCAGGCTTTCTCAACCAGGGTTCCGTGGAACCCTCGGGTTCTGCTAGAGGTCACTAGGGTTTCCCTGGGAGATCACAATTTATTTTAAAAATTATTTCAAATTCAGGCAACTTCACATCAAAGAGGTAAGTTTCATTCTTAGTTTGAGAACACTCTTAATGCATGTATGCAGGCCTACCCATGAAATGAATATAATACTTTTGTAACTTCTGGCCTATATTTGAGCCTGAATGTGCAGGGGTTCCCCGAGGCCTGAAAAATATTTCAAGGGTTCCTCCAGGGTCAAAAAGTTGAGAAAGGCTGGTTTCAATTATGTTGCATTTTAAGGTGAGGTTATATAGAAGGAGAATGTAAGAAGGTTTCACTGATCCATCCAGCTCAACAGTATCTGTATTAGCTAGGTTCAGTCTTTATGCTAAAGAGTACAGCAGGTCCCTGTCCTTAAGTCGCATTTGTATGTAAATTGCAACAGTTATTTAGCATCAGTTAGTCAAATGTTTGTCTTAGTATATAGTGTATATTTTGCCTTTCTATGCATATAAAACACTTAAGAAACACTTCCAGATATATTAAAACATCTTAAATATAATAATACACAAAGTTGTATTGTGTATTTAACCCAAAACATTGTACTTAACTCAATTTTTTAAGGTAATAGTCTTTTGGCAGTCCATTCTTAACTAGTGGTTGTCTGTAAACTGTGACTTTTTTTAACCGGGGACCTGCTGTATTTGTTGAGCATACCTCAGTGGCTGGGTTCATAAATAATGCTGAGCCACAAACCATGATTTACAAATTACAGTGTTTGAGCTCACAGGTTGTGCTAAACCAGATCAACATTTGACTTCAATGTTTGGCTGGCAGCTGTTCTTCATGGGCTCAATTTCCCAGCCACATCTGGAGTTGCCAAGGATTGAACTGGAAGCCTTTTACTTATAAGGCATGTACTCTACCAGGTTCAATCCAGCAACAACAGTGTATGACTAAATCTGGGAATGAATTCTAAGGTTAACACTGGTGTTTAGTTGCTGTCAAAATCATTTTACGATGGCAGTAATAGCTGAAATGACAGATTGCATAGTGCAAGTCTCAGAAACCTGTGGCTCTACAGATATTGTCGGACTATCATGACCATCATCTTTCATTCTTTTTGACACTCATGAGGACTGGAATCCAACAACATCTGATGTCTTGAACATACAGCTGATCCTCCCTGTAACCAAGCTCTGCTGGCTTGGTCCTTGCAGAGTGATTCATCCAGTCCATGTAGATAGCCAAGCCCAGGTCCTGTTGTAGCATGCAGCAGTCTCAACCATCCATGAACGAGTTGTTTTAGGCGACAAAATTATATTCATACAGCCACTGTAGTTGCATACAACTGTTTATCCTCTTACAACATAATACTGAGGTGTTCATCATAAAGCTTGGGAGTACCAGTTGGACCATCCTCCTCACTATTTAAATATTTTAAAACAAAAACAAAACACCCGATAATTTGTTTCTAGGAATACTTCTAGCCTCAGGTGAGATCCATTAGGATCCATTAGGTTTCTTAGAAAATGAAAAAAAGGAAAGAAAGAAAAAGAAAAAGAAAAGAGGAAGGGAGGGAGGGAGGGAGGGAGGGAGGGAGGGAGGGTGGATAGATGGAAGGCTAGAGTCCAGTGTTTATGCCTTCTTACACTGGTAAATGGGGGAAGTTGAAAATATCCTGCAGGGTTGGGACCAAAGGTGAGGTCATATGGCATTTTGATAAATTGATAATTGGCTGTTTTCTGTGAATAATTGTCCTTGCTGCAAGTCATCTTGTGCCTAGAATGTATTCCCAAAATTGCAAGTGTGTGTGTGTGTGTGTGTGTGAGAGAGAGAGAGAGAATCCTTGAAATAATTGTTCCATTTTCTCCCTGCCTCCCTGGTCAATCTGTTAATCAGAAAAAAAAAACCCAGGTATTTTCCCTTTTTCTCCCCTCTGTTCTTTGTATTATTTTCCTTTCCTTTTACTCAGGGTATGCTTTTCTATTTCATTTGAAGTGAAGAAAATGATGGGTAATCATGTCCTGTTGGAGGAAGTAGAGGTGTGACCATATGTCAGGTTTTTCATCATTTCAGCAGTGAAGAGAGGCACCTGGTAATGAGATCTCCATAGAATTTTGCTTCTTCACAAAACTTCGGATTAAAAAGATATATCCATACTGGGAGGATGGAGAAAATGCTTTTTCTGATCAAACCGTCCATTCTTCTCCTTCTTTTAAAAAGGGTATTTGAATTGAAAATTATACCAAGAAAACTTTGTTTTAGAGTCAACAGTTTTGTATGACTTAAATAGAGGAAATGCAGTGCTAAACCAAAGAACTGAGGAAATAGATTTGTATAAAACTTGCACATGCTAATTTAAATGTACACATATACATTTAGAAAAAGGAGTGATAAATATGATCTAAATATGATATGTCATTAGAGAGGGGAAACCATCACCTTGATATGTGTTTATTCTCAATGAAGTCCTAGTATACCTTCATGCTGGTAAGAACAAGAGGTTCCTTTTGATGGTTCTTAATAATTATTGGACTGAACAGGGAGGACGATCTGCAGCTGCCTGAATTTCACTCAAGTTGTACCAAATTTCAGTGGCACAATTGCTGAAAAATGGTGGTCTTGTTTCCCATTAATATGGAATGGAAAGTTCATGAAAATGGAAATGTAAGCCCCCAAATAGGGTTAATGTGATTGGTAAAAGCAAAGAAATGGGAGGAGAACAACCATGGGGGACTTTCACACATGCAAACTACCTTACTACCATAAGGGAATTTTCTACCATTTGATCCCAAGAGGCATTTGCACTGGCTTTTCATTTGAAAGGCATGGCAACTTCAGTTAGGGTAAATATATTCTTTGCAATTCTCCTAATCCAGAGTAAGAAACAGTTTGTGCTTTACTTACTTATATCAGTGAAAGATGGCTTGTGCTTTCTTGGTTGGTGACAGTGTCATATGAATTCCTCTAGGTGGCACTCAAACGTCAAGGATAACAATCTGTATATCACTTCAGGAACTTGCTTCAAACTTTGTGTACAAAGATTAAACGGTTTAAAAGAGCGATCTGGCAGAAATACTAAAATAAGTGTAGATATATCTTAAGATGTGGAATAGATTCCCCAAATCTGGGGCCCTGCAGATATGTTTCTCAGAATTCTTTCTCTTTATGGCTGCAAGGTATAAGTTGTTGAAGGACATTACAGAGGGAGAAATAACCAGAAGGAAATAGAATCTTATAGTTGTAATTTGCATTTTCAGCTCCTCAAATTATTGTGGAAATAATAGTTCAGTGTTACCACCTCCAACTTTCCTAGAACACACTAGGGGAAAAAAAACCCAAGACCATAATTAAAGAGCCATCATCAGCCTGTCTAAATTGTTTTGTCCAACTATGTCAGGATAACATCTGAAAAGTGGAGAAATAAATAAAGTTGCTTGGATTTGTTTTTTTGTAGCTTTTAATTTGTTTATTTAGGTATGATCTAGGCACTGTATTAAAGTAAATGGTTTGGCTTCACATCAACATCTTCGGACAGCTACTGGGGTTTCAACAAGTCTAAAGTCTGCCCTCAGCATCCCCCTTGTAAATCTTACCCTGAGTTAGATCTCTGAGAGCTGATATTTTTATTTGATTTCCCATAATGCCCTGAAGGCATCACATTCCCATAATGCACTAGAAGGGACTCTTGGCCACCTAGTAGTCTTTGACCAATTGTTTCATTCAGTGTTAAGCCCATCAGAGTTCAGCTACCAAGCTCATTCACATAGGAAGAGAGTCTACTCATTAACCCTTTACTGAGGACCCTCTGTATTGGCTCCTCCATGGCCAGTTGGGAGCCAATAGGATTGGATTTGAAGGCAACAGAATTAAACCAGTGTGAAATGCCAAAGAGGAATTTATGGAATAAATATTAAGAGAGTTAAATGATAAAGATATACTATTCCATGCCCCTTCAGCACGCCAGGGATCCCAAGAGTGGCAACAGATGGACCTACTGAAGTTGCTTAACAGTCTAGTGGGACTTTGGATTTACACCAAGGTTCAAACTGTCTGGGGATTTTTGCCACCTTTTTATCCTTTTCTTAAGAAACTGGGAGTCTAAACAATAACAACTGGAGATGGCTTGGTAGCACATCTTATCAGGGACTTGATCATAACTTCAGACAGTGGAACCTCTTTCAAGAATATTTTTAGGAAAGACAGAGTCACTAGCAGAACAGCACCTGATGACGTATCTGGCCAATACCCTGGAAAGTGACCCTTTGTTTATGAGAACATTATTCTTATGCAGCTATTGGTCCTTCTCCCCTTGGCAGTTGTTAGATTAGGGAGCTAGTGTTGGCCTCTTTATGTTAATGGTTACAAGAAGAATACGGATAAGAGACAAACAAGAAGGACTAACAATAACAATGATGCAATCCATAAAGCTCTGCTAAGTAACTCTTTAATCCTTTCTGCACAGGTATTTCTTTTATGTGCAAAGGGAATAAGGGACTACAACATTAGCTCCTTGCCAATCTTCCGCAGTGCCAATATACCCTCTCAAGCCTGAAACCAAACCTGAACTGAACCTCTGTGGAAAAGATGGAATTGCTGAAAATGGAGACAATTTGCATTGTTACCATGTGTCAGCCCATTACACCATAAGTGTCATTCTTTGAAAGAAAAACAACTCATAAACTATGCCCCAAAGCTATGCATGGATACACAACATGTGGCATCCCAGATGTTTGTTTGTTTTTATTCAATTTATAGGGTCACTCAATTGACTAGTGATTCAAGGCAACTTACAAGAGGGTTAAAAGCACTGATAATAAAACAGTAAAACAATAACCACATTAGGGGAAATTGCTCCAGACAGTGCCTGTCAGAAAAGCTGGATTTTAAAGCCTTCCAAAAGGACAGCAAGATCGCAGACATGTAGACTTGTGGACTTTGATGGGGGGGTAGGGGTGGGGGAAGCATGCTGCCAAGCCAGAACTCCCAGAAGACAGCTCCAAGAAGACAGCATGGTCAGTAGTAAGGGAAGGCTACACATTGCTTTTGGTTATAAAACATATTTTCTCTGGGTACTGAATTAACCCATGTTCTGGGTTTGCCCAATGCATTTAATCATACAGTATATGTGGATTAGCATAATACCCTGAATCAGTGTTTCTCAACCTTGGCAGCTTGAAGATGTGTGGACTTCAATCCCAGAATTCCCCAGCCATCATAGTGAGATTGCGAGCTTGCTGGCTGGGGAATTCTGGGAGTTGAAGTCCACACATCTTCAAGCTGCCAAGGTTGAGAAACACTCTCCTAAATGATACAGTACTTTTTTTTTTTTTGGATATGGTACCCAACTGATAGGTTTATGGTGGGACCTGGTGGAAGTTTTGGCATTGTGTAGGGATTTACTACTGAGAAGGGTGGGTTTTCAGGACTATGAAGTGAGTTGGGCTAGTGTTTGAAGAGTGGGTCAGAGATAGAAACTCAATATTG
Source organism: Candoia aspera (assembly GCF_035149785.1). Classification (NCBI taxonomy): domain Eukaryota; kingdom Metazoa; phylum Chordata; class Lepidosauria; order Squamata; family Candoiidae; genus Candoia; species Candoia aspera. Next base: position 19,822,853 of record NC_086159.1, on the reverse strand, counting down.
TAGATCGAGAGTGGAAATTGTGAGTGGGGAAGTGAAGACCTGTAGAAGGTTTGCTGAATCAGAGAAAGAATAGAATATCAGAAGTAGTACCTGAAGAAGAAACTAGAGTTGAGACGAGTAAGATCATTGGTGGAGTGGGTAGGGAGGTGGCAGAGGCAATGGCATATCTCTCACCTTTGTCACTGTGGCTGCTGGGGAAAGTTACCATTTTTGTCAAAATTTGCCCTCCTGGATTTCAGGTATTTCAGCAGCCAAAAGTCCAAGGCAAGGAAGATGATCCTATGTGACACCTTGACAGTTTCCAATTGTCCTGTCCCTCAAGTGACCAGTTATGAACACTTGTATTGGAAACTGGGATGTAGAGACAACATAGGGATAACCTGTGTACTGTCCACCTTGTGGGTCAACAGTATCCCTTCCTCAGCATCTTGATCACATCACAAGTCTGATAGTAGATTTTCTCTAGCTGTTGGTGCTAGGGGATTTCAATCTCCAAATTTTGGGTCTGTGGTCTGGGTTCATGCTCTCCATGGCATCCATGGGCTTGCCCCAAGTGATCACAGTCCTGACTCATACAGGGGATCACATGTTACACCTGCTTTTTTTAAACCTTAGAGTACATGGTATAATTTGAAGATGGAGGCCATTGTCATCAATTCATGATCAGATCATGTGTTTCCATGTGTCTCATCAATTCCCTGTTTTGGGGAAATAATAAGATGGGCTGGTCTTATTAGACCTATTTGGTACTATTGACTGACTGAGAAGTTTGGGAATTGGGGTGCATGGTTTCATGGTGATTACCATGCCCAACAGATTCCAGAAGCCTAGCACAGTCTGGACCAAAGACAGCAGCACCCTTACTGGAGCCATCTAAGGACGCCAGAGGCAGCAGTGGCAACTTTTATGATCCCGTTCAAGGGTTTGTAATCATGTTATAAAGCAAAGGGAAAGAATGGGAATCTGGAGCATGGAATTATAAAGCTAGCGTATAGAAATAAGTATATAACCTAAGAAATAGATTTACAAAGTAAGTACAGGTAGTAAGTACAGGTAGTAGGTGTAGAAATAGAAACAAAATAACAAAATATTATTATATATTTAATCTATTATATTTATGAAGAGTAATAGAACAAAAGGAACCAGGTTTAAGAGAATAAGGAGAGAGATCATAGTCAATGGATTTAAGTTAACTGGGTACAATAAGAAATCTCTTACAGTATAGGAACTATGGAAAATAAAGACTCACAAGCCTAATCACAAACTTGCTAGTGTTTCAGTTTCTACGAAAATGCTCATTTACTTTTTAAGTAATAGACCACACCCAAACTGTGGGTTAAACATCTGCCATCTGTGTAGGTGTTGTGTCATCTGCAAAAGAATCCACAACAAATGCCTGTCTGAAGCAGAGAAATAAATGGGATACAGTAAACATGTGCGTCCATACATTGCATATTAACACCCTTTCAAGCTTTTCTTTAGAAAAATAAATAACTTAGAAGAACAATTTCAGAGCTAAGGGGAAAAACTAAAATTCTAAATTTAAAGAGAAAGGATTAAAGAATGAAGAAAGAATTAAAACATTTAAACACAGGATTTGCTTATTTAGTTAATTAGCGAACATCTTTCCAAAGCGAGATAGCAAGTTTGCAGAAAGGCACAACTTGCTGAGTAAAGAAGAGGACAGAAAAATACCAGACATGGTCTATAAAGGTATTTTGTTGTTTGGCACTTTATATTCTTAACAGCTCTGCTTAAAACGCTCTGGGTGGCGGAGGGCTCCAGTTTCTGGGTTGCTGGTAAAAATAGCTGCTTTAGGTTGGTTTGGCGGTTCTCTAGAGGCATTTGTCTTTATGAATAATGCACTGGATTGCTGGAATTTCTCTTAAAATGTGCCTGGAGGTGGATCATTGAATTGTCATGAATCTCCAAATCCCATGAACCCAGCTCTGCATTGCAAATCCCTTCTCTTGATTCCTTCCATTCAAATGCATACAGTGTTCTCGCTCAACCAGGTTCTAGCAGATTTCAAACTGGAAATTTTGAAAACCAGTCATCAGGTCTTTAGAACAACTAGTTCTTTATAATTAGCTGCTTTTGGGCATAATGAAGTTTCAGACGGGTTTCAGGTGCTAAGTTCAGGACCTGGCTCTGTGAGTTATCATGAACTGTGTGGTAGAGTAGATGCCTCCCAATACTCTGATTCTTAAAAGAGTTGCTGGCTTTTCTGGCTGGTGTAAGTTTTGCATGGCCAAGAGAAAATACTCTCATTCCATAGGGCAGGGATAGGGTGGGCTTGCAGGTGAAGATCCACCATGCCACAGTTCCATCAGAACATGCAGTCTTCAGCTGCTGCAGCAAGCAATCCTTCAATCTTGTATTGCAGGGTGAAATTCCACAAGTGAGGAATGGTGCCTATCCACACTGGCTGTGTTCATAACATACACTAAACAGATAGATTGGGACCAGCAGATGCATGTGCACAAATGCTAACTTTGATTAATGTTAAACTTGATTAGTATTATTGGTTGGTGGGTTGCCATGTTGTGTGATCCTAGGTTATGTAGTTCAGTGTATTGTATAAACCCTCAGATTGGGTTCATTCTGTAACATTGCCAAGCATATTGTATGAACAATATAATATGAGCAGTATGACCTTGACCATTTATCTTTTCTACTGAATCCAGAGGACTGTGATATTAGCATCCTGTTTGCTATTTTTCAGGATTGAGTTTCTTCATTTTCCAGGGGAAATGTTCGATTTTAGGGTGTATTTATTTTATTCAATTTATGTGGCTGCCCATCTCACGTTAAGTGACTCTAGGGTTCCCATTCTGGCAAACCTGCATGTTTAGGTGTAACGATCCACATGCTCGAGCATTCGCTCAAAGACAGTCCTGAGACTTGGGTTCTCTTAACTGTTTAATGAAATGAAGCATCCGGTACAAAGCAAAGCTGCAAATCGATTCTTTCCTGCGCATTCTACAATTTAAAAATCACATTGTCTACTTTCCCCCCCTTCTTCCCATCAAAGCATGTACTTCCCTGTTTGCCAACAGATGGCTGATGGTGCTCGGCCGGATGGCCTTGGGCAATAAACACCTAGCCTAAACAAACAAATTTGCACTCCAAGTCAACACCCCCTCCCCTCTGGTGACTCCCAGTCTGTTGACACGGGTTCGATGAAGATGGATGTGAGTCTGATCAGGATGTTCTGAGGACATTGTGATCAGGGAGTATGACATTAGGGCTGGCTCAGACTGTCATTGCCCTTTTCCCCCACAAATACACAGACCTGTGTCTACTCCATGGTCTGGTCAGTTAGGCTACAAACATTACAGTTTCCTCAGCCAAATTTATCATAGTGACTTCCCCCCCTCCCTTGCTGCTTCTGGTCTTTTCAGATGCAAGGCTAATTGCCTCTACCCATCTTGTGGTGATAGCAATTCTACTGAGGCATACTTTAAAAGCTGCAACCCAAAAGATGCTCACTTGTAATTATAAAGTGGATAATTGTGTGCTGTTTCTTTCTGAATTTCAGTAATTGCAAGTACCCGGGCTTAGCAATCTCCTGTGCTGCTGGCTGGCTACAAAGGGTAGCAGTGGGACTAAACTATAGAAAAGTCGTGGAGAGCTCATTCTCATAGGCACTTGTTGTTGTTCATTCGTTCATTCGTTTAGTCGCTTCCGACTCTTCGTGACTTCATGGACCAGCCCATGCCAGAGCTTCCTGTCGGACGTCAACACCCCCAGCTCCCCCAGGGACGAGTCCGTCACCTCTAGAATATCATCCATCCACCTTGCCCTTGGTCGGCCCCTCTTCCTTTTGCCCTCCACTCTCCCTAGCATCAGCATCTTCTCCAGGGTGTCCTGTCTTCTCATTGTGTGCCCAGAGTATTTCAGTTTTGCCTTTAATATCATTCCCGCAAGTGAGCAGTCTGACTTTATTTCCTGGAGGATGGACTGGTTTGATCTTCTTGCAGTCCAAGGCACTCTCAGAATTTTCCTCCAACACCACAGTTCAAAAGCATTGATCTTCCTTCTCTCAGCCTTCAGCTCTCGCAGCCATATGTTGCTACGGGGAACACCATTGCTTTAACGTACTCCTTTCCCAATCTTAAACCAGTCCGTTGTTCCATGGTCTGTTCTTACCATTGCTACTTGGTCGTTATACAGATTCTTCAGGAGGCAGACAAGATGACTTGGTATCCCCATACCACTAAGAACTTGCCAGAATTTGTTATGGTCCACACAGTCAAAGGCTTTTGAATAGTCAATAAAACAGAAATAGATGTTTTTCTGAAACTCCCTGGCTTTTTCCATTATCCATCGGATATTGGTAATTTGGTCCCTAGTTCCTCTGCCTTTTCTAAACCCAGCTTGTGCATCTGGCAATTCTTGCTCCATGAATTGCTGAAGTCTACCTTGCAGGATCTTGAGCATTACCTTACTGGCATGTGAAATGAGTGCCACTGTTCAATAGTTTGAACATTCTTTAGTGCTTCCCTTTTTTGGTATGGGGATATAAGTTGATTTTTTCCAGTCTGATGGCCATTCTTGTGTTTTCCAAATTTGCTGGCATATAGCATGCATTACCTTGACAGCATCATCTTGCAAGATTTTGAACAGTTCAGCTGGGATGCCGTCGTCTCCTGCTGCCTTGTTATTAGCCATGCTTCTTAAGGCCCACTCAACCTCACTCTTCAGGATGTCTGGCTCTAGCTCACTGACCACACCGTCAAAGCTATCCCCAATATTGTTATCCTTCCTATACAGGTCTTCTGTATATTCTTGCCACCTTTTCTTGATCTCTTCTTCTTCTGTTAGGTCCTTGCCATCTTTGTTTTGGATCATACCCATTTTTGCCTGGAATTTACCTCCGATGTTTCTAATTTTCTGGAAGAGGTCTCTTGTCCTTCCTATTCTATTGTCTTCTTCCACTTCTGCACATTGCTTGTTTAAAAATCATTCCTTATCTCTTCTGGCTAACCTCTAGAATTTTGCATTTAATTGGGCATATTTCCCCCTATCACTGTTGCCTTTTGCTTTCCTTCTTTCTTGGGCTACTTCTAGTGTCTCAGCAGACAGCCATTTTGCCTTCTTGGTTTTCTCTTTCTTTGGGATGTATTTTGTTGCCGCCTCCTGAACAATGTTGCGAACTTCTGTCCAGAGTTCTTCCGGGACCCTATCTACTAAGTCCAGTCCCTTAAATCTATCCTTCACCTCCACTGCATATTCCTTAGGAATATTAGTGAGCTCATATCTAGCTGATCTGTGGGTCTTCCCTAATCTCTTTAGTCTGATCCTAAATTGTGCAAGAAGAAGTTCGTGATCTGAACTACAGTCAGCTCCAGGTCTTGTTTTTACCGACTGTATAGATGTCCGCCACCTTTGGCTGCAAAGGCTGTAGTCAATCTGATTTCGGTGTTGTCCATCTGGTGAAGTCCATGTATAAAGCCGTCTCTTAGGTTGTTGGAAGAGAGTGTTTGTTATGCAGAGTGAGTTGTCTTGGCAAAATTCTATCAGCCTATGTCCTGCTTTGTTTTGTTCTCCCAGGCCATGCTTACCTGTAATTCCAGGTGTCATTTGACTGCCCACCTTAGCATTCCAGTCTCCCGTGATGAAAATAACATCTCTTTTAGGCGTGTTGTCCAGTAGGTGCTGCAGATCCTCATAGAACTGCTCTACTTCAGCTTCTTCAGCATCTGTGGTTGGGGCGTATATTTGGATCACTGTGATGTTAGACGGCTTGCCCTGAATTCGAATTGAGATCATTCTGTCATTTTTTGGATTGTATCCAAGCACTGCTTTAGCCACTTGACTATTAATTATGAAGGCTACTCCATTTCTTCTGTGGTCCTCTTGTCCACAGTAGTAGATCTGGTGGTCATTTGATGTGAAGTGGCCCATTCCAGTCCATTTCAGTTCACTGACGCCCAAAATGTCTATCTTTAATCTTGACATCTCACCAATAACCACATCCAATTTGCCCTGGCTCATAGATCTTACGTTCCTGGTTCCAATGGTGTGTTGATCCTTAGAACATCGGATTCGCCGTTCACCACCAGCACCGTTGGCTGCTAGCCATCCTTTCGGCTTTGAGCTAGCTGCATCATCACGTCTGGGGTTAGTTGAACTCATCCTCTGCTCCTCCCCAGTAGCATTTTGACCATCTTCCGACCTGGGGTCTCATCTTCCGATGGTATACCGACATATCTCTGGTTGTACTGATCCATTTAGTTTTCACGGCAAGAATACTGGGGTGGGTTGCCATTACCTTCCCCAGGGATCGCATTTGGTTTGACCTCTCTGTCATGACCTTCCCGTCTTGGGTGGCCCTTCACGGTTTAGCTCATGGCATCATTGAGGTGCTCAAGCTCCAGCACCACGACAAGGTAATGGTCCTTTGCTGAAGCATAGGCACTTAGGCAGAGTTAATAACTCACAACATGCTTTTATTTATTTATTTTTATTTATTTTATAAATAAAAATAAATGATCCTTTGCTGAAGCATAGGCACTTAGGCAGAGTTAATAACTCACAACATGCTTTTATTTATTTATTTATATTTATTTTATTTATTTTCTATCCCACCTTTATTATTTTTATAAATACCCCAAGGTGGCAAACATACCTAATACTCCTTCCTGCTCCTGTTTTCCCCTGTGAGGTGAGTTGGTCTGAGAGAGAGTGACTGGCCCAAGGTCACCCAGCCGGCTTTCATGCCTAAGGCGGGCCTAGAACTCTCAGTCTCCTGGTTTCTAGCCCATTGCCTTAACCACTAGACCAAACAGGCTCTTTTCCCTTCATTTGGCCCCCCAGATAGTACAACAGTAAAAATGGTACAGGTGAAGAGTTGACAAATATGGTTTGTGAGGGACAGAAGTAACATCAATCCGTCCCCCTCCCACATCTAATTATTTTTTGAATGGGTGGGGGTTATTTAATTTAGGCAGTTGGATTAAACCCTCATCCATCAATGCCATACACTAGAAATGCTTGATAAGAGATTGAATTATTTGACTATCTAGACCAATACTGTATGGTAGCAGTGGATTTTCATAGCCTCTTCTCCTGAATGTTAGCTGAAGGTGTCTGGGATTAAAGCTCATATTTCCTGCCATCAAGACATGAGCTTTGCCACTAAACTATAGATTTTCTTCTCAACAGTGTCCCTGATCTAATCCACCCCCTTGCCTACTGCTAAAATGCCAGATTGTATGAACCTTTGGCCTAAACTACAAAAGCAATTATTTTGTTATTTTCTGGCTTTATCTTGAGCAGGCTCAAGAGAGAGACTGACTTTTCAGCTCCACAGTGGGACTGAAGGACCTAGGAATGGGGAAGACAGAACTGGTGGCAATTAGATTCTTAAATTTTATCCTCAAGACTGCTGAAAAAGGGGAGGCAAAGATTGTAGGACAGCTTTGGGAGGGAAATCCAAGGCTATAACAATACACCATCCAGTTCCATCTATTAGTCACCTTCTATTATTCTTTCTACATTTGTCATTTGTTATTGTTAATGTAAAGTACATGGGACTTAATATTACAACTAACTTTGTAACAATATTATTGCTCAAACTGCTTAAGAATAGGATCTTTATATTTGCTTTCTTCTTTTCTTTTTTAGGGTAATATCTAACAAAATTTGTGTGTTTCTGTACTTGAATACAGTGAGAACAATGTTGCCAGCAGTATGTTATACCACTTCTAATCTTGGTTTGGCAGTTTTAGTGTTAGTTCAGGATGCCGAGTGGGCCAGGGTCTTGCTGGTGCTAGCAGCAAGGTATGTTTGTTAGGGTAAAACGAGCAATGCTAAAAAGTGTCTATTTTAGATCTAAAATGTTCTGATTTAAGAGGTTTAATATGGTAGCTCGTGTGATTTGGTTCTACATTTTTACAGCTTGCCATCCCATCCCATTTCACCTTGCTGATACCTCTGCAGAAATCCTAACAAGTACACTGAAGTCTCTTCTTCTTCTTCTTCTTCTTAACTAAAGAAACCAAACAATAAAACTCCTTGGTCTTTGTTTACTTGTAGGTCTCCTGTTTCTTCAGAAGATCAAGGTAAGAATCCATTTTCATAAATTCCTACACTGAATTTAAAACTGATTCTGGTGGGAAGGGGGCAGTAAAGCGATATCTGAAGAAGAATTTGGTGTACAGAAATAACTAAATGTTGATGTAGACACGGATATTGTGCCTCTGTGATTTCAGTTAAATAGAGTCTATCAGGTTTTGTAGAAAAGCCATGGGTGTGCTTCAGTTCTGTGATGAATCTGGTTCAATAAATTTGCATTTTGCTGTAGTAACATTGTTTGGAATATAAGTTATGTTATTCATTACATTAATTCTTGGTCTGTAGAGAAAAATGGGATGATAGTAATGATTGTGAGCATTTATACATCATTTTAGAAGGTTATCCCCATTGTTGGTCATTTCTACAATGCTTCGCAAGTTACAGCAGAATTATTTCCCCATACTGCAAGTTAGCAGTTGTAGGAATGGGATGGTTAGGGGCTGAGAATACTGGGGCTTGCCTAAAGCTATCATACCAGTTCCTGGACATAGCAAGAATCAAGGCCTTTGTGATTTCACAATGTTAAGAGAGTACACACTGTTCTCTTCCATCTTTCCACTGCTGAGTGGTACATTTATTTCACTAGATCCTTGCCAAAACCTTGCCTCTTATTCCCATGCTTCAGAGGAAACATTACATTTAATAGGCTGTCCCGGATACCCATATCAAGCAGCTTGTCCATGGACAGTGATTTTTTGATTGGTGTTACAGGATTTCCTTACCTTATCTTATTACTCTCTCATTTTATCTATTAATTGAGTGTCAGATGACAGATAAAGTATTTCTTTGTGCATCTTCTTGATTTTAATCCTCAATATCTATCCCTGCTATCTATTTTTCTTTTCTACTTTCACTATTTTCTTCCTCTGCACAAAATCCTCTCATGTTCTATTTACCACCTGTGCCACTGTGACGAGGGACTACAGCTTGATCAATATCCTTAACCGCTCCAAAACTATAAAAGCAATTTATGAGCTTACTTTGAAAGGAAGAATCAAAGCTGTAGCCACGTATCATACCAAGGACATTAAAAGCTTCTGCTTAATGACGGTGAAATAGCTGGTCGAGGAAACACACTACAGTACCACAGAGCAGCACACTTAAAAGTCAAGAGCAAGAACTGAGATTTCTCTTTCTGATGCCAGAACATTTAGCACTGATGCTTTAAAAACTGCAGTTTTCAGACGAAGAATTTACACCAGCATAGCCTTGCCTCGGGGAGTTCTATAAGCAACTTGATGGCCTTCACTGGCTAATAAGGGATGTGCCAACCTTAACTGGCCACTATACCAGTCTGATATTCTCCTCTTCCTATTACTTTAAGGCTCCCACTCCAGCAAAGCTTCAGAAATATTCTGTTGTATCAATATTCCTCAGCTATCTACCAGGTCTTCAGCAAAGGATCGTTACCTTGTCGTGGTGCTGGAGCTTGAGCACCTCAGTGATGCCATGAGCTAAACCGTGAAGGGCCACCCAAGATGGGAAGGTCATTACAGAGAGGTCAGACTAAATGCGATCCCTGGGGAAGGTAATGGCAACCCACCCCAGTATTCTTGCCGTGAAAACTAAATGGATCAGTACAACCAGAGATATGTCGGTATACCATCGGAAGATGAGACCCCCAGGTCGGAAGATGGTCAAAATGCTACTGGGGAGGAACAGAGGATGAGTTCAACTAACCCCAGACGTGATGACGCAGCTAGCTCAAAGCCGAAAGGATGGCTAGCAGCCGACGGTGCTGGTGGTGAACGGCGAATCCGATGTTCTAAGGATCAACACACCATTGGAACCAGGAACGTAAGATCTATGAGCCAGGGCAAATTAGATGTGGTTATTGATGAGATGTCAAGATTAAAGATAGACATTTTGGGCGTCAGTGAACTGAAATGGACTGGAATGGGCCACTTCACATCAAATGACCACCAGATCTACTACTGTGGACAAGAGGACCACAGAAAAAATGGAGTAGCCTTCATAATTAATAGTCAAGTGGCTAAAGCAGTGCTTGGATACAATCCAAAAAATGACAGAATGATCTCAATTCGAATTCAGGGCAAGCCGTCTAACATCACAGTGATCCAAATATACGCCCCAACCACAGATGCTGAAGAAGCAGAAGTAGAGCAGTTCCTCATACTCTTGTGCAGCACCTACAGCACAAAAAAACCAAGATTATGGCAACCAGCTTGATTGAGAACTGGCAAATAGAGGGAGAAAATGTAGAAGCAGTGAAAGACTTTGTATTTCTAGGTGTGAAGATTACTGCAGATGCTGACTGCAGTCAGGAAATCAGAAGACACTTAATCCTTGGGAGAAGAGCAATGACAAATCACGATAAAATAGTTAAGAGCAGAGACATCACACTGACAACAAAGGCCCGCATAGTTAAAGCAATGGTGTTCCCTGTAGTAACATATGGCTGCGAGAGCTGGACCATAAGGAAGGCTGAGAGAAGGAAGATCGATGCTTTTGAACTGTGGTGTTGGAGGAAAATTCTGAGAGTGCCTTGGACTGCAAGAAGATCAAACCAGTCCATCCTCCAGGAAATAAAGCCAGACTGCTCACTTGCGGGAATGATATTAAAGGCAAAACTGAAATACTTTGGCCACATAATGAGAAGACAGGACACCCTGGAGAAGATGCTGATGCTAGGGAGAGTGGAGGGCAAAAGGAAGAGGGGCTGACCAAGGGCAACATGGATGGATGATATTCTAGAGGAGATGGACTCGTCCCTGGGGGAGCTGGGGGTGTTGACGACCGACAGGTAGCTCTGGCGTGGGCTGGTCCATGAAGTCACGAAGAGTCGGAAGCGACTAAACGAATAAACAACAACAACAACCACAAATCTATCAGTTACTCTGGCAGCTGCCTAAAACTGAAAGTAATCCTTTTCCAAGCATGATTCTCACAGAGAATTTCTCTTCAGCAAGATTTACCGAGACGAAAGGGTAGGGGTTTCAAACCTTCCAGCAACTGAATTTTTGCCATTTAGAACCAATATATCCCCATGTGCAATTTCTTTTCTGACAGCCTTCCTGTGATCCATCAAGGATGTAGGTCTTTTCACTGATAATGGAGCAGCTTGTAGCTGGCTGAATAACAGTCTCCTGAATCTTTATCAGTCTGGGCACTGACTGTTACCCCATCCTCCCAAACCTTAACCATGCATGTGGCTGAGTTTTGGGGAGGATTCACCCTGGTTCCTCTTCATATTTTCAATCTTCCTGCACTTAAGAGATTACCCTATGGATAAGTAAGACTGGCAGATACTGTATTATAGCTCCATGCCTATGAGACTCTATTCCACTCTCTTCCATTACTGCATGTGTTTAAGCAGTTTTAAGGAATTATTTAATGAAATTTGCTTTTTTATTGAATAACATACTTTGTTGGATAAGTACATGATTTATTGTATTGTACATGCTGGGCTGAAGATGGCTTCTATTACTGTCACTTTTTAAATTTTTGTATCAGCTATAGTTTTTATAATCTGTTCTTTTAGATATGTAATTATTTTGTGTTGTAACTTTCTGTTTTGGAAGATTTCTTGAGTGTATTTGAGTATAAAATGTTGACAATCATTTTTAAAATCTTATGTAGCTTTTTCACTAGGCATTTTTCTCCCTTGATTCAAGGTGAAACTATAAGTTATGTTGAAGAGGAAGGATAAATCTAAGCGGCTGTTTTTTGTTTTACTTGAATCCAGGTTGAGACACTTGATGTGGGAAGCTTTAATCCTGTCCTCTTCAGCCTTAATAATAAAAAGATTGCTGCTCCTTGAATAAAATGATGGCTGTAGGTAAACAACACAAATAATAGTTTTGTTAACATTTTTTTAAATTTACCCTGAGCATCTATAATAGACTAGGCCAATGTTTTTTAAACTTTTTTCTCTCAGGACCCCTTCCCACTTTTAAAAATTATGGAGGACCCCAAGAGAGCTTTTTTTCATATTGGTTATATTTATCAATATTTACTGTTTTTAAAATTAAAATTGACACATTTGCTGCTGCTACCGTTTCTCACGATTGCTTGATGTGATTTTAATATTATATTATTTTTCAACATACACTGGCAAATAATTCTGATTTTGTGGACCCATGGGAGAGTCTTGGGGGTCCTAGGTCCACACTTTAAGAAACATTGTACTAGGTTATTATGGGCTGGACAATGTTATTTATTACACTTTTACTCAATCTTTTTTATGAACAGCTGAGGACAGCCGTTAATACTTCCCAAATTGAGGGAAGTTGGTAGCTGGTCCCTGGTCTCATGTGATTCATTTTCATTAAAGATGCTGAGAAATTAACCCAAGTCATGGGATCTATCATTAAACTATCACTGAGCTATAGTCTCTTTATAATTCTTACCTGACCAAGTTAATCTCCTTGTCCCCCTTTCAAGGAATTCTCTCAAGAACCACTATCTCTGCATGGTTTTTTTAATTGTTACATTTGATGAACCAGTTCAGTGGAACTGGTTCCTATGATTAGTGAGATGAATAGTTTACTGGATTGGTCAGAATATTAGCTTATAGCTTATACCACATTCTTTGATATTCCCCTTTTCTGTACTGCCCTGCTGGCAAAAGTTACTTTCTCATATCAAGCCTTGCCAGTAACTTGCTTAGCACAGTATAATCTGCAATGCAGGTCTTTCTTTCTGCAGTTTCTACAAGTCAACATGCAGTCCTTCCTAGGATGCACTTTCATTTGCAGTCAGAATGCACTGCTGACTTGCATTCAGGTTCTCTCTTCCTCTTGTCAGAGCCAGTGACAAAAAGGATGGAAGATAAAATCCCTGCATTGATTGCAATTCCTGTGGGGTCTTTGCTGACAAAGAAATAAGTGTGAAACTCTCTATATGAGTAGATGCTGCCTGTGGTATTTTGGGCAGTGAACAAGGAGCTGCACAGCCTGAGAGCTAGCAGGAAAAGTTCAACAGGGAAGACTAACTTATTGCTTCAGGCTCTGTAGTTTGGGGAAGAATGGGTCAGGGTCAGAAACATCACTACAAGCACTGTAAAAAAAATGGTTTATCTCCCTGAAATATGACATCCACATCAGTAGCTTTCTCATTTGCTGCCCCCATGTTTTGGCTTATAATGTGGATGCTATGTTCATATATAGTATACACAGAACCCCAGATGTTTGGGTGAATGTGTGTAAAGGAAAAAAGGGGAGTGGGAAGAGGCATACAAACCAACCTAATTTTTTTTTAATAGTAATTTTATTAAAGATTACAATTTACAACAATACAAACTAGTACAAACTAAAAAATAGAAAAGAATAAAAAGAAAAAATAGAAGGTGTAGAAAAAAAATAGAAAAAATAGAAAGAAAAATAGAAAAGAAAGAATAAGTAAGAATATAGTAAAGAAAAAGAAAAAAATATATATAAAGAAGTGACTTTCTCCTTCATCGCAATATCAGCTTGTCTTAAAATACAACAGACTATCTCTTCTCCCCATATCCTATCTCTTACCTATAAACAAATCCTTAAAGCCTCATCATTTCAGTCCTGATGTCAGCAAAAGTCTATTAAGGGTTACCAGAGATAACAACATATCTATTTTAACCTTGAGCAAATAAACCAACTTTATATACCTTCCTTTTACTTCTAACAATCTTGATCTTTAGTCCCTTCAAATAATGTCCTAGAACCTGATTTTTTTTTCATTTTTTCATTGTCCCTCTTAAATTCTTCAAAGCCTTAACAAGCCTCTTTTGTAAATCCAATATAGGAAAATTATTCAGGTCACTCTCTTGATTTGTTATTTCAAATAATGTCCTAGAACCTGATTTTTTTTTTCATTTTTTCATTGTCCCTCTTAAATTCTTCAAAGCCTTAACAAGCCTCTTTTGTAAATCTAATATAGGAAAATTATTCAGGTCACTGTCTTGATTTGTTATTTGTATATTCCTTTTAATTATTAAGATATCAGCTGGTTTGTTTTGTATGTCCAGTGCAACATCTTTTTCCATGTCATCCTTGTAGCTTGTCATTTTTAAATCCACCATCAAACCAATCTCAGTCATGTCAGGTAATATTTGTTCCTCTTCCATAGCATCTTTTAAACACAGTCTATCTATAGAGGCAGATACTCTTAAATTAACCTCTGGGTCCATTGTTCAAAAATATCCTTCACTATGTCCAGTGGTAAAATATTTTGCTTTATTCTGTATTAATAAGTTGAGTTTGAGAGTTCTTCTCCTTTACTTGTAATCTTTAGTCCCTTCTAGTTCCCTCTAATGTCCAATTCTTAAAGTCTTATCTATATTTTTTTAAAAAATTCAGAACAAAAGCATTTTTCCATGGGAAGGATTTTTTATAATTAATTCCAAAATTTTATTTCAAATTTATCTGGGCTCTTAGTCTGTTTGTAACTTTCTAAAATGAAGTTCTAATAATCCTTTTGCTGTTTATTCTAGAAAAAAAAATTAAGTCCTTAAACTTGTATTTAAAACTTCTTTCACTAAGGATTGAAGGAAACTCACCTAGTGCTGTAAAACTTGTCAGTCCAAAGGTTCTTAATAGCTGAAAAGCAGGTAACAAGCAATTTCTGAAAGTGATTAGAAAAGGATGTAAGTGAATCCAGTGTCCTTTTAAAGGTGCCAACCATGGTTTGAGCAAGATGGCTATTCCCTCGTCTCCCAGAGCTCTAAACCCGCTGGAGACCACTGTCTTGCAGTCTCCTCACAAGGAGGAAGTGGAGCACTTGTGGGCAATCTCAAGTCCTCTCCTTGTATGGAGAGGGAATACAAAGAGCTGGTCTCCTTGCCAGCTCTTCATTCCGCCGCAGTCATCGGCTCCATCTTCAGTTTGCCATTTCTTCTCCAGAAGTCCACAAACCAACCTAATTCCAATGTGCCTCCCCATGTGCTGGTTCTACTTCTAAGCTTAGTGTATTCATCCTGCATGCTTGAGAGTCTCTACACTATTAGAGTATTATAGTATGTTATTAAACATGAAAGAGATGTAATTAAAGCCAGCTTGTTTGGAGATTTGGGTTTGAAAAGAATTCCTTCAGAATGTGCTGGCAGCAGAGTTAGATATTTCACTCTGGCAAATCCATAGTGGAATGAATGCTAGCCCGTATAAACTCTAGCTAATATTTGTCCATCCATCTATCCACCCATCCATAGCAGGAGTAGACAGTGGTTGTGCTTAATTTCATACATCTTAGAAAGTGTTGAGAAACAGCAGGCTCTGTTGGGATAGATGAATTTGCAGTCTAATTTACTTCATTAGATTAGGTTTGATTTCATGCAGTTGGCGTTGAATTGGTGGCTGCTTAAAACATAAAACACTTTAGCTTAGTTTTGTGGCATTTAGATGAAAGGAAGTTGCTTATTAAACTGCCTCTTTCTTTTAAAATTCATTGCGTTGAAGAGGAATGGGTGGTTCCATACAACTTCAAATGAAAAACCTCTAAACTTTGGGAAGGTAACATGGAAACCATTCAAATAGCAACAAAATTATGTTTCTAAATGTATTCTCTGGTGGAAGCTGAGAGCACACCAGCATAAATTTCTGCCCACAGGTTTTTGTTTTGATTAATTAAACACTTAGAAAAAAAGAGCCCATATACTCTTTTTGGAAAAAAACATTCAGGGCAGGCTCCCTTTGGGGATAAAATTGCTTGAGATGAGACCCTGAGTTTTCAACTCCTTTCTTACTTCCTAAGCTCAGGAAAGGGCTAAAATGGCCCAGAAGGTATTTTGCTTGCAGGAGGCCATAAAAAGCCACCTGTGGCTTTTTTACTCTTAGATCCAGATTACAAGCATCTTTAGAAATATCTCATTCCTCATACCCCGTGCCAAATTCAAGATGTATACAGATGACTAAAGTCCTTACAGGTGATAAAGTCATCATGACATGACTCCGTTACCTGTAGTGACTCTTTTTAGTCTTTTCAGACTCATTTTGTATGTTTCACAACTGTACCCATATTCCCCCCCCCTTTTCTGGGGAGGGTCTTTTCTTCTTTTTTTCCATTTTCTCTCTCTTTTTCACCCACATCCATTCATGTGTCTTAATTACTGCAAAACAAAAAAGTGCTGCTAATGCAACTGCATCAGGTCACAGTTCAGTCCCAAGCCACAAGCTGTGGATATGAAAGATAGTGAGGAACTCATTGGAAAGAAAATGGTTTGCCATTGCCAGCATCCATTTGTGCAGTTGCACTATACTGTTGCTAGATCTGCTATAGGAGATGATCTCAAACTGAGCCAAAAGAGCTTAGAGACACCGTCCATTGCAAAAGCTCAGGAAGGTAGGGGAGAAGTAGTAAATCTTAGTAGTAAACCTCTCTCTCTCTCCCTCCCTCCCTCCCTCCCTCCCTCCCTCCCTCTTTTGAGTGCTTCTACAGATGGCTTCATTGCCTGCCTCGTCTTCTGAACCCCTGGTACTTCAGAATGTACCTGCTGGCTGAGTTCAAAATTTCCTAAAACTAGAGTTTGGTTTACTTTAGGTTGTTGAATAAGCCACAACTTCTCTGGGTTGGCACATTACACTAAGCTACAACCAAGAAAATACTTTAAGGCTTATATGTGTGAATTCTGCTATCTGAATGCAGAATTCCCTTCAAACTAAAATGCAGTTAGTTTGGGGACTTCCCTTCCGTTTAGTGCTCTGTCACTTTGTGTTAGAGTTTTCTTCCTGAAAAGTTCTCTGTATGCTTGGGTTCTCGTTCTCAGTAGCACATCTTAATTTCCACATATATTGCATATACACATACATACTGTATATATCATTCATTCAAGAAAAAATAAATGCCAACATTGGTGGAATTAATGAAAAGAAATCTCACCGACTTCTTGCCTTAATATTGAAGTCTCTTCACAATAAAATATCTAAAAGTCCATTATTTTGTGAGTTGCTAAAAGAACCAACTTGATTTTAAGTTGCTTTAGACTTCAAGGCAGACTCCTTGATTTTCAGTTTATGGAACAATGTACATCTTGGAATATTATTATAGTTTGGATTTCAGATTTTTCTGAATGTTGTCATACAGTTCTTGGTTTTAAAAAATGCATTTTAACTTTTTAGGATAAAATACATTTTAAAACTATACAGAGAAAATACACTAGAAATACTATTCAAATATGCATTTACAGGTAGTCCTCATTTAGTGATTGTCTCATTTAGCAACCATTTGCAGTTACGACAGTGCTGAAAAAGTAACTTTGTGACCAGTCCTTGCATTTACAACCTTTATAGGTTTTTAAAGCAAAGGAAAGCTTAAGTAAGATCATAAGCACAGTCGCAGTTTCACTCAGCGACTGCTTTGCTTAAGGACTGAGTTTCTGGTCCCAATTGTGGTTGCGAAATGAGGACTACCTGTAAATTCAACTTTGTGTGAGGTTTGAGCCCACTTCTGACTCTGAAAACAGAACTTATATGGAGTCAAAAGGGGAAAATGAAACTCACAGGAGAGATTTGGAGAAGCTGAACCAGGAAGTGACTCAGCAGAGTGGGAGAATTTGCAGATGCAGATTGGACAAACTCTGGAGGGGGATTTGAATTCTCCAATCAGTGCTCAAGACAGGAGAGCTGAGAAGCACACGGATCAGAAGGCAGCTTTATTGGCTGCAGGAGAGAAAAGGTGCAGAAGGGATCGCTTTAAAAGGCAGGTGCGCAAGGAGCAAGCTGCCGGAGACAACCAATCCTTCGAGCTCACAGCGTTTGCGGAAGAGCTATTACCTGCTTCGGAAGCCTTGCCTGTAGCCAGAGTGGAACCAGTGCCAGCGTCTTCTACCACCATGGAACCATTTTCTGCACAAGCCATTCCAGTCGACCCTCCTCTTGCTGTTCCTGCTGAGCACAGCCTCGCGTCCAGCTCCAAGCCTCATCGCATTGCTACAGTGCGATTCAGGTGTGCTCCCAGATTCAAGCCTTGCCTAGACTCTCCAGTCTAGGCCAGTCTTGTTCCCAGCTCTCAGCCTTGCCTAGACTCTCCAGTCCAGTTCAGCCTTGCTTCCAGTCTGTAGCCTTGCCTAGACCCTCCAGTCCAGTCCAGTCTTGCTTCCAATCTGCAGCCTTGCTTAGACTATCCAGTCCAGTCTTACTTCCAGACCTCAGCCTTGCCTAGACTCTCCAGTCCAGTCCAGTCCAGTCCAGTCCAGTCCAGCCTTGCTTCCAGTCCACAGTGTTGCATAGACTCTCCAGTCCAGTTCAGCTTTGCTTTCAGATCTCAGCCTTGCCTAGACTATCCAGTCCAGCCCAGCTTAGCCTCCAGAGCCAAGCCTTGCCCAGAGGTTCCAGTCTAGTCTTGCCTAGCCTCCACATGTCAGCCTGGTCCTATCTGCGTGCCAGCTCACAGAAACTTGCCTCCAGCTTCTGCCTTGCCACACATTCCAGCTTCACCAAGCCTGACAGCTTTGATCAGAGAGTTGGCTGCATTCTGCCTTGCTGTTTTGCCACAGTCTGATCCTGCAGCCTTGCCTGTTCATCCATCATTGCCTGGGTGGTCTTGATTGGAATTGCTTTGCCTTATTTATTCACCAGGACTTTACTGTTGTAAATAGTTGTTTTAAATAAAGAGTTTGATAATAATTCTGTCTGGCCGCCTCATAGTCTGAACAGGACACTTTGTGCATTTTTAATGTTTTTTAGAAAAATACAAATAAATATAGAAACAAATCAGAATGGACTCATGGATGAAGGTAATCAAAATTAGCCTTCCCCATCCATTTCTGTCTGTCCTGAACAAAGGGTGAGAGAGAGTCTCATATTTAAGCAACTTTTCTGAGTATGTATTTTCATGTTTCAATTATAAATTCATGGTTGAAAGAATTGTTTTGTCTTTGAATACAATTAAGTAAGGAGATTTGTATTTCCTTTTCATGTTATCCATCTTGAACACTTCATTAGTTCAAAGATGGGATAAAAATGCAATGAATAAACAATTGTTAGAACCAAGAAGGTTAAGAAGGCCTTTAAATTAAGAAAAGGCAGGAATCTGACTATTGAAGTAGAGTTATTCAAAATGACCAAGAGATTGTGCAGTGAGGTATGGAGGTCTAAACTTTTATAAGTTTTACTTAAAGATTTATTTTAAAATATGTCTTTACTTCATTGTTTTTCTCTTACCAATGTAACTTTTTTTTCAGAGAAATATGTAGAATCCATGGGTCTCTATACTCTCCTCCTCTTCTTTGCTTTCAAATTCACATTATTCAAATTAACATCTACATGAGTCTTCTCCAACTTGGCATCTTTCAGAAGTGCTGGACATACAGTAGGCATTTCCACAAAGCTGTATTTCCACTCCCTAATTCCTTCAAAGTATTTTGAAGCTGGCCAGGTCTGTCTTCACTTCTGTTGACCTGTGGATGCTGGAAAGAGGCTGGGAAAGCTGTGAGCCAACCTGTGCTGCCTTTAGTGAACCAGTAGCAGATTCATCATTCAGTCAGTGCTCTTCCTAATGACTGAATTATGGCAACTCCTGGCATAACAAAAATCATGTTACCCATGCTCCATGCAAAAAAAGGGGAAAAATACTCAGCCATGTATGCTGTGTGCATCTGTCTGTTTTGTAGCAGGCATCTTGAGGGAAGAGCTGACTGGATGTCACTCTTCCTGTATATATAATCCCATTAAAAACTGTGATGATGGTATGATCCTATAGTTTGACAGCCACAGGTTTTTCCTAGCAGTTGCAATCATGGTTGTATGTTGCAACATGAGACCTCTACATGTGTATGCATATTGCAAGAGGGAAGGGCTTGTTTGAGCCCAGAGGCTGAAAGATAGATGAGGCATGAATCTGGTGCATGCATGTTATGCAGTGAGACAAAATCAAATGTGGGAAGTGTTTTGGTTCTACAATTCAAATGTAGAAATTGTGAAACTGGTTAGATGGATTACGACCAGGTTGCCTGTGAAAACTGCTAGAGTCCTCCAGCGTCAAGCCAAGTGCCCCAAGGAAGTCCCACACTGTGCAAAACATATACTTTCTGATCTGAGCCACACCACATCTGTGACATAGGGAAATTGGCTTGGTGTTCAAGACAACCTCATGTGGGCGCAATGGCATGGCTCCAATGCCAAACCTGCTCAAGTGAGATGAGTTGAGGAGATCCTGGAATTCCTGGAATTCCTAATCAGCTGAAGCTGGCTGGGAATTCACAGCACTGTAATCCAAGACATATGGAAAGCACCAGGCTAAGTTAAATTAACATGCACACAATGAGAGACAAAGAAAAGAGGACAAGGAAGGAAAAAGGTAGATCTGCAAAACTTTCTTTTTATTTTAAAATACAAAGTCTATTTTAGCTTCTTTTGTATTATGTTTTCATGTAAGTTATCAGATATATTTTTTTAATAAAAAGAAGCTGTACCATTGAATAAAATGGTTGTGTATTCCAGATGACAGATATTTATACAAGGCATAGTGCGCAACTTAGACTTGAACCCTATAGTTACTTAACTGGGAATAAATCCAATTTAACTCAATGGAGTTTATTTCTGAGAAGACAGGTATTGCATTCCATAGTTAAACCATTATTGGATTCTTAATTTTCCTATTCTAGATGTTTTCTGCCTTGGTCATGTTCATCTAATTGAAAATATTAGCCAGTGTTTTGCTCTATCCCTTCTTTATTTTATCTGCTTTCATTGAAGAACTCTACAAGAACAAAGAAACATTTTCCATTTATCAGACCTAGAACTGTAGGACACTGTTTTTTCCCCCAAGAATAGAAATGCAATTTGATTTACTGTCAAAAAACAGTGTCTTATATTCAGAGATTATAAATTGTCATCCTCCAAAGTGTCACTTCTATTATCAATTCAGTTATGATGAATATTAACAATTAACAGCATTAAGAACAATTCTTAATCATGTTAATTATAAAACATTATTAATACAGTTTTACACTTAATTTAGGTCTTGCTGTCATTTTTTTTTCTTGTTACCTACCACATGCATAATTTTTAGATATTTCACTAGTTGCTTTTAATTTAAAATTCTGGCAAAGCTTAAAATGCATCTAGAATCTGAACTTCAGTGATGGGAGAAGACTCCTGAGAATATCATGAGTGGCCAAGAAAACAACAAATCACTCATCAAACAAATTAACTCAGATTTCTCGTTTGATGATCAGCTCAAATTATCCTACTTTGGATACATTATGTGAAGACCTAGCTCTCAGCTCTCTGCTGAGAAAGAAGAAGAAGATGGATGGCATCAAGATGGATGGACTGAATTACAGCAGCAATAGGTGCACTGTTGGAAGACCTGAAGGACCAGGTTAGGGAGTGATCCTCATGTAGAAAATCTATCTATGTGATCATTAAAAGTCAACATCAACTTGCTGACACATAATCAATCTCAATTAATCAAACTGAAGAAATATGATTAAATATGCTGGGAAATTAGAACATGTAGTATGATGTGGTATATCTAGGCTGACCAGGTTGCTTCCCTTTCATATAAGACTTTTGTTTTGCATCCCCCCCCCCCATCTGCATCTTTCTATTCCATTCTCAAGACTTTCTCAATATCTAGGATTTGAAATACAAGGAGCAACAGTAGGAATGGAGTTATGAGAACTAAAAATATATCTAATTATCTATATATCTATGCTTCTTTTTCCTCATTTTTAAATGGAAGGAATGATTTACCCATATGTCTTTTAGAAAAGCTGAGACTTTGAATACTGCAGGGGATGCAAATAATGATTTAAGCTAATGTACAAACTAACTTGTCAGGAATCTTGGAATGCTGAAGCAATTGTGGGCTGGGGAATACTGGAAAAGAAATTAATGTGTGTGTTAATAATTGTTCTAGCAGGGGGCAACACCTGGCTGACAGCCTTTGGACTGGGTCAGGTCTGGTTAAGACTTGACTTTGCATTCCATTTTGCTTATGAGGTTGAGAATTTCAAATTAGTATTTTTATATTAAAATGCAGATACAGCAAATTTCTATTCCACTCCAGATGAAATATTTATAGAGCTTCTTGGAACCACAACTGTTATCACTATGCATGATTTGGCAGTAGTTATTAAGTTTTTAAAAAGTTTTTTTTCCATATTAAGAGAGACTTTGTCACAAAGACACTTGGATAGAGTTTATCGCCTCCAGTTAAACATGGTTATAATAGAGTGATCTAATAACGTAATGGGGAATGAATAGAAAAGCTCTTCCATTCAGCAAATAAGCCACTTTGAATCCGTTCTTCAACGCTATGGAATGCAACGCTTAAAAAATGCACGTCTTTTGAACATCACTTTCTTATAATCCACAGTAAACAGAATGAATTATTTCTGTCCAACATTTGTTACAGTTATACTAACAGTTATACAAGAGAAAGTCTGTTCGTTCATAAGGGCAGTTATGCAAAGTTTACTGATGGACTGGCAGGAGGGCATTCAAGGCAAAAAGCAAAAAAAAGAGGTTTAAAGATGTATAAAATGCAAGTTGCTTCTTTCATAGTCTGGGACTACCAAATAAGAAAATGGAAATCTATTGATATTCTTGCCAGTTCAGGAAAATGCATTGCCAGTAGAGTGTTTTCACCAGTTAGCTGTATGGAAAGAAGACTTAGATCTGCATTTCTGTCAATCTTGAGATGGGGATGGGGAGAAGGTTCATCAAGAGCAAATTCACTTTACCTTATCAAAGAGCAATAAAGCATTTCTATTTTTTACTGTGAATGCTGATCCAAGAAAAAGTCAAGGAAACAATTACTTCATTTCAGTGTTTGTCAAATGGAATAATGCTTTGCGACATCTTCAAGGCCCAAGGATACTTTATGGCATGATAAAATGTGTGCATAATTCATGTTTGGTATTGTGCAGCAGTAACACTTGTCATTCTCTGAATATATGCATTTTTAAAAGCTGTCCTTTACCCATAATTGCACATTGGGAGCATCAACCAATTTCTTTTCTCTAGAGCTTAGCCAAGATGAAACTACTTACATCTTTTGTTGAATGCTTTGCATTGAGCAAGAGGTGCACAGGTGAAAGAGAATTATTGTAAATAAAAGAAGACTACCACAAATAGACATTGGCAATGTGTTGCAGAAAATTGGGAAAATAATAGCAAAAGTTTTATTGGGTACAGTCAATATGAAGTTTGGGGCAACATAAGGTTCAGATTTCATGCTTGGATAGCCTTTCTGCTGGACTTTGAAGAAGCAGAATAGAAAGAGTATTGATACTTTTGAACTTTGGAGTGTTGGAGAAATCTCCTAAGAATACTGTAGATAACCAAGAAAACAAATGGATTATAGAACAAATAAATTCAGAGTTGATTCAAGGCACAAATGACCAGGTTCAAATTATATTTTGGACACACTATGAGAAGGCTTAACTGTCTTGAGAAATCTATAATGCTTGGAAGAGTGGAAGAAAAGAGAAAAAGAGGATGAAGGTAGATGGACTCGATTATAACAGTGATGGATATTTTTTTTTTCCAGGACAGATTATCCTGGAGAAAATCTATCTTTGTGGTCACTAAGAGCTGACACTGACTTGATGGCTCATAATCAATCAGCCTTTCTGCTGACCGCATAACCATTTCCCAGTCAGCTACTGTAAAAAAACTGGACAGCAGATCATGGGCTACAGGGCCATCCACAGGTTGGGGAGACCAACCTTTCATCTCCCTTGAATCTGAGCTGTGCCTTAAGACCTCCCTTAGCTTTGATTCCTTGCAGGGGCACATATAAAAGAGGTGCAAGCCATTTGCATGCCCCAAAAGGGCCTATAAATGGCTTTGCTCCAACTATGAAGGAATGACGTCAAAAATCTGCAGAAAAGTTTTATGCATTAGCAGCATTTTTTTTAAAAAAAAAAAGAGGATTGATTGTGTGATGAAGCCCCATGACAGATTGGGAGTAAGCCACTATGGCGGCCCAGTTCAATTCCCCCCAAGGGGATGCTTGGACCATGGGAGACTTCTTCCTGGAAGGAATTTTTGTTTCTATGCATGTTCCCACATGTGTACTTCATTCCTGCCAATTGCTGCCATGTTGGCCAAAATTATCCATTGCTGGTCAGACTGTTTTATTTGGGACATAGAGGTGAGGTTGAAAAGGGGGTGGGTCACAAACCCACAGGAAAAGGCATAGTCATGGGCTGAAATTCACTGGGCAGAACACCTGTAACTGAGAGATAGAGGTTGATACCAACTGTCATCTTCTTTCCTAAGAAAATATTCTGGCGTGAGGTTTCCCATATTTGTTGCCCACAAGAGCATGGCTATGACATCATTGGGATGATAGGGCCAATGTTTAAGCTGATGGTGTTAAGCTTAGCAGAGGCTTTTACCTATTTTACCATGTCCCTTAAAAAATATGAAAAAGTGCCAATGTTTGTGGGGTGTTGAAAGGTGCAAAACCTGATCTGGGTTTTTTTTATGCCCCTTGCACTGATGGGAGGCTTCTGGTGGACAAGGAGAGCTGCGTGATTTGCAAATGTAAGCATCTTTAAAATGGGACTAGACAAATCCATTGAGGATGGCAGGGTCAGTGGGTCTTAGACTCAATTGAGTCAAGCAGTGTAAACTTAATACGAGCTTCTGAGATGAAAGAAGGTGATTAGCCTACTGACCAGCTTTCCAGCTTCATGGACACATCTGGTCACTCTATTTGGCTTGATCTAGCAAGGCTGGCTTTATATTCCTATTACTAATTTTGTGTCTCTTTATACTTTATAACATCCAGAGATACAAAGTTTTTTTTAAAAAAAAGGTAAAATGTAGTTTGAGTATCTAAGTGTGTTTTTTTAGCACGCTTATTGATTTTTAAATAGCCATTTTACTTCTTTTTTCTGTGTGCTGCACTGTGCCTGTGGGGTGGCTAGGCTCAAAATTTAATGTGGAGTCCTTGGTGCTCTCTGAGCCTTGTTGTTTTCTTGCAGACGTTTCATTGCCAGACTAGGCAACATCTTCGGTGTGAAAAGTTTCAAAATTTAAACAAAATTTAATGCTGCTGTAATTTGTTTTAAAGTTACTGTACAACCAAGAGATAAATAACTTTAGATGAAGAGATCTGAACTTGTTTTTGCAAGTAGAGGATGGGGTGATAAGGGTGAAGATGGTGGAACTATATATAGAATCTAACGTACAAGAAAACATTTTCCCATTTACTATGGGCCAGTGTGCAGCTGCAGTTTTTAAGCCCTTAAAAACTAAACAATTCACCTAGTGGTATCTGTTTCTCAGTTAAAATGGCTGCTGGGTGCTTTTCAAAAGCCCTGCATATATTGGCATAAAATTGCCTTGTCAAATCTCTTCTTACAGTTTAGATGTTACATTTTCCAGGCTGCACAAACAAAAGATCAAATACAGAAATGTCACTGAACTTGTAATCAGGAGTCTGATGCAAAAAAATCCTCATCTTGGTATATACATGCAGTTTTTAAGGCCCTCTTGAACAAGACACATTCGTTAGTTTCTTTGTTTGGGTTTGTTTTTTTCCTCTTTTCCTTGTTAGTTGCTCTTGCAAAGATTTTAATGCATTTGTAGTGCTATTCCTGGAGTAATAATTAGGTCCTTGTGGAATTCTTTCTATGGAGGTGCCAGCCTAGCCCAGTACTGTAAAAATTCTCTGCAAATTTGTTAGTGCTTATTCATCTTCAGACTCCAGCTGAGTCAACTGTCTCTATTCGGGGACAAAGCTGAACTTTTTAAAATATTCCTTCAATTATGCAAGTCTAACTTTTTTGTTTGTTGATGAGATGAGATGAGATGAGACGGGATGAGATATCTAAATCCATGAATCTGCTAAAATTTTGCTGGGTTTGGAGAGTGAAACATTAGAAGACATGGCAGCAGAAGGTTCGCAATTATTTCTACTTTTATTTTTAAAAAAGGTTTGCTACCAGCTTATTGCCATTCTTCCACTGAATAGGAATATCATCCATTGAATGGGGATGCCATATCATGATTGGTCAGTAGAGGAAACCATCTTTTTCTTCCTACACTGTAAGGCCCAGGGAACAATGGCAACTCATAATGCAACATAGATCCCATTGGAAAAGCTTGTGGTGCGATTCACTTGAAGCATTTGGAAAGCTGGGAGTGAAGGCAGCTCAGTTTTGGTGTTCTGCCCCTTTCTAAATTAGTAGATTTTGTCCTCTGCCCACAAGGTCTCAGAAAATTTGTGCAAGGGACATTCTGGAATTCTGGATAGGTGGATTCTTATTCAGCTTATTTATTCAGTTACTAAAATGGGTGGATGGATGGATGGATGGATGATGTGCCATCAGGTTGGTGCTGATTCTTATCGACCACATAGATAGACTTTCTTCTGGATGATTTGTCCCCAACCTGACCCTTGAAATCTCCCAATGGTGAAACTCCACATTGCTGTTACTGAGTCCATCCAATTTAGTCCTTGTAGCTAAATATTGAAGAAGAGAACCCCCAAACACTTCTAGTTGTTATTATTAATTAAATTTGTCACTGCCCAAAGTCTCAACAACTCTGCTCTAGTATGCCTGAAATTAGTTGGATTTGCCATCCATAAAACTGGTGATCCAGAAAAGTGATTGGTTGTTGTTTTTCTTAATACATTAATTTCTTAATACATTTAAATTCTTAAAAGTAATTGTTTTCTGTTTTTTCCACTGAAATTTCTTTCCGCCTGCCACTCCAACCTCTGACAAAGAGATAAGGAAATGTCTTGAAAACCACAGGTTAATATTGAGTAAAACATCTTACTTTGCAGGGGGGGGGAGCCTTTTCTTTATCTAAGTTATCAGATATTTTTGGAAAAGGGTGATGTGAAACATTAGCCAGGTCTTGGCAAATTTGAGACTTTCTCCTGAAAGTGCGATAAAATCACTGGCTACTAAGTAATAGTGAGGTGGCATCAATTCAGTCTTGATTCCTAGGCAAATGTTTTGCCTTGTCCTTGGTAATCAGTTGTAGCTCCAGAGACAGCTGTGTAATTTCTATGATCTTATCCATCTACCATATCTATGGTCATTGCCTTCTTCTACTTCCCTTAATCTTGGCAAGTATTGTCTTGTATAACATGCCTAAATAATGTGAGTTTCTGTCTGAAAATCACATTCAGGATTTATTTGGTCCATGATTAAATGATGGTTTTTCAGTTCAAAAGCATTTATCTTCTTTTTCTCATTCTATGTCCAACTTTCACAATTGGCCATTACTGCTAGAAACACCGTTGCTTGAACTATTTCCATCTTTGTTGTCATAGAAATAACCTTATCTTGTCAAAGCTTGTCATTTTGCCCTAGGCAGGGGCATAGCCAGTGTCAAAAAGGAAATAATGATAAATGAAATTAAAATATTAAATACATAATAAGGAAATAATAGGCAGAGAAGCCAAACTAGATCTTCATACAATGCAGATGGTGATCAAGAGAATATATAGAGTGTAATAATAACAACATAAACAAATTCAAACTCACCAGCCAGCTAACCCAAGGCAGCTGAGGCCAGGAGTATACACAGAATCCAATAATAATATACAACATGCCAAATCAAACCTTTAAAAATTAAAACAGGCAGTGCTACATACCTTTGGTGCAGGCAGGGAATGGTACAAGGAAATTGGTAAGTCTTCTCTTTACCTGACCCACTCAAGCACTTGTCTGTCTTTAGGCAGCTTCTTCTAGATTCTGAATCATTGCGTTCTCTGCACTCAACAGTTCTATGGGCTGTGAGTTCTTGAGCACTGCTGAAGAATCAGGCAGTACTGGAATTGGGTATCACATATCACCAGCACCAACCACTCATTCAGTCCCTGCACCCCCACCCCCCGCAAAAGCCGACATGCCTGGCAAGAGATTTGGTCTAAATTTGGAAAATAGCCAAGCTGTTCTTGTTGGACCTGCACAGTGGCTTTATTATTCTGTTTAAGCTTCTCTTATTGCTATTGTTTCAAAATGGATCAGATGACTGGCATAGTCCATTTGAAATAATGAAATGTAAGGACACATTTTAGGGGATTAGTAAGTGTCTGTGGGAAATGCCTGAGAAGCCAGGAGATATGAGAACTGTTGTCAGTCGCTCTCTCTGTTTTGTTCAGTAACAGTTTTTGCCTGCTTAATATTTAGCATTAACCCAGATGTTTCACTTTCCATTTTTAATTTCGTAATGAGCTACTCCGTACTTTTCGCTGATATAATCTGCTTATCTCAGATACTTAGTTTTTGGGCCTTCTATTTTGATTCTAACTGTCATCACTTCCAATTCTGTCTTTCCTAAAATATATTGTATATAATTATACAATAAGGGGAAAATGTGTATCCTCTTTTCACTGTCTCTTGTCCTAAACCACTCTGTTTCTCCAAGCAAGCTCAGTCTGTGCAATAGCTTCTTGTTCATTGTCCAGATATTTCCACAGAATAATCAAGCATTTTGGCACAAATATCGCCCTTAATATGTTCCACTTTCTAGCATAATCTATATACCCCAATAAAGTAAAGCTAAATCTCCATTTATTTGTTTAATAAATTGGCTGCCCATCTCATATACATAACTCTGGGTGACTAACAATTAAAACCAAATAAAAACAGATTAAAAATACAACCAGTAATTAAAAACATAAATAACATAATACAGCATAAAACAGCAGCTGAGAACAATCACAATACCTCACAATCAGTATAACCAAGAAGTGGGCTCATCCACAATATCAGGGCCCCAGGCTTGATGGGAAAGACAAGTTTTGAATGCCTTGTAAAAGGCCAGCAGGTTTGGAGCAAGTCAGGGCGGATGATGTTCCAAAGGGTGGATGCCATGATGGAAAAGGCCCTCTTCCTGGGTCCCCCCAGATGGCATCCTCTTGTGGATGGGATCAGGAGCATGCCTATCTTGCTAGACCTAAGGGGACAGGTAGACACTACTGTTTAATATTCTTCTGTTCTTTCCATTATGTTAGTTATGTAATAGCACATCCCTCTGACTTTTCTGAAATAGGCCTATCCGTTTGGCTTCCCTTTCTCTATATATGAATCTATTCTTTGTAAAATCTGAAGCAAAACTTTTCTTGCATGTAGAATTAGACTTCTGAGAATATTGTGGACAGCCAAGAAAACAAACATGTGGATCATCGAACAAATCAACCCAGAGTTCTCGCTTAAGGCACAAATGACCAGGCTCAAATTATTCTACTTCAGACACATTACGTGAAGACCCAGCTCTCTGGAGAAGACTCTAATGCTGGGAAAGGTGGAAGGAAGGAGAAGAAGAGGATGACCAGCAACAAGGTGGATAGACTCAGTTATGGTGGTAATGAGTGCACCACTGAGGTTAGGGATAGATCGTCTTGGAGAAAATCTATCTGTGTGATTGCTAGGATGATGGCACATTATCAGTAATCAATAATTAGTGGAGTGAGTGGCTCAGCTGTTTGCATATTCTCATGCATTCCCCTTCTTTGATGTTGGTATTATTTTCCAATCCCTAGTCTTCTTCTATATTTTTTGACAGCTGGTAGCACTGCCTTTTCTCTCACAGTTTTGAACAATTCAGTGGGCATTTCATTTGCACCTGGTCCTTTTTTATTTGATGATTGGTCTATTGTTTGTTGTACCTTGTGTCTGGAATTGGTTCCTCTCTCTTCAAAAGTTTCTGTCCTTCAGGGTTCTTGGGGTGTGTATGTCAAAAAAGGCAAGATGGCAGCTGCAACTGCATAATCAAAGCTCTCCTCACCATGACACATAAAACGGGCAGGGCTTCAAACACAAAGTTGCAGTCACCATCTTGACTTTTTGACCCTCCACTGCAGACATCTCTGTTGTTATAAACCCCCCGTTTTTTTTAGCATTATCATGCATCTTCTTTTAACCTTTTGATTTCTATTACATGTCTTCCATGATTACTCTTGCATATTCCTACCATAGCTATAAATTTTCCTGGGATATTTATTTCCCCTTTCTTGCTATTTTTCTCTATTTATTCATATTCTTGACTGAGATATAGTTCCTTACCTCTTTTCCCCCCCTGTTGTTGGAGGTTTGCATTCAGTTGACATACATCTTCCTTGTTCAAGGCTTTTTTCTTTTTTTATATCTTTCTTTAGCTATCATGATAGCTTATTTTGAAAATCTCTTGGATCATTTCCCTCTTGAACTTCGGGGATTTTTTCCCCCCTCACTTCAGTTTTTATGATGTCTCTTATCTGTTTCTATAACTTCTTAGGCAAAGTATACTGAATTGTTTTGGTTTTTTTAAAATTATCTTATATTCTGACTACATGTCCTCCAAGTCAAATTTTAACCACTAAAATATTATTCTGCTTTGAACAATAATCAAAGCATATTCTTCATCAAATTAAGGAACAATGGTAGGAAATTCAGAAAAAAATCCAGCAAAATATTAAAACAGAGTACTTAGAAAAGTAGCAAATACAGAGATAAGAATTTGGTGCTAAAAGTCTACAGTCTTGTCTATAAAGTCTACAAAACCATGGTGGGCTGTGGAGTTCATGTACTAATGTTATTTGATGAAGTGGTTAAGAGGTGTATAGGTGAATGCCCTATTCCTCCAGCATTGCAACCTTCATTCAATCACAAAGGAAGACATCATGAGGGAAGTTCAGAATTTTTTTTCCAAGGCAGTTGGGAAGCCTGCAGAATAATGGAGAAAAACGTAGCAAAATACACAACAGTAGTTTTTGCCATCTCGTAACAAGAAACTAGGGGGGGAAAAGGAAAAGAAACTCTAAAGAAATTTCTGGTAATTCTCCCTGACAATGAGGTAGGAAAACAGATACCTCTTCTGATACAAATAAAATTTGGATAAATTGAAAACAGATTTTGGCACAATTTTAGTCTATTTGACCTTGTCTGCTAAGAAGAAATAACAAAGAAATTGCAGCCAAATTCTTCTTTATACATTCTGAGTAGATTCCTTTTGTATGGATTCCTAGAGTACATGATTTATAATCCGATTATTGAATTGATGCTTTTGGCCAGGGATAACTTTAAAATTTTGACATGGCTAAAGAAGAGCCTTGTGTTCTTCAGTAACTTGAGTTTTGAACATTCATTAGCCCAAGAATAAATATGGGTAATCATCAAGAACCTGGAATTCAGATGGGTAATCATTGAGAACCTGGAGTAGGTTCAGAGAAAGGCCGTGATGATGATCAGGAACTAGAAACAACTTCCTACGAAAAGCAATTGAAGAAGCTAGGCACCTTTAGCCTTGAGAACAGAAGACTGGAGAGGATACGATAGCACACAAGTACTCAAAGAATGTCAGAATATCAAGACCTATCCTTTATTGTTCCAGAGTATAAGAATGAGTATAAGTTGTTGGGAAAGCAGATTCGAGTTGAATGTTAGAAGGAAAGCCTTGATAATAAGAATAGTTTGGCAGTAGGTCCTAGATGTGTTCAAGCAAAGGCTGGACAACTTTCTGTTAGAGATGCTCTAAACTGGAGACCTCCACTGAGTGCAAGCTGGATTTGATTGTCTAAATGGCTTCTTCCAACAACACAATTCTGTGATTCAGTTCCTATTGTTATTGCAATGTCTGTTTCAATTTTCTGACAAAATCGTCCAATTTTTCAGATGCCTCTATTGGTGAAGGTATTTTTACACTTATACAGTATTAATGTTTTTGCACCTATGAACCATTTTGAAGACTAGGGCAAATGGTAAAAAAAGGAGAAAAAGTCTCTGTGTATGTTTCTCACTTGACCTAATGTTAGTTAAACCATCTTTGTGTTTAAGAGATTGAGAATTTCCTATTTTTTTTTCTCTCTCTCTCATACACACAGTGTAGTTTAGGTAGAAGTGAGGCCTTTCTATCCTCACATATTTCTTATTAAATCAGGCTTTTACTTCATATATAATGAATGTCTATTAGCATTCATTGATGCTGGGCCAAACCCTAGACAGCTATATCATGAGCAGTTACCGTTACTTAAATAGGATATTCTGCAATGTAATTACTCAGTATTCTTTCTGTACTCAGTTTATGGTCAGGAGCATATTTTCTCACAGAGACTCTTGGTGAATTCAGTTCAAACAAATCGATCAGTTAATTTAAGCACAAACTAATTTAAGCCTCAAAATGCATTGTTAAAAAGCGTTGGAAGATCATGTCTGTAGAATATCAGCCTTCAGAATATAGTCTGTTAACGTAATCAAGAAAAATGAATGCCTCTTATGTCAATAATAATTATGAATGCTAATGTCTCCTTATGTCCTTTGCAGCACTTTTACAGTCAGTAATAGCTGGCGATTTTCTAAGAGTAAGTAAAAGCAGTATCATATTCTATATCACTTTGATAGTATGTGTTGAGTTGCTAACAATGGGTTTTTATACACCCTACAGTATCATTCAGTGATACTTCCATATCACTGTTTTGCCCTACATTGGGATCAATTCCAGATCTGATAGAGCAAGTAATATTGTACATTTTGGGTAGTACAGTAGATTTATTCCTGGCTTTGCTCCAGGTAATTAGAAACTATAGCAAGTGTGGTATTTTCCTTTGAATTGTTGCAATTCTAAAGTCCTTTTGGGAATACTTGGTGGGAATGCTTTCCTTCCCCTGCCTGCTGGCAACCTCTCTTGTCTACCCTGCCCCCACCCACAGAAATTCAGCATCCCGTTCCTGGATCTGATCGATCTTTGGGATATAGTTCCAGAAGCATTGATCCTCGTGTCTTTTATCCAGTGACCACAAGTGGGCTTTAGATAATGAGCAAGGGATTCTCTTCTTTCCCATCTCACCACGAGGGCAGCTCAGAGTTACAGGCTGTAACTTTATAAAATTGACTTAACCTTTTGGCTCCTAAACCACTATCTCTTTCAGATGCTCTTGACAGCCATATATGAACTGCTAAATATAAACTCAGTGAACAAGCTGGAGGATGCTAACCAGGGTTACCTCAATTTTTTCTCTACAGAGCCTTCTTGTACGAGCCAGTTAGAAATTGTCTCCACCCTCTTCCAGTTCAGTCACCATAGCATCATACAACCACATCTATTAGGAAAAACACTTGGCAGCAGAGGGGAAGCTTGGGCAACTGATTCCTTGCCTCCCTTTAAAATTGCCCTAAAGATGGTTAACAAATGCAAATTAACTTCAGCTTTGTGGGGACACATTGTGTGCCAGCTGTTAAAGCACCTGATTGAAATAAAAGGTCCTGTGATGAGTATTACCCTAAATCTAATAATGCATTGCCTATAAGGTCTTATGCTTTGTTACTTTTGTAATTCTTCTTGTTCATTGTTGCCATGCTCTCCATTAGGAATGCACAGCCTGAGGCCTCAGGGCTGCATGGCATCTAATTAAAGTCTTGGTTGAGCCTTCAGAGTCTTTCCAAAATTTTAAACTATTTTGTTTGTTTTATGTGGCCAAGGAGAAGAATTAATATTGTTTTTGTTAACCATTGAGACAGTCTTGTCTCCTGGTGACTGCCTGGACAAGTCCCTGCAGTTTTCTTGGCAAGGTTTTTCAGAAGTGGTTTGCCATTGCCTCCTTCCTAGGGCTGAGAGAGAGTGGCTGGCCCAAAGTCACCTAGCTGGCTTTGTGCCTAAGGCAGGACTAGTATCTCATGGCCTTCCTGTTTCTAGCCTGGTGCCTTAACCACTACACAAAAGTGGCTCTTAGTCAACAAATACATGAGGAATAATCATATTAATGCATTCAATGTGATTAAATAACAAAATCCAAATTAATTTTTTGTCTTAGCATTGCACATAGAATGCATTAATATGATAACAATCATCTTAATGCATTCAGTGTGATTAAATAACAAAATCCAATTTTGTTTTTTGTCTTTGGGCTGTCCCTACCCATATTTTGGAGTGCAATCCCCAATATCTCATTTGAGTGCCAATCTCTGTTTGAAAGGGTTGTGTTTCTCTATCTTGAAATACCTTTCTAATCTTAAAAAAAGAGGTAGTGCTTAAAGAATAGGCAATCACAAGGACCTCAGAATTTTAGTAACACTGCAACTTCAAAACTGAAGAATTTCGGTTAGACTCAAGCAGCTGCCAGAATAAGCAAAGTGCACCACAGTCTATCATCTCATGATTTGATATACGACCAACCTAATAGTACATTCTCTGCTCCTCTTTACACTTCACTGCAATTTGAGTATTTGCTGTGAATGCAGTTCAGTAATTAAACAGGTTCCAGGAACACCAAGTCTGATCAGTATCCTCTAATGCCAGAGTTGAAAAGGGAGAGCATTCCGCCCTGTCTGTGGTAATTATCCTTTGTTTTGCAACAGCTGAGGCTCAAATCGAAGGATATATTTCTCTGATTGGCAGATTGCATTTGTTTCAGATTTGATTTTCTTTTTTCAATGTAAGCGTTTGCAATGTTTTCGGTTTCAAGCAAGCTGTCTGGTACATGGGTTAGGGGTATTCTTATTTCTTCTCAGCTGCTACAATCTTGCTGGTGCTTGACAGAGGCCTTCTAATCTATCTCCCTCCCTCCCCTGCTTTATAATGCTGAGTAGATACACAGTGTGACCAATTTAAATCAACAGAATATCACCCTACAAAATCTGCCCAAACCATAATTCACAGTTTTCCCCGATCTACAACCTTCCAGATGTGTTGAGGTTGTTGTGTCCAGAATTTCCACCCAGAGTGGCCAACTTCTCAAGACCAGGTTGGAAAAGGCTGCCATATGCACTGTAAAATAACCAGACCATAAATGTTTTTTGATCTTAGACAAAAATCAGTGTATAATTAGGGGCCTGCACCTTGACTGATCTCAGCACATGAAAAGAGAAGAATGGCCAAACAAAGAAAAGTAAACTTAAAAATGCTGTCTCATTCTATCCCCCACCATCAGCTCCAAAGCGGTTTGCTTCCTCTCCTCTATCTCTAGGAATCTGCGCTTGCTGCCTGGGCTGCATTTGGTGAGGCAAGCTACTGAATCCACTCATTTGTATGACTGCTGCTGAAATGAAATGATGATTTTGAATAGTTACATTTTTTCTCTCTATTCCAGTTCATAGAATGCTGTAAAAAGGGAGCTAATCTGTTAATCCGGGGACCTGACCACAGTTCCTTGCTTCATCATGCAGCCAAGACTGGGCATGGTGAGATTGTGAAGTACATTCTAGACCACGGTGAGTGAATTATTCATCCTGGTTCACCCATTAAAGGTCTGAACCAGGAGTAGCATTTAAGGAAGCAGATAATGGTCTTGTCAAACCGGTTGCTGGTTTGTTTCTCACTCTGAGCCTGTTTTATGAATTAGCGGAAGTGTTATACATTAATAGAGGAAACTGCTTCCAATTTCACAGATAGATCAGGCTCCTGATGCTGGAACTAGGAAAGAAGCTCTGTCTAATTCTCCTTCCTTCTAATATGGCTGGTACAGAAATAGTTTTGCAGAGACCTTTACAGCTGTGGCTAAAAAAAACTCAGTGGGCCCTTTTTCAACATATGCATACTCCCTTTCATTTGAAAATCTGGAACAAAAGTTGAACAATAGTCATGGTAAATGGTGGATAACAAAACTTACATTTAATGCTTTTCCATTACAATCACAAGGTTTTTACAAGTGCTTAATATGGTTGGTTGGAAGCATGCCCTGAATTTATTATTAATATTAATATTACTACGACTACTTCTATTTGGTCGCACAGTCAGCCAGATGATTAGACTGGATTTGGCATTTTTATCCATCTATCGAGTCCTTTCCAAGGACCTGGGACAGGCAGATAATGTTTGATGGTATTAAAGGTATTATCGCAGGATGTAAGCTGTTCCAAGCAAAGCTGTCTTTTTCAAATGACTGATGGTGATTTTGTCAATGCTGATGGTGTTCAAATGGTGCTCCAGATGTTTTGGAATTGCACCCAAGGCACCAATCATTGCCTATGATTGTCATACTTCTCTATAAGAATAACTTATAGAGAAATATGCAAATACCTGAAACAACTATGCCAGTATATTTTATTTTATTCATGGCTGATAAAAAGCAATCCCAGAAGTGATTAAGAACAAGTGTGTATATGTTGCTGAATATGTTATTAAGAGTTGAAGGTTATTAAGAACAAGTGTGTATGCTGCAATCAGTTCTTAATGGGGTAACCCCTGAAAATGGCCCAGAAACCATGACTGAGGCAGAATGCAAAAGCAAAGAACTGTGTGTTGCCTCTTAAAGGTGCCATATCACCTTCTGTGCTGAAATACAGGTAGTCCTCGCTTGACAACCATTCGTTTAATGACAGTTCAGAATTAACAATGGTGCTGAAAAACCAACTTGTGACTGGTCCTCACACTTACGACCGTCGCAGCATCCCCCTGGTCACTTGATCATAATTTGGGTGCTTGGCCACCTGTTCACATTTATGACCATCATAGCATCCCATGGTCATGTGATCCCCGTTTTCAACCTTCCTGGCCCGTATCTGGCAAGCAAAATCAATGGGGAATCACATGATTTGCTTAAAAACCATGTGGTTCACTTATTGCCTGCAATGATTTGCTTAATGACTGCTGCAAAAAAGCTCATAAAATTGGGTCAGATTTGCTTAATGACTGCTTCACTTAGCACCCAAAATTCCAGTCCCAATTATGGTCATTAAGCAAGGACTACCTGTAAGATTGCTTAGAGTGAAATTACTTACAGGACAGTCTTCTTCCATAATCCAGGAATTTCAGTGGAGCACCTTTTAGAAGTCTTCCCATGGGTACATGTAACATCAACAGCCTTTTCTACTTCTTTAGTGGAAGGATCTAGACCAGTGTTTCTCAGCCTCAGTGACTTTAAGATGTGTGGACTTCAATCCCAGAATTCTCCAGCCAGCATGGTGAGATTGTGAGCATGCTGGTTGGGGAATTCTGGGATTGAAGTCCACACATCTTAAAGTTGCTGAGGTTGAGAAACACTGATCTAGACAATGGAACAATTTGCCTTTGGCATAGAGGGTGGTTCTCTCCTTCTTACAGTTTAGAAAAGGTCTTAAAACATTTCCTGGCCTTTTAGAACTTTTAAGTTTCTTAGCTGGGATTTAATGGTTAATTATTTTGGAATTCCATGTATATTGATATTTTTAAGCAAGGAATCAAGACTGACTTGAAAGTGCACCCAGACAAGCTTCAAAATGCAACTGGGCAGAATAGACATCTTAAAATAGTAACTGAAGAAATAAGAGGCTTCTGTGTTATGATTTTCTGTACAATGGGGAGCACTAAAAAAGAAATAATTTATGAACTCCTAAAATCATGAGAGCCAGTTTGGTGCAGTGGTTAAGTCATCAGGCTAGAAACCAGGAAACCATGAGCTCTAGTCCCGCCTTAGGCACAAAGCCAGCTCGGTGGCCTTCAGCGAGTCACTTTCTTTTAGCCCTAGGAAGTGGGCTATGGCAAACCACTTCTGAAATCTTGCCAAGAAAACTGCAGGGACTTGTCCAGGCAATCTCCAGGAGTCAACAATGACTCGAAGGGACACAAACACAAGATCATGAATTCTATTAAAACCATAGCAATTATTATGGTTCCAAATTCAATAAATGAATAAAAATGACATTTTATTAAAAAAAACAACAACCTTGGGGTTTCAGTTGATTACATAATGTTTTCTAAAAAAGAGAAACATAAAAGCACTGTCAAATAGAGCACACCTCCTTGTTTGAATACTATTGCTTAAAACTGGGTTTCCTCAAATTGAGCTTGGGATTTATTACAGCCTATTTTTTTTCTTTATGTATGTGCAAAATGGCAGACAGGCTTTTGCATATGCATAAAGGACATTTTTTAAAAACGTAGGTCATCTGATTGCTAACCCTCCAGTTATAGAGTACAAAAGAAAGGTGCCCTCTTTTTCCTCTCCCTTCTGACCAGAAAATTATTTCTATGTTTTGTAAGGATGTATTTTTTTATTCCTCCCTGAAAGCTCCAATTTGGGACTACAGATCACACATAAGGAAACAACCGTTTAAACAATTGCTTCATTTCATTAAAATGAAATGGCATTGGAAACAGCTTTAAAAAGCTGCCTTTTGAGATATTAAAGGATGCAGAAAAGATCTATGCTTATTGTGGGAAGGAACTACAGTATTCTATTAAATATCTTCTTCGCTAGCCCCACATATAGTAGTGCAGCATATCATCATCATCATCATTCCATAAAATAGTTCTTAACTCCCATCATTATTTATATTGTTTCCTCTGATTACAGTACTAAAATTTTATCAGCTGAACTTCTTTATCCACAGTTGTTTCTAAATGTGTACGGAATGTGTGTGATTATTCCTACCATGCTGTCCTAGTCAACTGCAGGGTTCTTTTTGACCTGTCCTCTCACACCCATCTGTTTGGGTATTAATCATACATGTGTCATATGTGTTGGGGACTGCAAAAGAGAATAGGTTGGTTACATGTACAAGGAACAGGATAAGTATTTCCTTGTTTGGCTGGTAGTATATAATACAGAGGGTAGGATTGTTTGGGAAGGAGGGAGTGACAATTATGGGGCCATTTTGTTGGAAAATTCCACTGAGACCTGACATTTTTGCTTTCTCTGTTCTCTTATTATGAGCTCAGTGAAGGACCAGCTATCTGCCTTTTAGCATCTTTCCCCATCCTCTGCTTTCCCACATGTACAAACAACATTACAGAAACTCAAGCTGATTTGCATCCTGGGAAACCACTGGTCCATGTGTGTGCTTGAGCAACTGAAGGCTGGGGGAGGAGAAAGGAGTTAATAATTAGAAAGAGATTGATGATTAGAGACATTAAGGGCAGACTGTGGTTCCCATGGGGCACCTTCTCCAATACTACCCACGTTTTAGCTCTTTTCAAGTGAGAGTGCCCCCATTATTTCCTCTTGATTTCCCAGAGTCCTTTATTTATTTCTTTGCCTCCTTGCATCTCCTTCCTTCCCACCCTCCCTCTTGTTTTATTTTATTTTCCCTCCCTGCTGTTTTTCTTGATGGAAATCTCACTGATGCGTTTCCCTTTTGGATTTGTCTTGGGTTAGTTGGCGCTCCCTCCCTCCCTCCCTCCCTCCCTCCATCAGCCCCTTTTCTTTTCACTTGTCCCTTGCTAAGGCAGCCAGCTCCCTGCTGTGGCAGGAGGACAATAGCATTTGCTTTTCCAGAGCCAACCTTTCCCACATCTGTGCAGCTATTGTCCTGCACCAGAGGGGGATTTGGAATCCTTAGCTGGCAGCAAGTAGTAGCTCTGAGGGACAGAAAGTTAGAAGGGGGAGTTTATTTGGAGGCCCATAATATTGAATAAGTCTCATAGTTCACAATTAACCTTTTTTTTTCTTTACTTTCTTTTTGTCTCCCCTTTTATTTTCTCTTTATCTTTAGACTGTCAGCCCCTTGGGTGGGGCCTGTTCAGTCTTTAGTATCTTTAGGAGTTTATAAAGAATATAATAATGCTTATTTATTTATTGTTACTATTACTGTTGTTATAAATTATTTGCTGGTTCCTCATTACCAAACTCAGGGGTCTGTAAAGACATAAAAGATTGCATTGCTATTCTTGACTGATTTTGACTGATTATGTACCATCAAGTCAGTATTGACTCTTAGCAAGCACACAGATATATTTTCTCCATTGCTATTCTAGCTGGAATCAAGTCTACAGGGTCTCAGGCAGTAGAACTTCCTGAGTCTTTTAACCGGTCTTCTAACTGGGGGTGCTGAACCTGGAACTGCTACGTATGAAGCATGTATCCCATCTCTAAGTTACCTCTTCCCCACAGTTACTTTTCATATCACTTTCTTCCTACAAGTATACAGTATGTTGGGAAGGGGCCTGTACACCTTTGTTATCAATAGTCTAAAGCAGAGGTCCCCAAACTCTTCAGCTCATCAACCCCTTCATGAAATTTCAGATTGTTCATTGACCCCCACCCAAACATTTATTATATGAAAATAATTTA
Organism: Candoia aspera; assembly: GCF_035149785.1. NCBI lineage: Eukaryota > Metazoa > Chordata > Lepidosauria > Squamata > Candoiidae > Candoia > Candoia aspera. The sequence continues at coordinate 19,782,956 of NC_086159.1, read as the reverse complement.
ATAAACGCTACTTTAACTAATAGTACTATGAACAACAATATCAACAACAGATAGTCCCATCAAGCCTTGTGGGTCGATATTGACCATTTTGGGGAACCTGGTCCAAAGCAAGATTGGGACACAACTTTCACTGGGTGAGAAAGGGAGTGAAATTTTTCCCCATGCCTCTGAATTTGAATCCAGAGTTTAGTTCAGAGTTAAACATATCTTATGGACTTTCTAAATTTAATCAGTTCGGGGAAATTGTTTAGCCTGCCCCCTCTTCAAAAAGGAGAAGATTATGAGCAATACAGGTTCTTAGATTTAGCTTACTGTGAGTGAATATCCTCTCTTCCATTATATCACCATTTCTCCATCATTCTGCAGCTTCCCATAATTCCATTCAGTCTCAGGAGGGCTTTTCCAGATTGGGAAGTATGGGCAGCAAAGAATGATTATAGAAGTTGTAGAGAAAAACATTAACTGTTGCATCCTCAGCCATAAGGTAGGCTCAGAAACACCCTGAAAGAAACATTAAAGCACTCTGAGGATGAACTAAAACCAAAAACCAAAAGATAAGAGTCTTTCATACAGGAAGAAAACTTCTAGGGGAGTGGGGAACAGATTTCACCATCCAGTAGGCAACAAGAGCATCATCTGTCTTATTTTCTTTTCTTTTTAGGTCCTTCTGAGTTACTGGATATGACAGATAGTGAAACGTAAGTCTTGCTCACTCAGCTTCTCTTCTAATGTTTTCATTCCAGCTTACTTTTAGTTGCATATAAAATCAGATCAGTGTGATGTAAGATTAAACATAAAATAACAACACAATGTGTTGATTTACACAACTTCAGCAAGTCCATTCCTACTATATAATATATTTTATCCCTTTCTAAAACTCATGAAGTTCTAAAATCCACAGTTCTGTTCTGAAACCCCTTTGTAAGTATTATGATCCTTTCTACTAAATCCAAAGTGGTTACTCTGAGTGCAGTATTAGATATATGAATGCTTGTTAAGGGTTAGGATTTTTGTTCTGGTTTCCCATCTAAGTCTAAAATAGAAAGGAATAGAACTTTCATCTCTAGCCAGCATGGCCAGTAGTATCTCTTCTGTGCCTTCCATGCGACTTATTCTGCCTCAGAATGATCATCTGACTCTGCAGTATTGATCAGTTGCCAATATGGTGTTATCAAGTGATCATTGCCCAGAAGAAGCTGGGAAAAGAAGGCTCGTATGCTACTGTGAAGCAGTATATGAGACAGGGCGCTACCTTAAAGTAAAAAGCAAACAAACAAACAAACAAACAGACAAGGCTTTAGCCACCTCCAAGCTATTACCTTGCACTATCATTTCCTAATTTGCTAAGTGGGCAAATTAAAGGACAGTGAATAGACTGCCACCATGTTAGTCCAAAAGCATCTGAAGTGAACAACCAGGTTAGTGAAAAGGGAATGGTGCTGCAGGAAGAAGAAAAAAAATGCCCAAGACTTCTAGAGATCTAGCTCTAGAATTTTGCAAAGAGTCTTAGAAGCTACTGAATTGTGGGTTCTAGTCAATCTATACTTGCATCTCTTAGCTTCTGAATAGAATTAATTTCTGCCCTTGGCTCCTTGTGAAGGTCCTACAATAAGAATACAAAGATCAGTCGTTAGGCAGCCTGTGAGAATCACAGCTTGTACTTGCAATCACCGCTAAATCCTTTGGTTCAAGCCCAACGCCCCACCCCAAAATGGTATAAAGTGACCTCTTCATATTTATTTAAATGTTATCACCCAGATTTTATAGTATATACATCTTCAGGGATGACATAATACTCAATTCCAAAATCTAGGGAATTACACAACATGAATATTGATGTCTGCTTTAAAGATTTTAAAGCACACATATGCAAGCATACTCTGCTGTTTGAAGCCAAATAATTTTATTCTTCAGATTCTGGAAGAAACATGGAAATGAAAGAGAAAGAAATTCGCTCAGCAAAGGAATTCATCCAAATGGGCAGGGGGGTGGGGAAAAAATATCCACCTTGTAACTGATTTAAAATGGGACTTCAGTCTGGATAACAACTTAACATTCAGTATGTTGCTTTAAGCATGACAATTAAAAAAAACCCCAAAATGCAACTTTTGAGCACTCTTAAGGCCATGTGCTGCTTTACCAAAGACCTAGAGGACAAATTAAGAAAATGTGTCTGTGTCAGCAACCCTAAAAATTATGTCCTGTTGAATGTAATTCATTATATTGATAGTTTTTCTTCCATTAAACACACAGGGGTGAGACAGCATTGCACAAGGCAGCTTGCCAACGCCACCGTGGCATCTGCCAGCTGCTGGTAGAGGCAGGAGCATCGTTGAGGAAAATGGACTCCAAGGTAACCAAACCAAACCAAACAAATCCATTTCAACAGAGCTCTGAGCAAGCGAAATCAATATGTAGCCAACTCAGGCAATGCCTTGGCAAATATGTCAAGACACTCTATGCTTGCTTGTTTTTCAGTGCACTTCTGCTGTGTTCACTTGGACGGAAGCCCCACTGATTTTGATGGCTTGTTTGTCATTTGCTGTCAGCAATTTCAAGTTGGCTTTTAATAGTAGTCAAAACCATGAAAATGTACAATAATATAAGTAATGTAAAATCGCTGCGTATGAGCAATATAGCCAGCTGGTAAATCAGCACCTTAAAAGATTTATATGATCTTGAAATGCCACTTAAGAATGGAATTAATGGGATTTCATGTAGTGCCTATACAGATGTAGATGTTTTTGTTTTAATTTGGAAGCCACTGCAGAAAGATTTTTGCTGACGAATCAGTTTAAGACTGCAAGAAAAAATTGTCAGACTGTAGCATTCAAGGATTTGTTTTCAGGGACCAGTGTTGATCTAAAACAGGTCTTCACACTTCAGATCCACCAAACCAAATCCCACTGGGGCTTTATATATGGTGGCCCATCAGACCACTTGACAGGCTAGCAGGATTGTCAAAGGAGCCATGCTAAATATTACTGTATTTTCAATATTCACTTTAAAAAGTGAATTCAGTGAGTTCATATTCAGTCAAAAAAGTACTAAGTAAATAAATCCTCATACTCAACATGCTGCTCGGTGTCTTTTGGTTCCCCTTTTCTATTGCTGAGAATTTCTGTTTTTCTTTTTCTGCCTTACCATTATAGGGTAAGACACCTCGAGACAGGGCCCAGCAGGCTGGGGATCCAGATTTAGCCTCCTACTTGGAGAGTCATCAGAATCACCCAGTAGTGCCCCACGAGGATCTAGAGACTGCCGTGTGATCTCTGTGATGTGCAAGAGAAAACTCTAGGAAGTGACAAAGCTGCACCTGAGGTACTCTTGAGGTGTCATGTGAGGAAGAAGCAAATGGAACCACCAGTCTCTCGCTCTCGTGCAAGAAGCCACATGTTGCTAAGGGCTACGGACTCTTGCCACGGAACTCTTGTGTTCCCACATGTCAGCTTGTAGGGATAAAGGAGGAGACTCAAAGGCCTGGGGAATCCATAGGCCAAGGAAATGTATTCTCACTGCTCTCCCCAAGTAGCATGAATGTCTCCCGTGTTCCTCTTGTAGAATCCGTTTGAATAAACAACAGCAACAAAAAGTGTGGGGGAAGAAACAAAATAACATGACTATTCACAATCCAGCCAAACATTTCTCTTCCCTTAACTCTTGCCATGAAACTCTTGTGTTTCCTGTCCTCCATCTCCTTCACTTTCATGCTCTATATTCCTCCTTCAGATGCTATGTTGCACATCAGTAAACCAGCATCTGTCTCTTTGTGCTAATTTTTCATCATTCTGGATTAAGTCAACTCTATGAAAACTGGAATGCTCACTGCAAAACTGTATTTTTAAATAATGAATTCTCACTTCATGTTCCCTCCAAGATTGCATTATTATATCATTGCTTCTTGTTCTGAACCCATTTTCCCCTTGCCTTCCTTGAATATACATCAAGTCTGTCGCAGAATCAATCACACAGAAGGAGAGTGATTTTATTATCTGTTTATAAATTCAAAGGCTGATGTGTGAATATAGGCCACAAAGAAAAAGATCAGGTGGTAGGGAAGTGATAAATACCTCTCAGAATATATGTGAGTTTTACTCAAATTCCAGAGTGAGACATACATAGACTTGTTTCAGACTTTAGGTTTGGTGATAACCTATGAGTGTCCCAAATTCTCAGAATAAACTGTGTACCTCATAGTCACTTTAGTGACCACTCTGGTGAGATAACTTGGTTTCCTCTTTACTGACCTCCTGATCACAACTGACTACAGTAGGTTGGTTGTTTTTAGTCTGGCATTGACAAACTTTGGTACTAAAAAAAATATTTCAAACTGCCAGAAACTAAGGGAAATATATCCATAACATTTTCTGCTTGTTTAATTACTTTAATGTGTAGCTCTTCACCTTGGCTAAAAGGTAAAGTTGGTTAAGTTTCCTTCGAGTTAAGCTTGACTTAAGACTCAATGAACAGAACCATGAAATTTTCTTGGCAACAGTAAACAATGGTTTGTCATTGTCATCCTTCTTGAATATTTTTTCAACTTCCCTGTCTAGACTGTAGCCCGGTACTCTCTGAAACTGTCCCATCCAAGTGCTGAACAAGGCTTGGTCCTATTTCACTTCCAAGCTCAGAAAAGATTAACCATGTGCTGTCACATATTGAGACATGGGTACAAGAAACTAAATAGAAACTATGAGTTGACTGAAAATCAAAATACATAGATAAGCCTATGCACTCTAAGCTCCTCTAGTGCAGCCTTCCCCATGTGTCTTAATAATAATGATGATATAATTAATAATGGGCCAGTCTCTCTCTCTCTCAGCCCAACTCACCTCACAGGGTTGTTGTTGTGGGGAAAATAGGAGGAGGAAGGATTAGGTACAGTATGTTCCCCTCCTTGAGTTATTTATAAAATAATAAAGGTGGGAATATATGTATGTATGTGTATATATATGTATATATACAGTATGTGTGTGTGTATGTGTGTGTATGTATTATGTGTGTGTGTATGTATGTGTGTGTGTGTGTATGTATGTATGTGTGTGTATGTATGTATGTATGTATATATATATATATATATATATATGGAGGTATAACTCAACACACATGGAGGGTATCTGCTTGAGTTGATTGTTCAGAAATTTGCTTACAATTATAGCTTGGATACTGCCTTTAGGCAGAATTGCTAGATTGAAGAATGCCTTTGGTCAGCCTTCTCCAACCTGGCTTCCTCCAGGCCTGTGGGGAGTGCAAATCCCAGAACTCATGGCCAGCATATATGTGGTCACAATTGTGCCATACAAAAGGAGCCATCAAGATCTTAGACTCTAGAACTGGACCTGATCCTACTTTAGTAGACTTGGAAGTCATTCTCCAGGGCTTAGTAGACCTATTCCAATCAAAGAAGCATCTGCACCAAGCTGAGAGTCCATTTGCAGACTTACTGTCTCTTTCTCTCCTTGTGCCAGACACAAGTTGTGAATCAATATTAAAAGGATTCAGACTCAGATTCAGTCTGCTTTGGAGGAGCTCTGCTATAATTTGAGCAACTCCCGATTTTACGTGAATCTGCCTGATTAAGTTTGGGATTCAGAATTCATCCAAATCTGATGCAGATTCATACTACATACTAATGTAAGATCAAGATGGAGGTTAAGCACATAATGAGGAGTCACAAATCGCTAGTGAGATTGTGAACAACATGGGCAGGGATCACAAACTTTTTGACTTGCAAGACAAGCAGGAATGCTGCTAAAACTTAGTCTACTTTGACTCCACAAGGCCACAGTGGGGTTACATAAGGAAGGCAAGGAGCAAAGCCTAGAACAAAGCTTGTGCAGGCTTGGAGAAAAGCTCGGAACAAGTTTTGACAGTGGTACCACTTTTGGTGGGCAAGTCTTCTGCTGGCCTGCCTAGGAAAAGCAGAGAATAAAGCCAGGAGTTGTGTTTAGCCATTTTGAGAGATGGCTAAATACAAGGGTCTAGCCCTTGGTCAAAAACATTCACCAATTACTACAGTGATGATCTGCAGATGATTTCCTGCTGGCTGTGACATCTACCATGAGGTGTCAGTACATCTATAGCAGCATTTCTCAACCTTGGCAGCTTGAAGATGTGTGGACTTCAACTCCCAGAATTCCCCAGCCAGCCTTGGGTTGTCAATGTTGAGAAACACTGATCTGATTTGGTGTGTTTGTAGAACTATGCATCAACAAAGTTCACTATTTCTGTCACTTATCTTAAATGTCTAACCTTTCGAAGTGGAAAAAAAAATGTTAGGTGGTAAGAGAAAAGCTAAAGATAACCATTCAGCCCAACTCTATCCCCAGTGAAATAATTAGTTTTATTTGTTGGGGAGGGAGGTTGCACAAGTTAATTTGTCATTTTAGGAGGTCACAGTATTCCAAAATTTGGGAATCCCTGCCTGTTTATTTTTCCCCATACAGTGGTTCAGTAACAATGTCACAATTAGTCTAAGTTCATTGTGCTGCCTTAGTAAAGTCTTTGACATGGAGACCCCCACCCCTCACCTTTGGGAGCTTTTTCATGGGCAGCCATTGTGTGATATAAGCACAGAACCTGGGAGAGAAATTAACACTTAACTGCTGCACTTTTTACTATTCAAGGTGTCCTGAAACTTTTGCAGAAGCAGTGTGTAAGCAATTGTCAGGCTATCTATCAGTTGGGGGTTAGACAAAACTGTGAATATATTTATGAAAAAAGTTAAAGGAAATCTAGTGTATCAGAACTTGCTTTGTTGCCAAGGAGAAGAAACATATGGCAAAGATATTTTTTCTTCTAAACTAATAGAAGTACAAATTAGAGATGGATTCTGAAATAGCATTACAGAGCCTGAGCAATATAATATTCTGTCTTCAGTAGTCTTCCACTTAAGCAAAACAGTTTGGAGTCTAGCAGCTTTCCCCCACTTGGTGTCCTTCAGATGTACTGGGACTACAATTCCCAGAATTCCAAGTGGCCATCCCAGTACAACTAAAGGTGCCAGGTTAGGTAAGACTGGCTAGAATATGGCACTGGACGAACATGCAGGATGAGTAAGAGACAAGTAACTGGTTTCTGCCTCCATGGCAAGACAATTTGAACAGCCATGCCCTACTAAATGGAAATTCAAGAAGATGTGGATCTAGCAAAACAAACAAGTGGCAAAAATCAGAGCTCGCATCTGATTCATGAAGGATGAGACTTAGTTGGCAGATGTGTGTGCATGTATTGGTGTCAACAGAGAAATAATAATAATAGGATCAAATGGTAATGAGATATGAAACGTACATTCTGATAATTCAGTCAGAGCTTAAATATCTGCAAACTAAGCACAGTGATGTTTTGCAACAGCAGAAATGATAATGATAATGATAACCTTAGAAAAACAGGCCTGGTAAATTTATCCTCTCTGTTAGGAGAGCTGCTACAGACTCAGTTCATGGCTGTATGTGCAGGATAGTGCATTGCCATTTCTATTGATCTAGTTTTCTCTCAAAATCTTACCTTTCTTCTAGTGAACCTAAGTCAGCATACCTGAATTGATTTTCCCCAAGTGTGTGCAGAATACAAACACTATACTTTGTCAAGGCAGTTCACCTGCTACTGTTGCTAAATCTAGCCAAGTGTTATCTCTGTCCCATTCATTAAAAGAAAGTGTGCCCCTTTGCTTCATGGGGGTGTTTTGGAAGGGTAATTCTCAAATCATTAAAAATATATATTTATTTAAAAAATTAAACCACCCAATAGCCAAAGCTCTCTCAATTAAAACACACTAAAAATACAATCTGCGTAAAAATGTAAACAATAAAATAAAATAAAATACAAAATGAAAACACTTGATCAGCTAGGTAGCAGCATGGTGGTCACTCAAAAACTAAAAATTAAAATAAGAGGCCAATTTAAAAAGCCTGGGAAAAAATCTTCTAAGTGAAGCAGCTCTTCAGAAAATCTGCACAGCTCTTATCTATCTCTATCTCTATCTCTGTCTCTATCTATCCATCATCTATCTATCTAAAAAATCATGTGGTCATCCAACAGTGAAGCTCTGGGTGGTGTATAAAAAACAACCAAAAATAAAACAACAATCAACAACAGTAATAATCACTAATACACAACCTGGCTTAGTAATTTTATTTATTTGATTTATATAATTGCCCATATCACATATGTGAGTCTGAGCTTACAATAAAATAGATAAAAACAAATAAAATACATAACATTAAATAAAATACAACAAGAACATGTTTCTTACAGCCCTAAGGCCAGATACATTCAAAATATATAATAGTAACAATCATATATATATATATATATATATATATATATACACACACACACACACACACACACACACACACACACACACACACACACATATATATATAAATAAAACAGAAAAACAATTAGTATGATACGATCTAAAATTAATTAAAAATAAAAATACTAAAATAAATCAAAATAAAATGCCATGTTAAGAAACTCGAAACCTAAGTAATGGTGTGGCATATTGTGCAGATCGTAGCACAAAACTGGGCAACCTGGGAGGATATTTTCGGGTCCTTGTCTGCAAGAAGTAGCATTAAGTAGAAATCACACTGGAAATTTCTTCAATATGGGATATATAAGGATCTGTCTAGAGTCCTTATATAGGGAACAGTATAACAGCATATGGCTTAGGGTTTCTATTGAGCCATTGCCACATGGACATAGCCGAAGGTCCATAGGAGTACCTTCGTCCGAAAAGGGCTGCTGAGGGCAGAGCATCCAACCTGGCTAAGGTGAAAGCTTTACAAAATTTCAAAATTGTAATGGATGATAAATAAGAAGCTGGAACAAACCCTTTTGGAAGAAAATGACAAATATTGGGGTGTAACACCTTACTTACATTTGTTTGGAGATCTATATCCCAGATTCATTGTTTGTTTGTTTGTTTATTTATCATACAGTATTTCTTCACCACCCGTCTTGTGTTGTGATGACTCTGGGCGGTTTACAAGTGAATAAAAGAATAAAAGATTTATTAAAAAATATAAATATACATAAATATAAGAATATAAAATATAAAAGCCAAGATGGTCTTAGTAAAATTTTCTGGGGCCACATCAAGGTACAAACCACCCCCATGACTGACTATCCCCCCTCTCACCCCAAGCGAGGTGGCATAGCCAAGTCTTAACTTCCTTTCAGAAGGCCAGGAGGGTGGGGGCCTGCCTCACCTCTGGGGGTAAATTATTCCAAAGGTCGAGGGCCACGGCAGAGAAGGCCCTCCTTCTGGACCCTGAATTGTTGACTGGAGATTGCCAGTCAACAATCTGTCATGGACAGGGTCTGTAAGATGTGCTCTCTGCATGACCGGGTGGGACAGGCTGATGTAATGGGGCAGACCCTCGGGTAACCTGGACCCATGCCATGTAGGGCTTTAACGGTGATGACCAACACCTTGAATTGAAACCAGAAGCAGACTGGCACCCAATGCAGCTCATGCAGCAGAGGTGTTATATGGGCCGTCTTCGGGGCTCCTAAGACTGCTCGCGCGGCCATATTCTGCACTAGCTGCAGCTTCCGGATACTCTTCAAGGGTAGCCCCATGTACAGAGCATTGCAGTAGTCTATGCGGGAGATGACTAGGGCATGAGTGACTGACCGGAGGGCCTCTGGATCCAGAAAGGGGCATAGTGGGCGCACAACACGAAGCTGTGCAAAGGCTCCCCTGGCCACAGCTGCCACCTGCTCTTTGAGCAGGAGTCGTGAGTCCAGGAGTTTTAGGGCAGTTCTAGCATTATCAAATCCTAATGAGCACAGACTTTCCATAGAGAAGCCCAGCAACTGAATTTTATCTAAGGCTTTTTTTTAGCCACGATGATTTGAAATGATCTCTAAATACTAATGGGGCTAAACCTATAGGAAACTTTAGCCAGAAGGTAAGAAGAAGGAACCACACTCTGGCATCCAATGAAACTATACCTATTTCTACCCATAGAATGGCATTTCTGATACTTTTGGTACCATCAATATGGCTCTACTGAAAATATTCTGAATGGTTAGAATAATATTAAGCTTTGCAAGGGAGCAAATCTGAGAGCCATAGAGAAGCTGGGGGACTACCTTAGCTTGGAAGACCTTGTAAGCTGCAGGAATATAATGGGCTCCTTTTGAATGGTAGAATCTTGCAATAGCTGATGAGGTACACTGTACAACTCTTGCCTGGTACAGAAAATGAGCATTCCAGGATAAGGAAGCATGGAACTGCACTTCAAGGTATTTATATGTGCGCACCTGTTCAGTTGGAGTCCCATTTATTTGCCATTTATAAATCTTATGATGGTGTTGGGCAAAAATTAAGACTTCAGTTTTCTGCTAATTTATTGAAAGTTTTTGATCTGTGCAGAATAAAGCTAGTGCCCTAAGTGCTTTTCTCATTCCCACTTTTGAAGTAGACATAGCGACTACATCTTTGGCATACAGTAGTGCTGGAATTGCACGATCAGCCAAAATAGGTGGATGATGGGCTGGAACAGCAAGTGCTTGAATTATTGGATTTAGATACAAATTGAAAAGTCATGGAGCTAATATGCAACCTTGTCTCATGCCTCTGTAAGTTGGGACTGCTTTAGTTAAATGTCCCCAGGGGGTGCATCTAATTTTCAGGGGGTGTTTGAATAAAGTGATTGAATAAGAGCTAGCAGCCTTTTGTCAATCATGGAATGTCTCAGACTATCCCACAATCTCTCCCTTGGCATTAGATCAAAAGCTGACTTAAAATCAACAAAGTTTGCAAAAGGGGAACCATGAGGGGGAGTAGAATATTTTTCTGCCAAATGGTGAAGAACCAAACAATGATCTAGTGTTGACCATTCCTCTCTAAATCCAGCCTGTTCTTCAGCAATAATATTTTCAGCCAGTTTGGTCTATTGGTTAAGGTACTGGGCTAGAAATCAGGAGATGGTGAGTTCTAGTCCTGCCTTAGGCATGAAAGCCAGTTAGGTGACCTTGGGCCAGTCCTTCTCTCACAGCCCAACTCACCTCACAGGGTTGTTGTTGTGGGGAAAACAGGAGGAGGAAGGAGTATTTGGTATGTTCGCCGCCTTGAGTTATTTATAAAAATAATAAAGCGGGTTAAACCGCTGAGCTGCTGAGCTTGCCGATTGGAAGGTTGGCGGTTCGAATCCGCGTGACAGGGTGAGCTCCCGTTGCTAGTCCCAGCTCCTGCCAACCTAGCAGTTTGAAAACATGCAAATGGGAGTAGATTAATAGGTACCGCTTCAGCGGGCAGGTAACGGCGTTCCGTGTAGTCATGCTGGCCACATGACCACGGAAGTGTCTACGGACAAACGCCGGCTCTTCGGCTTTGAAACGGAGATGAGCACCGCCCCCTAGAGTCGGACACGACTGGACTTAATGTCAAGGGAAACCTTTACCTTTACCTTATAAAATAAATAAATAAATTTTGTACCTAACCCACTAACTTTGAATATAAAAATCTGGCATAAAGTTTATTTATTGTGTTTAATAAACTGATAGGCCTATAATTTGTAGGGTCAAGTCTATTTCCTTTATTTTTGTATATTGGTACAACAATGGCCTGATTCCAGTCAGATGGAAATTGTCCTGTGTTGTTATTAATATGTGTAAATAAGGTGGACAAAACTCGGGTCCACCAGTCTTTAATTTCCCTTATTAATTTTGGGGGGATAAAATCACCTCCAGATGTTTTACCTGGTTTTAATTGGACAATAAGATCTTTAACCTCATCTGTGGATATTGGTGGCCAATCTGGGAGGTAATTACAAGAGGGAATCACATCTGAGATTACAGCAGATTCCCTTTTAAAGATGTTATTAAAATGATCCATTTATCCTCAGATATTTGTGTAGTAGGGCCAAACCGTCTATCTGTAAGAGACTGATTTAGTAAATACCAGAACCAAGTGGAATTCTTGAGCTTTGCTGCTAAAATTAAATTACTCCAGTTCTCTCTTGTAGCCTGCCATTTCTGTATCTTCAAGAGATCTTTATAATTTTTTTAATCTTAAGTAATTTTGGAGCATTTGAAGAATTTTCCTGGCGAAAGGAAGTTATTGCATTTAAGAGAGGCTTTTTAGCTTTAATGCAGTCATTATCATCCCAAGATTTAGATCTTTTATGTGCATAAACACAATTAGCTGTTGTAAATCTTGTCAGGGGGCTTGAAGATTAGCAATAATTGATTGATACAGTGATATTACTTGCTCATATGAATCAGATGAGCAAATATGGGTATGTATTTGAAGCAGGGGCTCTGAGGTCAAAATTCCTGACATAATTTTAGCCAGATCTTGAGACCATTTATTTTGTACTTGCCCCTTCATTGTAACGTCAGTGGGGCAGTGGACAACTTCTAATGATTCAAGATTTGTTTTAGAATCAAAAAGACAAATTAGTGGAAAGTGGTCACTATCAGGGTGAGCTTCAATATAAAAGTAAGCTATATGACATACAAAGTTCCAGGAAATCATAATATAATCAACCACATTGGCCCCGTTTGGGCACCAGAATGTAAACTCCCCTTTTATGTCACCCCTGACAGTGCCATTAAATATAAATAGATTAAACTGTCCACAAATTGAACCAAATGAAATCCTGCAATGTTACATTCTTGGTCTTTAGATTGTCTGGCTGATGAATAGCCCACATCAGTTTTAGGGGGCATTGGCCACTTAAAATAAGTTTGCAGAGAGGATCAGATTGGCCAATACGTGTGTTAATATCACCAGCTATTATTATGATAGAGTCTGGGTAGTGACATTATAACAAATTTATGTAAGTATCAAACTGATCCCACAAATTATTTATTTCCCTATGCCCACAAACTGGGGGAAGATATATATTAACAAGTAATACAGAATATAATTTAAATCTAAGTAGGAGGGCTAGAGCCATATTTGAGCAAGGCTCCGGCATAAATACTGGGATATTGAGTTTAAAGAAACCATAGAACTCAGGCCACCTGATGGGCTACCCTTTTTTGTACTGGGAATTGCATTCAAAGTAAAGGGAATATATCCAGGTATTGATAGATCCTCCCTAGCCCATGTTTCTTGAAACAAAAGAATATCAAAAGAAATATATTCCAGAAATGAAACATCTGACATCTTTACTTTCCAGCCTGCAACATTCCAGGAAAGGATAGAGATGCCCCCTTTTGTAGGATAGAGTCATTCAGAGTCTGGGGGTACTATCACCAAATTAACTGTAGATACAGAGTCTTCTGGAATGGGGCCAGAGTTGGAGTTTCATCTAATGTTGTCTGTTGTAACACGCCCTGAGTTTGGGGGGTAGCTTCCAGTTGGATGGTTTGAGAACTTCCAGTAGCAATATATAGATCTAAATTTTGGGGAAGAAGACTAGTAGGTTCTAATGGGTGTAATAAAAGGCCATCATGTGGGAGAGGTCTCAGGTCCAAAAAGCATTGTTCAACATCTGTCTGTGGTATGGGAAATACTTCCTCTTCAATAGCTAATAGTTATAAAGGCTGGAACAATTGATATTTGGGTGGCCATTTCCATCCATTTCATTGTCCACTGAATAATGGCAATTTGTGTCAGTATTTGGAGACATAAGATCAATAAGTGGTTCTGCTGTAGCAGTAGTGACCAGTAAGGTTTTCTTAAGATTTTCCAGCTTATGTATTATATTATCTTGTTCCTTCCTGGGCAGAGAACCAAAAGCGCTGATAAGGCCGGCTTCAGCTGGATCTGACGCATCTTCATTTTGTAAGAATGGCTGACTCCCACTGCCTTGCTTTTTCAAGGTCGTATGTGGGAAGGAGGACTTGCTAACCTCTGTCACAGTTTTGGAGTGGGTATGAAGTCTAGATGAAGCCAAGCCGGATAAAGAATTAACTTTTACATCGCGAAAAACTCTGATGGGGAAAATTTGAAATGTTGCTAAGTATGGTCTCATCTTAAATAGCTTTAGTGGAATAGCAGACTGATTAAAAGATAGCAAAACCCATTTTCAGTTTTGTACAGTAGGAAGCCATTCAATAGCACATAGATCTCTCTGTCTGGAGTGACAGTGCAGAAGTTGCCCTAAAGAGGTTTTGATTGCTCTCCTAGAATCCCAACTATTCAGGGAGATACAGAGAGCAACCTGCTGTGTCTGAAGTAATGGTTTTGCTTGCAGGGAATTTCCTCTTTTGCATCCAGAGAGGTGTTAGTCTGTATAAGACCACCACTCTTTACCTTATCAGAGAGTAGGGATTTACCAGTACAGTCATTTGGTCGTTGCACACTTTTGTCAGTTTGTTTTACTTTAACGACTTGCCCTTTATCAGAGAGCATGCCAGGAATGTTTTGCTTTGCTGGAGCCTCTGCATTAGTTTTAATGGAGGCAGCAGGTCCGGCTGCATATTTTTGAACAAAAGTCTCAAAGTCTTTTTTAGCAGATCTAAGTCATATTTTATAGCTGACAGCTGCTCAAAGAGTGAGATAACAGTTTGAGCTGTAAGAAGATGTTGCTTTGCCATAAGGTCCCCTGTATTTTCCCATGGGAGCCTCTCCAAATTCTGATTTTGTATCTTATTTTTACACTTATTTTTGCTTCCCTTGAAGTTATTAGGTGAGCTAGCAAGTTGTACTGGAGACATACAGTGAGAGACCGAGAGGAGTCCACATTTTCATTTAGCTCTTCCCTGACAGATAGTGAGAGGTCTAACAAGTGTTGTTTTTCCAGTTCTGTGTGAAAGTCCCATTCAAGTGATTCAAGGGCTGCAAATTTGTTGGAAGTGGGCGGAAGATTTGCTTTACTTACAGTTTCTGTTCATATAAACAGTTCTTCTATCTCTGGTTGTTAGCAGACTTTGAAGAGGAAAGAGAGCCTGGACTGATTCCATGTCGTTTCTTTCTTTTTCCCATGTTGTTCAGATCCACTCAGACACTTTTACTTGCACCTTTTACTCCACAATCGTCTTGCTGTAAAAAATTGTGACTGTATTAAGATAGTCTATTAGTAAAAATCTAGTTTAAAATCTACGGTAACCTAATATACTTATTTTAACTAAAACTATCTAAAGAAAACAAAAATAGCTAAAGTATACATTTAAAAATAATATAAAATTAAAAGGGCAGGAGTATGGAAAAATGTGTGTTGCTGGGCTGCTAAGTTGGCTCCACCCATAACTAAAATACGTAATATGAACATTTTCTCCATGTTATTCTCCAAACAAGACCAGGAGGTAGGTGGTTAAAAAGTGAACAGTGGAACTCCATACCTAAATGTGGTTAGTGTCCTCATTTCAAGTTAGATACATTATTCTTGGGCTGCTCTAAACATTTGGAGGGCTGTTTCCCAAAACGTTCCTTCTCAAAGGACTGGTGTGGTCTGGAAGGCTCATGCATGGCTGCTTCAAACCCTTTCCTATGTTGAGCGTGGGCATGAAAGGACAACTATTCTGCAGGAGTGCTAGCTAAGCAAAATAGCTGGGCATGCACTCACATGTGGAGCCATTCTGGGGAAGACTTTGAAGCAGCCACACCAAAACTTCTGGAAGATGCAGCTGCCTCCACGCTTCACAGAGGGCATGCCAGAGATATGCACATATCCACTATAGGAAAAAAAAATGCGGAATTACTCCAAGATTCCTTGTATATCTGTATTTACTTTGTGGGTGGAGAGATGTTTAATCTCCTGGCACTCTAAGTGACTTGAAGGCATGCACCATATCCATCTCCTGGGTGTACAGGCAGTTTGTATCCTGCAATGCTCATTCACTTCTTAACACTCTATTTTAGGCCTCCTGCCCTTTTCTGGAGTACTGACAAGTGATAGCTTTTGCTGTGCTTTTTGTCTGACTTCACTGAGCAGACTGTGGGCCAGTTCCAAATAACTATTGATAACAAATAGCTATTGGCATTCCACGCACTGTGGCCATTTTCACTCAGTAAATCTGCCTCCTAGTATGCCTTTTATTATTAAAGGCCAACTTCACAAATGATATTACAAATACAGAAGGTGGAAATTGTGTGTTGAAATTGACATGCGAGCCCTGTGTATCTACAAGTGGAAGGGAAAATACCCAGGGATTTTTGTTGTTTGCTTTCTTGTTGTTCACTCTATGGAGATAAGCCAGAAAACAAAGCCATGATTGATTGTAGCTTTCCAGTGTTATTGCCAGTATAACATTGTTCCAGTTATATTGCCACCCAGAGACAGACATGTTTGCACACATAATTACAGATTTATAATTAAAGTCAATGATTATATAGATTTGTGGGCATGATGGCATCTTTTTTTTTTTCTTTTTCTTTTTAATAACGTGTGATGCTATTAAACAACCATAGGTGATAGGAATAAATGGAACCTGATTGTATGGAGGATTTTAGTGTCTGATGGACAGCTGTGGTATATTTTATAGCTTACACAGTGACTAAAGGGAGACATTGCAGGAGGTATGTTTCCTCCTCAAGTAATATTTAATTAACTAAAATATGTGATGTAACATCAAATTGCACATTGTCTTGTTTGTTTTCCACAAAATTTGTGTCATTTGCGAAGTTTTGGAAATTCACAATAAGATTGGGCAATACAAAGCATTTGAAGACGCTTAAAATGGGAGACAAAGAATAAGACACTTAGCTATTTCTTTTGGTCATGTAGTTCCCATAATACCTCTCTCTAGCTAACTAATGATGATGTCCACAAAATCCATTGAACATACTGTATAACTCCCTTCAGAAAACTATGTCAATCATTGGGGTTTCTCTCTCTCATTCTCACTCTCTATGAGTAAATGCAGTTTGCCAATGGCAAATGGATCATGTGACAGTCCTGAAGAGAGGCCCTATTAATTTTCTCAAATGAGACTAAAACTGCATTAAATGAGAGATGGCTAAAATCTTTGTAAGTTTGCGAAAGCCTTGTCATCTGATGCCATTTCTGGTATAGTGATCTTGCGTGGGGCTGGAAACCCACTCAAGTTAAATGTAAGCAATTTGGATTCAATTCAATAATATCTTTGCTTTTATTTGTTTTTATAAGGTTGGTGCATTTGAATAAGAAGGCACATGTAAAAGGAACACACTTCCCAAAAATGTAGGATCTAGAGTTTAGCCATCTAAAAATTCTGGCCTGATCAGGACCTGATAATATGAAATATGGCTAATCTTAGATCATGTTTGTTGCTTTTTGGTTCCATTGTAACTCTTTAAATGGCTGTCCCAGTCTGCACTATAATTGGGACAACAAAATTTCGTGTTATCAGTAATCACAATAAATGTGATTGTCTTTTGGAAAAAAATGTGTCTGTGTTGTTGCATATTTCTGTTTTAAAGCACTTCTCAAATTAGTGTGCAAAACTAGCATGCTTTCAGATGCCAAAATACCAGCAAAATGGCCATCATTTTTGGTTACACCAAAATCTATTTCATACATTATTACTGATCTTTGAAGTCTTGTACAACCATATAGATCCTTCCCATCAAATTGTTGCCATTCTACAGGAAGCCGTGAGAAAGGGACTCCAGACAGAAGCAATTATAGTAATATTTGAAGGCTCTCATAGGGACATGACTCACGCATTGCCAAAAATGAGAAGGGCAGAAATAAGAGGGAATGAATACCTATCCCTCTGACTCTATCCTCCATGGGTGTCTGCAGGGGTGCGGGAGGTGAAAATAGACAAGATAGTGGTCCTGACTATGCAGTCAAAGCATTGCCCCCTTTAAATCTCCATCCTGGTTGCAAAATTCACAAGCTGAGCACCAGCCGTAGTCTAAAAGTTCTCTCATTCAAATCAAAGTCATGTTGTTATCTTGTTTGAACAAAATAAATACACTGAATCCTCTCCTTAATGGGCTTGGCTTTTGCTTTTTTTTTAAACTCCTCGACTAAAAGGAAAAGCACTTCAAAATCAGAGGTGCTCCTCTTTTATTTCCTACATTAATAATTCACTGGTTATATGAATATAGTCTGCATTTTGAGCTTTGTAAGATCAGTGCCAAAACAGAGAGACAGTGCAAAAATCAAAGGCAATAGGAACTCCTGAAGACTCTTGGTTTTAGATAAAGAAGCAGCAAATATGAATGTCCCTATTAAAAATACTCCTGCGTGATTCAAAATATATCTAGCAGAAAGTAAGTCGGAGAAGATTGATGTAGAGTAGCAAAAACAGGAAGACACTGTATTGATTTTAAAATGGTGAACAAAAGATAATATGTCTGCTTATGTCCATTTTTCACGTAACACGTTTCAGGGAAAATGTTCTTCTGAAGCAGCTTCCATAAATAATTAAAAGGAGGAAAAAGAATACAGCTAAAACCATTCCATTTTAACATCTGAGAAAACACACTTCAGCACTGCCATTCAGACAAGACAGGGTAAAACGAAGCTGTGAACAGCACCCACGCAGGGCTCCAGCTGCTCAATTAGACACACACGGAGCCCTGTCCAATAATCATTACCATGCCATTCCCCATAAGATGGTCCTGTTTGTTGCTCCAAACCATTTTTTGTGGAAGCTGTGACTGAGGAGGGATTGAATCATAACAGAACCTAGTAGTCATTTGAGGATCCTCCACTGGACACTGCCTGCTCATTTAGGGGAGGAAAAAGAGTGGCAAAGTCAGCAAAGGGAAGAGGTTTTCCCTAACAAACTAAACACATGTTTTGCTGGAACAGCTCCCTGCCATTTTTTTTTCTGTTTAGGCTTCTCCCACTAATCAGTATGTGTGTGTGTGTGTGTGTGTGTAATTGAAACTGCTCTTATTTTGTTAGATTTACAGCCTGCTTTTTCTCCAGATGGCTCACACAGGCATCTCCTTTCGTTGTATCCACACAACAACAAATCTACCAGGTATCATCATACCTGATGAAGATACTGAGCTGAGAGAAGGTGACCCACCTCAGTGAGTTTTCAAGGCTGGACTGGAACTTGATTCTTTCTAGTCTGAGACCAATCTCTTGAGCAGAAGCCCACATTATTTTTTTGTTTATTTATTCCCACTTTCCCCCCATTTCAATGGAAGTTTGAGCTGGGTCCACATCTATGTTGATGCACATAAACCATCCTCCCCCACTTGGTGCTCTCCAGATGCACTGGAAATATGTGCAGGCTTAGAACTGTGGAAGTCGGTGTCATAACCAAGCTGAGGACAGCAGATTAGGAAGGCTGACACAGACTCTCTCATCAACAGCAGAATGCCTACAGCAAGACAGGGTGCAGTACAGCTGATATGTATATACATTCTGTTTAGGCCTCCCACTGAACACACAGCTAAACTGAAATGTGCCTGTCTTGTTTGTGATGCAGTTGGGCAAACTCAGCCAGCTGGATTTAACTCCTTAAATTATGGTTGTTAACTATGGTTTTAATCATAGTATGGACCAAGTCAGAGTGTGATTAACATACTTCTTTCTTTTACCTATATTCCCTGACTATCTCTAGAGGTGTGTTATCACCATACGTTTTAGGAATTTGATCAGTGCTGGCAATGAAAAGAATTTTCTAAAAGCAAAACAAAATGGAGTTTATTACAATTGGATATGGATTGGAGATGGAGTCAAACTTCCCACTGAAATGTTGATATTGAGAATTAGCATACATTTTGCTGTATGGATACTGTTTTGAATAACCAATCACTGCTGTGCTTAATTTTCTTGGACTTTTGTTGTCCCATGAGAGTATGGTTTCTTTGCCATACCATTGCTACTACTGTGATTTTACTGCCTGGAATGGTATAAAAACAATTACATTATGAGTGTAGTTTCTAATATGGGCACGTATGGCTTATCAATATCATCATTCTGTAGAAGGACAATTTTATATGGGGACCAGTAGCAGTTATGAGGCTGTCATTACAATTAATTCAGAGGGAATGTTCTCCAATCAATAACAGAAGCCAGATTTATGGGTTTGAGTCACTCTTTTATTACCCACTACCCACTACTTTTGTTAGCCACAGAAAATAAGGTTCAGCAAGTCATTGTTCATCTGTCTTGTTAATTATAAGGCTTTGCCTCTGAGCTGCTTTTAAATCTAGATTGTCATAATCTGATTGTTGGAAAAGCATTCAAATACCATCATGATGCATACTAAGGGGCTTAGCAGTTTCCAAATGGTATAAACAAACAACATAGATCTGCACACAAAAGAACATCTTCCAGATGCAGTCCAATGCTCACAGAAAGGAAATAATTGGTGTCCTAAATATGTCCTTACATTAATAAATAGGAAAGATTATGTAGATATGGGAGTGGCATATGTACACTGTAGTTGTTACTTAGGTCCGTTCCATGCATTCATGTTTGTATGAACTTATTTATTTATTTATTATTCAAATTTAGTTACCACCCATCTCCCCCAAAAGGGGGACTCTTTCCACTCTAGGACTTCACTGAATGTCCCCCTCTTACATAATGCTAGGCCCTGTGGTCATCCAGTGAAGCTGAAAGTTTCAGGATAGATTAAACAAACTGTTTCTTCACATTATACATGAATGAATTACAGAATTCCTAACCAACTTGGATGGCATCAATACATTCATATAGATTATAGCTATCTATGGCTATTAGTCATGGTGACTATATTTCATCCTGTCTCTAGAACTGGAGGAGGACACACACATCTGCATGCAAATTTATCTAATTGCATATCTTTAAATCTGCACAAGTAATCATTTGCTATTTGCCCAGCTTCAAATTTTGTAGTGCCATTCTGCACTAAAAATTATAAATAAATGCAAATATATTAGAGGGAAAGGCATTAAAAAATGCATGTAGGAGGAATATGTATCAATGCATTATATTTAAAAAATGTGCCTTGCTAAAATGAAAGTATTAGGTACAATTATCTACAAAAACATGTAAATAGGATGAAGATACGCTTATGATATAGTGGGAAGATGCCATAAATTGGAAAAACGAGAACATGCATGAATATGAAATTGAGAGATTCATCCATCCATCTGTATCAAGTTTCTTGTTACCAGCTTTAAGGAACAGGAATATTCTATGACTATCAGGCTGTTCTTAGAGGCCGACCAGAGGCATCTGGTTTACCATTGTAGAAACAAAATGCTGGTTTACTGAACTTTTTGGTCTGATGAGTACATCTCTTCTTGTGCTTTTTTAATTCTTTCCAACCCAATAGAAGCTGGAAAAAATTATGTGTAAAGAGGTCAGACTTCGTCCATTCATCTGTCTGTCTATCAGCATGATAACATTTCAAAAAGTGAACAGAATGGATCCAGATCTGTTGTGGGGGAACAAAAGAAAAATTGAGTCTAAAAATGGGCCATATCAGGCTGGGGACTGCATAGAAAATAATTCCCCCAAATTCCCCCAATGCTTCCCTAGGAGGAGGGATTCAGACTATTCCATTCTAAGCCCTTATTCCTGCCTGGTTGCATGTCCCAAAACAGAGAGCAGCAGCTTATCCTGTGCTTCTTACCTTGTACATAACTGTGTAACCATTGTGAGCTGTTGGGCAACTTAGAATGGAAAGAAAGGTTGCCTATAATCCATAACTGCAAATTACATACATTTTTCTTCTGAATCTCATAATGACAAGGTCTGGCATAATCACTAGTGAGGTCAATTCCCAGCCTACCTTGCTAAAAAATTTGCATATTTCAAATGATTTCAGCTAACATTTTATGAACACCAACCAGTGGCCCAGCATTTGTAGATACCATATTGTTCAACTCCACATCTGTTCCAAGAATTGCAGTCATCTCACAAAGAGCTCATTCATTGCTATATGACCCCACTCTATACTGTCCCTGAGTTGTGTATCAAGAAGCTGCCAGCTGGCAGAGGAAGACCATGGAGGGTGGGGGGTAGAGGAATAGCAAAACTCTGCTTAAAGCCAGAACTGGGGAGAGGGAGAGAGAAGGTTTCAGAGTGAATGCAGAAGACGGGAGGGCCACTGTGTAGCAGAGCAGCCAAGTGTTTTTCTTCCTTAATTTTTCTTCCCATTTTAGATGCCTATAAAAACTTCTTCACTGCTTAAATAAACAGAGGTTTTTTAATTAGTGTCTGGAAGACAAGTTAAGTTAAAGGCACATCATCGTTACTGTATTGAAAGGCAAAAATAAATGTGAAGAAGCACAAACCTTTGGAGAATTCATTTTCTTCTTTTGAGAAAGAACATGTATTTTTCTTCAAGGCAGATACGATTAAAAAAAGAGAGAGATCTGAAACCAGATCAGGAATGTTAAGAATTTGCTAAACACATCAGTCAAGTCAACCAAACAGATCATGATTGTTGTATAAGACGTGTGATTTCCATGGAAAAATGGTGAGCATTGACTTGTGTATGTAGATCTATCCATCTGTGCTCCTCACGCTCCCAGGGAAACAGCACATCTTGGTCAACAGATTATTTACATTGAACAATGTTTTGTGATTGTTTTAGAATATCAGTCATATGTGCTAGGAGAGCCATGCTGAACAGATGGCTTGGTTTTACAAACCCCATCAGATCTGAGACAGTAATATCTGACAGTAGGCTACAGTTGCTTAAGCAATTGTTTGGCCAAAAATGCTATAATGACCAACTTCCCTAGCCCTGGAGTACATAATTTCTGTTTCATTTTATTGACCCCCACAAAAGTGGTTGAAGTAAACTTGCATATCATTCACTTGAATTTCTGGTGGAAGTATATGCTAACACCAGATTGCACCACCACCACCATCACCCTTTAGTCAGAAGACCTCACTCTATCCTTTGGAAGAGGTAGGACCAAGTTTTTGATGAATGTGAGCTCTTACCTGTTCCCTATTTTAGTTCCCAATTCTTCTGGTGTTTTAAATGGACACCAGAAGAATTGGGAACTAAATCCTTTCCCAGTTTTTTTCCCCCACACCAACTCATATCAATTGCTCTGCAATGGATTGTTTCTCTAGGATCATTTTATTTTATTTGAAGTGCTTATGTGTGAGATGTGCCTAGCCCATGAGGGAACAAATTAAAGTCTGATAATGTCACAGGTATACACACTGACAGACTAATGGCAATGAGGGCTGATAAATGCAATAAATTCCATTTCTTACTCTGAGCTAACTGTGATGTAGATTAACTTGAAAAATTAAAAGCTGACTATAGATGTGCATAAATATCCATAAATTGTGTGAATAAATTCCTAAGTTTTAAAATATCCCAGACATTGCTCACAATTATTTTATAATGTTGGAAATGAGGCCTACCTTTTTTATAGCAAAGAATGAAACTTGGATGCCTGGTTGGATGGAACTGAGTTATGTACAAACCTGTAAATCAGAATGGGTAGAATGGGTAAGATAAGGAAAATAACAATTTGATACCAGTTCCCCAGAGTTTCAGACATAGATAATTCCCATTACATGCTTGATAATCTTTTCATCTGAAACTGTTAATGCTTGGCCTTGGATCTTTTGTATTCCCAGAATCCTACGGAAACACACCATCAACTAAAACTTACTTGTACTGTAGTTGCATCAAATCAGGCTGTTAGATTTATATCCTATCTTTCCTTCAATAGCTCAAAGCAGTGCACAGGTATTCCCTCTTCCATTTTTTCCTACATTACCATATGAAATAGATTTGAAATAAAGAGAGAGTGACTGTCTCAAGGTAGCTTCTGTGGCTGAGATGCACCAGAATCGGTATCTTCCTAGTCCCAGTTCATGGGTTTAATCCCTACACCATACTCCTCATATACATTGATGTAACCTTTATACTGTGTGGTTACAAAAATGGTATATACTAAACTTTAATATGGAAACAAAAGCCCTTTCATTTAAAATCTTCCTCATAATGCACTGATTTGTTAATGAAAATCAGGGAGAACACACGATATTTGAAAGTTTTGTGTCTGGGCTGGTATTAGTTTAATTGGCTGTTGATCTTCTGATGAAAAAATGTTAAAAATGTAATGCAAGCCATTCTGGGGAGCAGTCCTTCATTGATAAAAGGAAAAATGTTTCCTTGCAAGCCTTAAACATTCCAACATTCCAAATATGGGCATTTGGTCTAATGGTTAAGGCAACAGGCTAGAAACCAGGAGACTAAGAGTTCTAGACCAGCCTTAGGCTTGAAAGCTGGCTGGGTGACCTTGGGACAGTCCCTCTCTCTCAGCCCAAGAGCCAATCAGGCGTGGTATGAGAGTTCTAATCCCGCCTTAGGCATGAAAGCCAGCTGGGTGACCTTGGGCCAGTCCCTCTCTCTCAGCCCAACTCACCTCACAGGGTTGTTGTTGAGAGGAAAATAGGAGGAGGAAGGAGTAATAGGTATGTTCCCCACCTTGAGCTATTTGTAAAAATAATAAAGGCAGGATAGAAAATAAATAAATAAAATAAAAAATAAAATAAATAAAATCGTGAAATTTTCATGAAGCATTAGAAATTCCTTATTCCAGAGTTTCTCTTCCAGGACTCTTTTATGTGAGGTTGTGTCTTTATGTGAGACCAGGAAAACATTTCATTACCATGATGAATTTTTCCCTGAACATAGATCTCATAACACTCTGAGAAAGGTTCAGATGAAAAGGCGATGGAGGCAGCATTCTCCGAAGGAGAATTTTGGCATCTTCTTCTCTGCCTTACCATCCTGAGGATAAGAATCTAATGCCATCCTGGGTCTTGAAAAAATTGGTCCCATCAGCAGTTCCATTTCCTCCACATGGCAGAAGCCCAAGAATACAAAATGTGCTTTGACCTTTCAAGAATCACGGCTGGTGCCTTCAAGGATGTGGGTCCCAATGCAGTGGAGGACTTGCCTGCTTTGCTAAGGCTTCCACAATTATCAACCTTCTGCTAAATAATAAGAAATAAACTGATGTCATCCTCTTTTAGAATCTGTGTCCCGTTGTGACTCTTTCCTTTTAGGTTTTGATTGAATTTGTTATTGTGAGATCTTGGAAGAGCAATAAATTCAAACTTAGATGTGAGACAATCAAAAAGTTATTCTACCATATTCTTCTTTATTTTGGTTACTTCTTAAAGGTAACAGCTTCCCTAAGTGACTAGGAAGTATGGCTCCTGCTGTGTGTATTCAAAGCAGACTAAATTTTTTTTCTGGAAATGAAGCTAAGTGATAATGTATTGCTGTTTCCAGGGGCTGAATAGGGGGGCGGGGGGAGATGGATTCATTCATGGGATCAACCACCTTTTCATGATTTCTCTTTTGCCTTTAGGAGTAATATTATATAATCAGGTGCCTCCCCCACTCCCAATAGTTCATGATCTGTTTTAGAGAGCAGGGCACAAACCCTTTTTTCCCTCATCTCTGAGAGAGCCTTTTATTTTTAAATAATATTAGAATGAAGACAATTATTATGAAATTCTCAAGACATCTTCTTCTGGAAGCTGAGAAAATACAAAGTGACTTTATTTGAATATTATAAAATATGTTTTGATTTCAGGGTTATAATGCAGTCAAATATTATGAACACACTATTACATACGCACAACACATTTTACACTATGATCACACAGATGTTAGACAATGGGGCCAACTGGTATGAACAGCTCCTATACCTTCAGAGTGACATGAACAAAGAGAAGCACTCACATCTTTACAGTTAATTTGGCATAAATGTTAATTTATAAAAAGCTGGTAAATCTAATCTAATCTGAAGAATAGCATTGCAATAAGCAGCGGCTAAACTTCTATTAGTTATCATAAAATGATCCTTGTTGGATGATTCCTGTAGGCACTCATCTGAACTCAGTGGAGTTTATATTTAAGTATTGTAGGTATTAAGAGATTGAGTGGGTCTAAACAGTGTGATAGAGTTTTATTTTACTCCAAGTAAACCATAAATCAGATGACACTGATAGAGATGGCTCCAAGGAATAAGAATCAAACTTTCTTTTTCAAATTATTTGAAGGCCAAAAAGGGCCTCTTTGGGGTTTTCAAATGAACTGTAAAGTCCCCTGCAGGCTCACATGATACGAGGCTCCTCCACAAAGACGCTTTCCTTTTCTAACTTTTCCTGGACTGCCCAAATGACTATTTAATATTGTACATTAAACATTGTAAGTGCAGCTTTCCTCCAGTCTGGCAACTATAAATGTTTTTTTTTTAAATCCAGGGGTGGGGACTACAGCCCTGGAAAACAGTCTTCCAAAAGAGTTTTGATAATCCACACATCCCAACTGTAGAGTTTGAAAGATACTTGAGAATAAAACAACAAAAGCCTTCTCTTTATTTCTTGTTATATTTGTGGCTGCCAAGTTAGCATAAAAGCAAGCTTGTATTTCAGCCTGAAAAGAAGGAATGAGTCCTTTTTGGAGAAAAGCAGCCAATCTCTTCCTGTGTTACATCTGAAAAACAACTAAGGAATCAGATAAAATTATTAGTGTGGCATATAAATACACATTCTGAATTGTGTCAAAACACAGCATGTATAGCAGGTGAGATATGGGCAATAATTGGCTTGCAAAGGGGTCTCTAGATTAGAGGTCCTAATTTGCATAAAACAGCATGTTTGGGGTAAAACTAGGTTTTTGTTGAATTTGGGGTATATTGGGCCAAATGTGTCAAAGCTGACCAATGCTATTCTTACTGCTAGCAGGGAATGTTTTGTGTGGCATGGGGGCGACAGAGGGCGGTAACCTAGTCTACATCTACTTAGTTTCATCAAACAGCATTATGTGAAAGTTGAACAAGCTGTGTTGGGTAATGGAGGTCAATATCTATAGCCCCATCTGGTGATGACTATGGAATGTGGAAAATTGTGACTTTGAACTTAAGAAGAGTATTTATTTATTTATTAACTAATTAATACAAAATTTTATATATCGCCTCCTTCCTAATGTAAACTAATGGTTTACAAGACCACTAGTTCAAACTCTTCTTGCATACAGAAGTAAATGGTAAAGAGCATGGATTAATAAATGAAAAGAAACTAAAAAAAGTAGATAAGTGGCATGCTCAGGAAGCTAAGAGAAGGGGAAGGATGTAATATATCTGAATGAGGGTTCTCTGATCCTGTGGAGTATAATGATGAACACATGCAGGAAAGGGAAGATGTAGCCTGAGGTATGAATAAAAGGACTAAAGAATTCTGGTTATTGTGAATATGTGTGAAAATAAGAATCTATAGATTGGTGGTAGTTCTGTGTTATGTTCCAGTAAAAGACAAAATGAAAGAATCAAGGATGAGTTTAGAAAAAAAAAATTCCTACAGTGAACTATATAAATATATTTCCAATCAAGTGTTCTTTTTTCTTCCCATTTCTTCTATGGATTATTGTGTTAATTGACACTCTGAGCATGAATGATCAACACTCTATGGACCTTCTGCCCAAAGCCATCTGCTTTCTAAGTGCAACTGTATACATTCTTGAATCTTAAATTCTCCTACCTAGTGCAGCATTGATTGATCACTATCAAATGATTAAATGACAAAGCCAGCCATTTGGGATATATGCAGATATTCTTTGATCTTAAAGGCTTATTTGCAATGAAACTCACATTCACTGCAGAACATTGAATTTTATGTTTGCACAGTCAGTTTCCTTGATTATTTATTAAAAACGTGTGATGCAATCATCGTCACTCTTCATCAAAATCCAATTCGTTCTTGTTCCCTGAAGATTTTGTTTGAAATAATATGATGCTGAATTTCTAGGCATCTGTCTGAATTGGAAATGTTATGGAACTTGAGCTAGAAAGGTGAAACCAAGCTAAAATTCTCAAAGACAATGTGTTTATAAGGAAAGACAGGTTTATTCTCACTTGACAGTGGAGAGAATTCTTGGAAAACAATCATGAATGCTCAACAAGCAAGCTGACAAAAGCTCAGCCAATTTTGAATTGAGCAAGGAGAATTCACCCAACACTAGTAAACTGTGTGATTCAAGACACTGCAGAGTTCTGCCAACATTAATGATATATGCTGCATGTAGATTTTAGCCAACCCTAGTGCTGTTCTGGAATATAGTGATGTGGAGCTGATTTTGAGGATTGTAATAGCATTACATTCTCTGGGTTGTTAATATTAATTTGCTTCTTTAGTTTCATTTTTGGTCCCACTTCTAGAATGTAAAACATGGAATAAAAGGGGATGTAGATAGCCATAGAGATGACCTTGGAGGAAATATGAAGAAGAGGTTACAAAAACAAAAGCATACTCTATGCTTGGGAAACAGAGAAAGCATGAGAAAGACTGGTTCCACCCTAATTCATAGGGGTATAAGAGGGAGGGAAGGGAAAACACAGTCAGACTTTCAAGATTCTATTACTATAGCCTTCATCAATAAAATATAGTTCCAGTCAAATTTGTAGAACCTATTTCTTGACCTGGTCTACCTAGAAGGGCTGATAGGGAAGAAAAAAACCTATATAGTTTAGTGTGAAGTCAAGCTGAGAGTTTTTCCTGGTGTTACATCAGAATTTTCTTTAGTTCTGATCAGAGCTCAAGAGAGTTTTTTCCGAGCCTGAAGATGCTGGGGTTTGAACTGGGACCTTCTTGATGCAAAACACATGTGCTGTCATTGAGCTATGACATGGGAGCCTGATTTGCATCTCTAGATAAACTTGGGGCCATCTACTATTAGCTTTGATTTTGCAGTTCTTTCCAGGTATAGACTTTCTGATGAGCTGAATTCTCCTTCTTTACAATGGATATTGGATATTCTTTGCTAACATGTAGGGTATACTATTGTGTATGACTGAAGGCACAACTGAAGTCTCCATAGATGATCTCCATCTGCACTCATGCCTCAAATTACAGGAGAGCTAATTTCTGGGAAGCTATGCCTGTCATGACCAAGGCATGATATAAAAGGTAGACTGAGAAACAGCAGAAGCGTAGTGTTCAATACTTATGCTAAATAATTCAAGATCACTAATGGGAATCTGATCATGGTAGATGAGATGCCAGCTGTGGGCACTCACAGCTGACATCTGGCAGCTCAATAGGCTTGAAAACAACAGTAGAGTAAAAGGTGAAAAAAATCTTTAAAAAACTCACACGTTCCCTTCCTTTTTCTTTCTTTTGTTTTCCTGGAATTGAGTTACTGTTCCCCCACTGCCTGGCTTCAGTTCTATGGCTAATGGCTGGAGAGGATGAAAGAAAGAAATTGATATTTCTAGACCATCTAAAAGAAAGAAATAAGATCAAGACAAGTTGACCTCTTGCCTGGCTGTGTGTGTAATTTGTTTGGCATGAGATGCCTCATCTTCCTAAAACCAACTAAAGTACTTGGGAGGCTGGATCAGTTTTAAAATCCTTTTAGAACAGCCAGTGCATGTTCTCATTTTTAGTTTTTTTATGTTCAGGAGTGCAAGTTCTCTTTCATCAGTACACACAATGACCTAGAAATTTCTCCTTCATGGAATGATCCAAGAAAGATGAGTATTAGGGCTGTGAAAATCCTTTCAAAGAGGCGCTTTGGGAAAATGCAAAGCAAACACACATGGTAGGAGCAGTTTCTGAAAAAAACATGCAGCAACTTTAGCAATTCTAAAGGAGGTGTTTCATATATTGTATACTGTATATTGTCTATTGTATACTCTATTGTCTACTGTACAGGGAGCATGTTTCATCAGGGAGATTTGAGGAGATGGGGTGTTATAAAGTGAAGATGGTGACCATGACCACACAATTGTAGCCTTACCTCCTTTTTACATGCATGATGATGAATATGGCATTATCACAACTGCCGTGTTGACTTTTTAATGCCCCCCAGGTTATCCTCTGCCACAAATGACTGCTTAGTTTTCTAAGGGACATTGGGATAACATTAGGAAGAGCTGCCTATGAGGCATCAGAACAAAGGCCAGGCCACAACCTCCCAGAAGATCTTTATGTTACCAAAATGTAACTTATTCTAATTTATAAATAGGTTTCTATTCTACCCAGTACAAAAGCAATTAACTTGCATGTTTGAAATGAATGTTTGAAATGAAGATATTTTACTGAGAATAGGGAAACTGGTATAGGGATAGTATATAGGGATAGGAGGAGTGAAAGAGATGGGAAGCCTTTAAAAAAAAACCCCAATTAAAATTAGTTCCAGGGTATTTTTTTAAGTTGCTAGTAAAATAAGTATGCTTGTTAGTTATGTATATAGTTAATGTACAGTTAATGCACAGTTTGGCTAACACTAATGAGCTATACTCATGTAGATTTTACCCAAAGTTTGATGGTGCTGTTCTAAAGTACAACATGTAGATAAGGAGCTGATTTTGAGGATAATAGTCTATATCATCTGGGTTACTAATATTGAAAAAGTAGGATTTGACTTCAATATCTTCCTTCCTTCCTTCCTTCCTTCCTTCCTTCTCTTGTTTTAAATTGGGGTTCACAGCTTTTGCCTCTGGGGGCATTAAGGACACACCGCAACACCTTTTCCTGTGGTGATTCTTCTCACATGATATGAATGGAACCTGACAGCCCAGCACACAATCCTGCATGAGATGAAAACAAAGGAAAAAATTGAAGTGTTGGGAGAAAAGAAAAATTAGATTGAGATAATTTATCTGAGGTTTGTGCTAGAATTTTTTGTTGCCTCAAGTGTAGATGTTAAATGACTCAGTATCGAGTATTCCCTGATGTGGAAGAGCTGAGTATTAGAATTCTTTGAAAATTTGGCAGTGGTGGAAGTTTTAATAATAGATACTTTGGATTAAATTCAGAGTTGGGAAACTGTTACCAAATAAATTTTCTTTTGCTGGTAAAGCTACTGTTAGTTGCAGAAGACAAAACTTGCTCTCCCACTTCTGGTCACTTGGCCTACTAATTTGAAAGTGCTATTTAAAAATATGCACAAAGAGGGAACAAATGAAGTGAATCTTTTTTTTTTTATGTACATACATACATAAATGGCCCTCATGCTATTCTCATTCTGCAGAGCAAAGAAAAGGAATAAGAAAAGGATAAGAAATTAAAGGCATGAAATAAGGAGAACAAAAGGAAACAGCTTCTTTTACCGCTATTAATTCTGCTAGTATCATTTCACAAATTTCTTCAAATGACAAGCTTTAAAGTTGCCTGGGGATTAGAAACAAGATATGAGTGAACCACCTCTGGAACTCTCCTTGAGACCTTCAGGGACAGTTCTATCAGGTCACGCTGAAGAGTTCTCCAGCCAAACGGACTTACTCGTGAAAGAATGCAAAGAAACTGAGGACATTTAATAATTGACTGAATAATTCCAGCTATGACATTTGTGACAAAAAGACCACATAAAAATATGGCAGTGTCCTTTTTTTTTTTTTTGACACTGGATCTGTATCCTGAGACAACATTAATGGCAGTTGATAATTATCTTAAATATAAAATAGGGGAGATCTTGCCAACTCTTTGAAGTAGACCAGACTAGGAAATCAAATTTATGACTGCAAATACCACTGTCATTATAGTACAGTAATAGAATCTTGCAAGTCTAAAGCACCTTCTCCCCTCCCTGCCTTTATCTACAAGAGGACTAGGAAGGTTCAAGTCTGAGATGTTTTCTCAAATTATATTTCTGCTTTGGACTCAGATTTCTTTTATCTGACTGTTGTCTTGATTGTTGTTCTTCCTTCTGTTCCTCAAGGTTATTCTAACATGATATCTGATCATTTTGCTTGGAAGTTACTGAATACAATTGTTGATTATGTGGAGCTGGTGACTTGTGAAAGCTCCAAATTGTAGTTGATTTTTTAAATAGCCATAGAGATAAATGGGGATATAATTCTAAAAATGGGCATCATGGAAATCTGGACAAAGTAAACCACTTGAACTTTATATATAATACTAAACTCCTTTAGCAGAATTTCTAAATGAGGCTATAATCTGGATTTGATAGTTGCATCACTAATCAGTTAAATGATCTTCTAATCAACACTACACTCCCAACATTGTTCAGGTTTACTCAGTAATTACACCAAAGATAATACCTTTTTGATGTTAGTTCAAATTCAGAAAAAGCTAATTGAAAGGGTTTTATGGCTGATCCTGACACAAAAATAGCAAATATAAAATCTAATCTGGAAAACACCTTTAGAAAAGGAATATATTTATTTTTCTTCTGCTTGCCAAACTTATTCAATAATTGACATGTGCAGGATTTCCAGCTCACTGCTAACCAACCTTATAGATGTGGAAGTTATACCTCTGCAACCTATACACATTATAATCCAATAACCCTAAAATTATTCAGAAGAATTTTCAGACCAAAAAACAGAAATGGAACTATTATTGCCACAAAAGAATATTAAATTGAAGTGTCCAATGTACTTAAGAAGTTCTTCCAAACCAAACCAACTCCTGGTGCTTCTCTATTTTCAGTATGGGATTCCAGTAAAGTGTTTATGAAAGGACTGTTCCTTCTTTAGCATCAAACAGAAGAGAGCCATATTGATGAACCACTGAAGCAACTAGAATGAAGACATAAGTAGCATCCGCTTTGGGATTTAGAACAAAAGAGGAAAACGATTGATAAACAGTGGGTTTTACTGGAAGTAAATGACACTTATAAGAAGAGGATTTTTGCTAAATGAAAAGTTGTTGAGAAAGGCAATAAACCAGATAAATTGGTAGCTTATCAATGATGAAAGGGATAAGAGGAAACCAATATTACTTATATTTCAGATGGCAACAGATATGTTTCAACAATGGAAGAGGCAGCAAATTAATTTGTTAAATAATATTTCAGATTATATTGTATACAGACACTAAATATAGAACAGATTGAAGAATGTTTAGATAGAATTCAGCAAACAAAATTCACTGAAAACAAAAGGAAATTCTCAGGAAACTAATTAGTGAAAAGGAAACAAATGAAGGAATATAAAAACCTGAAGCTGAACTAATCTGCAGAACCAGACAGCAATAAACTGTCAGACTTTTTAGGAAAAAAGACAACTTATTTATACAGTCTATAAAAGACCCAAGGGACAGTTCAAAATTTTACAAGATTCAAAATAATGAGGTGGGCTGGCAGCACCACATTTTAAGTTGCATTACCATAGTAGTTTTAAACTTGGATAACAGATAGGTTATAACACCTTATGGCTAGATTGCTTCTATAGAAGGAATAGGACTTCCAGAGGGGTTACACAAATATCTGTTACAAATTTAAAAAAAACACAAATCTATAAGGCTTCATTCTATAAAATATGTGATAAACATAGAAAAAGGATTAGTCCAGATCTATTGCCTCTTGCCTTGATGTTAAATATTTATTTTCATGAAGGAGAAATTTGATCGGTGGAGGGATGATAATTTGTATAGATCTCAAGACTTAATTATTAATAAGACAAGGATGAAATCCTTCAAGGCTCTCTCTTCTGAAAGGCCAGAATCACTTTGCTGGGTTCAGTATCTACGGATAATAATACAGTTCAAAAGAAATTACAAAAGCCAGGTGGAATACTTAAAAATCTGACTGAATTTGAGAAACTTCTTATACAAAAGTTAAGTAATTGGTTGGGGCTTATCTATAAATTGCTTGGTGAAGTATAATTCGGAAAGGAAACAAGTCAAAGACAGTGTGATTGAATGGATGCAGACTTTAAACGATCAGTATGAAACAATGAGCATATCAACGGAAGGAAAATATCAAATTTTCAGTTAATATTACTTACTGAGAAAATTGATCTAAGATATTCTACTGATGGGAAATTACTCCAATGTTACTGCCAAAATAGGCAATTCATTCTCTAAATGGTTTTTGGAAGTGCAATAATCAGTTGGATGCTTTTTGTTTCATTTTTTTATATTTGGTGGCAATGTTGCAAAGCCCAGCAATTCTGAAAAATAATTTATAACAGAATGAAACAAATTTTAAAGGTGGATTTTTCCTTCCAGCCTGCTATTTTTTAATTAAATATTACAAAATCTTATATTCCCATAAAGTACACTTAACTGGTTTTGTACATGGTAACAGCTGCTAGAATTCTGTATGTTCTCACTGGATATTACAAACAATCCTTATGAAGAAGAATGGCAAAGTAAGTTACAGGAATATGCTTTCAAGTCAAAATTAAGTTTATATCAAAAAAGCATATCTGATACAGAATGTAATGTAATGTGGAAACTGTTTTTTGGATTATAATCTTGTAAACGGGTTCATACCACATCCAAAGTTTGGCTTCTCTTTAAGATAAGATGGTAGTTTTATTATCATTTGCTAAATTTGTCAAATCTAAATTCTTAGATTAAGCAGAAATTATTGCAATTTCTTAATTTCAGTTTATAATTTATAATGTGAGCTATACTGGCTGTAGTTTATTATTGCACAAGAACCCACTTTCAATATTAACTCATTTTAGTACTGACATAAAATTTCATATTGATATATGTTAGCACTTTGGCGGTAGGCCAGGTCAGGAAACAGACTATACAAGAAGGACTGGAACTTTATTGATATAAACTATAGTAACAGAATCTTGAAAGCCTGGCAGGGTTTCTCCTCTCTCCCTCTTACACCCAAAAGTTTGAGTTTCTTTCTAATGCTTTCTTCCTGTCCTGGACTTAAATCATATTTTTCTAACTGTCATCACATAGTTTCTCCAAGGTCGTCTCTGTGGTTCTCTATAAAATAAGATATTCCAACATGCTCTATATTTATGTATTTTTGAAAAACTTGAGTTAATTTAAAATGTTTGTAAATCTCCATTTAATATATTTTCTGTTCTTTTTAGTCTGTTCTTGTTCTTTTCTTATTTGCATATCTAGTTACATTTAACTATGCACATAAGTACAAAGTGTTCTCTTTGCAAAGGATGCATCCCTGCAGGAGAAGAGCTTGTTAAAGAACAGTGTAGGCCATGGTAGGTATTGATTGAGAATAGATGTGACCCATAACATCAAGAAAGCTTGAAGCATGATCAGAAACTTGACCAATGACCAAGAAAGCTGGCATAGCATTACAACATAGCAGTTATCCAAGTAAATGCAGCAGTTGATCCTAAACGGCAGTTCTCCAAACAAATTACAGAAAAAGAAAATGGAATTACATGGATATGAAGAGTGTGAGTACTTTAAAGACCCTCTTATAATTGTGGAGCTAGAAAATGCCATTGAGCAAATAAGATCTAGCAAAGCTGTTTCAGTGAACACTTGAAGCGAACAACTAAAACAGGGCATCAGGAAATGGCTTTTGGAACTATTCAACCAATGTATAAAGATGGTCAGACCTCTAAGACATGGAGATAAGAGATGGAGCATTGCTGATATTTGAACAAAAATCCTAAGATTCAAAGAACTGTTGGCCCACCTCCATCCTATGTTGCCCATACAAACTGATTTGAAATTCTGAAGTGACTTTTAACCATATTGTATAAATGACTCATAATGGATTGAGCTGAATTTTGACCCTCCAAAAATCACATATGGGTCAAATATTCAACCTCCATCTTGAATACTGAATCTGATTTGGGGAGAAATGAAATCAAGGCACAGTGTTTGTTGAATTCTCAACAGCATATGATATTATTAACTACACATATTGTTTTGGAAGGTATAATATCTCTAACAGATTTCAAAATAATATAAACCATCAAGAGACTCAAAATTATGATTGGGTTCAGCTTAGAGGCAAATACAGCTGAATACTTACTATAAGGAAGTATACTGGTGCTGCCCATCTTTAACATTGGTATGAATGATCAGTCCACCTGCTCAGACAAAAGAAGCTTCATATATGTTGATCTAGTGGTAGCAAGATTACAGAGAAATGTACTGCTGAATTAAAAAAAAAAACCCAACCATGACCACATGTTATGCTTCCTACCAACTTAGATCAATTCATGTAAGATTAAGGTCAGTCAGTCTCTTCCACTGCACAATCAAGATATAAATGAAACCGACAAGGGACATGGTTGAATCACAATAAAAACCTAGTGGAGCGACCTTGGATTGTATGCTGTCATTTAAAACAGGGACATTAAGAAAGAAGATCAATGCTCCAAAAAGCATTATCCCAAAGCTAGGCACGTCTAACAACCATGAGAAGCTATGCCTTGGTCCCCTGTTAGTGCAGTGCCACATGCTGAGTGTGGAACGATCTATTCAGGGGAGAAACATTGATCCATTGTTGAATAATAGCTGCCAAAATATCATAGGCATGTTTTGAAGTCCGCTAAAACAAATAAATTATATATATTTGCTGGAATAGCCCCTTCAGACCTTC
The DNA here is from genome assembly GCF_035149785.1 of Candoia aspera. Lineage (NCBI taxonomy): Eukaryota > Metazoa > Chordata > Lepidosauria > Squamata > Candoiidae > Candoia > Candoia aspera. The sequence continues at coordinate 19,746,869 of NC_086159.1, read as the reverse complement.
AGACTGTAGCCAATCAAGATGAGAGAAACTATAATTGAAAGGATGCTAGACATCTTCTATGTAACAACATCATGGAGTGGAGACATTTGAGATTCTGCAAAAGCTTTCTTATTGCAACAAATATATACTAGACCAGTATCTGCTAAAAAGGAACTAAGAAACATTTTAGGTGACATGGGCATTAGTGTGAAAGAACAGCTGCTTGATAGAGCAAGGAAAGCATAGGTCATTTGGAAAACTCTATATCATCTTTGCATCTAGGTTAGTAGGCTAAGAGTCAACAAGGTGAAATGGGGCTAATTTGCTGGACCATATACCTATGACTGTAGGGGGAGGCAAACTGAAACATCTGCTTTGTTCTTTATTAGAGACGGACTGTTGCAAACCATGCAACCTTGCTATAGCCAACTCATGAGTGCTGTAAGTGCACAATCGTGGAAAGAAATATGATTAGGTGAATGAATATAAGAAGGCCTGGGAGTGTGATTTCCCACTGAAATAAATATCTTGCTTTTAAATACTTTGCAAAAGATTGCAATCCATTCTTCTCTATGTAGTGTCCTCCAGACATGTTCAGCTTCCCTAATTTTCAGTCAGTATGACCAGTAGGAAGAGGCAATATAAGGCACATTGTGCCTATGGAGAGTCACATTAGATGGGACTTCTGGTATAAATGGTTTTAAAAAAGAAAGAAGCTTGGCTTAATCTAGGGAGAGAGAATGGAACAAGTGTTGCTGAAAACATGCAGAGACAGCAGATATCTGTGTCCTGGTTCTACCCTCTATGTTACTTTCTCTACCATCCCCCTCCAAGAGGTGTCTATTTATTAAAGCTCTTCTTCAGTAAATGTAAAAAAATTATGTCACAGGTCAAGGATGTTAACCCTACAAGCAAATATAAATTCTACACTCTGGTAGATAGCAGATGTGGAAACCAAGGGGAAGGGTAATACAGAAAGAACATAAAAGGCATTTGTCTTTGCCTCTTTTTAGCAAACAATGCAGAAATGACTAGGACTGTGCCAAAATTTGTCTTCAGAGTAACCACCATTTTCTCTTCCTTTGCTTTTCTCTGTTCTTCTGTTGTTCTATTTTTTCTCAAAGTGCCCAGTGATTTCTTTCAATCTTCTGTTTTCAAGTTTCTTCATTCTGGAGGTGCCAGAAGTGCTACTGGTTTTGATTATATGCATTTATTACCATTACTCTGAAACGGTCTGATTTCCCACACTCCCCAATCTGGGGTAGGGGGGAACTATGGGAGCAGTTTCCTCCTGGGGTCTCCCTTTGGGATTTAATGGAAGCTTGGGAAGCTGTAAACTGCTGGGGAGATGATTGTAGAAAGAAAGAGAGGACACTCATGCACATCCTTCATGGTCCTTGGAATGAAAGCGGTGCAAGAATACCACATTCCACAATGGCAATCTTTCCAAAATTGTCTTGACTTTGAAATGCTATTTCATCAAAGATAATTTTTTCTGAGCAGTAGGTTAAACTGACTGTTTTGTTAACTCCAGGGTGAGGAGGAACAATTTGAGTTTTCAGCTGACTTTGGGGGACCCCATCTCTCCCCTAGTTTGTTAGTACTATACACTTGTCAGCCTCTTGTTAAAACCAATTGTCCAACTATAGAGTCCACTACTGCGATCTTTTTGTGAATGGATTCCCCAATCACTGTTACAGTGGTCACGTGGGTTGACCGCTTGCTTAGGCACAATATGACCAAAAAAAAAATCTTAACTAGCTGTTTAAAGAAGATGGTGTAGGCTCCCCACTCCCTGCCTCATCTCCTGGGCATGGGGCTGAGATTCCCTGGTGGAGAAAAGCTTAGAAACTGATTGGATGCTGCTTACAGCCTCTGAAGTTTTTAAACACCGAGGTGTTAACTCTTACATTTCCCTGCCTTAAACTCTGTGAAAACCAAACCAAACCAAAAAAGGATGATATCCTGACTAGGAAAGTTTTTGCCATTTCTCTCTTCCTGTTTTTTTGTCAGATTGTGGTGGGAGAGTCTAACCCTTGAGTGACCCGCTTTTAATGAGCTTCTCATGAATTGTGCTTTCCCCTCCCTTTCTTTCCTTCCTCCCTCCCTCCCTCCCTCTCACACACACCACACTTGCTCATTCACAGCCTGCTTTATCCCTATTCAAAGAAAGGATCAGTTTCCCTGCCTTGAGTAGCACAGTTGTGGTGAGAACATTCAAAGAGAAGAAAGTGAACTGCGAGGAAGTGGGACGGAGGGACGGTTGGACACGCAGGGAGTGCAGAGGAGTCTATAGTTTTCAGAGTGGGGGTGGAACCAGACGACCCCTTGCTTTTGCAGAGCAAAGGTGAAGCAAGCTCCGACAACTCATCACTGGGATCTGAAGACGGTTTAACGGAGGCAGGAGATTTTGCAACTCAAAGTAAGTTTTTTGGCTTAGCTTGTTTCTGACTGTAATTTGGTAAGCCAGCCACTCACACGCAATTTCATATAAAATTGCAACTTGGGGGAAAGGCTTTGAATGAAAGGTAGCTAAGTTCTTCTAAGGCAGTATCTCAGTTCATCTGCTCCCATGGCTGGAGAAAGTTGATGAAGCAGATAAGACCTGAGTGACTTCAGAATGTGTGTTTTTGTGGGGAGCAGGGATGACATTTCTTCCTCTGGTGAGGGTGGGAGTTGGTACCCCCTCCCTTTTATCATTTCAAAGTACTGAATAGTAAATAATATAAGCAGCATTCATCAGCTGAGGAGGGGTCTTCCTGGTGACCCCTTCTTCCTGTTATCATTACTGAGGGATTCATAGGGAGTAAAACGTATGGAATTGTATCACTGCTTCTCTCCTTTTTCATTAAAGGCAAGACACAATTTAAAAGTAGAAGAAGGGCCCAAATCTGCTCAGGATTGCCTATTGAGCCCCATGGGAGGGGGGAGGGGAGTTGGTGGACGTGTCTGCCCTTGTGTCAGCACTAAACAGAGGGCAGAGCTTTACACACTTTTTTTCAAGTACCAGCTAGCGTTAGTCACTTTTGCTTCTGCTTCGCTGGATGTGCTGACATTTTGAAGACGACAGGGACAAGGCTGCAGATTACAAGAGCCAAAATGAGTCTTGCTAGCATGAAAAGTCTGCAGATGCACATTGTTTGGCTTCGTTGACTCGACTTTTGTGAATTTAATTAAATCTAGATTTTGCTTTAGAAGAAAGTTTATATGATGTCATCTTTTTACTGCTGTGATGGTGACCAACAATGTAATGTAACAGAAAATTGTCCTTTTAAAGCATTTTTTTTTAAACAAAAAATGGCCAGTTTCCTTGAAAGGACTTAAGGTAGCCCGTTTGATGGTTATATTGAGTTAGATAGATGTTCTTCTCCCTCAATCTTGCTTTTATTTATTTTTTAAGTTTTTAACAGCGTGACATTGTTTTAATTGTTGATTGTACATTGCCTATAGTCACATTCAGTGAGATGGGTGGCCATATAAATCCAATAAATAAATCAATAAATTGTATACACACACCCACACACACACATATACAGAGTTTCATACTTAGTTACTTAGTTTCACTATGGCTGCTGCATCATGTGCCTTCAGACCCTATCCTGGGATTTTGTGACATGGAGAAATCTTTAAAGTTCCATCTTTAATTGTTAACAAGGTGATAGGAAACTATGTGTCACTATACCTCCTGCCATCCCTTCCCACCTGCTTTAGGAAATGGAACTTTAATTTTGCTCCATAAGTTTCAAGCAGAATAGGATGAGAAGAGGGATTGGGGAAGGGAAGTGCAATACAACTTCTCAGCCTCCATGGCTTCACTGTATTAAAGGCAAAGTTGAGTTCCTTGGGTTCCAATTTGTCAGTTCCAACCTGTGTGATGGAGCTATCCCATGTTATACCTGCCTTGTCAGTAAAGTTGATCTAAGAAATGGTGATAAATGAAGGCTGGGCAATTAGCTGAATTTTTAAATCTAAAACTCAGACATCCAAACTGAATATACTATGCAGTATATTGGCTTACTCGAACCTGGAGCCCTCTGGGTGTGTGGGACTTCAACTCCTATAATTTCCAGCCCACCTGGAGGTCATTCTGTTGGGAAAATGTATAGAACATTATAGAAGCTGTTCTGGAGCTTGACTGGAGTTAAAAAGTCAACAGGCAGGCTCCATAACCACTTTATAATGATTAAATACCAGGTAAATTGTTTTAACGCATCTCTCTGAAGATCAGCTAACCACATTCTTGTTCTGCTTCAACTGCACACTGAACAGCAATAGTCAATTTATCAATTAATTCCTTGGAATTAATGATAATTAAAATGAATTATTCCTCACAATGATCAGATACCTGATGGTTGAATAATGGATGAGGATTCAACAACAGTTCAACTTGGGCTGGAGATCCAGCTGTCCTAGCCGCAAATGGTCTACACCAAACTTCAAATAAGTTTGGAATCCATTTAAAGTTGTATTTGTGGGACAGCTTGTTTACCATTCTTAATTCTTGGCCTATGACACCTTTAGAACTACATAGATAACTCCCTCCCTCCCTCCCTCAACCTGATCTTTTATTAGTTATATTCAGTGAACAGCAAATTCACAAAGAAGACATACATTAAAAATCTGATCTGGTTTTCAATTGAAATTAGAGTTTAACCATTTGCTAAATGTCTGGCATTGCTATGTCTTCATTATTTTAATTAAAGATGCACCTGCATGTATTTGCATTTAATATCCTTTCACAAGGCATGGCCCCCTGGAAGTATGGCTGAAGACCCATCAAAGCAAGGCTGGTGAAACACTGTGAACAGGGCCAGGGGGCACGTCCCCATTTTCTCTTCCATACTTAAGCTTATCATGCCTATTTGAGCTCACTTGATAAACAATAAAATAACAGGACAAAATCATACTTTCTCATTTGCTTGCTCTTACAGCTCTCATGGGATAAAGTGGTAAAATCCAGAGATTTCATACATCTTCTTGCTTTTAATTAAATTCTAATCAAAGATCCAGGGAATAAACATGGATTGTCAGCTGGCCAGAGATTTAAAGTTTATAGTTATAAAGGATGTAAATCACTGTTTCATCTGGAGACAAAACACTCTGCAATGTGATCATGTACTCTCCTTTCTCCTGTGCTATTATAGCCTCAAATGGACATTTGGTTTTCTCCCCTTTCATCACAAAGACAAATATTTTTAATAATAAATACAGAAATATCAATTGGCATGATGTTTTACAAAGCAATGAAAGTTTTAAAAAGCTTATGTGCCAAAGGCTCATCTATTTTATTTAGATTGAGGGAGTAAAAGAGATAATAGCACATATAAACAGGGAAGACCATGGTAATTGGGAATGAAGCCAGAATAATCACTTAGAGGTCCTTAGGCTTTGTTTCAATTTAGAATATGAGATAAAAGATTAGGCCAATAACTATGGCCTAAGAAGTGGTTTTGAGGAATGAATGAATATAAATAGATATATATATATAAAATTGCAAGTCATCACAATGGAAATGTTTCTGGATTTTTTCATTCCCAGCAAATTCATAATATTCTGAATGGTAGGAAGACCAAAATCTGGCTAGCATATACCCTTCACCCAAGACATATCTGACTTACTTTTGAAAATGAAGTGGTTGGAACATTGGGGGTTTTCTTAATTTTTCACAAGAATGTCCTCTATCCTCAAATGAGAACTTATTATTTAGGCATGGTAGAAATCAGAAAGACTAGGAGTGGGGGTGGGGACTGTTTGAGGAAGCTGTTCTTCCTTTGCAGCATTTCCTGGAATGACCTTGAGATTATGCATCCTCACCCTCCAGCCCCCCAAATTATCAACACACACACACAGATTTTATGTAAGATGTGGACATCCATCTGTTAGAGTAGAATTCTTCCCATCAAAGTGAGCAATAAAAAAATCCATGCCTAAATTTACATATGTATTTTATAGAAGAAAATTCACATCAGTATTCCTGTGAATCTGCACGTTTTGTGCCTTCCCCTCCCAAACACAGCCATTTACAGTAGTATATATTTCTATAGTTTAAATATCTGGGAGAAAATGTCTTTTGTTCCTACTTTCATTTGTGGCTGTGTCTACACACAGTTTTCTTCCTTTGCCAGTCATAGAAGGAGGCAGTGAATCTCACCCAGGGGATTACTTCTGAAGGCTAATAAGATAATGGATCAAGTTCCATGATCTCAGCTAAGTGTGGATTTGATGAAACAGCAGAGCACTCCATTTAGCTATTGGATAATAACATCACTTTGAAATTATGACAGATCAATATAGATAAATATTACAAAAGTTTAAGAAAGCAGGGTGAAATGGAAAGGGAAGTACTGAGTTTCTGCTTGGATTATTTTGTGGACAGAGATGCAAGGACAAAAGAAAGCCAATCATTTGTGTTTCAAAGAGAGAGTTCAGAAACAATGGTAAAATTAAGAAGAACCCCAATCACCATGACAAGTGATTAGGATCAAATTCTGCCATCTGCTAAGAATGTTAACCTTGAAATATCCTTTGCTTGATCTGAGTAGAATTCTTTTTCCCTTCCTTCTTTAAAGTGGAATGAGTAAACATCTAAGTGATTGTTTATAAATCATTTGCTTCATAGCATATTTTTAAATTTAAAACTTAAAGGGATTTTTATGTAAGGAGGTAAGAACACAATAAGCAAGAAGTGTATTTTTTGATATATTCACAGAAAACAACCTCGTTTTTACAATGTTAATAGGTTTCCTGAACCTCATATTCCTCAACAAATATTATTTCTGATACTTAGCAAATCAGTTATTTATGCTGAGTACATGAATGAAAGAACTTTCCCATGCATTCTTGCCAACAGTGCTGAAAGATACAGAATTATGATAGAAGGTGCTGAATTCCTTATGAATGTACAGATTTAGTCTTCGTTATCCAAAGTATTTCACACTTTCTGGTAGTGTTTCTTGAATCTTGGCTCAAAAAAATATCAAAATTCATTTTGGTTCGTGTTGAGTGAACAAATGTAAATATGACACAAGAATACCAGACTTATGAAATCTGCCAGGAGCTTTTAAGGAAGATGATCTCTCAAAGCTATTTGATTTCATGAAGTTATTTGAATTATGAGAGATGAGTTTGACTAATGAAATTGTAATCAGTTTGGGACTGGACTGTAAACCATCACTGCAAATACCATAGCTCTTTGCAAAGATTTGACCTGTGTACACGGAGTACACTGGGGAGAAGCCAGGGTTTGCACTGATAGCTCCCAAGTGCACAATTTCAGAATATAGGAGGCTATCACTATCCCATGAGTGAATGCTCAATTTTTTCACCAATGGGAATGACAGGTACACTATATAGCATACTTTTCTGTTTTTGTTAAAAAGATAGCTAAGACCTCTTTTCTATTTTAACTGATTTGATACATTTGAGGCTATATTATTTGTCATGGACATTGTCATCATCATAATCTTTAATAATTTTAGATGTATTCTTGTTCTGCTGCTCTACTGATTTGTACTTTAATCATTTTTATCTAAAGTTTAAACAAACTGTAAGCTTAAAAAGGAACATTCCTTTCCAGCAATGTCACATTCTTGCTCAGTGTTTCTCACCCTTAGCAACTTTCAGATGTCTGGACTTCAACTCCCAGAATTCCCCAGCCAGCTTTGAAGTCGAAGTCAACACATCTGAAAGTTGCCAAGGTTGAGAAACACTATTCTTGCTCTAGTTATCTATAAAGTTGAATTGAGCTCAGCAACTAGTGTTTCCATGGACACAACAATGTCATTTTTCTTGGCAACACATGAAGCAGGTTACTACTCCTTACTCTGAAGTGTGGTTTTGATTTTCCAGTCTAGCTTATAGCCCTCATGTTTCCTTGTGTTATCCCATACAAGTCTGAACCACATCTGACTCTGCTTAGCTTTTTTTTTTAGATTAATCAAGGATCAGCCAAGGTCAGCTAGTTGTCACCATTTTATTTATAGGCAGGTGATTATTCCAGGGCAGAATATAATGCAATTTGTGAGTGTTATCAATCATTAGTTAATGTTACAAAAGGCCCTATACAATTGTCCTCTGAAAAACTGTATGATGAAATTGTAGAGATAATGTCACCAAATCTCCAAATTTCTCCTCCAAGGAGAGAAGGAAAAGAGAAGTCCTCCAATTTCTTGTATAGTGGCAGATACTCTATTTCATTGCAAGTGGCTGTAATGAAAACCGCTTGGCATCCCAGCCGTCATTTTACTTTCTTCATAATGTCTGGAAATCAGCCTCATGCTGAAGCTTTTGTGTGTCTCTGTGTGTTTGAAAGAGAGAGAGAGAGAGAAATAGCAGCCACACAAAATTTGAAGAATACGGTAAGAAAGATTCTACAAAGTGGCCTTTTTCTAGAGGGCAGTGAAAAAAACACACCTCAAAATATTTTCCCAGAAAAATGTATTCTAAGAAATGTATGTTCAGCTGTCAAAATAAGTTTCTTGGATGAGATTCACTTTAAGCCTCTTTCTTACCTTTCAAGAAAAGTATCCAGCAGTCAGTGTGCAGCTGAATATGAAACCAGGTCACATAATTCCTCATGGGACTCTCCTGCCTTGCTTTGCTTGACCCAGATCTTTTGCGTAATTGCCTTTAATCTTATCGTCCTTGCTCACAGGGAACAGAGGATTTAAAAGCATCCTCACAGCCATTCACCTTTCTGGCTTTCTCCTAGCCACTCTCCTATTTAAGCATGGTGTATTTTCCCTATTTTATCCCCTAAACTTCCTCTCCTGAGTGTGAATGTTCCCTATAAGGATCCTTTATGGATTTTTCATTTTACTTTTGGAGGTTCATTACTAGACCACATATTTATTCAATACTTCCATACACTCCCCTTCCATGAACATTTTTAGGGCTCTTCAGGCACAGTACACAGATAAGCTCTCAGTTAAATATACAGTATGTGCATGAGAGAAATGGACAACAACTTAGAATACATTTTAGAAAGCAGTTGAAGAGCAGTATTAAAACAACTAATTTGATAGTAAATTCTCACTGGTTGTCCTTGCATGCTATACAATGCATATTCATCAGAGCTACTGAGACAGTGTTTCTCAACCTTAGCAACTTTTAGATGAGTGGACTCCAACTCCCAGAATTCCCCAGCCCACATGCTGGCTGGGGAATCCTGGGAGTTGGAGTCCACCCATTCACAAGTTGCTGAGGTTGAGAAACACTGTATGGAGGATTCATGGTGCAATCATATACATATATTAAGATTGTGCAGGGCATTACATTCAAAGGCTCAGGGTACTTCAAAGCCTGCAAGGGTATGCAAGAAGCACCTGCCTGCACCTCCTTAAACCAAATGTCCCCCATCCCCTGGGATCCCATGTTTGTCCTCTGTCGCAGACCGGTGTTACCAGCAGCAATTCCCTCATGGCTCTGAAGTACCTTTTTGGTTTGGAATATAGACTGCTGCACATGCCTACTATACACGTCTGTTGAGAGAGGAAGTCCACTGAGTTCAGTGAGGGTTACTTTACCATCAGTGTGTACTGAATTCAGCCCTAGGCGATTGTATCTGGAATAAGACTAAGGGCCTTTTGACATGGCATCTTTTCAACTCCCCCATCCCATCTAGTCTGAAGCACACTGCTGATAACTTCCCTCCTGCTGATGTTGGAATGCTGAAAACATGTGGAGAACCCAGCAATTTAATCCCTGTTCTCCTGAGTGACCAATGGGAGCCTGCAAAATATGTCATTCAGCCTGCTATTACTGGCCCAACAAAAATGTCCTTCACTTTCATTACAAAGAAAATGAAATACAGGTAGTCCTCGTTTAGCAACCACAGTTGGGACCGGCAACTCAGTTAAGCAAACCAGTTGCTAAGTGAAACTGTGACTGTGCTTATGATTTTACTTCAGCTTTCCTTTATTTTACAGACCTGTGAAGGTCATAAATGTGAGGATTGGTCACAAAGTTACTTTTTCATCACTGTTGTAACTGCAAATGGTTGCTAAATGAGGCGGTTACTAAATGAGGATTACTGGTAAATCCCAAGCATCATTTTTCTTCATATTTTCAGCACATGTAGTCTGATTGGTTGTGAAAAAGAAAAGGAAAAAAATCTGAGTATTGGTAATGGAGTGAAGCTGCTTTATTATCAAGCCCTCATTCCTCCTGTATTAAGAATCCCATTGGGAGTTCTAAAAGTAGAATGATGTCATACCATCAATTTGCAACCAGCTGCTTTCCCAATACCTTAATCAACGTACAGGCTGAAATAAATAAATAAATAAATAGGTTTTAGGTTGCAGGAAATAGAACTCACTGTAATAGCTGTTTCACACTGACACTCTACTGAAATGACTAAAATCTCATTACTGGACCTTGCACAAATGGGAAAAAGGAAAAAAAGAAACAGAACTATTTAAATAGTCTGGTGTTTTGCATGCCTGTTTCTCCTTTGACCAACAGAAGGAGAAACCGACAGGATTCTTTCTCACTCCCATAATTCAGCTTTCCCTTTAAAGGACCTGGTAAAGTGGATAAAACTCAGGAGCTGGGGGAGGGTTGGAACAAGTGTTCCATCCAGTGGGGAAACAGATTGACCACCCACTCTGCAGAACTTCACTGTTGCAGTGTTGCTTGCTCTGCAGCTGAGACAGACTCTAATCAGCTCAGTCACTGAACTCACCAATATCAGAGAATCACACAGATCCAGAACCGCTTTTGAAATTGGCACAAAATCACTATGTGCCTAGAGAAAACAAGAGAATACTTTTCACTTAATAATACTTATTTTCCACCAATAAAACCCTAGGGCATACTATAAATGGATTTGGGGGATTAGAAGCTACTTTTAAAACTGGTTTTATTGGGACACTCCTTGAAAGTGGTGGGTGAGGGTGTTATCCTTTGGTTTTGTAGATGTGACAGCTCTAAGCATGAGTGCAATTGAACAATTCCCCCTTCACTTTCCAAACAAGGAAAGCCAGTTATAACATTTAATATTTGCCTGAATTAGGGATAAAGAAAAAAAATTTACCATGGATTTCTACTGGAGTGAATTTGCAAATTTCATTGAAAAGGGACCTGTCCTGGCACTGAATACACTGCAACCATTCATTTTGCCAAAATAGTGCACAAAATCCCATTTACTTGGTCAGATCCATTTGAAAAGGAATGGGAAGGAAGGGTGGTTATATTTGGGGAAAAAAAAGAAAGCTTATGTTGAGAAAAATTATTCATCTTTTGTATGATACCATGTGCGTTCTGTCTCCCCGCACTCCCACAATAAACAGTCAATTTCTCCAGGTTCTTCCACCATGTGTTAGTGGGAAATTGCAAGGAAAATAGAAATAAATATTTTTAAAATATATTTTTAAAAATGATTAACTGTCCTGTAAATTCTTATAATAAAATGGAAATTTATACTGATCTGTGAATCCCTAATCTGAACCAGTGCATAAACAAAAAATGCCAATGTCAATGCCTCTGACCACAACTAAGAATAAAGAGACTTCCATTTCTGCATCCAACTGAAATGTTAAAAATGCACAGAAAATGCATCATTTTAAACACATTTATTTCTCAAACTTTGCCCTTCTGTACACATTTAACCTAAAAGGCAAACATGTATATTCCGCAAAATTACTGTGCAATTGTTAAAGCATCACAACATTCAAATAAGTGTAAGATGATGTTATTAAGGTTTCATACAAATTTCGGGAAAACATTTAAGCCACCGTATGATGGATTCACTTGCATCCAGTCTGACTGTGTCTGGGGACTGGCTACACATAGGCTGCATAGTTGCCATTTCTAATTGAGCTGCAAGCTGGCAAAATTACAGCTGTGATTGTGGCATCTGCTGTAGTGGCTTTGAGTTATTCTTTGTCAGGCCAAACAAACAAGAATTCTCTGGAACTGTGTATGCTGGGCATGCACACCATGTAATCACTGTCCTCTGTTGTGATGTTTGTTTCTATCTGGTACTGGCAAACATTTCAACTGCCTTTGCTACTTGTTGCAATCAACATTTTTATCTGCAAGGGTACTTTTGCAAAATGAATAAATACATACACATACTTCTTGGATGGCTTTTATTGAGCAGCTTTAGGTTGATCTGCCTTGGTGTTCACATCAACAGTTTTCAAATTTTGCAGTACTGTGACCCCTAAAATAATGAATGAACTTGTGTGACATCCACAAATAGACTAATTATTTCATTGGGGTTAGGGCTGGGTAAGAAATTAATGTACTCCTTTGAATGATTAAATTTCAATCTATATTAGCACAGGGAGGTCCCAAAATTTGTGGCACCAGCTTGTACAGGTAAAGTAAGGAGAAAGCCCTGAGCAGTTTTTTAAAAAAATGTGACCCCCCCCCCCAAACTTTATGACCCTCTGAGTGGTCCTGATCCAGTTTGAGAGCCCCTTACTTACACAGTACACTTAACCTGGTAATGGAATTATCCATTTTCTGGATCTGCATAATATATTTAATTCATAAAGTAGCCTGGGTCTGTCCCATATGCTAAGCCACAAAAAATTAACCCAGTTTAGAACTAACCAAATGCAGCATGTGATATAAAGGCAGCTGCTAGGTTTGTAACTGCTGTGCATGCTATGTATGCTAGGCAATTATCTAAACCTTTCCCTTGCCTAGTGCAGGTATCTACTTCTACAGCATCTCCAACTGATGGTCATCCAATTTCCTTTAAGCACCTTCAGAGAAGGAGAGTCCATACCTCCTAAGGCAGTGATGTTCCACTGTTGAGGAATTGTTCTTCTGATGCCATCTTCCCTTTATTAGGGAAGTGTCAGGACACAGAGTGAAGAACCACGCTGAGACCAGAAGACTGAGCTCTAGTGTTTATTGTTCTACTCTACTAGACAGAATCCTGCTAAACTGAAAGGCACTAGCAAACTCTACTAGAACAACCCCAGAAACCTAAGGCGGTTCTCTTCTGGTCTTTTTGATTGGGAGCCAAAGAGATTCAATACTGCGCATGCACTTTTCCCCCTGGAGAGGGCCCCCCTCTTCTTCCCCAGCAATCTTCATGACATCAAGGATGGTATATTTTGAAATATGAAAGACGACCCTTGTACAAAACCTTCCTCTCCAGAAACATGATGGTAGGGTGAGTCAGTATCCCATCTGCTCAGTTCATAATCAGCATTATCTTTTTCAATCTCTCAGTCTTCAGAAAATTCATCATGTTCCAAGTATTCTCCTAGAATACTTGGGAAGATTTAGGCTTTCCTGCAAGTCTCTTCCAGTATAGAAACAGAGCTGATGAGGGATGACTGATGACAGGAGAACTCTGGACGTTACTGAGTATAATTTAATGAAATGAGGTAGGACTCATTGAAAATAACTCCTGTATTTCTCAGCAGTAAAAGAACATGTTTTTTCTTTTTGCAAGGGTATCTTTGCCTGGGAAGGGCAAAACTAAAATAGACAAGTACATTACAATGCAGATTAGATATTTATTTTTGTTTTTTGCTTATCCTGTAATGAAGCTGTAATTTTTCAAATCATTTGTACAGCACATTTATGAGGGAAAGAGCCATAGCTCAGGGAGTAAATGTTTTGCATACTAAAAGCCCCAAGTTCAATTGCTTGTCTCTCCACAGAATGATGGAGAAAGAGCTGCCTGAATTCTGGAAAGCTGCTCCAGGCAACGAACCAATGGTTAGATGGTCCAATAGACTGATTCTGTATCTCAATATTTTCTCTTCATTTTGCTCACATCAGTGCATATAAATCATGACTAGGAAAGGATCTCCTTCTGGAAGTGTTTTGAAGAAATGGATCATAGTGACTATATTTTTCACTTTCTCTAATTACACCCACCCACCTAGAGTATACATAGAGTATATTAAGGATTTTCCTTTTTCCTTAATGAGTGTTTCAGAATATTTCATGTCCCCCATTGCACATGGGAAAGTCAGTTTTCCCTATGGCTTTTCTTTCTCTGGATGACCATATTGCAGATGTGGATGCTCAGAAGTCAAGTTCTTTGAGCCATACCACTTCAGATATGGAGCTAGATAGGGCAGCCCCACTTGAATGCTGCTGTAGAGAGTCAGGGAGATGACCTTGAAGGAAATAGGCAAGAACCAATTGTTCTCCCAAGTGTCCAAGCAGTGATCAGGTGCTCACACAATTGGTTCTTTTAGATCCAGAGACAATAAGCACGCCAGTGGATAAAGAAACTTTAAGCTTTATTATAAACTTAAGCAAACAGAGTTAAACAGAAACACAATTTAAACCAGAAACACAGTTTAGGCAGATTAAACAAAAGCATAAAAAGCATAGCAGAAAGAAAGAAATCATAATATACCTAAGCAAGTTGATACCCAATCCCTTTTATGTTGCCAGGAGCCTCCTGACCAAGGCAACAGGGATGCCCTTAGGGTGGCAAAATTGTACAGCACCTAGTGCACTGGATCTGTACAGAAGCTCCTAAACCCCAAAAGCGAGCCCAGGAGTTTTTATCAAAGTCTGGCCCTCAGACCTCGTGACCATGTTTCCATGGTTGCAGGCTATGAGATCTGACCTTGACTAGGAAGCTTCCCAAGGCCCCAAAACACCTGTCTATGACATCATCCCAAAGCCTGGGAAGTTTTACAGATAAGCTAGTGCTTAACAAACAATCTGGAGGTTTTCTCTTATCTCTCCCCTCCTACTTCACACTCTCTGGAGGGCTGTTAGAGGAGTGGGCTTGTGCTTACAAAAAACAATCTTGTGGTTTTATCTCCCCCCTCCTCATGCCAAGCAGAAATAAAAACAAGCCAATTAAACATCAGCATAACTCAACATAAACTCTAATCTTCTTTGTGTGAGGGAGAAAATCAAAATATGTCCCTTAACTCCTTGAAATAACATGGTCTTCCGCATTGCCACTACCCTGTTAGATAAACAAAGAGGGCTAAAATATTTCTTAAGTCCTGGGAAACAAGATAGTATTCTGAAGAGTCTCACGTTTGCTCCAAGGCACAACCAGGCTTACAAGATTCTGTTATTTTAACCTATCTCAATAAACTATAGTTCTAGTCTTCTTGAGGAGTCTGTTTCCCGAACTGGTCTACCCTGAAGCATGTTGTAGAGTTATCCTCCTGTAATCTTAGGTTTCACTCAGACCTTGTATCTAATCATTATTTTAGTTATACAGTATATGCATGTATACATACATACAGTATATGTATACACACTGTACATACATACATAGTACATACTCTGTACCAATCTGGCTGTTTAGCATCAGAGAGAAAACTCTCTATTCGGGGTGAGGAGTTTATGTGTCCTAACAGTCAGAAATCACGCTGAGACGAGGAGTAGGTCTCTAGTGTTTATTACTGCTACATAAACAGAATCCTAACAAACTGAATAAGCGTGGGAAAAACCCAGACATATAAACCCCAAAGGCTAAGGCAGGCCTGATCTGTGTCTCTTTGAATGGCTGCTTAATTCCTCAGTACTACACATGCGTTTTCCCCCCTGGATAGAGGCCCCCTCCTACTCGCCATCAGTACTCATGACATTATGTGCAGTAAACATGGATTTTGATGGAAAACGGGTCACTGGCTTTTTAAAATTGATTCTAAGAACACTTTCTTCTATTAAGCTCAGAGGAGATCTGTCAGCAGTTGAAGAGAAATATGCTTTTGCTGATCTTTTGAAAACAAGAAGAAAAAATGACTGGCAATTTGTAAAGAAATACACAAGTGTTTAAAATTGTGCTAGCTTGGAGTCACCTTCTTCCTTAATATTTTTTCAACTTTTTATATGTTGGGTTCAAATTACAAATTTAGCAGTCATTAAAAAAAGCAACCTACAGAGAGGTGAAATCCTTATTCCCTCCTGGAAATTTTCTACTTTGGCGACAAAGGGTTTCCGGCTTCAATCTCAGTGTAAAGACCATACAAAGCTCTGAAGGGCCCACAGTGAACATGAACCCTCACCCAATCAAATTCTCTATTCACTAAACTCTATTCATATTGTGTTTTAATCTTTTCCATTTATGCATTAGGCCTCACAACCTGCCCTCATTTGTTTTTAAGCTATCAGGAAATGGGGAAAAACCTTGATGCATTTAGCTGTGCTAGCATTAAGAATCCTTGCATTTACTACTGGAAAGCCTCTGAGATGACCTGATTCTCTCCCTATGGCCTGGATTACCTGACTGAGTTGTTTGTTTTGGATGGCTGTGTTCCCAGAGGTCACAACCATAATTCTTATTTGGTGTCTGAGCTCTCTCATTTTCATCAACAGCTTGGCTGGGTGCAGCTGAGTCTGCAGTGGGAATCACACCAAGGTGAGCAAAGCAAAGCACTAAAACAACAACAAAACCATGCTTCAGTCTCTCACTCTGGACCAATAAGTGTGCATTAATAATTGTCCATGGGTTGTTTTTTTTTTAATTTGTAGTTCCCCTTTGGTCCTTCCTTGTTTCTTTCCTTCCTTTGCTCTAATGGCAGTTAGTGGGAAACAGAGAGAGAATAGTCTTCTTACCTAGAGAAAGAGGAAGAAGCTGAATTTAGAAAATTGCTCCCATCTTACAGTAACCACATATTTCTGTTGATTTTTTTTTCTTTGGAGTTCCCCAAAGACTGAAGTGCAGACATCCTTCTCTGCATACTCCTCCTCTCTGACTGTGGGAGGGATGGGCAGGGAACATAATAGGTGTTGGGAAAAGCCATTAATTTAGACGTGAGAGCCTCAGTACTCACTTATGTAGCACTTAACTTTCCCAGTTGTCTATTACTGTCCCCCAAGGGAAGACTTCAGAATTGTTGGTATAATTCCTGTCAGAGCTGATAGACCTGTTTATGGGAATCACAATCCTATGTGAGCTAGCCACCCCCAATACTACTGCATATCACCCAACTGGTTCAGCTAGTTTCATATGGGTACTGATATAGCTACATCCTGATGTACATGAAGGAGAACCTGTCCTGACTTAAGCAAAAGACCATGCTGAGATGAGGAGACTGTCTCTAGTGTTTATTAACTGCTCTAGTAGACAGAAAATCCTACCAAACTGAAGAAGCATGGGAAACCCAGACATATAAACCCCAAAACTCAAGGCAGGTCTGCTCTGAGTTCCTTTGAAGGACAGTTCAAAGCCGCTATACTACGCATGCATTTTCCCCCCTGGATAGGGGCCCCTTCCTGCTCACCATCTGTACTCATAACAGAACCTGTCTGAACCTGATCCCTCACTGACTGCCATTTTTTTACATCTTAGCATATTGGATCAGAGAAGAGTAATATTACTTGCCACAGTACACTTGTGCATCACTATGGAGCTTTCCTAAAGTATTACATCTTAAAAAAACTATTTTAATCAATTGTCAGCCCTACAAGGTAGATCAGATCAGGAAGCCAATTCCACTGGGAGATTAGAACGATACTTGATGGATACAGGCTATAGTAGTTTCTCAACCTTGGGAACTTTAAGATATGTGGACTTCAACTCCCAGAATTCCCCAGCCAGCCATGCTGGCTGGGGAATTCTGGGAGTTGAAGTTCACACATCTTAAAAGTTCCCAAGGTTGAGAAACACTGGGCTATAGTAACAGAATCTTGCAAGAATGGTTGTGCTGTACCTCCCCACATTCTTATACTTCAGGGAATCAGGGAGTCTCTTCCAAACTATCTTGTTTCCTTCTTTTTTTCATATAAATTTCATGAAAAGTTTTAAAAAGAAGGTAAAAACTAACAAAAACTAATATAAAGCAATGGAAGGAAAGAAAGGAATAGAGAGAAAAAAGAAAGGCAAAAGTGCAAAAAGCTTCTTCTGGTCATGGAAACAGAAAATAAGTGTGCTGTTGGTATTTCCAAAATGAACATCATAGGTATAATTTGGAGCAGATGTGGACACACACACAGGCCTTGGGTGAACACCTTAAAATGTATGCATGTTTGGTGGGGGGGACTGTGCAGCAATAGGAGCAACAATTCGTTCTTCTCTGCACAGCCCTTATATATATTGTGATGGGGCACATGCATGCAAGCCCATATGTGTTCGCGTGCACACACACACACACACAAAGTATGCAGTAGATTGGGCCATCATGGTTCTCATGAGGTTCTCCAAGCCCTCTTCCCAGAACCCTCCTGCACCTCCCCTCTGCAAATCTAGGGGAAAACTATGTCCCCAAATTACCTCATTACTTAATTACACTGGTTTACTATTTCTTACTTCTTTTCTATGCTTGGCCTAACATGCCTTAGTCCCAAAAGAAATTTTGTGAGGGTGTCTGTCTGTCATCTGTCTGTCTGTCTGTCTATCTATCTAGTGTTTACAGGACAGTAAGGAATTGTGTGATGGGTGTGTGTATACAGTATGTATGTGTGTGTATATACAGTATATTATATACAGTGTGTGTGTGTGTGAGTTTGTGTGTGTATACACAGTATGTCTCTCTTATACTTAATATACTTAAATAAGAATGTTTACAGGACAGTATCAGATGGTTCTATACTTTCTCTTGTGTCTCACCTTCAGGTTAAGCTTTTCTTTTTCCTGCTCTGAAAAAACAGCTGTAGCAAAGAGAGAATTTTGTTTCTGGACAGTCTCTTCGTCGTCTGAGTGTACCCTGCACAGTCTGGTGGTATGGCAGGCCTACCAGTTCTCTCCTGAGACCTCCTATTCTTGATGTCCTTAAAGAAATCCTTATGGCTTGTCAACCTTCATTTACCTCTTTAGCCTTCACATTTGCTCCTAGGCCTCTTCTAAATCTCGGATTTACATTCTGCCTGCCAAAGTTGCTCCTTTCCATTAACATCACTTGAGCTGGATATCCAATTTCATTTTATAAGGGGACCTTTTCTGCCTGCATAAATTCTCATACTTATTCATACCCAACATTTGATTTCAACAGTCTTCCTGGTTACAAAGTATGTGCAGATTTCATGACTGAGTTATGCAGCTGTTTGAAAATCTTCATGGAAAGTTTAATCAAGGGTTTCTTTCTCCCCCTTTTAAACACTGAGCTAGGACAAGGCATCTTGGCAGTCTTCAGCAGTGCTGCAAGCAGTATTCCCAATCCACTCAAATCAAAGTACAGTTAAGACAGAAAATCCTAGAAAACCTTCACAATTGACAATAAAAATATAATACTAACAACTTCTGCAGTGGCTATGGTATAGTGTCAAATGGAAGAGTCAGCCCTGTTTCAACATTCTCCCTTTGTAATGTGTAATTTGAGTGAGCCACTGCAAATCACTTATGTGAGATGAGATAGGTGGCCATACAAACTGATTGATTGATTGAATGAATGCATGCATGCATGCATACATAAATAAATGTTATAAAGTCCTTGAACCTAACATAATACTGTTTGATTGTAGTTGGCTGAGGCTACAAGCTCAGGCATAGAATATACATTCTCATTTCAGATATAATCTCATCTTCATGAGGGAGAGGTATGCTTTGCCATGTACACACAGAATCAAATACTTCTGTTCCTCCCTATCCTGGATATAGAAAAAAATGGGATCCTTTTAAAATATGACCAGAAGTTGTGATCTGAGACTGGTTAAAATAGAGGAGTAACCTTTTCTCTCCAACTTCTGATTAAAGTTTGGAACCTCCAGAAATCTGGGGAAAGTCCAGGTAACTTGAAACAGAGGGAAAACTTGTTTAAAGATTCTTATGTTTATTAAGGAACAGGTTAAAAAGTTTAGCCAGGATTCTGTGCTAGTCTGTTCATCTGTTTTTCTTTGTGGTGCAGATTGTCTGCATTGCTCTGTACTAATTACAAATCTTGGGTTTATGTCTTCCTTGAATCAAACCAAAGACATGTTCAGGGATTTAAATTATATTTAGCAATTTCTTGTTATCTAATTTGCACCCCACTGCAAATACTGTACAGAAGAAGAGCATCACCTTCTTGTGGTCTGCCTGGTCCACTGTATTTTTGGTGTATCATCTGCTTTTACTCACATGAATTGTTTTTATTTTAATGCTTAACCAGGGATTTCTTGATTTTATTTTTTTCTTTTTTAAAATAATGTTTTATTTTGTTTAACTCTTGGGAGGATGATTTCTTTTTCAAGGACGGGCTGAATCCTCTAGCCACACATTTTTATAATGTATAGCCAGAAGGTTCCATTATGACATTATTTGATTTTTTTCCCTATGTTTAGCTTTTAACTGCCAGAAAGGCAGGCAACACAGGCTGAAAGAGCCCTCTCTCTCTTACACATACCAGGGCTAAGGAGAAGATACCAGACAAGGGACTTCCGGAAATGTAGGTGATAGCAATAGGAATTACCAAGTCGCTATCTCAAAGCAGGGGGTGGGTGTGAATAGTAAAGAAGATGACCTGATTGGAAATATTCAGGTACAGTGGGGTCAGGGTGTGAAAATCCAGAGGGTTTCAGACCTCCCTCCCTCCCACAGGCTCAGTCACTCTACTCCAGATACACATTGACATTTTAGAACAACAAAAACAAACTGAGGACCAAAGATATCACTCAAATTGCAGTTAATACCTATATTCAGTTTTATTTTTTTAAAGAAAATGGTAAAAGTGTGAGGAGGAGGGCATGCTGTAAAATGATTTTTTTCCCTTCTTCCTTCAAAAATTAGACCTACTGTGGGTAAAAAAAATCTATTGATGCCAGTGGGAATACCCTATCCCTTCAAATTAATTGTTTCAAGAGGAAATTTTCACTGGGATTATGTTTAAGGAGAAAAAAAAAATTAAATTGCCCATTCCCATGGGTTGCAGACTCCAAATCAATCTGTTTATGAAGTAGAAATATGCCGCTTTTCAAATATTGTTTATAGCTTGATTGGTACAATCTATATATTTTTGTGATAGTGGAAGCATCACCTGCACATCTTAACATGGATGAGAATATTATGAATTAAATATTCAAAATTTACAGGCCAAATTAAAGAGAAAGAAGGATAATGGGGAAAAAGAAGCTAATACTACCTGAACAGAAAGTACCCTCCGTTCCTCCATTCCTGGCATCTGGTAATTCTGGATCAATAAAAATCAAGAACGGGCACTAGGATATAAGGGGTTAAAGATCTGAATTCATCATGTGAATTTAAACAGACCTTTGGGAAGTGACATTAGGATGCAAATGGACAAAACTGCAGATATTCCAGAAGTTGAGAGTATCACTTTACTGATGTAACTCTGTCTCAGGAACTGATAATGATGTCTGACAATATGCAATAACTTAGAAGGGATTTTTGATTTGATTGATTGATTGATTGATTACATGTCATCAAGTTGTTGCTGACTCTTAGCAACCACATAGGTTTTCTCCATGACAATCTATCCCTAACCTGGTCCTTCAGGTCTTCTAATGGTGCCCCCATTGCCACTGTAACTGAGTCCATCCACCTTGCTGCTGGTCATCCTTTTTCCTTCCACCTTTCCCAGAACTGTTTATAAATTTATGGCAAACAATAGACATGAATTATTAAGTAAACAATTAGATGATAAACAATGTAAAAACTAGGAATTGTGTCCAACTCATTGTTAGAGATGATATTCTAGAAGCATTGCCTCTTTGTACTTCTGTTGACTACTAGAAAAACAAAGTAAAGAGAACAAGTAAACAAGAGATTCCCTTGTATTTCCTTAGTTTGTCTCCCTACCAAGTTTGCCAAAAGGCAACAAGTTGTGTACATCTCTTTGCAGTCATTTAATGGCCATCCTGATTTTTGCAGGCCAGATATCCTGATCCTAAGGAAAACAAATAGTGTTCGGACGATTCCTCATGTTCTGCTTACTGAGGCATAAAAATGCCTTACTAAGCATTTTTAAGGGACACGTCTTATTCCTAGCCCCTTGCATTGTCAGCTGGAAGCTGGTTTTTTAGTGTTCAGTTCTCAAAATGGTGTTTTCCTACTTCTCCCAACATGAGTTTTGCCATATGAATAATTTACAATGGTTTGGTAACAAAGCTGGTAATAATGTGGTCAAAGACAGAAATTTGCTCAGCTGCTGTTGGCCATTTTGGGTTTTGTTGGCACAGAATAGACCATAGATGATGATGGTCAAGATTTCATTTAGTCTTGATTTGACTTTTATTGCTATAGGCCTATCAATGTCCCAGATGAATGATATTTCTGTGGTGTTTATGGCATTTTTTTTTCCTGTCTGACAGTTGGGGCATATAAAAGCAGGAGGAAGAAATGGGGAGAACTGTCAATCTGCATGTGAACTCCATGTTAACTGACTAACCATTTTAAGGGATGGAGAAGAACATTTCATATATAAAACCATACATAGTATCTCAGATGTGTATGTATGATAGACAGCAGAGAGCCAGCTTGGTGTAGTGGTTAAGGCATCAGGCTAGAAACCGGGAGACCGTGAGTTCTAGTCCCACCTTAGGCACAAATCCAGCTGGGAGACCTTGGGCCAGTCACTCTCTCTTAGCTCTAGGAAGGAGGAAATGGCAAACCACTTCTGAAAAACCTTGCCAAGAAAACTGTAGGGACTTGTCCAGGCAGTCTCCAAGAATTGGACACAATTGGATGGATTAAAAAAAAAAAGTATGATAGATTGACATAAGGCCATGACACTATTGTCAGTTTTATTTTCAATCCCTTTCTTACTGATCCCTAGCATGGAGTTTGCCTTTTTCAGAGCTGCTGCATACTCAGTTGAACTCTTCACTGGACTATTCAGTCTGACCCCAACCTCTTTTCCTGGATAGTTTCCAGCTCAGACCTCATCAGTGTATGTGTATAGTTGGGCATGTGGGTGCCTCAATATATATCATTTTATACTTGCTTACATATAGAAGAACAATGCTTATCTACATTAAAGATAAAAAAGCAACAATATTGTCAAAGAACTCTGAGTTTCAGGGAGAGATGGGAGGTGGTAGCTGATCTACTGGTGAAGATATTTCTTGTAGTACTGTTTGCATTGATTTTTTTTCCTTGTGTGAATTTATTTCATCTAGTGATGATACCAACCTTCGTATTAGTGTTATACTGATTATTTTATGAAGTCTTCTATCTTGTGATGCTTGGCTGATATGTACATACTGAATGGAATTGCCTCCCCAAATCTTGCTTTTGTGTTTTCTTTTGCAGAATGGAGGTAGTTTTGTTCTAGCCATGGAAAAGCCAACCTGTCTTGGCTTATATACAGGAACCACATTTTTGTGTGTTATCATACAGTATATGCTATGTATAATACTAATGCATTAACAGCTTTTCTGTACAAAGAAGTATGTAGTTAGTGAGCTTGAGTTGTCCACCTCTTGAAGGAGTGTAGCTGTTGCAAGTGTGAATTAGTATGAACTATTTTTTCAGTGTGATCTAGTTGTCCGTCTTCTACCTCTTTTACTAAGTTCCTTATTTTATTCTTGTATTAATGATTTATTCCATATTTCTTGCAAACAAACCAGATGGATCAGAACAGACTAGGAGGATTAAAGTAAAAGAGACTTGGAAAGAGGCCTCAACTTTGTTTCTGCTCAGTCTTTCCTGAAATGTTTTGAATGCTCCAAATGCTCAGTTGGGTTTATTATAAAATAACACTCTTATGCAAACACTCTGAGATACTGGGAAAATAAACCAAGACATCAGGGAAATTAAAGCATTGTTGTTGGGGAAAAAAACACTCGGTTTTGACTGTGACTATATTTTATCTTATTTCCTTATTACTGTGTTTTCTTTCTCAGATCGTATAACTTCCTGCATGAAGTAATCTTTTCAGCCTACCCTTTCCCTTCCCTCTGTTTCTTTCTCCTTTCCCTTCTCTTATGGCTTGCTCTTCCAGCAGAATTTTTAACTGGGTCTCTTACTCTGATGAATGAGTTTCATTCATCTTTCTCTCTGGGGTTTTGTGAAAAGCTTTAGACTTCATTTGCTCCCATTTTTTTTAGCCCACTATTCATTTCCATGGCAACAGGAAAAGAAGGGGGTGGCAGAGTGGGTGGCAATGTGGCCAGAGGTCAAGAGTGGCCACTTTCTGAATTAAACTTTGAATTCCATTAGAGGTGGCACAATGTAACCTAGAGTAACTCTCTAAGAAATTGGCTGTCAAAAGAATCAAAGCAAAGATGGACTGAGAAGATGAAGGGTGGAAAGACATCAATGAGAAAGAACGTAAGCCCTCACTGTCTCTGTCAGGATTACATTTAGTGACTTAATAGAAGAGTGCTTCATTGGTAAAATCATGTGCCATGTTTCAGCAATCTCCTCCGAAGTCTGTTCACACCAGCCATGAACAGTTCTTTTGACATTCCACAAACGAGTCTTATTTCTGCGGTTGGTAATTAATACAAAGACTAGGCAACAGGTTTGAAAAACCTGTCTATGAATGTGTAGAATCCCTTGTCTATTTCTTCTTTCCTAAACTGATGGTGAGGAATGATGAGCAACTTAACAAAACCAAACTGGATAAATTTCCTCATCCTTACTGGTGATTGAAAAACTTGCTTTTCAGTTGTAGATTTTTTTTTTAAAAAAGCCTGTCTCTTTCTCAAAACACCAGCACTTTTCACTGGCACAGTGACCTATTTTCCCATTGCAGAACTGTTTTCTCATTCACTATCATCTCTCCCTCTTGGGAATAAAGAGGAAATATCTCCCATTTAACTGCTTTCGTTCTTAATTCAAAAAGTTTAATAGCTGTTCATGTGCCTTGGCCTGCTTCTTGGCCTTTTTTAAAAAAAAAAATTCCCTCATTCCAATGGAGAAAAGACAGTCTGCTAATTCACATTCCATCCTCACTTGGGGGCACAGTGCTTCTCAACCTCAGCAGCTTTAAGATGGGTGAACTTCAACTCCCAGAATCCCCCAGCCGGCATGACTGGATGTGACTGGATATGAATACAAGATTGGAGCAGGCTTGTATTTCACCAATTCCTGATCTTCTCCTGCTCCATACGGTGAACCTAGATGCAGAAAATTTAGCTTTGGAGGCAAGGAATATCAAACTGGAGTGAAGTATAAGAGGGGTGCTATAGAATTTGATCTTGGGGCTGATACTGTTTTACATTTTCATTAATGACCTGGTTGAAGAGGTGCAGGGAATGCTTATCAAGTTTGCAGTTGATACAAAACTAAGCAGGGGTAACTAATACTCTAGAAGACATCTAGCATCAAAAGGTGTATTGATTCCAAATTACAGAAAGTAATTCTATTCTTCATTGGTTTGGGCCCATCTTGAGTATCCACTTCTGGGTGTGACTTTTACAGAATGGTATGTTCAGAGATGGCTGCAGTTAACCGTGATGAAGGCCAAATGGTAAAATGTACATGCTGAAGTCACAATACAACACTGCAGTGACACTGCACACATGTATATAATGGGTGGAATTTGCATTATAATGTCACAATGTATATTTCATCATTGTCTCTTTGTTCTCCCCCCATGGATACATTTAGCTTTAAGAAAAGACAAATGAGAGGGGATATGAGTGCAAGGATCTGAAAGGAAATCACATGGAAGGGATATCACATGAAGAAAGTCAAGATCTGTTCTCTTTCTTTCATACAGCAGGCTATGGAATTACATTCTTAAGTTACAAAAAGGCAAATTTCATTTCAGAGTTAGGAAACAGTTTCTAACACAGTAGTTTGGCAGTGGAACCAGTTACCAAGAGAATGGTGTGCTCCCCTTTATCAGAAGTGTTCAAATGGATGATTAAGCAGTCATCCATTGAGAGGTATACTAATCTGAATCCCTGCATTGATTAGGAAGGGGGATGTTGGTCTCAGTAGCCTAAATGCTCCCATCTAACACTATGATTCAGTGAGAAGAAACCAACACATCACATTGTCTCAGCTTTCATAGTACTTTTTATTTTGTTTTTATATAAGCTAGATGCTTTGGAGAGTTCTATTTATTGTATAAACAATAAAGCCTAATTATCATTTTATGCTTCTAATGAAATACATACCATGCTATTCTTTAGTCATGAGAACAGAGGGTGTGTTGGAATGATACCTTGATGAGCACCAGAAGCAGAAGTGGAGGATGGACACAATACATCCCTTCTTCAGAAAGAAGAATATTGCATTATGGAGCTATGAAAAGAAAAGTATTTAAAAAATATTTCTTGAATGTGGAATTATTCTCTCCAGCTTTTAGAAGATGATTAAGGGTTTTTAATATTCTAAATTATGGTTCTATTCATAGGTGCTTTGATTAGCTGGCTCATCAATTAGAATTCATGTAGGTAATCAACTCAGACTTTGTTTTATGCATGTTTAGAATGTGCTGATTCACTACGTGAAGATTGAGAATGGGGGATGATGCACATTCTTAACTTCCCTGCCCTTCATGCAATGGCTAAACTGAGCCCGTATAACTACAGTTTTTATGTGCAGTCTTTATGAGCATAGAGCAGATCAAGTTAGAGGTGAGGATTTTACCTCCCAAATGTGTGTAAAAGGATCCAGAGTTCTTTAACTGTCCTGTGTTTTGACAGTGCCTATCTAATGTGCTTATCGTGCAAGTCCGCATGGGTGCTGAGTGTGTGTTTTTTCCTTAATCCAGTGGTGGTTGGAAGTCAAGGCATCTTCTGGCCAGAGATGGTTCCTTATGATGGAATTGAAAGAGATCTGCAAAAAGCAGGGCATTGGAGTGGAAAACAAAAAACAGGGGAACAATGTATTGTGATGTGGGTATAACAAATAACATTGATTTATGGTGCACAGTTCAAGTTCAGAGGGCTGGCTGCAAAGAAATGGTTGTTTGTTGGATATATTTCATAGCTGGGAAGTTCCCAGAAGTTCTTTCTACAACAAACAACAGTATAAAATTTTTTGTTTGTTTGTTTCAGAAAATCTTTCAAATTATCTATATAGGTTTAACAATGGATTTAGAGAAAGTGCATTAAGGTGAATGGTTTGAATTATGGAACCTTTCCCATGAATATGAAGTTGAAGGTAGGCTGCTTGAATATGATAAGAACAATCTCGTTTATTTGTTCAGTCGCTTCCGACTCTTCATGACTTTATGGACCAGCCCACGCCAGAGCTTCCTGTCGGTCGTCAACACCCCCAGCTCCCCCAGGGACGGGTCCGTCACCTCTAGAATATCATCCATCCATCTTGCCCTTGGTCGGCCCCTCTTCCTTTTGCCTTCCACTTTCCCTAGCATCATCATCTTCTCCAGGGTATCCTGTCTTCTCATTATGTGGCCAAAGTACTTCGGTTTTGCCTTTAATATCATTCCCTCATGATCAGTCTGGCTTTATTTCCTGGAGTATGAACTGGTTTGATCCTCCTGCGGTCCAAGGCACTCTCAGAATTTTCCTCCAACTCCACAGTTCAAAAGCATCTATCTTCCTTCGCTCAGCCTTCCCTAAGGTCCAGCTCTCACTGCTGTATGTTACTACAGGGAACACCATTGCTTTAACTATGTGGACCTTTGTTGTCAGTGATGTCTCTGCTCTTAACTATTTTATTGAGATTTCTCATTGCTCTCCTCCCAAGAATTAAATGTCTTCGCATTTCCTGGCTGCAGTCAGCATCTGCAGTAATCTTTGTGCCTAGAAATACAAAGTCTGTCACTGCCTCTATGTTTCCCCCCTCTATTTGCCAGTTATCAATCAGGCTGGTTGCCATAAGATTGTTTTTTTGAGGTTCAGCGGCAAGCCAGCTTTTGCACTTTCTTCTTTCACCTTCATCATAAGGCTCCTCAGCTCCTCTTCACTTTCAGCCATCAAAGTGGTATCATCTGCATATCTGAGATTGTTAATGTTTCTTCCAGCGATTTTAACTCCAGCCTTGGATTCCTCAAGCTCAGCACGTCACATGATGTGTTCTGCGTACAAGTTGAATAGGTAGGGTGAGAGTATACAGCCCTGCCATACTCCTTTCCCAATCTTAAACCAGATAAGAACAATATATGGTGGAAATAAGGTATTATGAGAATAATGTCATGTTTAGCAAAAGGGAGTAAGACAAACATGTGTGTTGGTTGTTTAATGTATTTATGTATAAATATATAAGGAATACTTATGGTAACAGTTGAAGTGTATTCGTTGAACACACATATTGATGAATATATGTGTTGAACCTTATTGGTAAATATGTATGTACTTCCTTATGCAGATGACACCATGTTGTTGGCTGAGAACTTAAATGATTTGCAGTGAATGTTACCTGCACATTTAATGATGACACAGTGAGTGTGCATCTGAAAATTAATGTATCAAAGTCCAAGGTAATTGTTTTTGAGAAAGCAAATGGAGTGAATGATTGCAAGGTATAAATAAATTGAGAAAAAGTGGAGCAAGTAGAATTTGTGTATCTTGGTAGAATGTTTACTAAATATGGGAAAATGGATGGAGAAACCTTAAGACCTGCAAATGCTGATAGTACAGTAGTTGGCTGCATGAGGTCTGTTGGAGGAATGAATGAATTTCAAAAGCTATGAAAATGGCTGTGTATAATAGCCTGCTTTTGCCCACTTCGTTATGTGGAAGTGAGAGTTGGGCTGAGAAAACATAAAAGTAAATGAGAATGCATTGAGATTGGGTACTTAAGAAATGCATGTGGTAAAAAAGAGACAAGACCAAGAATCAATGGCCTTTAAGGAACATGGATGAAATACAAACATGAGTTACTAGTAGGAAAGAAGTAAATTAAAGTTGTTTGGTCATAGAGAGAGAGAATCAATGAGGATTGAATTGCAAAGCAAGTTTATGGAGGACGGGTGTGTACATGGGTTGAGTGGAAAGGGAAGACTGAGAATGTTAATAAAATCTTCCAAAAGAGAGGTGAGAATTTTATAAAACAAATCAATGTCTGAATCAGTGTATGGAAGTGGTAGAAGCAAGGATGCTTTGCAAGATAGAACATTATGGAGAAATATCTATAGTTCCTTATTTTTCTTATTTGATATTTTTCATTTCTTTTAAAGAAATGGATTACTATTGACAGCTTTGATAATCATTTCTTACTTGTTTTCTCTGCTTTGCATAAAGCTACTTACCTTGAAGAGGAATAATGTGATAGGTAGGTATATGTTTATGTAGAAAAAGGATACAGAGGCTGAATTCACAGCGTGCTTTTAGGGTGTCCTACCAGAATTCAGAGACTGGGCTTTATCTCCTAAGGCTTTCATTCTAGGAAAGCATATGTCTCACTTCTGCCTGCAGCCAGAGAGGAGAACACCAATTCATATAGGTAATCAAGTCATACTTTGTTTTATGCATGTTTTTTATCTATCTATCTATCTATCTATCTATCTATCTATCTATCTATCTATCTATCTATCTATCTATCGCTCACATTTATATGGCTGCCCATCTCACACAAGGCAACTCCGGCCTGCATACAACAATGCGCTGGTGTCATGGCCAGCTCAGACTCTGACAAGGAGACCGACAATGAGCAGCCAGTTCCAGAGTTGTTGGATGAACTGCTGCCTGAGAAGCTGCAGGCAGAGGAGGCTGCGCCATCTGGTAACCAGGAGACACAGCTGCCGCCAGTGTAATGGTATGTGGGAAAGACCTTGGGAGAATGGGCCAAGAAACGCTGCCTAGGAAATGATCAGATAAGAGACAGCATAGCCCACAGCTGGATAGTGGGATGGCCTAGAGGCTCCGAAAAGACTTGCAAGATTGATGTCAGCCTTACCAGGTAGACCAGACAGGAAACACAACCAGATGAGCTAATTCTACTTTATTGTAAAAATACATTAACAGAATCTTGCAAGTCTGAAAGTACAATTCTCCCACCATCTCCTTTACAGCCCAAGAAACTAGGGAGAGTCTTTTCTGAGCCTCTTGCCCCGCCCACTATCCAGCTGCTGGCTATGCTGTCTCTTACCTGATCATTCCCTAGGCAGCATTTCTTGGTCCATGACAGCGGGTCTCTGAAGAGTCTGAGCTGCCACCCCATCCCAGTGCAAGGGCTCGCAGAGCAAAGGCACTCTGCAAGGCTCCTCGCGAGAAAGGTACTTCGCCCTTCCAAATGAGCACCACTGGGGTTTATTCTATTTAAGAAGAGCAGTGAGCTCAAGCCTCTCCACTGGCAACAGCCATTTATTTACCCAGACTCTGTGTGCCTTGACTCTCAACTTGAAACCTCATGTCTTTGACTCTGGACCTGGACTGGCTGATGACCCTTCTACAATGTTTGGACCCTTGGACTTCACTTGACCACTCTTGTGCCTGCTGTTTTGGATTTGGAACTCTCCCAAAGCAAACTTGCTGGACTTGGTGGCTTGATTTCTCGTTCGTGTGTGTGTGTGTTTGCACTCACATTTCCTTTGCTGCCTGTTTATTTGCTTCTCAGTAAAGTTTGCAACCACCTCTCTGTGTATTTCTGGGTGTGTGGCCTGAGGCAGGACAGTCAGTACAATTCCTTCCTTCCTTCCTTCCTTCCTTCCTTCCTTCCTTCCTTCCTTCCTTCCTTCCTTCCTTCCTTCCTTCCTTCCTTCCTTCCTTCCTATACTCTTTACATCTATTGAAAAAATTGGTTTCCTTTACTTCTGGAACTGCAAGGAGGAGAAATGCAAGTATTGAGCCTCCCAAAGTCATTAGTTTAATCATTTCAAGTTTATTTTGGCAGAAAGCTGTTTATGAGCTCTGCTGTGATGGGAAGAGGAATCCATAAATAGTTCAGCTTGCATCACAGATCTCGAAGCATGCGCTACAAATCCTAGTTCTTTGACACAAATGCATACAGTTAACTTCTTTGGTGGCCTTTGCATTGATAGAAACAGAGATCTACTGAATAAGTTTAAGTAAATCAAACTTTGGTTCATATTTTGGTCCCCACCCCTATTTATTCACAAATAAAATCTTTTTCTTCTCTTTCTATTAAACAAATTGTTGTCATTCAAAAGACGGTTGAACAAAATAGATGCCCGCACATCAGCACAAAGAGAGGAACATATGTGAAACAGATACAAATCAATGAAATACATCTCTAATTTATAGCTCAGGTTGTGATACACATGTTTTGCATTGCCTGAAATCTAGGATTCAACCTCTAGAGAATTCACTTGCAGTTTTATTTTTTTAATAAACGTTTCTGATATCCTTCTCTTCCATTATAAAATAGCTAATGATGTAAAGGTAGCTAACAATGTAAAAGGTTATAATAAGACTAAGCAAAACAAAGTAAAACTCAAAAAAAAGGCAGTAGGACAGATAATAAAGAAGCAGAACCAGCATTTTAAAAAAGATTAATAAAAAAACTCATCTAAACACATTTATCTTCATTAGATAATTGAAACTAAAAACGAGGAAGAAGGCTGATAAAGAAATACTGCATGGAAGCGTTCTGTAATGGAATTCCATAACAGAAGAAACTTTGCATATGTGCTGTTTAAATATTCTCTGTTAGGCAACCTGGATTCATTAGAACATAAAAGAAGCCCTGCTGGATTAAGCCAAGGCCCATCGTAGTCCAGCATTTTGTTTTTCAATGGCCAGCATATAGCTCTGAGGTGTTCACAGTTAGCAGATGGAGGAATATCCTTCTGCTGTTGTCCCCCACCGCCCCCAAGTATTTGGAGGAATACTTCTCACTAACTGGAGGTAACATGGAGCTAAGACTAATAACTCATGATAGGCCTGTCCTTCATAAGTTTATCTAATTTACTTTTATATTTGTCCAAGTTAGTTGCTATCAAGTCAGTAACCATTGCATAGGTTAATTGTGTGCTATGTGAAGAAGTGCTTACTTTTTCTGTCTGGAGTCTCCTTCCAATCAGGTTCATTGGATGACTTTTGAGTCTTCTGTTTTATAAATGGAGAAGAACTTTTCCCTGTCCATTTGCTCCATGCCATGCATGATTTTGTACTCCTTGTTTACGAATGAGTCACTCACATTCCAGCCTTTTCTCATCATGAAGATGCTTGTGCCAAGTGATCATTTTGTTTGTCCTTTTCTGCCCTTTTTCCAGCTCTGCTAATTCTTCTGGTGGCAGCGAGACCTACACATGATATTCCAGATGGAGATAAAACATAGATTTGTATAACCGCATTTGAGACTTACTATAAAGGCTCATAGGAAATAACTAGTACTTTCTGGAAACTTACTGATTGCCAGTGGAGCTGCTCTATAGTGGACGTAGTTTATTAACACAACTTTCTGTCTGTGTCCCTATGTGCTATTTATCCATTTTCACATTTCGTTTGTTGAAAGGAACTCTATGTGATTTTTCCCATAAGCAGCTCAGTTGCTGCTTTCACTTTTATAGTGAGATGGGCAGTGTATAAATTTAATAAATAAATAAATGCCTTTGTCTGAAATTTCAGGGAACTACTGTTAGCTGAAGTCTATGCTCTGTTGGATAAAGCCTTCCAATGAAATTCCCACCCCACGTGCTGTAAGTCCTGCTGGCTTCTACTGGCACCAATAGAAGCTTCTCCCTTGGAATTACTAATAGCTTCAGGGTGATTTTTCATCCATGGGGGTAGGTTGGCTCAGATCTTGCTTCAAGCCTTATGTAGAAATGGGAGAAGCAAGCTAGATGAGTGGATGTCAGCCTTACCAGGTAGACAGATAAACTAATTTTGCTTTATTGTAAAACTACGTACATTGACAGAATCTTGAAAGTCTGAAAGTACAATTCTCCCCCATCTGCTTTACAGCCTGAGAACTTAGGGAGGGGCTGTTCTGAGCTTCTTGCTCCTCCCACTATGCAGCTGCAGGCTATGCCCTCTCTTATCTGACTGTTCCCAAGCCAGCATCTCTCCCCATCTTGCAAGGCCTTTCCCACATACCTTACTTATTTATTTACTTACTTACTTATTTATTTATTTTCTACCTTGCCTTTATTATTTTTATAAATAACTCAAGGCAGTGAACATACCTAGTACTCCTTCCTCCTCTTATTTTCCCCACAACAACAACCCTATGAGGTGAGCTGGGCTGAGAGAGAGTGACTGGCCCAAGGTCACCCAGCTGGCTTTTGTGCTTAAGGCGGAACTAGAACTCTCATACCACACCTCATTGACTCTTGGACTGGCCCAAGGTCACCCAGCCGGCTTTCGTGCCTAAGGCGGGACTAGAACTCTCATACCACGCCTCACTGGCTTTTGGACTGGCCCAACGTCACCCAGCCGGCTTTCATCGCTGAGGTGGGACTAGAACTCTCAGTCTCCTGGACTCTAGACCACTGCCTTAACCACTAGACCAGGCATGTCCAACCTGCGGTCTGCGGGCTGCATGTGGCCCTGAACAGCTAGTAATGCAGGCCAAAAAAATCATAAACTTTTAACATTATTTTGCAATTTTTTTCATGACTTGATCACGCAGTGATCAAGCACTGACTATGTAAGTAGAAACAATGGAACGCTGTGTAGGGGAGGGGGCAGTGCAGTGCTAACAGCGCCACCACCTGCGACACGTGTCAGCTTGTGGTGACTTAGCGATATATATATAATATTTCAACCTACCTACATGTGTTCTGTGATGACAGGCGTTTATTATTATTAAGTAGACATGTAAGTTTTCTTATTTGATTATTAAACTTTGCTTTGTTTATTTGCCTACGTAACAATTCACGATGGGCTTGTTGTGTTATTTTTTTAAAAATATATTTATTCCTAAATAAATTTATTCCAGCATGGCTTCAACATTGTTTCAACAGAAAACAGAACCCAAAAAAGAAAAGAAAAAAAGAAAAAGTGCGGATGAAGGAAGATTATTCAACAAAAAATGGACAGATGAGTACTTTTTTGTTGAGAAAAATACTGAGGCACTATGCTTAATTTGTAGGGAAAATGTGTTAGTGTCATGAGCACTGATGGTGAGCAGGAGGGGGCCCCTATCCAGGGGGGGAAATGCATGCGTAGTAGAGAGAATTTGAGCTGTCATTCAAAGAGACACAGAACAGGCCCGCCTTGACTTTTGGGGTTTACCTCTATGGGTTTTCTCACGCTTCTTCAGTTTGGTAGGATTTTCTGTCTACTGTAGCAGTAATAAAACACTAGAGACCTATTCCTCATCTCAGCGTGGTTCCTGCCTGTCAGGACAGTTTGTTTTCAAAAACTACAATTTGAAAAAGCATTATACGGAAAAACATGCTGCCAAATTCGAAGCGTATCAAGGAATTTGTTGTAAAGACAAATTGGTGGAACTGAAAAAAAATCTGTAGTCTCAACAATTTTTTTTTAAAAGTCACAACTCAAAAGGACTCTATTATGTTATTTGGTAGCAAATCTGATTGCAAAACAATCAAAACCATTTACCGTTGGTGAGTTTATTAAGCAATGTATGGAAAGCGTGGCAGATATAATTTGTCCTGATAAAAAAAAGTGATTTTTCTACAGTCAGTTTGTCTCACCAGACTATAGCCAGGCGAACTGAAGAAATAGGAAAATCTATCAAAAGGGGTTTGAAGCGTGAAACCGCTAATTTCAAATTTTATGCTTTGGTGATGGATGAAAGTACTGATGCTACAGATACAACTCAACTTGCCATTTTTGTTAGAGGTATTGATAACGAATATAATGTCACTGAAGAAATTGCTTCTTGGGTGCCATTAAAAGACACAAACACTAAACTAACCACAGTGGCTGAGTTCACACAATATAGTGAAGTTACTAACTACCCAACCACATTTTAGCATAGCATGTTCTGCAAACCTAATCTATAAATGTTGTCATACGTTCACATTAACTAAAGATATCTGGTATATCTACTGATGGCGCCCTGGCGATGGTTGGTAAAAGTAAGGGATTTACAAAATTGATAGAAGACAATGCAAGTGCCACCGGCAACTCATGTTTTATGAAGTATCACTGCATTCTACATCAAGAAAATTTATGTGCGAAAGCTTTAAAAATGGATGATGTCATGCAAATTGTCATCAAAGCAGTGAATTTCATAAGGGCCAAGGGATTGAATCATCACCAATTCCAGGAATTCCTTAAAAGTATGGATGCTGATTATGGGGACATCATTTACTTTTCTGAAGTACGGCAACTAAGTTGGGGAAAATGCTGAAAAGATTTTATGATTTGCAAAATGAAATCAAGTTGTTTATGGAATCAAAAAGAAAATTTGCGTCAGAACTTGAAGATGAAAAATGGCTCACAGATTTATCATTTTTGGTGGATTTGACCACTCATTTAAATGAGTTAAATATGCCTCTTCAAGGTGAAAACCAACTTAACACTGCAATGTTTCAAACCATAACAGCATTTGAAATTAAAGTATGGCAAGCTCAAGTTACGGAAAATAATTTTATACATTTTAATACATTGGCTAAACACAGTCCTGTGAACAGCAAGAAATATGCAACCTTGCTTTTCGGTTTGATATGGGAATTTGAGAACAGGTTTCAAGATTTCCTGAAAAATCATCAATATTCTGGTACATTTTCGACTCCGTTTTCAGTCAACATAACTACATTACCTCCAAATTTTCAAATGGAATGCACAGAGTTGCAATCAGACATTCAACTCAAAGAAAAATTTGATCATGTCTCTACTGGACTTTTATAAGACCTATCTTCCCAGAGAAAAATATCCCTCACTTCACAAGCACGCCTTATTCATGACATTGCTTTTTGGCAGCACGTACATTTGTGAGCGACTGTTTTCAAGGATGAAGCACACGAAGCATAAAATTAGGATTAAAATTTCTCACGAGCACCTTGAGAACTCACTGAGCATTGCAACCACTTTCATCAAACCAGACACTGGTGCATTAGTTTCTCAAAAACAAGGTAAAATATCCCACTAGTTTTATGTTGCCCTCTTTTTAAAAATTTTATAATAAAAAATATAAATAAATAAATAAAGTTTTATTACTTATATAGATTAACTATATTATATATTTTATGTGTGGCCCACGACAATTCCTCTCCACTCAGCGTAGCCCAGGGAAGCCAAAAGGTTGGACACCCATGCGCTAGACCAAACTGACCAAACATTCCATTATAATGGAAGGCAATCATATGTTTAATGTAAGGCTGGGCTGGCCGAACATACTGCATTTGCACATGCTTTTTCATGAGGGCATTCATCTCCTGTAAAAAGGGAATGTTTGGAATAATTTTCTAACAGCCAGTTTGAAAATAACATTCCAGGTGGACTTATGCA
This sequence comes from Candoia aspera, assembly GCF_035149785.1. Lineage (NCBI taxonomy): Eukaryota > Metazoa > Chordata > Lepidosauria > Squamata > Candoiidae > Candoia > Candoia aspera. Next base: position 19,710,878 of record NC_086159.1, on the reverse strand, counting down.
AATTTTGGTACATATGAATGAGAAAGGAGATGGAGTATAATGCTTTTTTTAGCCATCTAGAAAAGAGAGCTTTATTTCTACTTTAAGTAGTGGTAGAGTTGCAGAAAGGAGCAGCAGCATGGTAATTTTCTTTGAGAAGTATCCAAAAGAACCAGGACCATTTTTTTACATTTAAATATTTTATTGGTGAAGTATTTAAATTTAAAGTGTAATAACTAGAAGATACGATGAAGAACAACCAAAAGTATAATATTGCTAATATAATAAAAAGGAATATACAAAATAGTAATTAATTAAGTGATGTTTGAAAAAACTAGAGATATACCCATAAAGTATTAATATAAAACTAGCTCAAACCTTTAATGTATTATTAAATCTAGCCATATAGACCATCTATTACACCATCTCCTCAGTTTTAACACAGAATATTTCAGTACAATAATATTTATATAATATACTTATATTCTTAATATTCTGTTATTTAGATACCTTAGAGTAATGACTATAGGTAAGTGGATATTCTATCAATATTAATTACAGTTTTGGATATTAATGTGGCAAGCATTATGAATATTTAACCTTTTCTTCAAAATTAAATATAACAGAAATAGGACCAATCTTGTCACATGTTCCCACTTGCAATCATAGAACAAATATCCCTTGGCTACATCTTTTTTGTCCCCGTAATGTTGTCTTCATCTTATCTTCATCTTTACCTATGATATATGTATACACACATAGGTGTGTGTATACATACACACATACACACAGAGAGACATATTACAAATATAATCTGTAATAGTTTGGCATTACATGAAACAGTTTGACAAATAAAATAAATTGATAAATATTACATAAAACATTTAACACTCAAACTTATTGATGTGCTACTAAAAACTTTGCTTTTATAGCCATAGTTAAACATTTGGTTGTTGCCAGTGTAATTTTAGGATTTTATCCGTGAGTAAAATTTTAACAGATAACAGCTGTGTCTTTCCCTTAAGTTGATAGCATCCAATGATTACCACAAGCTGGATAAAATCTGTCCTACTTTGCCATGGATTTTTATTGGAGGAAAAATCAAGTGACCAACAATTGGTCAAACGAGGTGCCCTCATTGGCCCTTTCAGGCTTGTGCAGGCAGGTCCCTTCCTCTCCCATTTCTGGTCAGTCTCATTGGCTGCCATTCTGCTGTTGTCTCCTTAAAGAGCTGTTCATGGTGGCAGTGTTGTGCTGGTGATTTGCACAAAATTGGTGCAGTTTTGAGTACATGTACTTCTGCTAACTCTGTTCTAGTGGCAAATGTTTCTTTGCCACAAACATATATCTATCCATATGATGGGTACATATTGTCATTTTGCATCTTCCATGTAATGGTGAAAGTGTCATATGGTGGCAACTGATAAATTTAAGCAGTGGACTAGTGCACAACAATGCTAGACTGCTCAGCTGGCAGGACCGTGAGTGCTTTGACTATCTGTGGCCCATGTTTGGTTATCCCAAGGTTGATGTAGTATAACAGTAGAACCACTGAGCCCCATCCCTGTTTCCACACAGAGGAATTTGGAAGTCTGCATTTATTGCCCATACAAAGAAAAGAAGAGAGCCAGTTTGTTCTAGTGGTTAAGGCAATGGGCTAGAAACCCAGAGACCGTGAGTTCTAGTCCCAACTTAGGCACAAAGGCAACTGGGCGGCCTTGGGCCAGTCACTCCCTCTCAGCCCTAGGAAGCAGGCAATGGCAAACCACTTCTGAAATCTTGCCAAGAACTCTCCAGGCAGTTGCCAAGGATTGGATACGATTGAACGGCAAAAAAAGAAACAAAAAGAAAAAAGGGCAAATAGAGAAATCCTAAATAGAAATGCTGCTTGTGACTCAGCTACCTTTGTGTCTCTGATGTTTTTATAAACTTTATTCATTGCCAGTTACAACAGAACAAAAGAAGATCTCAGGAAGGGGACAACCCAGAGTCCTCGTGACAATGGGTAGAAGAGGGAGGGCAGCAAAGCTGGAAGATCTGCCTATCACTTGGCTGCACATGTCCATGCATAACCCAGATAGAACTATTTGGTTGTGAGTCAGAACGTGGGCAACAGAGGAAAGATAGGGATTGGTGATGGGGGTTGCTCATTTCATGTTCACTTGGGCAGGGTGGAGAGCACTTTAACTCAGCAACGGGGAAAATCCAAGCAAACAAGCAAACATTTCTGAAATTCCAGGTTTGAATTCATATCTCTGCTTGGGCTTTTTACATCCTGGGACCTATGGCAAATAGAGGGAATGTAACTGCTTAGCCCCCTTCCCAGTTTTCCTTGCAATCCAATCTCCCGTTGAATTCTTCTGAGAATATGATCCTGATCATCAGTTGCTCTGACTCACAAATCAGATACTCTCAGAAACTTGCTCTGGGACTTGGAAGGAATGCCTCAGTGTTTTAATTTGCTCCTCATCTTTGGTTGATGTGATTAGCAGCTGAGACTAATTACTTGGAGGAATGCTTTCCTTGGCACCGGTTTCAGAGAAGCAGGTCTGAGCCTCTTGTGAAGGAGAGGCTCTTGTGAAGGAGGGACAAATGACATGGGTGGACAGTATTTGAACTGGGAAGTAGCAGCTTTCTCTTTACACTGCTTTGGATTACTTCACTATTTCTTCAACTGCTGAAATGGACTTTAGAAGTGGGTTTTAACTTTGCCATTCAGTATAACAGCATAAGAGCTGTTACTCCTAGTGAAAGAGCAGCAGATAACAAAAGATAGAACTGCTGGATTTTATGTCTTAGATAAATCCCCAGGTGATTGGTTTTCAGGGAGTGCTCACAAATAGTTCCTCATCAAACTAGCTTAATACCTCAAATAACTCCTCAACATTTTCATTATTAACGTGGTTGCATAGATGGAGGGAAGGTTTATCAAATCTGGAGTTGATACAAACCTAGGTGGGATTTCTGCAAATGCTGCAGAAAACAAAAGATTCAAGATTACCTTGACAGATTAAAGAAGTGGACTGAAAAAAACACAAAATGAAATGTAGCAGAGAAACATAAATAAATTTACAGGCATAAGATATATAATTTGGTCGCAATGTAAGAAAAATACCTTAGAATTATAGTCAATATCAAGCTGAATATGAATTATGTAGTATGATACGACAAAAAGGAGGATGCTGTTTTAGGCTGCCTCAGTAGGAGTATAGTTTTCAAATCGGGGGAAGCAATAATTCCTTGCATTGGTCAACCCTGATCTTGAGTACTGTATTCAGTTTTGGACATCACACTTTAAGAAGCATTCAGACAAACTGGAACAGGTTCTGGAAAGTGTAGTGAGAATGAGCAAGGGACAAACAACTAAGGCATCAATCAAAAATGAAGAGAGATTGAAGTTTTCTCCTTACTTTTCTGTCCTGCTCCATTGACTTGGCCAACTATTTCTTTGTCCCAGTTGGGTCTCTAGTTTTACCTCCCACTTCATTGTGTCTTCACCACTCATTCTCTTCCTCTCAGCTCTCCCCTTACTATCTTGTACTCTTGGTCTTTCATTCTCTCTCTGCTGCTCTCCTCTTGTTATTTTTTCCTTGTTGTCACTTACTTCTCTGCTCCTCCGTTGTTTCTCTCTCTCTTGGCATCATTCCTGCTCACCTCTCATGCCTCCTTCCACTTGAGTCTTGCCTCAAACTTGCAAGGAAATTTGTACCTCCTTTAACTCCACCATTTCTTCTGACTCTTCTTCTCCCTCTGTCTCTCTCACCTCCCCATTTCCCAAATTTTCTCTCTCTCTCTCCCACTGCTTTTCTTCCACTTGCCAATCTTCCCCTTTGGCTCTCATTTCTCTTCTCCTGATCTCCATGCATCTGTTCTTCTTGGAATGCCTTTTTATCTTTGAAGGAAAAAAAAACCCTACTCCCTTCCTAAATGTCTATTCCTTCTGCAATGTTCTTTCTAGTTTCATTTCTCTTGTCATGATCTCTTTGCTAGTCCCCTCCCTCCTGCCCCCCACTGGGAAGACTCTTACCTTCCTGGAACCTGTCCTTTCCTAATCCTTTCCCACCTAATTTGTTTCTGGACAAACCTTCTGCTGTCCCCTTATTAGGCAGTTGTATATTTTTGTGGTGGTGGTGGTGGTGGAACACCACAGTTGAAGATGACTATAAACAATTTCAAACTAATGAAAAAGGAGGGAGGAAAGAAGTTAAGAAAACAAATAAAAATGGCCTTTTTAATGTTATACTGATGACACTATTATAGCACGCTGCATGTAATGATGGCAGAATTTAATTAAATGAACATATGAGTGAAAAGTAATCATAACACCATTTATTTTTTGACAGCAGCAGTCATCTACTGAGAGACATACAGACACCTTAATGTGTGAGGTACAGTAGAGAATATAGCATTCAGTGCAAGTGCAAAGTATCTTTAGAAATGGAGTAAATTTAATGCATAGGTTTAAACAGAGCTGGTGGCCAATGTGAGTAAGAGAAAGGGAGGCCAAGTGTGGGAGAGGCCCCATTTCATGGTTATGTTAACACCATGGCTTTTAGATCGCTCAACTGTATTTATACTTATTTTTAATTTTTGCTATTGCTATTGTTTTATATCATGCCTGTTTTTATTGTTGTTAGACTCCCACAGTCACTAGTTTGAGATGGGTGGCAATATAAATTGGATAAATAAATAAAAAAAGAAAGCTATAACTAAAAACTAAAATGATTAAAGCTTCATTTTCTAAAGAAATGTTAGAAATAGAAGGAATTGATAATGAAAACAATAGCAGCATTCTATTTTCTATTGTTCAGTACTATAGTATAAGCTTCTACCTAATGTAACTAATAAAAAATGCAAAATTTTGGCTTCTGGTGGGGACATGGTGGACTGAACAGCTGTGACTGCGGGCTTAGCGGGCAGAACTGACAATGTGGCAGTTCTTTTGGGCTCAGGCTGGTTTTTCCTGAAGCTCAGGAGTGTTTTTCTAGAAAAAGGAAAACACCTGGAATCACCCCATTTGTCCTCCGGATGGCTGCTTGCAGCCAGAAGATTGCAAACAGCATTCGTGTTCAACTGGTAAGAGCAGCCAGAAGTCTGGGACATCACCATTTCCCAAGCTGTGCTGTAGGCTTAAAGGGGCACTAAGGCCAGCCACCCCATTTCTAAATCACCCAATTTATATTTCTTTTAAGAACGCGTACCCTAAGAGAGGCTTTCCACAGCAAGGAGAAGCTGGCTGTCTTGGTGCTTATTGTTATTTTTTAGATTAATTTAATATATATATATATATATATATATATATATAAATATAAAAGTTTTGGACTTTGTTTTCCATCCAAATATTAAGGAGGATTGAGAGTAAATAATCGTCTCCCTGTTATTATTTTTGTACTAAATGTGAAGATATTAGCATTTTCCTACACGTTAAATCCAACAACCTAGAGACAGCTTTATACATGGACTTCACCAGATGGACAACACCGAAATCAGATTGACTACATCCTCTGCAGCCAAAGGTGGCGGACATCTGTACAGTCGGTACAAACAAGACCTGGAGCTGACTGTAGTTCCGATCATGAACTTCTTATTGCACAATTTAGGATCAGACTAAAGAGATTAAGGAAGAACCACAGATCAGCTAGATATGAGCTCACTAATATTCCTAAGGAATATGCAGTGGAGGTGAAGAATAGATTTAAGGGACTGGACTTAGTAGATAGGGTCCCGGAAGAACTCTGGGCAGAAGTTCGCAACATTGTTCAGGAGGCGGCAACAAAATACATCCCAAAGAAAGAGAAAACCAAGAAGGCAAAATGGCTGTCTGCTGAGACACTAGAAGTAGCCCAAGAAAGAAGGAAAGCAAAAGGCAACAAATTCCAGGCAAAAATGGGTATGATCAAAAAGAAAGATGGCAAGGACCTAACAGAAGAAGAAGAGATCAAGAAAAGGTGGCAAGAATATACAGAAGACCTGTATAGGAAGGATAACAATATCAGGGATAGCTTTGACGGTGTGGTCAGTGAGCTAGAGCCAGACATCCTGAAGAGTGAGGTTGAATGGGCCTTAAGAAGCACTGCTAATAACAAGGCAGCAGGAGACGACGGCATCCCAGCTGAACTGTTCAAAATCTTGCAAGATGATGCTGTCAAGGTAATGCATGCTATATGCCAGCAAATTTGGAAAACACCAGAATGGCCACCAGATTGGAAAAAATCAACTTATATCCCCATACCAAAAAAGGGAAACACTAAAGAATGTTCAAACTATCGAACAGTGGCACTCATTTCACATGCCAGTAAGGTAATGCTCAAGATCCTGCAAGGTAGACTTCAGCAATTCATGGAGCGAGAATTGCCAGATGTACAAGCTGGGTTTAGAAAAGGCAGAGGAACTAGGGACCAAATTGCCAATATCCGATGGATAATGGAAAAGGCCAGGGAGTTTCAGAAAAACATCTATTTCTGTTTTATTGACTATTCTAAAGTCTTTGACTGTGTGGACCATAACAAATTGTGGCAAGTTCTTAGCGGTATGGGGATACCAAGTCATCTTGTATGCCTCCTGAGGAATCTGTATAACGACCAAGTAGCAACAGTAAGAACAGACCATGGAACAACGGACTGGTTTAAGATTGAGAAAGCAGTATGGCAGGGCTGTATACTCTCACCCTACCTATTCAACTTGTACGCAGAACACATCATGCGACATGCTGGGCTTGAGGAATCCAAGGCTGGAGTTAAAATCACTGGAAGAAATATTAACAGTCTGAGATATGCAGATGGTACCACTTTGATGGCTGAAAGCGAAGAGGAACTGAGGAGCCTTATGATGAAGGTGAAAGAAGAAAGTGCAAAAGCTGGCTTGCAGCTAAACCTCAAAAAAACCAAGATTATGGCAACCAGCTTGATTGATAACTGGCAAATAGAGGGAGAAAATGTAGAAGCAGTGAAAGACTTTGTATTTCTAGGTGCAAAGATTACTGCAGATGCTGACTGCAGTCAGGAAATCAGAAGACGCTTAATCCTTGGGAGAAGAGCAATGACAAATCTCGATAAAATAGTTAAGAGCAGAGACATCACACTGACAACAAAGGTCTGCATAGTTAAAGCAATGGTGTTCCCCGTAGTAACATATGGCTGTGAGAGCTGGACCATAAGGAAGGCTGAGAGAAGGAAGATCGATGCTTTTGAACTGTGGTGTTGGAGGAAAATTCTGAGAGTGCCTTGGACTGCAGGAGGATCAAACCAGTCCATACTCCAGGAAGTAAAGCCAGACTGCTCACTTGAGGGAATGATATTAAAGGCAAAACTGAAATACTTTGGCCACATAATGAGAAGACAGGACACCCTGGAGAAGATGCTGATGCTAGGGAGAGTGGAGGGCAAAAGGAAAAGGGGCCGACCAAGGGCAAGATGGATAGATGATATTCTAGAGGTGATGGATTTGTCCCTGGGGGAGCTGGGGGTGTTGACAACCGACAGGAAGCTCTGGCGTCGGCTGGCCCATGAAGTCATGAAGAATTGGAAGCGACTAAATGTATAAACAACAACAAACACGTTAAATCAGCTGTTTTGCACTTTTAGTTTTCTGCTTCTACTTTTCCTGGGGAATTGTCTGCTTATCTTACTTTCACTTGTGTAAACACATTCTTTCATATTTTTGACTTTTGCTGGTTAAGCTCCTAGGGGCGCCATAATCTACTGTTTGAGACATGGAGGATCTTAAACAGACTTTCTGACTTCCACCAAGATTTTAAACAGATTATTTCTGACTCCTACCATGTTTTTATGCAAGGCATTCAGGACATTGTGGTAAATATGAGGTCTAAAATGTGTCATCTGGTTGGGGATGTCGTGGATGAAACTTTGGAATTGAACAGCAACAGAAATGTCTCTTCTAAGAGTGAGATCGGGACTTCTGTTGAAATGCTGGATGAAGATCGGATAGTCAAGTTGGAGAAATTTAAGAGAGAGATTGAGTTGCAAGCCACAAGTGAAATTGATCTTCTGATTGAATGTCATGGAAAAGAAGTGATTATTATGTATGGGAGGTTTCCTGAAGAGAAGTTGGAGTTTTTGGCAGTTGGGCTGTTCAATTTTTTTAAGAAAAAGGCTCAGTGTGCATTGTGGGGATATGTAAATGTTCAGGTTTATTTTGAAGTGGGATAAGGGTTTAAGAATATTTATCTGGATTGTTTTTAGGGTTTGGCTGATTTCATTTATCTTTAACGATTTGGATTAAGATTATTAAGGTATAAAAAATATTGTTTGGTTTTGGGTTTAACATACGATTATTAAAATTGTTGTATTATTAAGTATAATGGTAGACAATTTATATGTTTTTTAGTTTGATCTTTATTATAGTAGACAGGAATATATAGAATATATATAAACACACACACACACACACAGTATATATACATACAGTATATATATCTTTTAATATAAGGGAAGGAAGCAACTGTATTTAGTGATGGAATGATTTATAGAAATAATGTGATTTTGGTTTAATATAGAGTAAAGGATTGATTATGGAAAATTGTTGTATATCCTTGCAGTTAAAAGTTGGAAGTCACCTCTTTTTGTAATTTTGAAAAAAATTCTCTTGTGTTTCCACACTTTTTAAAGTTTTTTTCCTTTTTTTTCCTTTGTAGTTTTTTTGTGTTTCTGTAGCTTTTATCTTTGCTTGAAACTTAATAAAGTTCTTATAAAAAATGTAAAAATTTAACCTGAATCTAGGGTGACCAAATTCAGCAATGGATAGGACCTCTATACCTCTTACATAGAAGAAGGGGTTTCAGCCAGGGTACTTTTACATAAAGGCTACGGTGATTGAAATTCCATTTCCTATAGAAAGTTGGGAGGTGCTGGAATCCTGCTGACTTTTACATTTGGTTTTCCTCTCTGGTCTAAAGTGCCAGGTGGTTGTGGAAGCCCTCAGATAAATGATTTGCACTAAGCTCCCTCAGACAGTTCCTGTGAGGATAAGATGAGATAGCACTGCAGCTGGTTGAAGATGTCTCCTTGAGTACAAGTAATGAGGTCAGATTAATCTTGGCACTTACAACCCCAAAGTAAGTTTGTGTTCTCTTAAATGTCTTCAAGCAAGTCTCCCTGGATTCAAAAGGACTTGCTCTTCAACGAATATAAATGTAAATATAGAATTTCAGCTTCATTTTTTTCAACCTTTTTTTCTTACTGATGTTGTTGAGACTGCAGGGTTGTGTGAACTATGAAATATATTAAACATGCTCAACTGAATTTGATCAAAGGAACTTTTATTCATGAAAGTCAAAATTTGAGTGTACCGTATATTCAATCATAAACTAACCAGACAGGCTGGGTATCTCACAAGAGAGTAAGCCACAAAATAATGAGCTGAGGTTAAACTAACCGAGTTTAGTATGATGTGTGAATGAAACCACTCGATCTTTAACTGCTCTGGATAGGCATGTGGAGCAAATTCAGGTGTTATCTCTTAGGTGTTATTTTAAGGTATTATCTTGTTGTATGGATTAGGTCATTATGTTAAGCCATAATGTGATTTGTTTGTTTTTGGCTTAGCTTATGTGAAGATAGCCATTGGGATTTGTTAACTATGGTTTAACACTTAAAAAAGGTTTTTGGACACACCATTAAGAATAAACACCCTTCTTCAAACATAACAATAAGTCAAGATGTGATTTGCTTGACTTTTGCTGTAGTATGAACACTTTGTTATGTCTTAGAGTTATGTGAAAACTGGGCCAATATGGCTTATTTAAACATACAATTGAAAAGTTCTTACACAATCTTAAATCTACTGGGCAATGGGTTCTGAGCTGGAAGTGTACTCTCTTAATCTTATGAGTGCATGAACAATACATCCAGAGAAGAGTAGATAATTAAACATGGCAAAACTTAAAATGCTGGGCTTTAAGAATAACTGGGAACATGGCATTCTGAAGTTAGTTCAAGAATGCTAACAAACCCCTTTAGATACTGGGCCTTCAGTTGCAACTTAACCAGCTATGCATTCATGTGGCCTTAAGGAAGAATGAAATATATGTTCTGCTATGAGCTTCCTGGAACCCAAAGAGAATAGAGATGCATTGAAACATGTGCTTCTTCTGTTTCAGTGAAGGAACAATGGCACTTCCTTGTGGTTTATTCATTTAGTCGCTTCCGACTCTTCCTGACTTCATGGACCAGCCCCACGCCAGAGCTTCCTGTCAGTCGTCAACACCCCCAGCTCCCCCAGGGACGAAACCATCACCTCTAGAATATCATCCATCCAGCTTGCCCTTGGTCGGCCCCTCTTCCTTTTGCCCTCCACTCTCCCTAGCATCAGCATCTTCTCCAGGGTGTCCTGTCTTCTCATTATGTGGCCAAAGTATTTCAGTTTTGCCTTTAATATCATTCCCTCAAGTGAGCAGTCTGGCTTTATTTCCTGGAGGATGGACTGGTTTGATGTTCTTGCAGTCCAAGGCACTCTCAGAATTTTCCTCCAACACCACAGTTCAAAAGGATCTATCTTCCTTCTCTCAGCCTTCCTTATGATCCAGCTCTCGCAGCCCTATGTCACTATGGGGAACACCATTGCTTTAACTATGCGGACCTTTGTTGTCACTGTGATGTCTCTGCTCTTAACTATTTTATCGAGATTTGTCATTGCTCTTCTCCCAAGGATTAAGCGTCTTCTGATTTCCTGACTGCAGTCAGCATCTGCAGTAATCTTTGCACCTAGAAATACAAAGTCTTTCACTGCTTCTACATTTTCTCCCTCTATTTGCCAGTTATCAATCAAGCTGGTTGCCATAATCTTGGTTTTTTTGAGGTTTAGCTGCAAGCCAGCTTTTGCACTTTCTTCATAAGGCTCCTCAGTTCCTCTTCGCTTTCAGCCATCAAAGTGGTATCATCTGCATATCTGAGATTGTTAATGTTTCTTCCAGCGATTTTAACTCCAGCCTTGGATTCCTCAAGCCCAGCATGTCGCATGATGTGTTCTGTGTACAAGTTGAATAGGTAGGGTGAGAGTATACAGCCCTGCCGTACTCCTTTCCCAATCTTAAACCAGTCTGTTGTTCCGTGGTCTGTTCTTACTGTTGCTTCTTGGTTGTTATACAGATTCTTCAGGAGGCAGACAAGATGACTTGGTATCCCCATACCGCTAAGAACTTGCCACAATTTCTTATGGTCAGCACAGTCAAATAGTCAAGAAAACAGAAATAGATGTTTTTCTGAAACTCCCTGGCTTTTTCCATTATCCATCAGATATTGGCAATTTGGTCCCTAGTTCCTCTGCCTTTTCTAAACCCAGCTTGTACATCTGGCAATTCTCGCTCCATGAATTGCTGAAGTCTACCTTGCAGGATCTTGAGCATTACCTTACTGGCATGTGAAATGAGTGCCACTGTTCGATAGTTTGAACATTCTTTAGTGTTTCCCTTTTTTGGTATGGGGATATAAGTTGATTTTTTCCAATCTGATGGGCATTCTTGTGTTTTCCAAATTTGCTGGCATATAGCATGCATTACCTTGACAGCATCATCTTGCAAGATTTTGAACGGTTCAGCTGGGATGCCGTTGTCTCCTGCTGCCTTGTTATTAGCCATGCTTCTTAAGGCCCATTCAACCTCACTCTTCAGGATGTCTGGCTCTAGCTCACTGACCACACCATGAAAGCTATCCCCGATATTGTTATCCTTCCTATACAGATCTTCTGTATATTCTTGCCACCTTTTCTTGATCTCTTCTTCTTCTGTTAGGTCCTTGCCATCTTTCTTTTTGATCATACCCATGTTTGCCTGGAATTTACCTCCGATGTTTCTAATTTTCTGGAAGAGGTCTCTTGTCCTTCCTATTGTATTGTCTTCTTCCACTTCCGCACATTGCTTGTTTAAAAATCATTCCTTATCTCTTCTCGCTAACCTCTGGAATTTTGCATTTAATTGGGCATATCTCCCCCTATCACTGTTGCCTTTTGCTTTCCTTCTTTCTTGGGCTACTTCTAGTGTCTCAGCAGACAGCCATTTTGCCTTCTTGGTTTTCTCTTTCTTTGGGATGTATTTTGTTGCCGCCTCTTGAACAATGTTGCGGACTTCTGTCCAGAGTTCTTCTGGGACCCTATCTACTAAGTCCAGTCCCTTAAATCGATTCTTCACCTCCACTGAATATTCCTTAGGAATATTAGTGAGCTCATATCTAGCTGATCTGTGGTTCTTCCTTAATCTCTTTAGTCTGATCCTAAATTGTACAATAAGAAGTTCATGATCGGAACTACAGTCAGCTCCAGGTCTTGTTTTTACCGACTGTATAGATGTCCGCCACCTTTGGCTGCAGAGGATGTAGTCAATCTGATTTCGGTGTTGTCCATCTGGTGAAGTCCATGTATAAAGCCGTCTCTTAGGTTGTTGGAAGAGAGTGTTTGTTATGCAGAGTGAGTTGTCTTGGCAAAATTCTATCAGCCTATGTCCTGCTTTGTTTTGTTCTCCCAGGCCATGCTTACCTGTAATTCCAGGTGTCATTTGACTGCCCACCTTAGCATTCCAGTCTCCTGTGATGAAAATAACATCTCTTTTAGGCGTGTTGTCCAGTAGGTGCTGCAGATCCTCATAGAACTGCTCTACCTCAGCTTCTTCAGCATCTGTGGTTGGGGCGTATATTTCGATCACTGTGATGTTAGATGGCTTGCCCTGAATTCGAATTGAGATCATTCTATCATTTTTTGGATTGTATCCAAGCACTGCTTTAGCCACTTTACTATTAATTATGAAGGCTACTCCATTTCCTCTGTGGTCCTCTTGTCCACAGTAGTAGATCTGGTGGTCATTTGATGTGAAGTGGCCCATTCCAGTCCATTTCAGTTCACTGATGCCCAAAATGTCTATCTTTAAACTTGACATCTCACCAATAACCACATCCAGTTTGCCCTGGCTCATAGATCTTACATTCCAGGTTCCAATGGTGTGTTGATCCTTAGAACATCGGATTTGCCGTTCACCACCAGCACCGTCGGCCGCTAGCCGTCCTTTTGGCTTTGAGCTAGCTGTGTCATCATGTCTGGGGCTAGTTGAACTCATCCTCTGTTCCTCCCCAGCAGCATTTTGACCATCTTCCGACCTGGGGGTCTCATCTTCCAATGGTATGCCAACATATCTCTGGTTGTACTGATCCATTTAGTTTTCATGGCAAGAATACTGGGGTGGGTTGCCCTTACCTTCCCCAGGGATCGCATTTAGTCTGACCTCTCTGTCATGACCTTCCCGTCTTGGGTGTCCCTTCACGGTTTAGCTCATGGCATCATTGAGGTGCTCAAGCTCCAGCACCACGACAAGGTAATGATCCTTTGCTGAAGGGCACTTCCTTAATCTCCCCTAATAATATCTTCCTTCATAAAATAATGTTTTACTACCCCACTTCGTTTTATATCTACAGTATACACCACCATAATTTATTTCCATATCTATACTACTGACTCCTAGATTCCACAGTATTTTACGATAAAATTATTTTAACTGTTCAACACAATTCATAGAACAGTATTAAGAAAGAATTTAAAATAATAAACACGCAATTATAATGCTCCTTAAATTGTGTTTTCAGACCTTTTATTATGCCAACAAGGGAATGCATTCCAGATTGTAGAAGATGCTTGACCTTAAGTCACCGTTAGTTGAGGAGGATTTGCAGATGAACATCCCCAGGTTACCTTAGCAGGAAGGGTTTATTTAGAAGAAACTGGTCTTTTATTTATTTTTTTAAACCAATTTAAGCATTATAGGCAATACGGCATAATGGAACGATGTTGGAGAAGGGGGAATTAAAAGTCTTCCTTTCAGCAATAATAATAATTGGTTAATAAAAAAAATAGGGCTTTTCATTTAATTAATTAACGTTCTCTCCCTATCCCCAAGGACTTCTAAGAGTGGCTGAATTGCCAGATGTCCTAATTCCTTGGCTGTGAACCCATTTTGTATAGTGTCAACCCAGATCATATGAAATACTCTGTTGTTTTCTCTCATCAACAGCAGAATTGACTTAAAAAACTTAATACTGATAGTAGTTTTATTGCAGCAGCAATAAAACTAACAACAATAAAAATTGGTGCAAAGAAGTTAAGGAGTGCAATGGATCCAAACATAATGCTGCTGTATACATATATATAGTCCATACAGATGACTGGAGTTTTCCCAATTCCTTTCCATTGTTTTGAGGATTTTCTGACTTTCATCATTCCACTCCATATGCTGTCCTTCTCTCACACACTTCTTTAGCAGCAGGTGGCAGCACCTAGTTGACCTAGGCTGATCTTAAGTTATTATTTACATATATTTACATCTATATTTACATTGTTTGACCTAGTCAGAACTCAGATGAGAGACCACCATAAAATCTCAGGACTGTGGGCCAGAATATCCTGAAAGAAGGCATTGGGAAACCACTTCTACATTGCTATCAAGAAAACTACATGAAGATGTCCATGTAATCACCAAGAATCAAACTTGAAGGAAACTTTATTTATATGTAGCTTATTAACCAAGAGTGAAGGGTTAAAGCTATTGATGCGAGGTTCCCTAATTATCAAACCAAAGCATTGAAGTTGTTTATTAAACACAATGACACAAAATGACAAAATGTGTGTCATGACCCAAGCTCCCTTCTTTTGTATTTGTGTTAAGTTGTTGCCTGCAAGTTCATTATAAGTAAAGTTTGCGCTGCCCCCTTGTCCGAACCCTGCTTATATGCCAGAGATACTGTAGATATTTGGCAAACAAGGAACAGAAATGGAGCTTCAAGCCCAAAGAAAGAGCAGCCAAAACAATTTTGCTTCAAAAATGCATTACAAAAAAACTGCATTACAAAGGGACCCAGGTTCTCAGCCTAGAGACATACATACATGCACACGCACACACCCCAAGTTTTCTGTGTCCTACTATACACAAATCTGCTTTGTAAGCATGGTTTTCTCATTCTTCACAATAAAACTACTTGTGTAACCTGCTTGTGTCTGTTGGGAATGCAGTTTAAAGAGGGGAAGAGAAAGAGAAGAAATGTGATCACATACCTGGCAGGAAGCCTTGATACAGTGTGTGAATAGCTGTAAACATCTGTAAGGACTTGTTAAAGGCAGGGTGGCATTTGGAAAGGTGGGACTGCAAGATATGACAGGGGGAACTAGAAATCTTCCCCAAGCATGCCCCCCTCCCCCCCGTTAAAAGCAGGCTTACCAACTATAAATGCTCAAAGGAAAGTTCTGAATTAAGGTTCTTTTTTGCTGTCAATCATCACTGGAACTTTGAGAAGACGAAGACATGATGGTATGAGAGGATGGGAACAAAATACAAACTTTTCAGAGAAATCCATCCTGGTTCCTCAGCCTTGGCTCAAAAGAATCAACACGGCAAAACAGTCAAGCACATCACCCTTCTGAAAATGAAGGGTCCAAAGGATGGTCCATTAGTGTGTGGAATAGAATAACCACAAAAGAAATTGATAACCATATACAGAGTCCATAGATTTTTCCCTAGTTCCTCACAAACCACTGGCTTATCTTACATCAATTCACATTTTCTAAAGGGTGTCTTTTAATACTTTTAAGAAATAAATCTTCAAATAGTGGACTAAGGAATGGAATACAATTGCAAGTATTCCACATGGAAAGAAATAATAGAGAAATCAAGATAATTCTAGGAGAACTATATTAAGATTAAGTACTACTTCTTAAGAATGGGCTTCATTCCTTCATATTCTTTGTCCCCTTTCAAATTACAAAGATGATATTACCCTATAAAGTTACCACTTGCAATGACAATTAAGGAAAGTCAAGGAGACACTATAACACTGGATTATACCTTCTGGCATATTGGATTATACCACTGGAATGTATACCAGTGTTTAGATATGGATAATTGTATGTAGGAACATCCAGGGATAGTTCATTTGAAAAATACTAGTTAGTCAAATGAAGATCATTTACTGGTAAAGAAACATAACATAAGAAGAGTCTTGCTGGGTCAAATCAAGGGCAAACTTAGTCCAGCATTATGTTTCTCAGCCAAATGCCTCTAGGGTGTTCCCTCAAGCAGGAGGGGAGAGATATCCCCTTGTTACCCTATTCTCCTGCAAATAGTATTTGGAGGAGAAAAATATATTTGAAATGCAGTATTTAAAGGCCTGGCGTGCTATGGTCCATGGGGTCACGAAGAGTCGGACGTGACTTAACACAACTGGACACCAACAACAAATTTAAAGAAGTAGTAACAGAGTAATAGATATTTTGGAGAATTAAGGAATAGAATATGCTTGGCAAAATTGAAGGAAATAGAAGGTGGGGAAGACAGCAGATAAGATAGATGGACAGGGACAAAAAGATTATTAGAACTTCTTTGGACAGGCTAGGAATTATTATCAAAGGCAGGGATTTATTGGTGGGGAAAATTTCTTGTAGCCTGCTTGGTAAAATCACCAGGAGTCAAACTCAGCTCAACAGCATCTTTACTTTCAGCTTGAAAAGAAGAGGGCACACAAAAGAAGAAGTGACTGGTTTTATCCATGATTAAATTAGTGGTGGTGATGATTCCCTTTTGTGGATTCTGCAGAAAGACACAAAGCCTGTTTGCCAATTACTACCTTTTCTGTGTAAACTTTCTGAAGGAGGAAACAGAATGGAATAGGAATCAAGTCACTGACATTTTAATCATGGTGAATACTTCAGCAGGGACTTTCATATCACAATATTTTAGCAATAATTTCCCCACAGTTACTGGGAATGGACTAACTAGATCACCAAATGCCTTTGCAATGTACTGATTCATTCCACATCAACATAGCAAAATATTAGAAGATTGTAGGGATTGCCTCCAAATCAAAACATTTACCATTAATGAGTATTAACCATTATATAGTTCCCAAGATTAAAAAAGTATGCAAAACCCAAGTTCTACTCAGGAAATATCACAGAACACTTCTATAAGCTGTACTGCAAACTTGCATTTGCCAAAGAGTATTTCTGTACTACTATTCACTCATCCTTGAGGTGGTAGAAAACTAAGTTGGTGTGAACTTTGCCATCTCCATTGGCAATCCCTCCCTGACTCTATGGCCACTGTTCCTAGCCACTACCACTTATCCAAGTGCCCTCCAAGAGAACAGGATACAAAGCCTAACTGATTTTACCTATCCTGAGACTGCTTTTGAGTAATGCTGAAATTAGAGGGAAAGTACTATTTTAACACTTATACGGCTAAGGATGTTTTAAGGCTGGGCATGAGATGAATGAAATGACATGGAGGCACAGCAGAAAACAGATGTTGACAGAAGAGGTTTTGTGCTTCAATTACATGCAAGTGGAGACATAGCCAAAAAATATCTTCAAGTGTCAAGCTCTTCATCTACATGGCCTTCTAAACAATAGGGAGGATTAATGAATCCTCAACTTATCCCCACTGGAGGGCTATTATGCATAGAAATGTCATCAAATTCATTCCCAACGCCAGAGTTACAGGGCCTTTTTCTTTCTCTTAATTTAAAGGGCCTTAACTCTCAAATCTCAGCATCTATTCTCTTCATCCCCTCAGATGCATTCATTATTTCTGCAAATGTCATCACACACTGTTGAAAAAGTTAAAACATAAGCCTGTTTGTAGTTCATCCATGCTAGTCTCCAAGAGGGTCTACCTTTGGATCAGGCCTGAAGTAGATAGGCCTTTGTTTGATTTGATTTGAAGCATGGCATTTGCTGAAGTGTTGAATTAAGTCATGAAATGGATTTTGTGCTTAGCATATTTTGAGCATCATTTAGAAGCAAGGTTCCGTTATAAATCCAATATAGCTTTCACTACTTTTCCAGCCCTTCCACTGTATTATATGAATGCTTAAACAATATACCAAGCTGTCATATGTTAATGAACTTACAGCAGTTGATGTAGAGAGCATGAGACTTGTGAATAAAAACATGATTACATTGATCAGACCTATCACATTCCAGTAGAGGGCTGTGATGCATTGCTGCTGGCATGGAGAAAGACCTTTACACAATTAATTCCAAATATTACTGATAAGAAGTGGCAACTGCTAAAACACAACAGTACATTTTAATTATAATCAAACACATTCACTTTTGTTTTTACTGGAGTCCAGGAGCTAGACTTTTGCCACTGAACAAAGAATGATGAAGCCTCCATGACTTTTTTAACCTGAGTTTGCCAAGAAGTCAGGACATTTTTCATTTGCTATTTATAATGGCACTATTTATATATAAATTTGATAAATTATTATTACTATAATAATATAATTTATTAAATTTATATGCTGCCCAGAGTTGCTGGGAGTTGGGTGGCATATTATTATTCACAAGATTTGTCTGAGGAAACCATGGGCAACATCTGTGAAAGAGAGGGGTAGTGGTTAAGGTGGTGGACCAGGACTTTGAAGACGCAGGTTTACGTCTACCCTCAACCATGGAAGCTCATCAGATGACTTTGGGCCAGTCACTCTCTCTTCCCAAAGTTGTAGTAGGGAAAAATGGGTGGTGGCGGCTATGTATGTTGCTTTGAGTTCCTGAAAGAAGAACAGGATATAAAACTAATAAACAAACCAATAAATATTCCATTCCTGTTGACAGATTTCCTAAACTCTCATTTGATTCTGGATTGGGAAAATACGTTTTTCTTATTCTTTGCTATAGGATTCCATATATGAAACACTGACCACATTCACCCTGAAAATAAAGAATCAGGGCTAACCCCACCTGGACTATTTGGTTTTTTATGGAGTGGATTTTCTTTGCTGTTGTGTTTCATTTGCCCATTTAAAATAATTCAGGTTATTGTCCTTTATAATTTTATCTCTCTGGTTCACTAAGATTCCATTTTCAGGGAGGAAAAAAGGATATTCAAGAAATCCTGTAAGTTCAACAATATTTAATTGGATATAGATATAGAATTCCTAATATTCTGTTGCATTCTCCTTCTTAGTCTAGGTTTATACAGTACTATTATGCAGTATGGTTAAAACATGAAACTGATCTTTCATCCAATGTTAGCCCTTGAATATATAAGTATTCAAGAGCCCAAAGAATATTTATGTTGATTATTATTATCCCATACTTTCAGCCTAGGAAAGGGCTATAATTTAGTGAGAAAGCATATACTTTGCATATGGAATAATTCCCAATTCTGTCTTAAGATAGAGCTGAAATTGTTAAAGTCAAAGGAGACTTTCTAGTCTCCTTCCACAGTGAATTGAAAAGGAGGCAATTCCTCTACACCAATTACTTTTCTCACCAAAGGGTACCCTTCCTTTCAGAATCAAAGGAATTACTCTTAAGTATCTTTCCTCAGATCAAGCCAGCCTCCCTCATTGAAAAAAAGATGTGGATTCTTCTTAATTTGAGGGACAGTTCAGTCTAGTAGCAAAAGAACCAGTTTGTATGAATCAGACTGAATTGGCTGCATGCTGGCTGGGAAATTCTGGGAGTTGAAGTCCACACATCTTAAAGTTGCCAAGTTTGAAAAAACACTGGGCTGAGAATACCTCAGTCCAGATGGTTTTCTGAGCAGTAGTATGGAACTGGTTTGCCTTTGCTTTCTCTGAGACTTTTTTTTTTTTAACCTTTTGAGCCTCGCCTACAAACCTGGTGTTCTCTGGAGGTCTCACCTCTAACTACTAACTAACCAAGCCTAACCTTGCTTCAACTTCAATTTAATTTGGGTTGTTACTATAGTAATTTTCCAAAATTGGAAACTTAGAGTACTGTATATCTTTCTCTGCATCAATGGTATTAAGAAGAAAGGACAGATAAAACATTGACAAAAGAGTTAAGGGTCTTGAAAAACCTCTAGTTGTTTTACCCACAGTTGGTCTCAATTTCTTAGTGTATTAATGAAGTAATTTCTAATAGATCACCGCCTTCACCATACATTTGTACACACACTGCACAAATGTATTTTTGGACAAAAATATTGAATATGGATGTTTAACTTTTTGTATTGCTCTTTGAATGGACATAAGTGCTAATGTCTACTTCCAGTCTATGCATTTTCTTTGTTCTTTGATATGCCTTTTTGTTTTGATATTTTGTTCATATACTGTTTAAAAGCTTTTATCAAATAAGGAAAATATGTAAGATATTCATCAAAGTGTAATCCTAGCTAGATTATTGGAAAGTTTACAAATATGCAAACTATTTTTAGATGGCACCAGAGCTCTCTCAAACCTTGCTGGGAAGAAGAAACAAGGAAATAATAGTTGGTCCACCATTTTTTGGAAATATATAATTTAGCTGTTCAAGTCAAAACCCTTTCTCTTCTTTCTGAGATATACAAATCCCTGGGTGGGTGGAAAAATAGAATAGAGGATGACTAGGCAGTCTTTATATTAACACAGCTGGAAATAATTTAAAATGTTTTACTAGGTTTTAAAAAAGTCAATCACAGCCAAAACAGTTGCACAAAACCTCTTTCTAATTCTCTGCTAGAATAACCGCAGAAGGAAAAGGCTAAGCTTTAAACCTTCATGCAAGATATTAATACCTTACTACTTATCTATGGTTCCTCCCCATCTCTGTCATTTCTGATCTCATTCACAATTAGAAGACCCTGGTGTTATTGCCCAAAAGCTTTCCCCAAACCAGATCTTAGCTTCAAAATTACTTTAATTAGATCCAGTCAAATTAATCCTGAAAATACTTTATAATAGCTTCCAGAGAGTATGTGTGCTAGTTTGTTGCAGAAGAAACAATGGATTTGGGGGCATCCTAAAAAGTATCAGATCTGTGTTTGCAAAAATTATTGTTGACTGTGTCCACTTCATCAGATGTATCTGAAAAAGTGAATGCAATCCATGAAAGCTCATGCCAGAAGAAACATTATAGATCCCCTTTAAGACTTGTTCTATAACTGCTCTCTCTGTCCAAAGATGCTTCAGATAGAAGACCACACAGATGCAGTGCCAGGGCTGAGCTGATAGGGTGAAAAGTTGGAGGTTTCCATCCTCCTTTCTCAGAAGCCCTCTGGTATATATGCCCTGGTTCTGCCTCCTGCCTTGGTATTTGGCTTGATTGTTCTCACTGCCACCCCCTAGGGAGCCTGCCATCCACCTCCTAAGCCCAGTGTGTGAGAGACATAGGGCTACCCCACTCTGTTTTATTTTTTAGCAATTTAAAAGGGGTTAGAAAAACCCAATTCTCTAGTGCCATCTCCTGGGCATATAGTACTGAGGTATAGGGCTAGGAGAATCAGCCCATCCCTCCTTGGGAGATAAACCAATATTGTAAGAGATTAATAACATCAAACTTTATTAAAGGAAAATAAAAATGAAAGGAGAGAATATAGCAATACATTCTGGCTTTAAATAGTCTCAAGCAAAATATTCACTTACAAAGGGGATAAAAAATGTAGAGTTTTCGGCAACAGAAATCACAACTTAAAGGGTTCTCCCAGAGAAAAATATAAAGGAAAACATAAAACTCTGGCAGACCACAAGATGATGCTGACCTACTCCTATTTAGAGGCAACTCAATAGTAATAACCTTTTGTTTAGCAATCTCCATTTCATTCATTCATTCATTCATTCATTCATTCATTCAATTTTAGGCCACTGGGCATATTTGTAATTTCAAGTGTACATTATAGATATCTTCATAACATGACTATCATGAAGGTTAGTGACAAAGCTTTTGTCTATTAGAAGCCAAGTTGGTAAGGTTGTTCCTGCTACTGTTTTTCTGTTCTAGGATGTTCTCTACTACCTCAAATTACCTCTGCCCATTTTTCTGGGCAAGTTGTAGGTACCCTTTGAAATAAAACACTGGGCTGAAACAACTATCATTTTCATTTTCTGTGAATGCCTCCAGGACCTATGTGAGGCCAAGCTAAGTATAAATAAATAAAGTGCTAAAGACTGGTTTTCTTTTTATAACCTTCTGGCTTCACATTTAATTTACTTTAAATTTAAATAAATGAAAGAAAAGTAAGTAAGGTATAGAATTGGGTAGTTACCAAAGAGGATGTCTACAGAACAAGTTCTGAAGATAATGGAAAAAAGGGTGGTTTGCTTTGATGAAGGTTCATATAAGCACTTTCATGAAGCTGTTTTAGAAGGCAAAATTTCTTCCCACTTTTAAAATCAAAGCAAAATAGCTTTATTGCTTTGCTTCAAGGCCTGGTCCAGCATTTACAGATGGTGCGTAAACCTCAAGGCAATGCAAAGTACCTTATTGGGAAGAATTGCATTGTCTCCATGGCTCAAAAAGCCTCATTAAATCAAGCCAATCTGCACAGGGCTAGTGAGTAGGATTGGACAGGTTTTGAAAATAATTCAGAACAGGTGCTTTAAAACATTCAGGAGCAGGAGTACAGCACCTGTTTAAAGTGACTGAAGCAGAAGTCTGAAAAAGATACTGCTGCTTTAATGAGTTGATTTATTAAAGCAGCTATGTCTTTCATGTGACATGAAAAAGCCACCATGTGCTTTTTTAAGACTTGTACAGATGCCTTCCAAAAGTTATAGCTGCTAAAAAGTGTTGCTGTATTTCCCATGCACTCTAAAGCAACACTTTTGAATAATTTTTGGAGCATTCACAGCCCTAATAGTGATTATAATCAGTCACTCCTTAAAGGAGGTTCTGTTTCATGAATGAATGAATGAAATGGAGATTGCTATGGTATCATTTTGAAAAGGCAGACTTGCAATTTTGAATTGAGCCATTTTTTTAAATAATTCAGTGGGGGATAATGTTAAAAAGCAACATTTAGGAAAGTTTTCTTATGACTGTCATTGAGAGATGTGATTGACTTTTAGCAGGGGTGAACAACCCACGTGAGCATAAGCATTCATTATTCCATGTTTGTAGTTTCCAAAACCCTGTAGGAGTTTAGCACTGGAACCCCTCCCCCCTGGGCTAGAATTTATTTATTTTCTATCCTGCTTTTGTTATTTTTATAAATAACTCAAGGTGGGGAACATACCCGATACTCCTTCCTCCTCCTATTTTCCCTACAACAACAGCAGCCCTGTGAGGTGAGTTGGGCTGAGAGAGTGACTGGCCCAAGGTCACCCAGCCGGCTTTCATGCCTAAGGCGGGACTAGAACTCTCAGTCTCCTGGTTCCTAGCCTATTGCCTTAACTACTAGATGGTAGTGGTTAAGGCAATGGGCTAGGAACCAGGAGACTGAGAGTTTTTCTTAAAGAGTTTTGTATTTTTGTTTAAAGTCCCCCCCAACCCCCAGGAAGTCTGAAAATTTCAGTTTTTTTCCTATATCACTGTATCATCAGGATGTCACCCCCAGTCTTTAAGGGGCACAAAAATTATTTATGGCCCCTGGCTACAAAAAGATCACTTCCCCCACCCACATATACCATAAAGCATATCTCTGCCATCATCTTTACTTTTGTACAAGGGAACTTCTTTAACAGATTCCCCCCCCCCCCCGCTTTTTTTTTTTTGAGAAGACCAAAAGAGAGGGAAAAAGAAAAGAAAACAATTACTTCTCAGGAAACTGCTTTAAAAGCCAATTCCAAACCTCTGTCATCAGAAAAGCATAGTGAAGAAAACAAAAGCATTTGCAGCACTGCCTTTGTTTTAGACGAATTAATTTTCTTTTTCATTTATTTACCACTACCACCATCCCCATGCCCCTACCTTACATACTCTGAGAGGTTTTCTGATATTTATTATTTGGAAAGAGAGGCAATTTCCAGGATGAATGGAAATAGTTTGCTTTGTACAGAAAGATTAATAGAGAGCAGAGGTGAAAGGTCATTAGCAATCAGATTCAATAGCATTCCAATAATACAGTGTATTTCAAGAGCTGAAAGTGTCTAAGAAGCATAATGAGCAAATCAAATCAAGAATAGGGTTCAGATCCTCTGGATATAAATCAGGAGATGTATAAGATGGAAATAATAGAAAATAGGCCTTTTTTATATCATGCAAATTAGGTTTAATATGGAATACTAAGATTTAGTCACATACATGCTTGTGTCAGCGTTCCCAGGTAGACCAGAAAGGAAACACGGCCAGATGAGCTAATTCTACTTTCTTGTAAGGCTACATTAACAAATCTCCCGTCTCTTTTACAGCCTGATAAGTTAGGGAGGTTCCTTCCTGAGTTTCTTTCCCTTCCCGTTATGCAGCGGCAGGCTATGCCCTCTCTTATCTGATCATTCCCTAGGCAGCATCTCTTCCCCCCATCTCCCAAGGTTATTCCCACATACTGTTACAGCTTGCCATTGTAACTCACTGCAACTGGGGCTGGCATTGGGAACTATCTGGAGACTTCAGGTGATATGGAACGGGGTTATGCTTTGGCTGCTGGTATGTTTCAAGGTGCTGATTAAGCTGCTGGTTATGAGCTATAATGCCCTATATGGCTTGGTGTTGGGTTATCTGTAGGGCCATCTACTTAGAGTAGAATCTGCCCCCTCAAGATATGCAGGCAGAGAATGCATGCTGAAAGTCCCCACCGCTACAGTATGAAGTGTGGCAGAATGGAGCTTGAAACATTCTCTGCTCCCCTCCTATGGTGGCTCTCCTCCTATGAAATAGCCCCTCCTCCCCACAGTATGAAAGTGGTGATCCCCTTTTGATTTTCAGGAAGCTAAGTGAAGACCTGGTTGTTTTGGAAAGCATTTGAGAACCAAGGACTTGAACAGTATGGGTGTTATCTGGGATGATTGATGGGTCTGTTTAAGAGGACTGTTGCATTGATTATGTACTCTGTAATTTTAAGTCTATTTTATTGTATTTGTATTTGTAATATTATTTTTATTTTTTAATAATTTTATAATAAGGTTATTGAATTAATATGATGTCCATATGTGTTAATGGACTTGTAAACCAAGTTTAAATGATTGAAGCAGAAGTACAAATACAAATACATGCAAATAAATAAAATACATTAGTACTACTGATGAAGCTTGCTTCAGAAGGATTGCACTCTTTGATTCTATGCCTTCCCCATGGCTGCTGTCTTGGCACACATCACTGTCTGAGGAGGGACAAGTGCCTTCCAAAATGAAAGTGGAAAACGGAAGCAGATGGACCTCTGCAGATGCTGTATGTTGGCTTTCATCCTTGTTTTCTTGGCCGGAGTATTTATGCAATGTGTAGAAAATAACTTGGGAAAATCTCTCAGACAAGCCGTTCCCTAGTTCACATGACAATAAAGTGGGGGAATAGGAACCTCATTCAGACTTGCAAGATTCTGTTACTCTAACTGTTACAATAAAAGTAGTCTGAGCTATACAGCATTGGTTTCTTAGTCTGGGCTACTTTATAGGTCTACTTTATCAGTCACTTATTTTCATGCCCTGGTCTCAAGCCCCACTTATCTGAGTGTTGCCTTGGTAGTGGCTCTCCTCCTGTTCTTCAAGGCCATTCCTGCAGCCCTCTACAGTTTTAACTGTAACCCTTTTCAAAAGTTATACGAATATGTGGGATGGGTGAATATGGAAGTATGGGATGAAACAAACAGTATCTACTCACTAGTAGGCTTAAGAGGACACCTGCACTGACATATAGAAGACTCTTTTTACATGATCAGGAAAACAACAGCATCCTTAGAGTTTTAGCTTAGACTTTAAAAGTGAAATTATTTATTTAAAATAAATAACCATCTATCAAAATGTATACTTTTCTTTATAAACAGGATGTGAAGAACTTGAGGTTTTAAAAATCTGAAAGGGGGAGAAAGTAAAACTGACAAATCTATTGAAGAGGTAAATGGATTGTGGGTTTAGCTTTTGAAACTCTGGAATTTAATCCTTCTGCATTCAACTGTATTTAAGACACTGAATCAGAAAACCCAGACAATCTTTTTCTGTAGGATTTTTATCTTTTACAGACAGCACTGTAATGGTTACAGCATCAGTGTCTCTCTTCTCCATGCCTTTCTTATCAGCTGCAATGTCATTGTATGATTTACAAGTCCCATGATTTCCAGTCAACATATCCATCGCCATGCTGGCTGTGAATTCTGAGAGTTGTACATCTAGACGGCACCTGGTAGCCAAAGGTTGAATTACTTTTTCAGTTTAGCTGTAAGGTGCCACTTCCTACCTTCTGATCAGTGGTCATGATCCAGACCCACTTATACAGGCAGTGTTTCACGCAAGAAAGAGACTGTGCAGCCTCTGTTTGAAGGCAATGTTCTTGGTATAAAGAAGTGACATCTTGAACGTACTGATTTTTTTTTTTAGTTGTGTAGGACTGGAGAGATGAGGGTTCAGCCCTCACTTCCCATAAGCTTCCTGGGTCTCAGTATAGTCTGTCTAACAGGATTGTTGTGAAGGTAAGGTAAGGTGAGGTTTATTTATTGTATTTCTTTAAAATATTTTTCTCACCTACAGTATCATCTATAACAGTGTTTCTCAACCTTGGCAACTTTAAGATGTGTGGACTTCAACCCCCAGAATTCCCCATGGCTGGCTGGGGAATTCTGGGAGTGGAAGTCCACACATCTTAAAGTTGTCAAGGCTGTGAAACACTGATCTATATAGTTCTACAACTCCAGATATCAGTCCCCTTCGAGGTAAAATAAGGCCCTTTTTAAAAAGAGGCCTATAGAAATGCTTTTGATTTTGCTTTCAAGCCAACACATAAACTCAATTAAATCAAAAGATCTATGCTCATTATTGCATGCTTATTTTCCTTCATTTTTTAAAAATCTGTATGAGGAATCAATGGTGAAATGAACCATTACTTCTCAGTAATGCTTCTCCCTCATGCTCCTCTGGAGAAGAAACTTGTTCCACCACATTTGTCTGAAGCGGCTGCTTTTCTTCTCATTATGTCTCATGCTTTTATGGCTCCAACTATTGAACTCTCATTAACTGTTGCTTCTTCGCATTTATTTTATGAACAACTCCACTTGTACTTTTGAACAATTTTGAGTCCCTTCTCCTTTTTCTCTGGATCCCTGCATGCAGGGAACTATATTCCTTCCTCTTTCAGGGTGGCCATAGTTACCATAACTTTCCCCACAACTCAGACCTGTCTTGAATTGAGTTGGCCACCTTGATCCTTCTAGCAGAAAACTTCCTGCCTGTTGAAACCAAGGTGTACCCAGTTGTAGTGCCCAGTGTCATGTGTCTACACAGAGTGGATATAAGAGGGGCTGGCTCTAGGAAGAAAAGGCTGAAAGATTGAAGATGGAACAGGAAGAGGACTTATAAGGAAATGGACAGAAAGAGTAGGAGTGAGCAGAAGACTATATTGGAGAAAACCAGAAAGAAAGACAAGTGCTTGCATCCATGTATAACTTTTTTATTGTGCATTGCTTGGCATACGGGCATTAATAATGCTCTAATCTTGTACTTTACCTTGGTACTTACTTGAGGAATCTTTGTTTTCTTTTTATTATTCTTTTTTAATAACAGATTTCAAAGCTTTGCCTCAGTCACTTTATAACATCATGCAGTCTGGTACTGTTGCTGATCCCGCTTCTTCCAGAAAGTGGAATAGGACAACACAATAATGTTTAATCTGGAATTAAAAAATTTGGAATGAGATGAACTGTTATTTTCCAGAATTAAGAGCTGAATCACTTGATGGGGAAGGGGTGTGAAAATGGGGAGGGAAACCCCTGGAGACCTCCTGTTCAAGAGTGCTTCCACTGTACTAATCTTTACATATGTGTTGAAAAATGCTTAATAGCTGGCAATATGAGAAGCTGTTCTAAATGTCAAACTTTCAACCCAGTATAGAGTATCCTTGTGTAGTTGCTGGATCCTTTTAACTCCAGTCAGTGCCTAGAAGTCATAATTTAAATTTCCCACAATTTAAATTTTCCACATAATTTAAAATTCCCACCATGGGATTATTCTATTTTGGAATAGAATTATGGAGATCTATCAGAACCTGCCACCAAGAAGGGCTGGCACATTACTGTTGCCTGCTGCTGCTTCCACCAGCAAACACATCAGAGCATACTTACATATCAGGGAACCCAGAGACAAATGGCTGAAAGTTCCTGAATCTGGCATTGCTACATTCTCATGGTATTTCCTCTCATACCATATGTTTGATCATTTGATGAATGTACTCAGCGGGATCCTTATCTCACCTCAGGATATGTCATTCATCTTATCAAAATTATTTATTCTAGTGCTTTTTTTCATTTCTGCACATACTTTATTCTTTTTGTAAATTGCCTTAGGAATAAGATTAAAGAGTAGCATTAAAATATGGATAAATGATTCTTGCCCCTAGGAATATGGAATAGTATATCCCTATCCACATAAACCTCCTACATTCAGTACTCCCCCACTGCATTTTTAATGTACTCGTGAAGTGCCAGAAAATATAGATCACCAGGGCTGTCAGTTGATTAAATAAATCTTAACCGGTAGATCACATTATTTTTAAATAAATTAAGTTAAAAATGGCAGAAATGGATGGATGGATAAATTATCCCGAAGGGTCTGAGCAATTCTCTAAATACACATTTTAGATAATTCTGTAATTGTGAATAAGGAAGTATGCTTTTTTTAAAAAAAATGTGGATCCTGCCATCAATGACTCATAGACATATTTATACTGATCAATAGAATAATTCATCCAACCTATGAATCTGCTAAGCACTGCAGAATATGAATGAGTTATGCAAAGATATGTGATCTATTTATTTTTCCTATGGCCTGATTCTCACCAATGTTTATTACTGACTTAAAACCCAGTTAAACTAAACTCCAGACCTGCATAGAATTCCCAAGTTCTCCTCCTATTTTAATTTGTTGAGCTCTCAAATGTAGAATCAAGAATTAATACCTCTTCCTCCCTCCTTCCCTCTCTCCCTCCTCCTTTATAATGGCAGCTGCTTTATTTTGGTAACTTCAGCTTGGGAGAAGAAGTCATATCATTTCTGAATCATTTGCATGTACTTGACCTATCATAGAGCATGTGTGATTCTAAGGCAGAATCTCGGAAATTAGGCAGAGAGTTCTCAGGCCAATGAAATGTAAGTAGATTCCTTCCTTCCTCCCTCCCTCCCTCCCTCCCTTCCTTCTTTCTAAAAAAAGGCATTGGCTAAATTGAAAAGTCTGCTAACAAAAAATTTTGCTATCCTTGTTATCTGTCTTATTTATTTATTTATCAAACTTCTGTCCAGTAAAACACTGGGTGGCAAAATAACAACAACAACAACAATAATAATAATAGTATCATAGTACACACATGCAAA
The DNA here is from genome assembly GCF_035149785.1 of Candoia aspera. Lineage (NCBI taxonomy): Eukaryota > Metazoa > Chordata > Lepidosauria > Squamata > Candoiidae > Candoia > Candoia aspera. Next base: position 19,681,738 of record NC_086159.1, on the reverse strand, counting down.
CAGTCAGGGCCCGCATTACAATCACAAAGGACAGCCATGCTATAACTCCATGCCAGTGCTCCCAAACTAACAGCCTGGCCCCAGTGCTGGGGGAAGAGCCAGGTCTTCACAAGCTTCCAAAAGGCCAGTAGGGTTGGGGTTCTCCATACCTCTGGAGGGAGGCTGTTCCATAGCACAGGCACCATGACAGAGAAGGGACATTTCCTAGGGCCTCATCAGATGACAGTGACTTATAAAAGGGACCTGGAGCATGCCTTCTCTGCCAGATCTGGTGGGATGGCAAAAATAATCAGGGAGAGGTCATCCTGAAAGTGCATCCATCCTTGCTCTTCTTGACCTCTCAGCGGCTTTCGATACCATCAACCATGGTATCCTTCTGGACCGACTTAGGGAATTGGGGGTGGGCCGCGTGGTTCTGCACTGGCTCACCTCCTTCCTCCAGGGTCGGTCCCAGTTGGTGTTGATAGGGAGCGAGAGATCCAGCCAGCAGCCACTCCTTTGTGGGGTGCCACAGGGTTTGGTACTCTCTCCGCTCCTTTTTAACATCTACATGAAACCACTGGGTGAGATCATCCGTCACTACGGGGTGACGTATCATCAATATGCAGATGATACCCAATTATACATCTCTATCCCGGGTGAAGTAAGTGATGCTGTGGCCACCCTTTCCGAGTGCCTGGGGGCTGTGGGGGCCTGGATGGGGGACAACAGGTTGCGGCTGAACCTGGGGAAGATGGAGTGGCTGTGGATTAATGGCTCCTCAATTTCTGGGAAATTGTCATCTTTAGTTCTGGATGGGGTTGCACTGCACCAGACAGACCCAGTGTGTAACTTGGGGGTCCTCCTGGACTCACGGCTCCTGCTCGAAGAGCAGGTGGCAGCTGTGGCTAGGAGGGCCTTTGTGCAACTTCGTGTTGTGCGCCAGTTACGCCCCTTCCTGGAGTGAGAGACCCTTTGAACGGTCACTCATGCCCTGGTTATCTCCCATATAGACTACTGCAATGTGCTCTACATGGGGCTACCCTTGAAGAGTATCCAGAAGCTACAGCTGGTGCAAAATGCAGCTGCGTGGGCAATCTTGGGTTTCCCAAGATCAGCACACGTCACTCCTTTGCTCCGCAAGCTGCATTGGTTGCCAGTATGCTTCCGGGTCCAATTCAAGGTGTTGGTTATCACCTTTAAAGCCCTACATGGCACGGGTCCAGGTTACCTAAGGGACCGTCTCCTCCCCATCACATCAGCCCATCCCACCTGGTCATGTAGAGGGGGCATGCTATGGACCCCGTCTACAAGAGAATTCCATCTGGCGGGGTCCAGGAGGCGGGCCTTCTCTGCAATAGCACCTGCCCTTTGGAATATCCTTCCCCTGGAAGTGAGATTAACTCCCTCCCTCTTGGACTTTAGGAAACAGCTAAAGACCTGGTTCTGTAATTATGCCTGGGGCAGGAGGGAGAGTAGCCATTTCTGAGGATGGCTAGTTTCTTAGAAGGACCCAGCTCTGCCTGCAAATCATAAAGAACTTTTAACCATCAAGGTTTTTATTATATTTATTGTATTTGTATTATAGGGTTTTATAGTTTTATATTTTTATCTATCTTTTATTGTAAACCGCCCAGAGTCCCTTTTGGGAGATGGGCGGTGATAAATTTGATTAATAAATAAAATAATAAATAAATAAACCTGGCCCCATGCCATGCAGGGATTTAAAGATGACAGCCAGCACCTTGAATTGCACAAAGAAGACTGTTGTGAGCCAGTGCAGTTCACGTAGCAGTGGTGTTACATGGGCCCACTGTAGTGGCCCAATAATCCATATACTGCTGCATTCTGGACCAGCTCAAGCTTCTGAATGCTCTTCAAGGGCAGCTCATGTAGAGTGCATTGCAATAGTTCAATTGGGAGTGACTAAAGCATGAGCGACAGTGAGCATTACCTCCAATCTAGGAATGAGTGCAACTGGTGCACAATATATATTTGTGTGAAGGCGCTCCTAGCTACAGCTGCCACCTGTTCATTGAACAGGAACCATGAATCCAGGAGGACCCTAGAATGAGCACCAACTGTGCTTGGGGGAATGTTACCCATTCTAAGTTAACAGTGGAAAATCACCAGATACTGTGGGGAGGTGGGCTGAACCCCACAACTACTCAGTCTTTTAAGGGTTATGTTGAAGCTGTTTCTTCTCCATCCAGACTCACACAGCCTTCAGACCCTGGGAAAGCACTTCAACAGCATCATTTGGACAGCCCAGAGATGTACAACTGTGGTGGATTTTGGTGGTTCTGCTGGTTCTCAGGAAGGAGGGAGCACATTCCAAGGAGGTGAAGGAGATAAGAGGAGGCACAGTCCAGGAGGCAATGGTGGGAAAATGAAGAGGTTCAAGATAGGCCTGCCCTGGAGTCTCCCAGGTTATTTCCCCTTGGGTTAGTTAGAGTAGCTTTAGTCTGGCAAGACTGTGTGAGCAAGTAAAGAACTGAAGTTTGAATGGACTGATTCTTGCTGTTTTGGGCTGGGCCTGACAACAATTGAGTGTCATTAGCATACTGATGAAACTGTGCTGCAGATAACATTATCCAGTGGTTTCATGTACATATTAAATAAGAGCAGAGAAAAAGTCAAGCCTTGTGGCACCCCACATAGCAGAGGCCTAGGGCTGGACCTCTCTTCCCACCACCCCAAGCCCAATGGAACCAGCCATGGAGGAAAGAGGAGAACCACTTTCCTCCAGCCATGGAGGAAAGAGGAGAATACTACCTCCTGCTCCCAGAACTCTCAGCTAGTGCAGAAGGATACCATGACTGATGATATTGAAAGTTGCTGAGAGATCAAGAAGGGATAGAATGATATAGTACCCCCATCCTGAGCCCACCAGAAGTCATCCAACAAGCACAATCAATGCTGTCTTGCTGCTATATCCTAGCCTCAACCCTGACTGCAATGGATCCAGATAATCTGCTTCCTACAGAGCCCTTTGAAGCAGCAGGCCTACAACCTTCTCAATAAAACCTTCTCTTTGGAGACTGGACAACAATTGTCCAGTATAGCTGGGTTCAGAGTGACTTCTTGAGGAGGGGATGGACCACTCTTCCTTCAAGACAGGTGGAACTACCTCCTTCCACAAAAAGGCTTTTAATTCCACTTGAACCCAGTACATGTCACCTCCCAGGAAGCAGTAACCAGCCAGGAGGGATGTGGATCTAACACCTAAGTGACAGGATTCAGTATTACAAGGACCCTGACCACTTCTTCAGGAGTAACTGGATTGAAGTCTGCCCATTAAATCTGCATCCTAGTCATCTCCATAGGACCAGCCTGGCTGAAGTCCAATTCCATGTGATTCTGAGTGACTGTCCATCAGATACTTAGCGTAATCCTCACAACAACCTTACAAAGGGTTCCTCTGACTCCTCCTTATGGAGAAAGGACTGAATCACTCAAAATAGGGTTGCTGGGCAGCTATCTGCAGACATAGTAAGGGTGGAGAAATAAGCATGTTTTGCTGCTCTTAATGCCACAAGGTAATCCTTAATGCAGTGTCTTACCTGTGCTCAGTTGTACTCACTCTTTTTCTTTCTCCAGCAGTGATCTAGGTCTCTTGCTTTGCTTCATTTACCGAAGCATCTCCAGCTGCCCTCTAGAATCTGTATAGGTGATCCAATCCAAGGCCACCATTGCTTGCTCATTCCAAGCAGCAACTAAGTCTTCAGCCAGAGCTTCAGGAACTACCCCAAGTTCCCTCTGGAACTCCCCAGGTCATCAGTTGCCTGGGGTGGACCAATTGAAAATCTCTCTTCCCTGAAGTGAGGAGCAGCTGTAGACAACTCCAAGGCTAACAGGGAGTGATTTCTCCATAACAAGGGACAGATGACAACATACCCCAACTCTACATTGAGATAAAAACCAGATCCAATGTGTCACCGCCACTGTGAGTCATGCTTCAATAACCTCTCTTGCTTCTCTTGCCTGTATTCCCAGTCACTGCCAGTTACCTGACCTCCCTCCATGATAATGGGTGACAAAGCCTTACAGATTTTATACATCTTGAAACTGAGCCTGGGTGGTGCATGGTGGTGTCAACAGAACGGGGAATCTAACAGTAATACAGCTAAGAATGACTCACTCATGGACTGGGGATACTTATTTTCTCCCTTGTCCCCATGATTTCATTTCATCCCAGTGACCTTGCCTTCATCATACTGTCTCCTCTATGTCTGAGAAAGGGAAAGTCTGAATGTTTGCTTAGCTGAGAACTGTATCACAAAATTTAGAGAACCAGGAGGCCAAAGGATAACAGCACAGCTGTTCGATGGACTGAAACAAAATTGACAAACACCTGTATATTAGAACTGGGCAAAGATATTAGGCTAACTTTAGAGAAAAGGCAAATTGCTGTAGAAATTCTTTCACATTTGGATGAAATGTGGGTTTCTTGTACATATTAGGAATGGCCCAAGTGTTTCTGTGTGTGAATGAACTGTTTTGTTCTATAATTGTCTTTCTAGTAGTCTGTAGCCTCCTGGCTCCCCACATTTCCTTGAAATCCCCGAAGAAGATATTGTAGAGAATTATCCCAGTAAGGGAGAGTCTTTTCTTAAGAAATGTTGGGGAATTTCTCCTTCCCATAGAAAAATTTGGAGAAGCCATCCACCCAGTTTTTCTGCCATAATTTAGTGGACATATTTGAAGGGCCATATGTGTCCAGTTTAACTGTATATTGTACATTTAGGTTTATTGTCATATTATTTCTTTTCGGGTAGTGGGGATGGGGTGGGATGGTGTCTCTATTGCTTTGTAGACATATTTTATTTGTTATGCCATCTTTCTTGGCTTCCCAAAATTGGTTTGAGGAATGGAAAAGAATCACACCATAAATTTCAGGAGAGCAAATTGGAGTCATCCATCAAAATAGATTCAAACACAGCATAGATTGGAAACAATGAATCTACTGAAAAATTTGCTCCAAAAATCATGTATTTGGGGAAAAAATGGGGGAAAAAGGCTGTCTGTTTGAGAACATTGCATACCAAAAGTTTAAATTATTCGAGTTAGTCACATTTTTAAAAGGATACCATAACTTTGTTTTAAAAACTTACATTGGAAAAATTACATGCAAATCCCTGTGTATTAGGGAAAGTTATGAATATGAATCAATTGAAATATGGATTGATAATAAAAAAGATCAAAATCATTACTGTAAAATATGAGCATCCTGTAAAATAGTAATAGTAGACAAGTAATATATTGAATATAGGTCTGGAGGAGTCTAAACAGTTGTGGGTATAACCATCAATTATACCCACAATACTAAAATATTAATATTTTTCAAGATTTTTAAGTCCATTTTTAATCATATAATAAACTTTATTTCAAGCAGATATGTCATTTACAAATATTAAAATATATTCTCCATTGTGGAAATTGTGTGTGCTTTGCCCTCTGCAGTAGAGGGCTTCCCTTCTCAGTAGTGTGCATCAATAGCAATTATGTGACTTTTTCACAAGATGGCTACCAGCAGGAGACTCTTAAGAGTGCCAAATGACATTTTCAAACACATTTCATGGTGAGAATTGCATCTTCCCTTGTCAGATTAGAGGCAGAATCTTTTAACTTCCTCTCAATGTGAATTTAAAACCTTACTTTTTGAAAACGGCATGGATTGCCTGAAGACAGGATGTGAAAGACTGCTTCCCCTAAGATCAGTGTTAACTATAATGTAAGATCTACGTTCACTTTGCCAAAAGGGCAAGGTCAGACAGCCTGGAAGAGGCAGTGCAGGGCTATATTGCCGGTCTAATATTGCAGTAAAGTTTTCTTCTACTAGTAGTCAAGATTACATTATCTGTGACAATTTAACTGGAATGTCCATGTTATTTGTAAAGAATCAGGTTACAATAGACTGCAGTATACAACTGAATGTGTGTGTGTGTGTGTGTGTGTTCATGCACGCATTCCTTCAAATCAATTTTTTTCTTGGCAAGGTTTTTGGGAAGTGGGTTGCCATTGCCTGTTTCCTAGGACTGAGAGCATGTGACTGGCCCAAGGTCACCCAGTTGGCTTTGTGCCTAAGGCAGGACTAGAACTCACGGTCTCCCAGTTTCTAGTCTGATGTTTTAACTGCTACACCAAACTGGCTCATTTATGGGGGAGCAGGGTTTTAATGTGTCTGGCTCCAGAGCAGCACAAAGTAATAGGCTTTGATTCATTTGTTTTGGTTATTTGATTTTGCCTTTCTGGGGAAATGCTCCAGAAGGGGATCATTCTTTCTACCCACATGATAAAGGCAGGGCTTTGCAGGAAAAATCACTCCACAAATAAATCTATAGGTGAGACTTGTATGGCATTTTTAAAGTGGTGGGAGGTTCTCCAGACTTGCCATGTGGCACCCAAAGGTTAGGTACAGAACTATCTCACCCATATAGAAGTAAGAGGTTCAACAGGTGGGGTGAGTCTCAGAAAGGATTCCTTGAACATTTAAAGAGACATGGCAAGGGGTGGGATGGAAAATGCATTCCCATCAATTCGTGGCCGTGATATATTATAATCTGAGAAAGCTTGCACAGCATAGCCTCTTGTTCAGTGCTTCAGATAGTTTCAAATCCTGAGGCCTACCAGATGGGGATCATAACCTGTGCTTTTGCTAGGCCTATCCCCAGTGCTTGCATGGTTTGTTTCAAAATGCAACTAATCTAGTTCTTGGCTACTTTCTGAGAAACATTTTTTTGTTTTCAGTATACTTCAGGGGAGAAAAAGTCCGTTTGTTGCCCAGCCCTGTCTTTCCTCCCAGTTTATGTTGTTCCTTCACAGAGGAGAAAGGGGGGACATGTGGACCAACCAGCCCTAACTTCTAGTGGAGAAAGTCCCTCTCTCCACCAGAAGGTCTCTGATCCCTAAATTAAACCCTAAGTTTTCCAGAGATGAGATGTTGCTGGCTTAGGAAGAGATCCTAGAATTGTGATAACTAGTTTGCAAGTCACAACTGTTAGGACAATATGGGGGAAAAGACAGGTTGATTTTATAGCACCCTGGGTATATTTTGTATTCCATCAGATGTTGAGTTGGAAGATCAAATAATTTGCTCTAGTTAATTCAGTGATGTGAATCTTGATTCATTATTCCTGGAATGAGGGGCAACACACACACACACACACAAATTAAATCAGATAAATGTAGGAACTTGTGTAAACCCACCAAATGTGAAAAAGAACCTTTTGAAATTATTCAAATACAGCTTTTTTCCAACCAAACCAGACTTTACTTTCCAATTACAGACATGCTGTTTGCTACCATTTTACTTTGTTCTCTGGTTATTCTTAGTTTGTAAACTACTCAATTTTATTGACATCTTCTTTCATTTCCTTGTTGTGGTTGTTTTTTGCTTAGGTCTCAGAGGAGCCCACTTAACTTGCCTATTTATTTTTTGTGACTGCCATAAACAAAGCAAAACACCTCCCTTCCTCGGGTCATTTTTAACCCTTGTAAACCTCTTCATATTGCTTTGATACTGTAATAAATATTTTGGGAATTATTTGCTAATTATTATATCAGGAAAATTAGCTTATGGGATGCAGATATAAAAGCAAACTTTATACAAACAAACTTTACTTAATATTCGGTCTTTTCCAATACTTGCACTTACCCTTCTCATCCTTCTCTGACATCATCATCCTATACATACTTGATGCTAAACTCCACTGAACCCTATGGGATTACATCCTAGTATACAAACATAGAATTGCATTGCATGCCCAATGTTTGAGATAACAGTGTGATTCCTCTGAGAACATCAATTGCCATATTTGGCAAGATGATGTCATAGAGACCCTTAATAACAACTATGTAGTCAGCAAAATTTATCTGATTGAAAACCAAGAGTAGTGAGGACTAAGCCAAAAGATAAACAGTGCAGAGAATTAACAGCACCAGGAGGAATAGAGAAAAGAAGGGAAGAATCCAGTATTCAACCTTACTGTAAGTTCAGTAATTAGGTTTTGGGGAGCGAGGGGAATTGGTTGATAAGCAAAGTGAGCGTGCTAATTTAGTGCATATACTGATATGAACGTATATTCTGTGGAATGTTTATGATGTTTCCAAATTGAAAGCTACTGTACTTCACATCCAGCAGAAGCTAAGGTGATAGCACAAAACTGTTAACAAATAACATTACAGGTGCAGATGATTTCCATGTCATAAATTATGGTTGTGTATTAAGTTATCTGTTTCATATCATGATTGCTAATGTGAACAACCTTTGCCTTTCCATATGGCTGGGGAGTGCTTGTCTTAATGAGCTCATCCTCTAATCTGTTGCTAATGGGCATTAAACCCCTTTGATCCATTGCCAGTACATTCTGGATACCAAAGATTGTTCTTTTTATCACTCCAGGCTGTCCTTACCTAATTCCTGACATCTGATGTTAACTTTATTTTTCTTTTCCCCATTAATTTCCAGGATGCAGAAACAGCAAGAACGGTGTCAGATATTTACAGTTCTCATCTTCACATTTATTTTCCTGCTAGCAGCTGTGAGTACTACTGAGGCTGGCAAAAAAGAAAAAATAGGTAAGTGCAAATAGTTATAGACATTTAGAGAGGTGGTGGCACATTGTAATTTCTGTTTCCATCTTTGTTTTACTTACAGTATGTATTGGTCTTAAAATTATCTGTTTCAGCTGATTGAAAAAAAATACTGCAGAATGTTGGGCTTAACCTCCTTTTTCATGCATATCACTGGTATCTTTAACAGGGGTGAGTGGAGCTTCGGGGAGGGGGTGTCTTTGTTTTAAGGAAAGCATCTTCTTGGACCAAAGCCACAAACTGGTTCCTTATTTCTAAGCTATGGTTGTGTCACTTCACTTCTATCAATTAAATTGTAGAAGCTACTTGCACAAGATGAAAGTGAATTGGCTTCACCTCCATGCTTTGCCAGGCAGGGCATGTGACCAACATCCCACGAAACAAAGCATGGAGGCTGAATGCACCTGCTTTGCCCCCTTTAACCATTAGCTGAATCCATCTAACAGAGACAGCAAAATCCAAAGGATGTAATTCAAGAGTTGGCACCAAATCTTGTGAGACACCGCAAGGTTGCCTGAACTCTCACCAGATTTTGGGTTCTTGCCCATAAGAATGCTGAATCTCAACACATACTATGATTTCCTATGACTTGAGCCATTGTTTTAATTTGGGGGTTCTTGTGGGTGAGAAGATGCCCATAGAAGTCATACTGCCAACTCCAGTATAATTAACGGGGTGTGTAACCTCATACTATTCCTGCATTTGTAGGAGGAGTGGACACATTCAGTTTTCTGACATCATGACTCACACTGATAGTTTCATTATAGCTGTTTTAACTGCAACAATAGTAATACTGATAATTTACAGAATAAAGATAAAGTGAAATAAATTTACATGCAGGGTTTATATATAACCAGAATAAGTAGGTGACTTTTAATGCTGTTAGCCATTCAGTTTACTGTTGTTCATAGAAAGAGCCCCATTAGCTCTAAAGAGGGAAAACAGTATAATTAGATTCCATATCAAGAGCTCACTCAAAACATTAAAACAATTCATATGGAAGATATATGCCAAATTGGCTTACAGTTTTTCATCCACAATCCATACGTGTCCACTGTGGGTTTGTCCACTCTTGACACAGGAGACTTAAAATCAGTCCATTAATCAACAGGACCTCTGAACAGTTTCTATCTTCTTATTTAGTCCAGACAGCCAAGATGCCTCTAAGAACAGCTAAATGTTATCTGTAGAATATGCTCCAAGATGAGAAGATGAATAATTTACTCACTCTGTGATATTAGCTGCTGACATGCTGGAATCCCTTTTAAAATACTTCTTTTATAAACCAAGACATGTAAAAAAAAAAAGGATGTGCCCAACATCTGGCCACAGATGAAGCAGGCAAGGAGAAATGTGGATGTGATCAGTAAAGAAAATCAGGATATGTAATGTTAAAATCACATTTTTCTTAAACACAATCCACATTTTTTTAAAATAAATTGATTATCCTGCTCCATTCTTACATTATGCCATTCAGAGTCACTTGTTGAGATGGGCAGCTATAGAAATAAAATAAATAAATAATATCTTGCCTTAAAATAATGATGCTGAATTTGAACTTTTTGAAAATTGGCAGCAGCTGAGGGGATCTACAGGATGGATCTCTGAGGACACTAATTGTATTAGTTCATCCCAGTGTGATCAATCTGCAGTCCCCAGATGCTGTTGAAGGTTGAGGTTGCTGGACATCAAATATCAGAAACATCTGAAGAACTATAAGTTCCTCACCTGTAATCAAGCAGGACATTTCGTTCACCATCTAACTGTAGATCATAGAATATATTGGCTGGGAGAGATATTGAAGATCATCAAGTCCAATCCCCTGCCTAGTGCAGGTATCCCCTACTACAGCATCATTAACAAACAATCATCCAGTCTTTGTTTATACACTAGCAAAGGAGACCCCTCTACCACCTGAGACAAGCTGTTGTTGACAGCTCTTACTGTTGGGAGATTTTTCCTGATGACCAACCAAAACCTACTTTCTTGTAATTGAAACCGACTGTTTCTTGTCCTGGAATAACTCCAGACAATTCTGCCCCACCTCTTACATGACAGCCTTTCAGATATTTGAAAACAGCTATCATTATCTCCCTGTATCTTCTCTTCCCAGGATAAATATACCCAACACTTCCAGCAAGTTAAATGGCATTGGGCCATATACAGCAAACTGATGTATCATTAAAAAAAAAAACTTTCAAGTATTTTTTATTACTAATTATTACTACAATTTCTATGCTGCTGTATTTCCTGAGACCCTGACTGGCTTACAATATTAAGGCCAGAATATGAGAAAAAAATTAATATAGTTATAAGCAATCAGTTCAATGCTTCATCATTTGAGATGGCATCTTGTTCATCCCAAATGAAGAGTCATATTTTTACAGTTCTCTGAAAATGTAATCAGAAAGGGGTGGTCCAAATATTTGGGGATAATCTGTTCCAAAAGAGGGAGGCAACACTGCAAAGGCTGAAGCAGAAGGTCTCTGAAGATGGCATTCCCTCTTGGGAGGGCCCTCAGCAAGTCCTCTCTTCCAGATTTTATTCAGCAGGCAGATTCAACTTGGAAAAGACAGTCATGAGAATAGCCAGACCTTGAGCAATACAGAGCATTAAAGGTGACTTTTAGCAATTTCAGTTGCACCTGGAAGCTAACTGACAGACAATGCAACTCCCGTAATAGTAATGTTACATAGATGAACCTAAATGTACCCATAGCTATCCAGGCTGCTGCACGTTACACAAGGTGAAGCTTCTGGATTATCTTCAAGGGCAACTGTATGAAGATAACTACGCATCAGTGGAACTAGCTTCATAGTTCACATATGCATACACTCAGGATTGTACCCCTGTCCTCCTAGCCATTGTTCTGCACTGGCTTTCTCTTTAGCTTCAGAAAAGATATTCAAAGGTGTGATAGATCCTTAGTATGGAATAGGGTTCAACTTAGTTTAGACCTGTGAACCCAAATTCATTGGTTAAAATGAATGGTAGGCTGGTGCAACCTCTACCCTTTTAGCCCTTAGGCTTCCTGGCACTGGGGTAGAGTGACCGGAGCACCCTTTTGGGGCATCCTAGGAGATGACTGAGGTGCCAGGTTTTTAGTTTTTGGTTTTAGTTTTGTTTTTATGACTTTTAAGGTTTTATATTTTGTGGTTTTACTATTGGTGTGAGCCACCCAAAGTTGTGTGTTAAGATGGGCATCCATACAAATCTTTAAAATAAACAAACAAATAAATAAATTCTCCTGCAGTGGCCATCATGTGATCCATGTTAGGCAGTGAAATAGCCTGACTGATTAGATTCTGTCACTGTGTCTTGTCTGACATCATGGCTGCTTGCCTATCCATCTATCCATTTTTTTTTCTTTTTCCTTCTTGAGTGTTGAATGGCAGAGTGAGGAAAGTGTCTGTCTTTACTTGTTATAGGATGTATCAGAAAGTAAGTAAGGGTCTGGTCAAAGACCATTCCCACTGGTCCCACATGCATGTAGCTCCCAGAATAACCACATGCAACCCCTGGTCTAAGAAGGCCACCCACCTTTCTAGGAATAGCAAAATGAAGCACAGAAACCAAATGCCAGTATAACAGAGAGTCTGGACATTTATTTTGTGCTTGCTTTGTTCATTGCTATATTACAAATATTACCAGTTTTGTTGATGAAGCTCATTCATACCATTTTTTTCCCATGGGACAGATTCAACAGAAATGATGTTGTCAAGTGCTTTGTGGTTTGTTTTAAAATATAGAGAAGCCATTAGCTTTTTCTTTTTTTGATAAAGGATCTAGGGACTTGCCAAAGTGACAAGATGCTGATGGTGTGTTTCACTGTAAGTGGCAATGGAGGAATTAAGTGCAGTAGAATCTGACAGCCTGGATGCATTGGTTTATGGCAAGGAAGACATATGTAACACTGTACCCACTTAATTGTCTGACTCAGTAAAGTTCTTAGAGAGGTCACATCTTGACATGGTGGGGGGAGCCGTTCGGCATAAAAGAGGTGCTGATTTTCAGAATAAGCTGACTGAAGCAATTTAAAGAGCCCCCTGTTACATTAATAGATAATTTGACAGTAGTTATATTGTTTCCCAGTAGATCATATTTTTCTCTCAGGCATATGAAAGATATACAGCAGTAATTATCATGACGCTTAACATTTATATAGCAATTATGTAAATTGTTTGCAAACCTGGCCAATTAAAGTTATGGATTGTGTGGAATAACTGTTTATCCATTTTATGTTTCTCTTAGAGGTCCTCATATTGTCTTTATGAGCACACATTTTGCATGTTTAGACAAAGTATAAAAAGTTCAATCCAGGGATGATATATGGCCTTCTAACATCCTGTTTATGGTTTCATAGAAGGTAAAGGCAAAAATTTGAGCTCCTCTGTTTCGCATTTTTGGAGATTTGGAGTGTTAAATGATCATAATGGAGGACTCAGTATGCTGCCCAGAACCTGGGATAGTCCTCAAGCTCTGGAAATTGTCCATCTTTGGTTTAGAACATCTGTTAGAAAGTGTCAGCCTTTTGAGGTAATCCAGAAAGGAAACCAAAGCCGTGAGTACTAACACTACCTTTATTGTAAGGTTAGGGTAACAGAATAGTGCAAGTCCGAAAGAACATCTCCCCTCACTTACCTTTACTTTCTAGAGAACTAGGGAGGGTCCCTTCTGAGATGCTTTCTTCACCCCCATTCCTTCTGGGGGCTGATACATCTCTTGCCAGACCATTGCCCTGGCTGCAGCTCTTCCTCCTGTCTCCCAAGGTTATTTTCACAGTCCATTACAGAAAGAACATTTGGTTTTCATACCTGGGAACTAACTATTACTATTGCTTGTTTTTTTATTTGTGACTCTTTTCAGAGAAGAAGGTGAAAAAATCTGATTGTGGAGAATGGCAGTGGAGTGTCTGTGTCCCTACAAGTGGAGATTGTGGTCTTGGGACCCGTGAGGGCACTCGGAGTGGAGTTGATTGTAAGCAGACAATGAAGACACAAAGATGTAAGATTCCCTGCAACTGGAAGAAGCAATTTGGAGGTAATATCCAAGGAAGTTTCGACTAATCACTATTTACTAATTAATCTATTATTATTTCTTTAAAAACTTGTAATTTGAAAAAGTTTTCCCTCTTAATCAGCAAACATTTAAATATAAAGATATAATATAAGCATTGAAACACCCACCAACCCAAAGGCACCTGTTTATTCATATTATTTCAATCTGTCTTCTTCAATGTTGACATACATTAGAAGAGCAACTTCCAGAATTCCAGCCAATGGCCATGCCAACTAAAAATTGAACCTCACAGTATTAACACCATGGATAGAACGGTCCATCGTTAGACCTAGTAATAGCTATAGGAAAACAGAAGATAGGTACTGATAAAACGATTCTAGAATTAGATCAGGAATTAACATATGGCATTGAGCATAAATCTGATGGTTCCAGAAACCATTAGTTGCTACTGCAAACTTATGACATGCTGCTGGAACGAAATAGTGGCCAAGTAGTGGTGATTACTATCATTGTTATTTATCTGTAATACCATTGTCTCCTGTCTCCAATGTAGTATTCTCCAATAAAGCAGTATCAGGGCCCAGTGACCTTCTATTAAAATAAACACCTATGTTTGTATTCTCAGCACTGCACGCTTGCAGCTGAATACTTCAACGCCACTGCCAATCTTCTCTCTTGCATATGTCCCATCACCACCTGGAAATCTTATTTATGTTGGGTCTACCATGCTGGCTTTTAAGAGAAGCCATCTACCATAGTACTGGGAGAGAGGTAGATGCCTTTTGTCCAGGATGTCCATAAGACTGGCATTTGGATGTTTGTTGAATTCTTTTTGGGTGGGTAAATTGGCCTTTAGGCCAGCAACCACTGTGCTAGGTTCCATGTAAACTGGTGAACATAAAAGTATAGTTAACCTTAATGCATAAACACCTGAGATACATTGGGATAAATAATCAATAATTGCAGGAGATCTCTTTTTGATGGGCATTGGTAAAAAAATATTTCCTTCAAATACTTAGTGCTTTTTACCTGCAGGCACTTGCCCAGAATTCAAAAGTGTTTTCTCTCAGCCTTGAAGTTTTTGATTTAATTAGAAGCTAGGGAGGGTAGAAATCAGGAGTTTGGGATCACATTTTTTATGATAATGCAGAACCCAAGTGAATTGGCAGCTTTTATCTCTCCAGGAGTTGAAAAGGAGTTCAGGGCAAAAGTAAATGATGGCTATGTCAGGTTGTATGGGTTAATTAGCTTAAAGTGTCTGGGACACAGATAAATTCTCACCAAGAGGGAGTCAGCCTTATGAGACAGTTAAAAGATAAAGCAAGGATGAAAATGGTAATTAGGAGCAATAGTAATTTTGGAAGGAAGGAAGGAAGGAAGGAAGGAAGGAAGGAAGGAAGGAAGGAAGGAAGGAAGGAAGGAAGGAAGGAAGGAAGGAAGGAAGGAAGGAAGGAATTTCCATCAGGCAGATAGGTAGATAATTAATTCAGTCTCACATTCATGTTAAAAACTTCCTGTTCCGCATAATGACCCAGAACTTTTGTTAGTAGCTAATGACTGATCCAAATATTTAGCATATGGTACATTCAGTCAGGCAGGGAAATATATCTGGCAAAGTTTCATTCATCTCTTGAAGTTGCCAAGAAAATGAAAGAAAAGAAAAGAAAGGAAAGGAAAGCTTATTTGGAGCATTTTATGGTGTGTGTGTTGTGTGTAGACATAGTCATAGACTCATTTCTGTTCCTCTGGTGCTTACTTACCATGCAGAGTGGCTAATAACATGTTTATTAAAGCATAGACAAATGACAGGTTTTGCAGTTTTCAGTGCAACAAAGCAAAGTTTGATCCGGAGTTATTGGCACTAGCTGAAAAATATGGCCCAGCTCCATTCCATGTCTCTTTCCTCTTGCAGCCATCTGGGCTTGAAGAATTGCTGCTTTGCCTCTTCCAGCCCCAGAATCTTGATTTTTGTTCTTCATACTCTTCAGCGTGGGAACATTCTTCAGCATATCTGGCAAGATGAGGAACTGTATTTTGCTCCCCCGAATGTATACTTGCTCTAATTATGCCACACACCCATCTCTGTAAGTCACAGTGCTGTTGGACATCTGGCAGTCTATGTGAGCTTCCTCCATGTGTTGGTCTGAGGGTCACGATATAACCCTGTACTTTGTGCAGAACTTCAGTTGGCACCCCAGTGGATGTGGCTGAAAATGTGGACATTGGGACTGTGATGCTATCCCATGTGCTTTCTTGCTTCATCTCCTAAGCTAACAGTGAAATAAATTGATACACAATATTTTTTAAAATGAAGAGTAAAATAAAATAGCAGATAAAATATCTCCCTAAAGAAGACCACCAGAGAAGGTACCTAACTAATCTGAATGAAGTCAACACGTGTCGAGACTTGCAAGTCGGCAGAGTGGGAGGGAGAACATTCAGGAGTGAGAATACTTCATGGTTGGACTATCTCTCATACCCACACTCAACTGGCTGAGCCATTGAAGACACCTGCAGGGAGTCAAGAGACTGGCACAAACTGAGGAAAAGGGGGTTGCATACCAGAGCGAGTGAAGGGGAATCATGAACTCATTGGGCTGTTTAAGTTAGGGAAATCATGGGAATTTTCATTCGCAACTTTTTTGCCATTCTGTACGATTCTTTCATTAAAGAGATTTCTACTGTATTTACGTATGAATTGGATTTAATGGTGATAGAGTGTTGCAGTCATTACATAAAGTTGTGAATGAAAGTTCCCATGCTTTCCCTAACTTAAACAGCCCAATGAGTGCATGATTGGCAACTTCAAGATGTGTGGAGTCCAACTCCCAGAATTCCCCAGCTGGAAGGATTATAGTATCAAAGTGATAATATATTCCTTGTTTTTTAAAATAAATGAAGGTCAGTTTGCACACTGATTTACAGATGTTTAAGGCCAACGTCTTATTCCTATTATTTTATGATCTGCAATGGGGAACCTGGGATTTGGTTCTGCTGTAGAATAAGTCCTTTCGATGTTCTTGAACATCATTCTTGGGGTTTTCCCTTTTGATCTTCCCTTCCATGCATCTAACCATAGCACAAACATGTCACAAGAGTCTTTTTCCCTGCCTTGTTCTCATGGCACTGCTCATTTCTGTGAATGAGTCAGGTTGAAGTTGTCTTTATACCAGTGTTAAAGTAGTAATTTCCCCATTATTTGAACACCATCCAAGGTCAGCCTCAAGGCATGCAACATATGTTAGATATTTTTTATCCATGACCTTGGAGGAAAGACAAATGACTGTAGTGACATAGTGGCAGGATAAAGTTAGGAAGTGGGAACAGCAGGTTTCATGCTAGTCAAGTTCTCTATTGATTCAGGAATGAGTGGATACCACTTCAATTCAGCAATGGGAAAAAGCTTAGAAGAAAAAATGCCACTGTTTGATTTGATTTTTTAGGAAGTTTTCCATCCTTGACAGATTGCTCTTAAGTAAAGCTCATTCTTGAGCTACCTAGCTTCCCTTGGCATGTCCTTTGCCAATAAAGGTTACATTAATTATCTGAATAATCTCACCATCCCCAGATTCCATCTTCTCCGTTCTACTAACTGCAGAATTTCAAGGTAGCCTGTGGGGAAGATTTCAGCCTCCCAGGACCTTCGATCACTGACCTCAGGGTAGTAGTGATAGAACAGAGAAACTGCTACCACAATATTACCAGAGACATCCAAATTAGAGCATATTAGAAAGTTCTACTCTATTACAGAAGGTTTCAACAGGGGTAGTGGGTTCTTAGCCCATTACATTTGTTAATTGATAAGATAATCCTGAGTGCCCCTTCCTCTGACATATCTTCCTTTCAATCTCTGCTATATTGTAACCCATTAGCTCCCCACCTTGCTTTCCCCATCCCACCCCCCTCAATTCTTTGTATCTAAAGTCATGTCATAGTGAATCCACTCCATGCATCTAATGAAGTGAGCTACTGATCACCAAAGCTTATGCTCCAAATAAAGATGATTAGTCTTGAAGGTGCTACCAATGTCCAAGACTTTGCAGAGAAGAAGTGGCTGAATAACTCATGTGGTGGGGGCTTTTTTAGGGGGAGGGGGTAATTCTATAAGGATGAACTAGTAAGGTTTATAATTCCCCTTTTGATTCTATTTCCCAGAAGATTTCTTGACTAGTATCAGACTTTGTTATCAGCTGATAAATAAATGTAAGGTTAACTGTTTCCCCATTCTTTAGCAGAGTCATAAAAGTTCATAAATGTATACCCAGATTTGATTATTTCCATAGTCTTCATAAATGGTGTCTGCTGGGAGAGGGGGAATGGGGTGTGTCAAAAAACTCAAGATGCTGACCACAGCTGTTGTATGTAACTGAAGCTCTACCGCTTACATACACAAAAAGGGGCAGGGCTTTCATCACATGGTTGCGGCCACTATCGTCACTTTTTTGACACCCCACCCCTACCCCTGGTCTTTATTTTTATCTACTTGTGTGTTTAAACATTGCTTTTTTAAATTATTTTATATACTGTCGTTTATTATTCACTTCTTTGTGCCTGTATTCTTCTAGTTCTCAGTGCTATTTTTCCTTTTGGCTTTGTTTTCCTCTGTCCCCCTTTTTACTATCTACAATTAAAAACAAAAATTAACTTTTAAGTTTTACTTTGTTACTGTACCACCATTCTTGTTGTTACTGCTATTTCTTTAAATTGTTCTCTTAACTGTTTGCTTATGTTTTCTGGACCATTTTATCTGGATTCCATAACGGGGTCTATCACCCTGTAATAAAATTAGATAGGAGAATTTTGAGGGGAATTCTAGTGAGAACAGCAGAATACAGTAAGATTAAGAGAACTTCATGGCAAAGGTATGTGTACATCACTCTCACATTATTTTCAACCCTCCTTTCAAAAGGCATTCACTCTATGGCAGTGTTTCTCAATCTTGGCAACTTGAAGATATGTGGACTTCAACTCCCAGAATTCCCCAGCCAGCATGTTGGCTGGGGAATCCTGGGAGTTGAAGTCCACACAGCTTCAAGCTGCCAAGGTTGAGAAACTGCTCTGTGGTAAATTTTCCTTGTGATTCTGTGACATGCATTCAGAGATATGTGATTGTGACATCAGCATGCAATTTGCATCCTGGGTTTGTGGGCACTCCATTTCCATCTTGTTTACACCTCTACTGCTGATGAGCAGGAGTCGGTACCTAGTTTCTTTGGGAAGCATGTTTGAAAACCTGCTTAATTCATTTTACATATTCAGTTTTGAGTCCAGGATGCAGTGACAGTGGATGTGGTTTTATAGTCTCCACCATGAACATCTGCCTTACTGTATGTATTATTCTGAATAAAGGCTGGGTAAAATACCTTTGGTATTATGCTAAGCCCTGGTGTTATCAGCTGCTGTTAATAAAATAAGTAACACAGACATTTATTTTTCACAGCGGAATGTAAATACCAGTTCCAGGCATGGGGGGAATGTGACCTAAACACTGCCCTGAAGACTCGAACTGGAAATCTAAAACGAGCCTTGCACAATGCGGACTGCCAGAAGACCGTCACCATCTCAAAGCCCTGTGGGAAGCTTATCAAACCCAAACCTCAAGGTAATACCTCTTTGGGAATGATTGGATTAGGGCCTCTCCCATCAGTGCTCCTAAATGTAACTCTTTAAACTCTCCTGTTTAAACTCTCCTGTTGCCAAAGAAATGGCTCAGAAATAGAGTTCCAGCATCCAATTCAATAATTGGATTATTGAACGGATTAAAAACAATCCAGGATCTCTGTTCAAAGGACAAACTACAGAGGAAGGCTCTGAAAAACTGTTGACAAAGCAGATGGTTCTGGTCCAGATGGACCTGTGGTTCCACCCAGGGCATGTTTTCATGGAAAAGTATTGGGATGACCCAGTGAGTAAAGAATTTTAGAGGGTAGCCATCTGTCTTTTGAATAATAAATTAGTTTAATTAAGTCTGTGTGTGTGTGCGTGCATAAACATATGCATATGTATATGTTTATGTATATGTCTGGCATATCACCCATGCTTTTTGCACAAGAGTTTTCAGTTTAGTAAGTAAAAACTACCTATCATTATTAGAAAGGACAGCTGTTATTCTGTAATTTCTTATAACGTTCAACAATTTAAAAAAGCCCCCAAAGTTAATCAAACATGCTTTTTATTTAACTGCCTTTGCTGGTTTAACAATGGCCCACAATAATTTCCCACTAAAATCCTTCATTGATTAATTTATCCATTCATCCTGATTAACATTTGCATCCATATCCGTTTTACAGTGAAGAAATTTACTTAGATTTCAGTCCTACACCCAGTTACCTGGGTTATCAGAATCCAGTTGGGTTATCAGTAGGTTGATAAGATGCTTCCTGTGCATGAGGAAAAAGGCTTATAAGCATGGAACAATCTGACCTTGTAGAAGAGAAAGATTTGGAGAAGATTTTCTAAAGCGGGTCAAATAAGGAAACTGCAGAGGACACATTTTGCTCATGGACTGAAGATTCCTCACAGTTGTTTTATTTAAGTTGACTGTCTTCACCTGCTTAGGTAGAAATGGTATAAGCAGGACTGATAGTGGGGAGGGAAAACAGGTATTTCCCATATGTTGGACTGAAGAGGAAGAATGTATAATCAACCTGACCCATTTGGGTTTTGTGCAAGATATATTGTTTCTTATAGGATTGTCTAAGAAATGCTAAAAAAAGAAAAGAAAAAGGATACTCTATACAACTTCAGCAAAGGATCGTTACTTCAGCAAAGGATCGTTACCTTGTCATGGTGCTGGAGCTTGAGCACCTCAATGATGCCATGAGCTAAACCGTGAAGGGACACCCAAGATGGGAAGGTCATGACAGAGAGGTCAGACTAAATGCGATCCCTGGGGAAGGTAAGGGCAACCCACCCCAGTATTCTTGCCGTGAAAACTAAATGGATCAGTACAACCAGAGATATGTCAGTATACCATCGGAAGATGAGACCCCCAGGTTGGAAGATGGTCAAAATGCTACTGGGGAGGAACAGAGGATGAGTTCAACTAGCCCCAGACGTGATGACGCAGCTAGCTCAAAGCCAAAAGGACGGCTAGCGGCCGACGGTGCTGGTGGTGAATGGCAAATCCGATGTTCTAAGGATCAACACACCATTGGAACCTGGAATGTAAGATCTATGAGCCAGGGCAAATTGGATGTGGTTATTGGTGAGATGTCAAGATTAAAGATAGACATTTTGGGCGTCAGTGAACTGAAATGGACTGGAATGGGCCACTTCACATCAAATGACCACCAGATCTACTACTGTGGACAAGAGGACCACAGAAGAAATGGAGTAGCCTTCATAATTAATAGTAAAGTGGCTAAAGCAGTGCTTGGATACAATCCAAAAAATGATAGAATGATCTCAATTCGAATTCAGGGCAAGCCATCTAACATCACAGTGATCCAAATATACGCCTCAAACACAGATGCTGAAGAAGCTGAAGTAGAGCAGTTCTATGAGGATCTGCAGCACCTATTGGATGACACGCCTAAAAGAGATGTTATTTTCATCACGGGAGACTGGAATGCTAAGGTGGCCAGTCAAATGACACCTGGAATTACAGGTAAGCATGGCCTGGGAGAACAAAACGAAGCAGGACACAGGCTGATAGAATTTTGCCAAGACAACTCAATGTGCATAACAAACACCCTCTTCCAGCAACCTAAGAGACGGCTTTATACATCGACGTCACCAGATAGACAACACTGAAATCAGATTGACTACATCCTTTGCAGCCAAAGGTGGTGGACATCTATACAGTCGGTAAAAACAAGAGCTGGAGCTGACTGTAGTTCCAATCACGAACTTCTTCTTGCACAATTTAGGATCAGACTGAAGAGATTAGGGAAGACCCACAGATCAGCTAGATATGAGCTCACTAATATTCCTAAGGAATATGCAGTGGAGGTGAAGAATAGATTTAAGGGACTGGACTTAGTAGATAGGGTCCCGGAAGAACTATGGACAGAAGTTTGCAGCATTGTTCAGGAGGCGGCAACAAAATACATCCCAAAGAAAGAGAAAACCAAGAAGCAAAATGACTGTCTGCTGAGACACTAGAAGTAGCCCAAGAAAGAAGGAAAGCAAAAGGCAACAGTGATAGGGGGAAATATGCCCAATTAAATGCAAAATTCCAGAGGTTAGCCAGAAGAGATAAGGAATTATTTTTAAACAAGCAATGTGCGGAAGTGGAAGAAGACAATAGAATAGGAAGGACAAGAGACCTCTTCCAGAAAATTAGAAACATCGGAGGAAAATTCCAGGCCAAAATGGGTATGATCAAAAAGAAAGATGGCAAGGACCTAACAGAAGAAGAAGAGATCAAGAAAAGGTGGCAAGAATATACAGAAGACCTGTATAGGAAGGATAACAATATCGGGGATAGCTTTCATGGTGTGGTCAGTGAGCTAGAGCCAGACATCCTGAACAGTGAGGTTGAATGGGCCTTAAGAAGCATGGCTAATAACAAGGCAGCAGGAGACGATGGCATCCCAGCTGAACTGTTCAAAATCTTGCGAGATGATGCGGTCAAGGTAATGTATGCTATATGCCAGTAAATTTGGAAAACACAAGAATGGCCATCAGATTGGAAAAAATCAACTTATATCCCCATACCAAAAAGGGAAACACTAAAGAATGTTCAAACTATCGAACAGTGGCACTCATTTCACATGCCAGTAAGGTAATGCTCAAGATCCTGCAAGGTAGACTTCAGCAATTCATGGAGCGAGAATTGCCAGATGTACAAGCTGGGTTTAGAAAAGGCAGAGGAACTAGGGACCAAATTGCCAATATCCGATGGATCATGGAAAAGGCCAGGGAGTTTCAGAAAAACATCTATTTCTGTTTTCTTGACTATTCTAAAGCCTTTGACTGTGTGGACCATAACAAATTGTGGCAAGTTCTTAGTGGTATGCAGATACCAAGTTCTCTTGTCTGCCTCCTGAAGAATCTGTATAACGACCAAGCAGCAACAGTAAGAACAGACCACGGAACAACAGACTGGTTTAAGATTGAGAAAGGAGTATGGCAGGGCTGTATACTCTCAACCTACCTACTCAACTTGTACGCAGAACACATCATGCGACATGCTGGGCTTGAGGAATCCAAGGCTGGAGTTAAAGTCTCTGGAAGAAACATTAACAATCTCAGATATGCAGATGATACCACTTTGATGGCTGAAAGTGAAGAGGAACTGAGGAGCCTTATGATGAAGGTGAAAGAAGAAAGTGCAAAAGCTGGCTTGCACCTAAACCTCAAAAAACCCAAGATTATGGCAACCAAATTAAGCCAGACTGCTCACTTGAGGGAATGATATTAAAGGTCAAACTGAAATACTTTGGCTACATAATGAGAAGACAGGACACCCTGGAGAAGATGCTGATGGTAGGGAGAGTGGAAGGCAAAAGGAAGAGGGGCCGACCAAGGGCAAGGTGGATGGATGATATTCTAGAGGTGATGGACTCGTCCCTGGGGGAGCTGGGGGTGTTGACGACCGACAGGAAGCTCTGGCATGGGCTGGTCCATGAAGTCACGAAGAGTCGGAAGCGACTGAACGAATAAACAACAAAATACAACTTTACCTTCAGTTTTAACTATGCATTCTCAATTCTTAGTGAAAGAAGTCTTGTAAACAGTAGTCTTAGATAGAAAATGTATTGCCATAAAAAGCAAATCTGGTATACTTGGAAAACCAGACAGAATATGAAACACATCTGGAAGACACTAGGTTGGGGCAAGTTAAATACCCAAACAGAACATTTTTTAAAAGAAGTAATTTATCATAATCTTGGACAGTCATGTATTCAAAATAGAAGGGAAAAAAATTAACAGCTCATCAAGGATGCATCAACTAAGGCACCTCATGTAGTGGTGGCATTTCACCTTGAGAAAACATTGAAGTCAGCATGATCTGTCTTGATCAATCAAACCATCTCACTAATATTGGCTTAATATACATGCACTATGCACGTGCAGGCACTGGTGTTATCAAATGGTGTGACCCCTGTTTTGCTTCAAAGAAGCACTTTCCTCAATTGTCCAAGGATGGAAAGTATCCCTTTGCACATCTGCACGGCTTTAAAGCTCATCCAATCATTTTCCAACAGGATTCTATAGGTCATGGATGGGGAACCATGACTTTACAGGTGTTATTAAACCTTAGCTCCCAGAATCCCTCACCACAAACCAAGCTGGCTAGGGCAACTAAGAGCTGTAATGCAGCAACAGCTAGAGAACCTCGGGTTCTCCATCCCCAACCCTGTTGTATGTGGCAATACAGGAAAAATGAAAATGATGGTCCATTAAGTGCACCCATCTTCCTCTGAAGGAATAAGTTGCCATTTAATTCCTAGCACCAAGAGAGCTATTTGCTCTAACATAGGCATACCTGTGGCAACCCAAGAAAAAAATATGCTTTCCCGTCCTAATTAACTGAGTAGTGTAATGAGCTCTGCAGCTGCAGAAGATGGTGTGTACACAGAAATCCTGATAGTGGGAGTTGAGGCGGAGAGATGTACTACTGTGTCTAAGACAAGGTATTGTGCGTCCTTCGCAAAGGTGCACTGCTTGGTTGCTTATTTGCTGGCTCAGTATTATTGCTGTTACCTAAAACGCTACAGAGCTTAGTCAAATAGCAGGGGGTTCTTTTGGTTTACTCAGCTGGTTATTGAGATGATGATTAGATGGGAACAGGAGGAGGTAAGAACTTTCTACCTTAGCTTTTACTCAAATTTTCAACCTTCAGGGGAGACTTTCTATACTCAGCGGTGCAGATAAGTAATTTTAAACGTTGGATTTAATGTTGCTACGTCTCATTCCTCTTTAGGTGGTAAATGTCTTTTATTTTACATTCTTCAAAATCTGTGATCCAGTCCTGCTGCATTCTCCCCGTTCTTCTCATTCTATTGAATAAAACCTGAGATCTCTCCCCATAGTCCTCCTGACTGTCCATAATGTTTTGCAAATGCCTCTAGAAGGGAGAAATTGCCATCACCTCATCTAAGCTGAGAACAGAATACATGCAGCATTCCTCTCTGTGCAGCCATCCAGCTGCAGGTAGCAGCTTATCTCAGAACTGCCTTTGGGTTCTAGACAAACCCTTTTTGATGTATTGGAAGGGCTGTAGGTTGCCCAAGTGTTTGGGTGGGAAGGAGTAAAGAGAGGCCTCTTATTTAGTTCAGCCATGTATAGGCATAACGTTTTTTTCTGATTTTATCATGGATGTTCTTTGGTTCTGACTAACATTGCTTCTTGATTGTGCCCCAAATCTGCCTTTCCTGCAGTTCTAAACTATTGGCCTATGTCTTAGATCCTACCTTAGCAAATACCATCTAGAATATAATTTTTAAAGTCTAGGAAGGTCCTTTGGATTCAAAGCATTTTGCAGGACTGGTTGCATGGCTTTAAAATCTCCAAAGTAAACTATATCTGTATTAAGACTCTTCAGATATTCCACTAGCTTGGGTAATGCATGTTGGGAGGAGAAGGATACCAAGTTCTATTCCTTCTTCCTTTTTGTGATTCTTGACACTTGGGGAGAATGTTCACACCTTTATACATTGTCAAGGAATGTGTCCGTGGGAATGGTCACTGATCACTAACAGGTTACCTCTTCTCAGGGTAACTCTTCGTATGTTCAAGTACTTATTCAACACCTCCTTCTTTCCAGGGCAGAGTGAACATGGAGAAGGGCAAAGGTGATACCTACTGGCAACTTCCCATGTGTATATTTATTACTTACATGGGAAGAACATATGAGTGGGTATAGGATCTCATAAGACATGTGTCACAATTTTATTTATTCTTATTTGTTCCATTTTTATACTACTTCCAATGGCCAAGGAAATGAGAGTAAAAATAAGTTACACTTAAGATTATCTTTCTGTATAGCTCGTAGTGAATCCAGTAGATACTTAAGTACATATTGTATACATTAGGTTTCACTGTTACGTTTTGCTAACGTTAATGGAAATAAGGAATAGCTAAGAGAATTTTAATGGATCTCAAGACAAGATATATTGAGCTTCTCAGGTGATTTTCCAACCAGGCCGTGAGAAGATTTTCACCTGCCTAGTTCTGACACAACTGCTGCATCATGTATCTTTAGATGAAGCTCTGATGACTCCTCTTTTGTGATTGATATCCACAGTCTCTTTCCTTCTCTGCAGTTTCTTACAGGTGTCTGATATAGTCCACCTGATCTTATGGTCTTAAGAATTAATGTATTTGTTTTTATGTTTTTCCTATAGAATATTACTAGGGAGCTGTATAGGCATCTCTGCCAACTCCCTGGATCTAATTCCACCACTAGGTGTCCCTCTTGACAGTTAGTTTACCTCATACCCTTGGGTATTAGGAATGTTAATGCAATATTGCAGTCTATCACCAGGGGTTGCTGTTTGCTATCAAGTCTTTCTATAAGTCTAACAGCAAAACTCCAAATATAAAAGAGTCCACATTTACATATGGACATATTTAAAAAATTCCACTTGTAGACATTTGCTCCAAAATACATGTAAACAGTTACAGTGAAATATATCTATCATTTGCAGAGTCTGTTAATGGGAATTCATAGGCTGCCAGTGTTGGAAACAGTCTTGAGGACAATGGCCATATTCTAAAATGGAGAAGACTTCTGTTCCTTTTGTGAGCCTCAGCTTATTTAATGGGATTAAAGGGAGGAAAATTTATGTGGATGTATGTGTTTGTGTGTGTGTGTGTGTGTGTGTGAGAGAGAGAGAGAGAGAGAGAGAGAGAATATTCTCCTGGGGTAGCTCAGCAGGTACAATTAGTTCTTCTCAAATATAAGCCCTTGCTGAATCAGACTAAATGCTCAAATAGTCCAGCATTTTGTTTCCATGGAAGTCAACCAGGTACCAATGGAAAGTCCACAAGAAGAGTGTAAATGCAATAACCTCCCCATCCCCACGCATACAACTGTATTCCATAGAAGAATGTTCATTGCCCCTGATACTGTGATTAATATACAGATGGCCCTCGGGTTACAACCACTTGTTCAGCGACCATTCAAACTTGTGACAGCACTGAATGAAGGCAATTTACGATGGTTCCTCAGAGTTCCAGCCATCACAGCATCCCCACAGTCATGTGATCATGATCTGGGTGCTTGATGCTCAGTTCACAATTACATCACAGTGAGCTGCGGTCACATGATCGCGATTTCCTACGTTCCCGCCAGCTTCCCACAAGCAAAGTCAATGGGGAAATCAGCAGGAAGTTGGAAGTTGTGGTCACGTGAGGTCCTCACTTCATGACCTGCATGGTCCTCATTTAATGATGGCAGCTGGGACTTCCAGAACTGCTGTCACTATGCGATGCAGGCATGTGATGTCACACTTTATGGCCGCATCGCTTAGCGATGGCCAGTCCCAATTGCCATCTCAACCCCAGGACTACCTGTATAGTTATTATAACAACTATTTACTGATACTACCCTTATCTTGAGAAAGAGAGAAAATCTATCTAGGTTTTCCACTCCATGCATAATCACTCATACTGGTTAAAGATGAATGCAATAAAATAGTCCTTTTCTGCTAACTTTCATCAGAAAGTGGATGCATTTCATCTGCTGAGCCCAATTCTAGAGTCCAGTATACACTGGAATGGATTCTAGAATTTGTTCTATAGCCTTCTGTGGTTATGACTGATTTGGAGGATGTGATCCTGTTTCTAGATTTGTTTGGGGAAATATAAGGTCTGCCTAAGGAAGCTATTTTCAGTGCTATCATTCTCTGATATTTATTTATTTATTTATTTTTAAATTTATACCACTGCCCATCTCCCCCAACAGGGGACTCTGGGCGGTTTACAGCAAAAGTAATAATAAAGATATTAAAAGACCTAAATTACAATCTAAAAGCATAAATAAGATAATAAACATAAAGTCCAAGATGAGGTAAAATCAAAATTAATAAGGGGTGCTATGAGCAGCAGGTGATCTTTTTTGCATTGCCAACTGAGCATAGAGGATGTAATAGGACATACAGTTCAGCATTCATGAGCAGTTTGTCCACGGTACCACTCTGAAGTGAAATTGTAGTTAATTCAGTTTAAAACAACCCCACATCCATAGAACTTCCAGCTCCAAAAGCTTTTTAGAAGAGCCATGCATATACTGCTTTCCAGAATATTACCAAGGAGGGAAAATTTATTCAAAGGACCAGAGCTATCACCGAGAAGGTCTAGTTGGAGGCCCCCTTTATCTTCTGAGATGAAGGAATCCAGATCTCTGTCTAGGCTGTACAAACAGGGTAGGTAGATTCCACTTACAGGAGATGGTCCAGAAAGAACCACATCTGAATGAATGACAGACTCAAGAATTCTGTTCTCTCTCTCCTCCCCAGGAATACAACTGCATAAGGGGAAGAGTAGAAAAGAGTATGGACCTGTTGACCCTGTCTATTCAGTCATGCTCTTTCCCTGAATTCATTATCTTTCTTGTGTGGAGAAGAAGGAGAATTGTGTTAGGACAGTTTAGGGTTCCCCAATTCACCAAAAGAGACTGCACCAGAAGAGAGCTGTTCATGCTGAAGGTTGCTCCGCCTACTATGTGAAAAATGGCAAGGTGGCATGACAGGTTTGTGAAGGCATTCTTGTTTCATCCTTCCTCTCTTTCCGTGTGGGATATTGACCCAAAAGATGGCTCTAGCTCAAGAAGAAAAGTGGTTTTTGAAAAGAAAAGAACATTTCCATCCTACAGTATTTGTCTCTTGCTACATCTACTAGCTCAGATTTTTCCTGCAGTCCTTTGATCTCTAACAGAGCCTTTTAGTGGCCACAGGAGACTGGACAGAACAGGGCAAGAAAGATGGTGGAGTCCCATTCATTGCATGTGTTTAAGTGGAGATTAAATAACTATCAGTCAGGAATGCTTTAGTTTGAATTTCAGTTCTGAATGAGTGTTGGAACCCTTGACCTAACTCTTATAATCTATTATTCTGAGCCTTGGCTACAGAAATTGAATTTTATTCATGTATTGGATACAGCTCGAGCATCAGTATTTCAGGCACTTAAATTAATCAAAACGTGAAGGCGTATCATACTGACAGTTAGAAAATGGGAGTAATGTTATTTTGCCAATTCTTATATGAGCTGACCTGATCTATACCTGCCAGATAAATATGTCTATCAGGAATTAGTTATGACCTTTGCATTTTCCAAATCTTCTGACTTCCTGCTTGGTTCAAAAAACAGATCCTTTTGGCAGCCTAGCCACTTATAATTCCATGGACTTAATAGATTCTGGAAAACAGTGCATGCTGGGGCAGAAAGGAGGCAAGAATAATGGCTTCCATGAAAATAGTCAATAATATTGGCAGAACTTTTTTCACAGTGATGCACAGTGATTTTTCCTGGGAGAGAGAGAGAGAGAAAGAAGAAAAATTAATCAGAAAAAAGGCTTCACTTCTAGATTTGGCACTCAGCGGTGCTTGACCATAATGGGAGTACTGCTTGAAGCTATTACACTTACGATTTTTTTTAAAAAAGAGAGAGAGAGGTAGCATAAGTGAATGTTTATTCTAATTATTATTCCAAGAGTGTAAGAAAAATCTTTCCATTCTGGATTTGATGCCGCTTTCCTTTCTGTTTAATTTTCTCATCACTTTCATTCCATTTTTTGTCTTGTATAAGCACATCACATAAACCACATGAAGAGGAAAGTGCCTGGCTTTGTCAAGTCCTGTTTGGCTGGTAAATTCAGGAAACAAGAACCACTTGGTCTTTTGGAAAGACCTTCATTGCTGTTAGGGTATATGGAACAGAATCTTGAAAGCCTGTCAAAGCAATGCTCAGATCAACTTATAGCAGATCAAATTATAGGTGTAATTAAAGCAGAGTTACTCTGCATCTATTTCTCACACTTCCCCCTCCTTTGGGCTAAAGATTTTTTTTCCCCCAGTAATGGTCCAGCTCCCTCCTGTAACAGTTCTGTTCCCTTCGTCATGCCTCCAGGGTCTGTTAGGCATTCCATCACATACTTGCAGAGGATTTTTGTAAAGTTGCATCTTTATTTGAAAATGCTGACACTTTATTGGCTTATGCAGGCAGTGTGACAAATAATGCATACTGTTCTTTATAAAGAAGAGGAGGTGAGAACATTTCAGGATTTCTTTTTTTTTTTGTGTATGTAATTTGTATTAAGGATTTTGATTACAATAGTAAAAACTAATACAAACTAAACTTAAAGAAAAAAAGAACAGAAAGAAAAATAAAAAGTGCAAGAAAAAAGAAAAGGAAAAAATAATAAAGGGAAAAAATAATATAATAAAGAAAAAGAAAAGAAATATATAAAGAAGTGACTTCCAACTTTCATTACAACAACTATCGACAAATTTAGAAACTCTTCACCCCTTGTAAGGTTACAAATGTGGTGGTCTCTCATGAAGGATACACAGGCTGCAAGTTTTCTCAGGATGAGAGCTTGTGGTCTCTCATGAAGAATATACACGACACACAGTTTCTTGGGATGAGAGCCCTGATTCAAGCCGTAAGCTCTCTTTTATTATTCCCCCAGTTAAGCAAGTGCACTAAAACAGTAATTCACATAGCAGAAGGCTGATTGGTCTAAATAGCAATGCATACCTCATGTAACCCCCCTGATAGCCTCCTGGCACAGCTCAGGTTACAGCTCCTGTTGCCTTGTGAGGAAAGTTTTTGCTACAACCTTATCCACTATGGAAGTTCAAGGAAGGTTCAATGTAAATAAGCATCTTGCACAGCTGTCGTGGTTTGCCAACCAACAACATAGCATACAATGCTCTCTACATACAAACATATTTTTTCATCCCGTATCCCATCCTTTATCTATAAGCAAATCCATAAAACATCAACTTTTCAATCCTAGTGTCAGCAAAAAGTCTGTAAAGGGTTGCCAGAATTTTGCAAAAAAAACCAACAACTTATTTTGACCTTGATCAAATAAACCAACTTTATTTTCCTTCCTTTTACTTCTAACCGTCTTAATCTTCCATTCATTCAAATATTGTCATAGGATTTGATTTCTCTTCAATTCTTCTTTATCTCATCACACAGACTTCTTCAGGGGTTTAGCAAGCCTCTTTAGTAGGTCCAATAGGAAAACATTTTCCAGGTCATTCTCTTGGTTTGTCATTTGTATTTCCCCTTTCATTTTTAAAACTTCAGCCAATTTCTTTTGTATTTCCAATAAAGCATCCTTTTCAAAACCATTCTCTTGGCCTGTCATTTGTAGTTCCACTTTTGGTACTTTCTCTGTCTTGTCAGACAAAATTTGCTCTACATCTGTTATTCCCTCATTAACATCGCTTGGAGTCAGACATCATTACTGACACTGTTACTATTGTACTACTGATTTCTGGCTCCATTCTTCAAAGATTTAATATTTCCAATGTTATGACGTTTTGTGTCAGTTTGTAAGTCCCAGTACTAAAAAAGCAAAAGCAGGCCTGTATTTTATTTTCAAAGACACCAAAAGTAGGCTTGTGTTTTTTTTTCCTTCTACTTAGAAACTTTAGTCCCCTCTAGTGTCCAGTTTCTAAAATCATAAAGTTGCTTATCTTTGTTATGACTTACAATAACCAAGACAGCCAAAATAAATCTGGTTCCCAAGAGAAGCTATTTATTTTTATAGTTAATTTTATAGTAAAAGTCAATATTCCAAATTTATCTGGACCCTTAATCTGTTTATCACTTTCTTAGATCAAAATCTTATTTAGCTTTTTGCTGTTTATTTCAAATTCTTTAAGTTCTTAAGCTTATAATTAATTTTTCTTTTGTTCAGAGTTGAAGATAAACTCACCCGGTGACTTTTCAGACTTGGTACTCCAAAGGTTTCTAATAGCTTTAGGATGGTTAATAGGGAATTTCTAAACATGATTAGAACGTGAGGCTTGCAAACTTTGTGTCCTTTAAAAGATTCTGCCGCTGTTGTGAGCAAAATGGCTAATCCCTTTGTCTCCTGCCACTCAGACCTGTGGAAGACTGCTTTTTTGTGGTCACTTTGCGAGGAACAGCCATCTGGAGCACATATGGGTGATCTCCCCTCCTCTCTTTGCCCATAGAAGTTCCAAAGAGCTGGTCTACATACCTGTTCTTCAGTCTTTGCCACGGTAGTCAGCCCCACTTTCACAGAGACATCTTCAGTTCGTCATGCCTCCCCTGGAAGTCCTCAGAACATTGCAAGATTTCAAAAAATTACTAACTCTCTTCAAATAAGTCTTCCCCTTTAACCTTCCAAAACAAAATGTTTCCACCCAATCTAATGTACAATTTTAACTAGAATTCTATTGCACCAGAACTGTTTTTTTAAAAAAAAACATATTGTGAAGATGCTAGGATGGTTATCAAATAAAGGAATATAGAAAAGAAAACATAACAATGTAAAAACAAATGTTTCTCAGAACCAACTAGCAGAAGATTCACAGGCTCTTGTTATTTGTAAGGAATAAAGGAAGCAAGAAAAAGGATTGTGGAATGGATGACCCGTAGATTGATCACCATTAATGATGTTTGGAGTCCTGGAGTTATTTTCAGAGGAAAAAAAAACTTTTTTGTTGAGTTGATGCCACTATAAATCATATCTGAGCATAACCATGATACATCCCATCACAGATGTTAGTCATCAGACCCCCTTTTAAACAATAAGCAAAATTATCAGTTAACAGCAGACATATATTCATTTTTCAGCAATGACTCAGAAGTTAAATTGTTTTTTTTTTTTTAAGTGGAGGGGGTTACAGAACAGAATAATATCCTCCACCAGGAAGTATTTTAAAAGGGCAATCCACTGAAAGGCATTTTTCCAAGTTCCTGTAAACTCTGATCCAGCTGCCCTCTTTTGCTTGGCCTAATGAGGCATGGCTGTCTCATGCATAGGGCAGGATGGAGATTGGCAATAGTCTGATTGTATAAATCTTTCACATGTGCACTACAGAAGCCCCCAGCCAAGTTTTGTAACCTTTGGGCCTCAACAATTTAATATGCATTTTAATATGCATATCACAATTTTCATTAAATTTAGCAAATGACAAGCTTAGGAAAGCTGCTACTGTTTGGCTGTTTGCGTTTGTTGGTGAAAATACATATGCTGCCAAACTATCTAAAATTTTACTTCAGGAAACTGGAGAAAACTTGAAATCTAAAAGGGAAGTGCATTTTTCAAGTAACATAACCTGCTGTTAAAAATGACAAACTTCTGTCACATTCTGTTTTTTTCCTCTGATGTCAGATCATTATACTGAATACCTTCCTATTCAAGCAGCAGAAAGACAGTGATGTAACTTGCAGGATATAGTGACACCATAATATAAGTTAGTTACATGATATTTTACTAGAGAAAAGAGGAAGTGGGTAATTCTGATAGTTTACATGAAGATCTAAATAGATTTCAATCCACTGATAGTTATTGGCTAAGTAACTTGTAAAAAAGTGATGGATAATTAAGGGTAGAAAGCATGAAATTGTTTACTGTAGCCCTTGGATCTCTCTCTGACCAGTAAGAAGAGAATCATGACGGGATCCAGAATGACCAATTGCAGTTTATTCAATGGACAATTCATAATATAACACACAATGGATGAAGTTCTTCTTTCTTTATATATTTAACAACCATTAATAAACCATGGGATTTTGACTAACTGTGCCCCAAGGAAATTAGTTATCTCTGAATTATGCACAAACAGTAGTGATTAGTGTTCTGCACTTGGACCAGTGACAAGAAGATACAAGTCCTCCTCCCTGACCTTATGTATTTTCTCTTAGCCTAATCTGTCACACAGGGTTGTTACTGTGGAAATAAAATGCAGAGAGAGGAGACCTCAAAGAATGCTGCTTTGATTTCCCAGAGGAAAGGGGGAAAAGATATGCAATAAATAAGCCAAGCCAACCTCCAGTAATTCCAGTGCCCGCTTCTTGATCAGTCCAGTAGGGCTTCCATATCTGGGCTGCAAAGATAGAGAAGACCACCACATTGGCAGCAAAAAAATATTGACAATTTAGTGATTGTCTAGAACTTTACAGGCCACTGCCCAATGCATAGCCTGAAGTATATTGTTCAGGCTATGCAGTTCCAGTGAGAATCAGCATTCTTACTTATTGTCTGTGTCAGCATGATTCAGAATGCTGAGCCATTTATTATTGCTCCTTAATGGGAAATAACAAAATCTGATTAATCCAATGAATCAAGTTGTGCAGAACATACAGTAGTTGGGAATTCTCCATTCCTTTTACCAGGACATTCAATACTACAATCGTCTAGTAGCATCAGCAGGTTGGATCCAAGAATTGGCATATTTTACAAGCATTGCATTGCTTTTATAGAATCCAATACAATTCACAATTGTTTGCATTCAAGCCAACCCAGCCCCTTTGCCTACTGAAAAAAAAATAAATTGTAATATATTTTTAATTTGATTTTCACAAAATGCTAGCTATTCTGTTTCTCTTTTTTAGCTTTAAATTCTGAGTTGCTGAACATTCTGGGGCATAAGCTTTTCAACTGGCTTCTTCCTAAAGATTTTCATATATAATATAAAGGTGGTGACATTAAAAAAGTCTACCTGTATTAATTCAGAACTATATAGTATTGCCACCACATTATTGAGAAGGAATGCTGAATATTCAGATGTGGATCCAACTGCACTAACTTTGGTTAGTTGGAGAAAGACCTCTTGTTTAACAATAGCATGACTTTATCATCATTTTTCACTTTTCAGTATTTACCAACAAAATCAGGTTGGCAAATGGATAAAGAGGTATATTAGGACTTCTCCAATGCATCTAAGGTTAATTTTTCAAAGAGGACAAAGAACTTCTAAACTAGCCTTTGCTTCATTATGAATATCCCATATACTGTAATGCTGTGCTGAATTCTGTTTTGCAGTTTCCTGAAAGATTTCCCCTATGAAAGAAGCGTCTGCTTTATTCTCAGGGTACTTGACAAGTTCCTTTCAATTTCTCTTGGTGCTTTTTTTTAATGTTACTAAGAGGGGGCAGGAAGTGTTACTGCTGATGTTCTCTTGAGCTACATAGCTTTCACTCACCCTGAAGTCTCTCTGATGCCCATATTTCCCAGTTTGAACACAGCCCATGGGATGAATTCTCCTGGATTTATAGGGAGTGTGAGAAATCAGGAAACTGCAGATCACAATGGATTTCACAATGAAAGAAGGGACATTCACATATTCTGGCCACTTCATTACTAAAATAAAGTGCAAAAACATTGCATTCTACTCACAAGAATTTCAATGAATTTCTCCTTTGGGAAAAAATGAAAGCAAATTCTCTTTCATCAGACTGAGTATGAAAATAATATTGGATAAGTTGCACCATTGTTAATTTGGTAGATAAAGAAGCTCTTCAGTGCCATGAAATAGGAAGGGTTGTTGACTTTTTCCTGATAGAGTTTCTATGCCTTAATCTGGCAAGTGATTCTTCAATTTTATTTGTTGAGTCTCTTCTTGGCCCATGTGTGTTAAATTCATGGAAGAGAACCATGAGTGAACATAATATCTAAATATACCTAGGAACTTTTAAGGTGAAGACTTTGACAGCAGAGCATAAGAACCATAAGATGATATTCAGATTCCAGTTCATTAATCCTCAGTCAGAATCCTTAGTTCTGAGTCTCCCTGTTTTGACTCAGTTTTTAATCCAAGGTGAGTTTCAGCAATCTGAAGTTTGGGGTCCTCAGAATTCCACAAAGGGCTGTAGCTGTATATTTTAAAAGAATCAAATAACATTTACAGGTACAGTATACCTTGCTAAGACAGTGTTAGAGAATAAGGGTAGAGGTTGATGTTAGGCTTTTTGCTTAAAACAAATCAAAACCAAACAAAAAACAAAAAAAAACAGGAAATGCCTGTCATTTCTTTGTTTTTGACAGAATTAGCTGACATCTACAGTTATACAGTAGTTGGCAATTTTATCTCAATAATGTTCGCCAAATTTGAAAGCAATAATTTCTTGAATGGTTATTTAGGAGGAATTGTTAAAGTTTGGAAATAGTAAAATGAAAAGATTGTCCCCCCTTCCTAATATTGTTTGGAGGGAAGCTGGCACTATACATATCCTTGCCATTCTTACATATCTTCCACACCATTGTTTTAGATTAGGTAGGATGCTAGAGAGAAAAAAGTGGCTTGTTTGATCTGTCAAATTTAATTCCATGTATTAGTTTTGTGGTTTGTTCTTTGCATTGCTGTGGATGGCTCCTGCATCGACAGGAGTAGATACGTAACTAAACTTTGCATCTTGTTCTGAAGTGTGATAAGCACTTTCATATAAATAACCATTGTTCATGCACCTGTGTGTGTGCATGCACGTGTGCTCATAGATGTGAAATAAGTAGATGAAACAGAGCATTTGTGACAGAAGGTTGTGCAGAATGGGCTGCTCACCCTCACAATTAGTACAGTCACCTTCTAAGCATCCAGCATTACAAGAAGGAGCACTTTGTTCCCTGCTTCCCATCATTTTGCTCTCCTCTTCCCTCAGTTTCGTTATTTCTTCAAACCTTTGAAAGTGTACCACTCTTGTCTGTGGATTTTGCTGTTTTGGCTAACTAAGGATCAGCAGTAAAAAAAAAAGAGTGCTATCAATTTGTAAGATAAAAAGGGTCTCAGTAGATGCCAAGGGCTGGGGAAAATACCTTGGTTCTAGGAACACTGCTTGAATCTTGGAAAGCTGATGCTAGTCACAATTGACAACATGGAGCTCAAAGGGTTTGGATACCATGTGGAACAATAAAATACCTTCATTCAAGGACAACCTCAAGTCAGCCCAAAGATTCGTTGGTAGCAATTGGACATGAATCTTCCTGAGAAAGCACTGTAAACATGAAAGGAAAGCTTTAAAAAGAATATAATGCCTACTAAGGGAGAGAAAAAAGATTTGACAGGCCTAGCTGCAGGTCTTATCTTGTAGCTCTTAAGGTAGAGTACCTGGATAATTGATGGTAGGACCAGGGGAAAATGTTTTGTCAGATACTGTAAGAATATTTTAATAGAGTTTTTGCTGCCAGTTTTGATTGGGCATTCAGTTATGAGCCCAGGGTGTTTTGTTAGGAAAAGAAGTCAGTGGTTTACAGATCATAGAATCAGGTGTAAAGAGTAGGAAAGAAAGGCATGTTAGTAGTTGTAAGAAACTTCTTGGGAATTCAAATCCTATCTATCTCTGGGGGGAGGTGGTGGCTGGTATGAAAACTTTGGCGTTACTTGGAATGCCTCTGGCTGGTAGGACAGCCACTTCTCTTTGGCAAGATTATGTATCATTGGGAAACATGAGAATTCCTCTAGGTGATGGTTGAGTGAAGAGGACCTGTGTTAGTCTTCGCTAGCCTGGCACTCACCTGATGTATTAGAACTGTAGCTCCCAGAATTCCCAGCTAATATGGGATTGTCATCCCACAACTTTCATCACAGGCTAGGAAAGTCTGTTCCATTCACTTGGCCTATATCATATGATTCTTCCTGACTTCAGGAAAGATTTGGTATCTGGAGCCAGTTTCTTGCCTTACACACAACATGCAGTTGTGATCCATCATTGCAATATGAAGAATGGAGTGGAGCCCTCTCATAGTTGCTCTAATGGAATCAGTATAAGAAGAATCAAACAAAGGCAAGGATAGTTTCACACAATGCCCATCCCAGTGCCTGTAGGAATACCACAATCCATCTTCCGCGATTGTTTCCTAGCAGATGGTTATTAATTTTGATTGATCCCCTGTTGGATTAGCATCTCTTCCATGCACACTAGGTTTCTTTCCATTTTTTTTTTCTTTTTGAAGAAAGGTATATGAAAACCTGCAGAGCTTATATTCTGCTTGCAATTCAAGGTACTGGTTATCATCTATAAAACCTTTGTGATTTATGGGACCTCCCTATTCGTAATGGTATCTGCCGATCCCACATGCTCTAATTGGGAAGCCATGGGCAGGTGCTACCACAGAGAAGGCATACATCCTGGGTCTCACAATCTGACACTGTTTCAAGGTAGGGACTTCCACCCCAACGTATGGTTGGCCCGGATCCTGCAGGCCTTTAGAAAAGTAGTTAAGACTTGGCTCTTTCCTCAGGCACTTGGGTATGGATGAGTAGAATTCCCATCTGCTGGGATATAACCCACTAGAGCAGTGTTTCTTAACCCTGGCAACTTTAAGATCTGTGGACTTCAACTCCCAGAACCCAGACAGCAAGGCTGTCTGGGGAATGCTGCACTAGAGTCTCTGCACTAGAGTTCCTGATCACCAGTTAAGTGTTTATTTATTTTAGTTGTATGCACTTTTTTTCCCCTTAGCATTTCCACTTACTGGCAGTTTTGTATGCCACCCAGAGTCACATTGCTTGAGCTGGGCAGCCATATAAATCCTTTAAATAAATAAATACTCACTATAGACTACCATAAGGCTGGAACTTATCAGGCATTGGCACTCCCCCTGCACTAAGTCTTGTATGTTCAACCCGTGAAGAAGTGAATATAACTGCTGTAATACAAACTCCCCTCAGAGGGGTGGGGAGGGGATCTTGAGGTTTCTAGTTTGACGCCCAGACAAATTAATGTCTCTGGCTCTCAATCCTGAGAGTGCAAATGACTAAGAGAAGAAGCTGTGCCATCACAGCCTCTATTTGAACTACTATTGTGTCTCTCATTGGGCCCAAGATTTGGCTTAGTGTAGGCTTGAGAGACCTGATTTTAACCTTCAGGGCATTCCCAAACCCACACTTTTTCAGTTTTTCCTAGCTACTGCAGAGAAGGTTTTTAAAAAGTCCTAAGCCGTAGACCACATGCCATTCTAGCCAGCAAGTTAATCAATTCAGATTACGCCCTTGCAAAATTGTTTTCCATATTTTTTTTCTCTCTCTCTCCCTCTTTGTGTCCTCAGCAGAAAAAGTAAACAGCAACATCACTGAGAGAGGGAAGAAAGGAGGAGGAGGAGGCGAGAGTGCACTTTCACACAGATCACTTAGCTCTCAGAGAAATCCAAAGATGCCCCAGTCAAAAAGGGAAACAGTGGCAGGTAGCTCAAAGCCTTTGTGTATGTAGGTGTGTGTTTAGAGAGCCATACAGCATCTTTCCTCTTGCTTTCCAGTGCTGGACCAGGACCTTCTTTCTCCAGGAATTGACTGATATTTTCAGGGTCCTCCACCAGCTAATCCTTGAGACAATCCTTGCATGCCAAATATAACTGGCTGTTGAGATAAGAAAAGCTGGGTCTGAATCATAGTTGGGTTCTGTCTCTCCCTTCCCTCCATTTCTTCCCAGACTATTAATATCTGCATAGGTGATGAGAGATATACATTGCTCTTTTTAAAAAGCACACATTTATTTTTAATATTTCTTTGGCAGAGGGAGAAGGCAGGTCTGGGCAAAGTGCCCTTCCTGCAAAAAACAGCCCCTGGTAACTTGCTCTTTTCCTATGGCTGCCAACTTCATCATTGCCCAGAGGGAGAAAGCAAGATGAATGGTGCTTGTGGCTGCTCCTTCTTGTTCCTATCCTAACTCATTCATTGGTTTTGAGAGGACAAGGGACCATACCAGAAGTGGCAGCAGGATCAGGGATTTTCTGATTTTCTGAAGGTCAGGAGCAAATCCCATATAAGCCTACTCCCTGCCTGCTTCTTTGACCTTGGCAATACTGCTACTGTGAATCTTGGTAAATATATTAACTAACATTACATTCTATTCATGGGCATTACATTCTATTCATAAAATTGCTATTGCTTTCTTGGCAGCCATGTCACATAGCTGAGTCATATTCGGCTTTTGATCACCTACGATTCCAAGACCTTTTTCATGCATACTATAACCAAGCTAGGTATCTCCCACTTCAAAACTGTACATTAATTTTTCCCATAAGAAGGAGTTGACATTTATCACTGTTACATTTCATTTTGTAATTTTCAGACCATTTCTTTAACCTATCAAGATCAATTTGATCTTCTAAGATTATTAGTTATCCCACCTGGTGTTGTAATATTTATGAACAAACATTCACTTCATCTTTTCATTTAAGTCATGAATGTGTTTGTTTTGTTTTGTTTGTTGAGTGATTGATTTATATAGTCACCTTCTTGACACACAACTCAGGATAGCATATGTTGAAGAATACTCATCCCAGGAGAACTGTTCCTAATAGAATGTATCATGTGAGATGTTGGTTGACTTCTTCCAATTGGGGCATATGTCTGGAAGAAACAGCATTCAGACAATGGGAAGCTGCCAATTTTTGTTCTGGGCAGCACTGCTATTTCAGTGATTACAGAAAGGTGGTGTGAATTCCAGGGCCTCTCCATCAGGCTAGCTGCTAATATTAAGAATGCCCTGGGGGTATGAGTTCATTTTCTCCCCAGATGTTTTTGGAACTGGGCATTTTATTGTTACCACCAGCCAGTAAAGTTTTATTGTCACCTCTTCCTATGTCACCCCTTTCCTATGGAATTGCTAGCTATGAGACTTCGT
The DNA here is from genome assembly GCF_035149785.1 of Candoia aspera. Lineage (NCBI taxonomy): Eukaryota > Metazoa > Chordata > Lepidosauria > Squamata > Candoiidae > Candoia > Candoia aspera. The sequence goes on along the minus strand of NC_086159.1, from coordinate 19,641,643 downwards.
TCTCTTATTTGCCACCCACAAATTCAGCTCTCCCAGTTTTTTTAAGCAGTAAGAATTTAATTGCATGTTGAGTATTGAAGTGGAGTATGCAGTCAGTTTTAATGCAGATGGATATGTGTGTTTCAATAACCAGACATTTGAAAAATGCAGGTTATTCTTTCTCTGGATTATATTTGCAGGATTTTGAAGGGGATGCTAAATTGGAAGAGATGGGATGTACAGACAGAGATTTTTCTTGGACTACATGCTATAGTCTTGAATATACTTGTACAAAATAGTATTGTTGAGGTGGTGGGTGTTTATCTTGTTCCAGGGAACTAACAAACACTCACTCTTTCCTTGCCATCCCTGGAGTCAGCTTTCTTTTTGATGATGTTCTGATCCTGTTATTATTCTTCTTGTGTCAACAGAACCCAAGAAAAAGAAAAAAGAAGGCAAGAAACAGGAGAAGCCACTGGAATAGGGAAGCTATGCTGGGCATGAGAATGGGACTTCCTTGAATGTAATTGGTTAACAAGTTTCATTGACACCTAGTCATTTTATCCAGAAGTTATTTATAGCTTAATTGTACAATAGGAAAAATAAACGTACAAATGCACCCTCTTTCCTCTTTTTTTACTCCACGATTGCATTCCCCAACTTGTTGATCTTCCAATGAGTCAGACCTACAACTGTCACCCATTGTCTTTCTGGCTGGACATGATGGGAGTTGTAATGCGACAGACTTGGAGTAAACCAAGTTGGGGAAAGTTATTCTAGTATTTTAAATATATAATCTTAATGGCATATGTAGAAGTCTTCAATAAAGGCAGTAATGTCCTTTAGTACATGAGTGCAGTTGTATATGAGAAAGTATAGATTCATTTTAAATCCCTCCTTTACTCTGCCAAGTCCACTTTGGTTCTGCATGCTTGTGACTTACATGGAACTCCCAAGGTATAGTCTATAAAGGTTCTATGATGTCATAATGGTCTGGGCAGACAGGCCTTCTTATATATAAAATAGATTGAACTTCCTCCACCAAGTCTTTATGTTTCATAATAGCAAGGGTAGATTTCTATATGCAGATTGTACCGGCACTGAAATAGCTAACTTGGTTGTAACTTACAGCTTTTAATAAAACATTTTAAGGCTCTAGTCCATAATGATTTTTATGTGCTTCCTGAAAACATTTCCCTTCTCATGACAGAATTAATTCATGGTAAGTATGAAAATTCATTTCTACTGGTACTGGTTACTGTTCCGCTATCAAAAACTGAAGAAAATGCTGTAGAGCCAAAATATGTTTTTCATCCCACTAAGAATGAATGAACCTTTGTGATTCCATGGTATGACTCCATGATGATATTATTTAATAGTAGATAGTATAATAGCAGATGATGATGATGATGATGAATTTAACAAAACTTTCAGCCAACTGAAGAACAACCTTTATGTCCCTTTGAAAACAGATGATCTTGCAAAGAATTGTTATAATTTGAACTGCTATTGAAAAGTATGTATTTGATTATTTCCCACATTCTCTAACTCCCTGCCCAAAGAATTGCAAATTTTGACAGTCTCTTTATCACCTCATTTCATGAGGTAGTTTCTCCTCTTAAAAAAAAATAAATCAGATAGCATTAAAGGGACTGCTTTGGGGGGGGGGAACTAAGCCTAACCCTCTCCTCAAAATGAAATGTGTTGACTCAGAGCACTCCCTATTAAGAAGGACACAGACAAACTGCAATGGGTTAGTGGACACCAACAGACACGATCAGTCATGTAGAAAGGCAGTGTGGATAGGAAATGAAATAGGCCCTTGGCATATTAAACTGGGGGAAGAGATGACAAAGCAGACAGAGGGAATTCTTAAAAGCTCTGAAGTTGTTCCATAGCCAAGAGGTCAAAGACTGTTCCATTGTCCCAGTAGATAAAACTAGATTTAATGGGTTTATGTCAATAGAAAAACCAATGATGATGGAATGTTGTGATAAGTCTCTTAATGCTCAAACCATGGACACAAAAGCCTAGAGAGGTGAACAAAAAGGCATATTTTCAATCTAAATAATAGATAGTAGGCAAACATACCCACCATACTCTTTAAGTGTAGAAAAAGAGTAAGGAGGTAGTAAGCAAAAGAAATTGGAGGCAGAAGATAAAAGAAAAAGAAATATAAGTAACTCTAGGTTACACCAACAGCATTCATTATGCCTCTCCATGACTGTCTATCCTTGCAAAAACATTCTTGCTTCAATCACCTTCATACGTCATCTCATACATTGCATTTCTTCTTTAAATGTTTGACTAACCCCTCACCTTTACTTCTATGCATGTATTCATCCATCCCACTCCACAAGATCAGGCTACCTTCAATCAGGTGTGTTGTATCCTCCTCTGTTCTCTTAGTTTTACAGACACACAGCATAGCTATTTTTCTTCCATTCCTTCCATTTGTTTACCATTTATTCCTCTTACATTCTAAGTTTTAATCTTCCATATGCCATAGTGATCTCCAGATGGGCCTATAGATATTGACTTCTGCAGCCTACTATGGCTTTCATCAGTCAAAGCTTCCACATAATGCTTTTTTAGTAAGATCAAGAAAGAGCAGACTAGTTTACCAAGCTTAATTGCACCCAAGCCACTAATGTAAAGTAAGGATAGTACCAGTTAGTTTGGTACATTTCAGCCAAGTACAGTCAAAATCCAGTTTTACTTTAAGCATGCTAGACACCATTCTGTATGAGCTAAGGTGTTTAATCTAGAGACTATCTGCAAGTCAGTGTACAGTTACCTGTATCCCATCAAATAGGAGTTAAATACACGGTGTATTGGTACATGCTCAGGATGTAAAATAATAAAGATAAATGAACAAACAGCTCTGGCAGTGAGTCAGACTACAACTTTGCCTAAGACACCCTTTCCAACTGCCCGATTGATCATCCACTTCTTAAACACACACACACTGTATATATTACAGTCATGGCTCAGAGCTCAATCTGATAACATTCCCACCAGTTTGTAGAGAAACAATGAGGTTTAAATGGATTATACATTAAGATAAAGAGGATGAGAGAAAGATGGCCACTTCAAAACGATACACAGTATAAGAGCTAGTGTTTCAAACTGATGTTTCCTTTCAACTGTAATGAAAATTTAATAGATTGTAGTAAATTGTAGTAGTAAACATTACTGTGGCCCAACATCTTGGTTTAACAGAATTCACACAAGCAAACCAGTAGTGACATCTCATTGGGTGTGGATCTCTCTCTCTCCCTTGTGGATAATGAATGAGTGACTTGTCCAGAGACAATTCTGTGGGTGAGATAAGAGATTCTGGTGGGGACATCACTCCTAAAACTAAGCCCCTCTCCCAAAATTATGTAGTGACCACTGCAGAGAAATATATTTCCCATATACATTTGTTTGTTACATTGCTGTTTATCAGGATGACATTTGAAAAGTTGCAATATCAAACACTTGCTGTTGTCACCCTTAAAACTACCTTGTGAGGTAGGAGATGATTGCCTGAATTTTCAGAGAAGATTATTATTAAGCGCATGATTGATTTGGTTATCTATTTAGCTAACTGCTGAACACATTCACACATGAATCTGTCTCTCAATGAAACGAAACCTCTAAAGTCTACTCAGAACCTTGTCTTTGATAGTAGTCAGCTAGATTCTGGGGAGATACAATTACTTTGCATGATAATACATGATTTCTAATATGGGAAAGGTAATTGTTGCCAGAACTGCTTTGCTTATCTTAACACAAAGTTGCTCTATTTTTTTTTTTATTCTATTAAAATATTGCTGAAATTTCAAAACAAAAAGATGAGCAGTGAGGCAATTTAGTCATATGGAGAGAAGCAATGAGGACGGAATTGCAAAATGAATTGTCTGAGAAGAGGAAGACTAAGAAGGTTGTGGTTGGATGGAGTTCCTGAGATCTTCAGAAAGAGAAGTGAGCAGCTGGAAGAATGAAAGGCAACATCTGAATGGGTGTATGGACCTAGTAGAAACAAGGACAGGTCCTAATGATAGACCAGAGTGGAGACATATAGCAAATGGTGTTAGAGATAGTTGAAGCTGCCAAGGCCGGTCTAAAACTAGACCTGCCTGTTATCCAAACTGGTACAAGTATTCTTCACATCCAAGGTAGAAAAAATCCATTTTGGAATCTGTAAACAACTAGACACAAATATTAAGTACGTATTCAAATTTACAGAACGATATGTTTAATTTTATGCTGTGTGGAGGCTGTGTCAGCTTCAGTTCACTTAGAGATTCACTGAAAGATATAATTTGACCAGAAGACCAAAATTTGTGCAAGCAATTGTTTACTTCCTTTTCCATTTCTTCTCTCATGCCTTAATTATTTTGACTTACTCCTTTTCTGTGCTTTGCACAATGTTGCTTACCCCAAAAGGGAATAGTGTGATAGATACATAGTTATCTATGTATGTAGTTAATAAAAAGCATACATCTCTTATATATTAAAAAAAAGACCTGCACAACAATTCATACATATTTTGGCTCCTCCATGCCTTAAGATATTTTTGTGACCCACAATGCTGCAATGTGTGTTCTAAGAACCAGGCTACAAGTGGGAAAATGTATCTTTGCATTTGACAGCAACAATTTTTTTTAAAAAAAAATGCAAGTCTCTTGCTCGAGGAGGGACTGAACATCGCTGAACCTTTTGCAGGGAGAGAAGGAGAGATTTACACTTTCTTCTTGCTGTGGTTCTGATGAAAAAAACCCCCCTCTCTTCCTGGAAGCTGTTACTTGTTTGGGAAGGGCCTGCCTACTACTGTACATGTGAGGTATCCTCCCTATGCACATAGCTGCTTTGCAGAAGTGACTTTCATCAGGATAACAGCGGGAAGCTGAGGGAAAGTTTAAATTCATCTTTCTGGTCTGTTGGGAGGCTGATAATTATTACCTCCATACTTTATTTAATGCCATACCTAGTTTGTCCTGGAATTCAACAGGACTTGCCTTTCAGTCCGTGTGTATAGGAGAATCTGTGGTCCTATGAACACTGTTGAACTACAATTTCCATCAGTCCAAGTGAATACAGCTAATCTGAATGATTGTCAGCCTTGTGAGGTAGTCCAGCCAAGAAGCACATCCAGAAGTACTAGCTCTCACTTTATTGTAAGGTTACATTAACAGAACCTTGCAAGTATGAAAGTACATCTCTCCTCCTTTGCCTTTACAGTCCAAGAAACTAGGGAGGGTCCCTCCTGAGATGTTTACCATGCCCCCATTCCTTCTGCAGTCTCAGCTGCTGCTTGTCTGACCATTGTCTAGTCTGTGGCTCTTCCTCCTGTCTCCCACACACCATGCTGGCTGGTGAATTCTGGGAGTTGAAGTCCACACATCTTAGTTGCTAAGGGTGAGAAAAACTGTTCTAGACTATCACAACTTTCCCTCCACTCCAGAACATATCACCACCTTTGTAACATATTGATATCATTACTTCATCCACATCATAATTTTGTGAAGTGGCCAGGATCTGATGGTATCAGCCTGAAGTGAACCACATTATCCACTGCCAAAGTCCTATATACTAACCACTTCATGATCTTTTTCCAGCTTATTATTTTATGACTGTTAGTCATAATTTATAGCAGCACTGTTAGTCCCAAACTCACAATGCTAAAAAGAGTTCAAAAGAGGCATCTGGAAAATTCTGAAGAAATCCAAAATATCCTGAGAACAAGGTAGAAAACCACAAATACACATTTTTCCAAATACAGTTTTGTTTGCAATTTTCCTTAACATGCACCATTTTTGCAAATCATTTTCCCTTCTATAATAGATTTTTATACATCCTTTTTATGAATATGTGCACTTTATAAGCTTCCCTATCGTATACTGTAAAACATTTATTATTGAGTGCTTTGCAAAATTTGAAAACTCCAGACTGTGAGTGATAACTAAGTTTTGGTTCATGCAGTGTCTTGATAATGCAATATTTAAATGTGGATGAAATGAATTTCCTCCGCGTTTAAAACATCACCGAAGACTTTCAGGTAAACACAGGTCAAGAGTTGAGGGAGTAGGGACAGAGTATTTACACTTCTCTTTTAAAATGCCTGAGAAGGCTATCTGTATAGTTGTACTAAAAACTGAAATCTATTGAGTGGGCCTTTGGACCACTCCCAGAATTCCCTGCACAGAATAGTCACATCTGCCCCAGATGGGAAGGCTGCTCTTGAGCGGATACAGAAATTTACCTTTTTTCAGGTTTAAGACTGTAAAGTTAAGATTGTTTCCTCTTTACTGGAAGAGTTTTTGAGTAGGGAAAAAAAAATTCCCTTAGCTTGGACTTCCTCCATGAGGCTAAAATAACCAGGCTGTTTCTCAATCTCAGTGCTGGCAAATCCCAGGAAGATCCCATAGCTCTGATTTTATTTTGCTCAGTTTGTTGTTTTTCCACTGTTGATGCCATGTATCTCTGCTGTCAGTTGAGATGCTTGGCAGCTTCAGGGGCTTGAATGTGGCAGAGAAATCACACAGGTTTCTTTGATCAGACATGTTTTGTCAGTGGATAGGTTTGAACATGGCCAGCACACCATTACTGCTATTCATTCACTTATCAGTCCAGCTTCCCAACTAAGCAAGTCTTTTGGCTTATCAGTAGGTAAAAAAAGGACCTGTCTATTTTACTCAGGAATAAAGCAGGGTGGTGACAGGAACCATTTGGCATAGAAAGCCAGGGAAGGCACAGGAAGAAAACATTTCATGCACACAATGTTAAACAGTCTGTCTCTCTCTCTAAATTCATTTTCTGTGTGCCTCAGCTATCTGCCAGGAGGTCTTTAGTTCACTAATTAGTTAAAATACAATATGCAAAAACCTCAAATGCAAAGACTATGGGTTGGATGCAGACTTAATTAGAGTAAAGCAATTAAAACCTGGATTTTAATTAGTTAATGCTACTCTGGTCTCCCAATAGGAGCTGGAAGGTTTTGGTAGCCAATGGCTGCATGATCTTCTCTTGCTCCAAAAAAAAACTTTGGTAAAAGGGAGAGATAATGAAGCAGCAAGCTCCAGGAACTTATTATGGATTCAAGATTTTGCAGAAGACAGAGGAATTATTCAGATATCCCCACCTTTTTTTGCAAATTGTTTTCCATCGCAGAGGGAAAACTGAGCATAGTCTGAGTGAAGCCAATATTGCACTGCTATTGCTATTGTGAAGTTGGGCTGCTATGGACAGTTAGCAGAGGATCTGGCTTCCACATGAAAGCATGGATCCAACAGGACTTCTGAGAAAGGGACATTTTGTTCTTTGAATTATTGTGTTTGATTCCTTGGCTTGAACTTTACACCCCAACAATCTGGGTGGAAATTCTTTTTCACCAACACTAAAGGAATATTTTTTATTGTTGGCTTTTTTGGTGCCAGTTGGCCTTATGAACTAGTTCCCATAAAATTCTAGACTATCTTTGCTGCCAAGAAAAGTTAATAAATGCAGAAAAGATTGATGCGGGAGAAGATGGGAAACACACAACCTACACCATGAAATAAACTCTGCATTTTCAATTATTTTCTTATATAAATATGCTACAGCAGGCTGCCTTATCAAAGGGAAGGTAGAATTTGACTTTGCATTCCTTGGTGAGATACCATCTCACGAAGCTCCCAGACTGTTTTAAGCAATCAGGAAAATAAACACATAGAGCTTAAATAAATGCCTCATCTCTGTTCTGAGAACACTGCCTTCAGGAACTTTTTTTTTCACAGTTACTTGATGCTAGCAGTAGCTTTTCCAAGGCCAGATTTCCTAAGGAATGGAGGAGAAAGATATCATTCATTCACCTAGTGAGAATTTTCTAAGCATAAAAGTTTGAGGGCTTAAACTGATGAAGTTACAATTAATGTGGTCTCATGGGTTTATTCTGGCAAACTTTGTGTCCAACCTAGTTTCTCAGGTAATATCCTAGAGGCAAAAGGTTGGGCTGAGTAGTTGGTATAGCAATAGAGACCTGGGCAGCAGGCTGGTTGTAGAATTAAGATGGGACTTGTGTATCCTTTCTGCAAGTAAAGCTAGCTGTCAATCAGGGGATTGAATGGACTATGAAGATGCAGAGGCCAATTCTCACTTAGTCCTGAAGCTCACCAGGTGATGTTGGGCTAGTTTGTCAGGACTATGACAATAACCCAGTGCCAGACAGAGACATATTCCTACATTTCTCCATCTGTTCTCATTCAAATTTGATGTGAATTAATTTATTCTAGAAACTATGTCAAATATGAAGAAAATGTTGCAGATATTCTCATGATGGGGTCTAGTACTATTGAACATATTTAGCGATAAGGCAACCAGTGTGTGTGTGAGTGTCCTGTCTTTCACTGTACCATTATCTCTTTGGGGTCTGCAACTTCCCTGTTTTTTTACATTTCAGTTCAATCTCTAGGGAAGAGAGTGGAGGGAACCTCTCCCATTTGACTTCTCTTGAAGACATTTGGAAAAACTGTTCGCCCAGCTCTAAATAAAATGGGACAATACCCACATTTCCCTGAGCATTTTTGAGGAATGATGCAAAACAAGAATAAATGAAAAATAAAAATAATCACAACATTCCTTGGTTTCTCTGACAGGCAACCAGTGATTACTCTGTGCATCACTAGCATGCACAAAGAAAATGTCAAGCACTGAATCAGACTCCATATAAAAACCATGTAGACCTGTGCTCTCTGGTTACAACTTTCTTGCAGTAGGTTTTGGACATTGGCTGTTTTATGGAGACCTTTCTTTGTACTTTCTGTTAAAAATGCTGAATATAAAACTGTGCTTACATTTAAAATACTGAAAAATATCAGCTGTATTTAAATATTAGACATCGGTATGTCTAGAGGAACATTTAGATTCAGCTAAAGACAATTCAGCTGCAATTCTACTTTCTGCATTGGTAGCTTGGAACCATAGAAGGAGTATATGCAGGACAATGTTTGTGCAGCTGAATTTCCAGCATCCTTGTTATATTACTTTAGCTCCCAAATGCTGTGTCTGACAGTAAGAAAATGTGGCAGAATAGGAGATGAACTATGGAAGAAGAAATGGTGCAGTTGGCTGAAGAGAATTAATCGAAGTTGAGTTGGGAGGAAATGGGTTCTATGGATCCCACTTAAAATTTCTGTGAAGGTGTTTACAGAGCTTCCTAAGAGAGGCCTGTGCTCATTTTTCTACTATAAGACCAATTTTTGAAGTTCTTCCATATGACTCAATTCAAACTGTCATGAGCAGAACTGAGGAAAAGAAAAGACTTCAAGCAATTTCCCACTGTAATTCAGCTCATTTTCCCTGCATGGGTGGTTCCTGTCAAAGAAATCCCTATGGACATAAATGGACTGATGGCCCTGCACAAGGGTTGCAGATGATCCTTGAAGGAAGGAGGGCAATAGCATCTGTAATGATAATTGGGGTTTTGCCCCTTCCCACCCCATAGCATTTTCTCAGGAGTGGCCTTTTAAAGCAATAGAAAAAGTTATGAAAGCCATGATCTTTCTTTTTTTTTCCTGCTAGCATTCTTTGGGAGGTGTGACCATGCGGAGGGAATGTTTGGATGAAGTCAATTGTTTCTTTAGAAAAGGTCTATGGCTGCCTTCAGCTACATCTCTTGGGGCAGCAGATGGTAAAATAAAAAATTAGAAGGCATTGCAAAAAGAGAGAAAGAGAGAGAAGAAAAAACTGTGGGAGCAGCATTTAAAACAAAGTCATAACGTGTAACAGAACAGAGGAAAATGCCATAATCAAAGCATATTCACAAGCTGAGTTGCTCAGTGGGTTAAAAGGCCTTCACCTTATGCAGATTTGTTATCTACTGATCTTTCAGCAAGTTCACTTGGGAATACGAACAATTGATCTCAATGGGTTTTATATCTGCTTATACATGAGTAGAACTGCATTTCTAGTCTTTTGATTCCTCCACCTCAATAAATACAGCATAAATGTCTTTTCAGTAGGTGGGTCTATTAACATCATAGTTTATAGCAAGTTGCAGCACTAGTCCATCTTGGCTGATCTCAAAAAAAAAAAAAGCTAAGTAGGATTGAATCTGATCACTATCTGAATGGGAGACCACCTGAAAAAAACCAGGGCTTTAGGCTAGACTAGAAAATTGGTGGGTGGTGGGTGGATGCATCTGTGTAAATGCCAGGAGTCAAATGTAGTTGTTCAAGTCAAACTTAACTCAAGGAAGCTTTACCTTTACCAAAATGCTATCAAGACTCTGGGATTTTTTAAAGTCATTTTTATTTATTTTCTGTCATGAATCATTCAAATGTGATTTTAATGTGAAATGGCTTGGAAGTAATCAGTTATTCTGAGACAGCCATGATCCTCCCTCACCCAGTCACCAGATATGGGGAAAACAAATGGATCTGTTTTAGCTCATGGAGCCAATGTACATATGTTTTTGAGGAAGGAGTTGGACCCTGTTCTAAGATTATTTGTGCATAGTATGTATTCTGCAGAAAGGGGGGGAGGCTGTTTAAAAAACAGATTTTTCTAATTCTGTAAATTGAAAAATAAAAATTTACAGCAACTTGTTTTATTGCTGAACAGAGAAGAAGGAGGAGGAAGGGGGGAATGGGAATGGGGGAAACAACAACAAAAGTGTTGGCATCTTCTGCACATTAGTAATGAAAGGCCATCTCCCTTCTTACTTTGGGTACAAAATCCCATTCAAGTGGCAATATGAAAAAATAAATCTTTACTGATTTTCTGAGCACCATCACCTACAGTTTATGTCTGCATATGGCATACCCACTGCCATGTATATCTATTGGATGTAGTGCATTAGGGGTTTAACATATGTAACTTCCCTTATTTGGGCTAATAGTTAAAAATATAATGACATATAGATCACCACTATGAATAATTATATTGGTCTATCCTTTTCTGAGGTCAGACAACATAGATGGTCACATAGGATCTCTGAAAATTTCACAACTAGGGTATGATGATGTTCATTATGCCTGGAAACAACTTTGCAGCTCCCATCATCTTTTATTATACTGCTGATGTGATTTGGATTTAAATAGCATCTGGAGGGCAGTATGTTTCCTATTCTACAAGATCTACAAGAAATTGCCAGAAGGGTCCTCAAAATGCAAGTTTCTTTCCCACCTAATCTAATTAAAGCAATAGATTTTTGAATCAGGGATCCCTACAAAACGGTGTCCTAACCCAGTCAAATGTCTTTATTGGTTGTTCTGTCAACATGTGATGACAATAACTGGGTCAAAAATTGCCATTTGGATATAAATAATCCCTATCCACTTTCCCTTGCACTAGGATTTATTACATCAAGAGACCTTCCTTCTGGTCGGGCAGGCAACAGTAGGTAAGCCTTGACCATACAGCCAATCAATATTTCACAGGTATCTTCTGTGCTGCCAAGCCTTGGCTGTGAGTTCTGTAGGGAGACGCTCGCTTTGTCAGCTACTCTTTTCAACAAGCCTTTTTCTTTGAATGTGTTAATTTATTACATTTAGGTGACATGACTGACTAGATGGAGTTAGATCAACCCTGTCCATGACTGAGTCTGCTTGGGGGATAAGCTCAACCAACCTTTTTGTAGTGTTTCACTGACTCAGTTTAACTTATTGTGGGAACAATGTGAGAGCCTTACCATTATGAAGAACTGGATGAAGACCAAAAAACTGGAATTTAGTCAGTACAGAATTATTTATTTAACTACCCCAGGGCCTTTTTAAAGAAAAGGGGCACTTGCCCTGTCCCGTTCAAGGTATATTTCAGAATTTGAAATGTTCAGATGGATCAGTGTTTTGCATCCAAGGGAGCAAAATCGATCAATTAAAATATTGTATTAAGACCTATTTCAGTAGTACAGATTTCCATATGTTTCTGATTCTTGGGCTATTGACTTTAATGGACAAAACACAACAGAGGAGCAGCATAGGCTTCCATGACAAGAAACATTGGGATAAGAGCTGAAATGGACATGTCTGACTCCCTGCCTCTCCAGGTCTTAAAATAATCAATGATCTATCCTAGAAAATGGTGTTCTAAGTGGACCACACGAGTCCCTAAACAATTAGGTGAATAATCGTGGGATACCCCCAGATTTAATATTGTCACTGGGGGCAAAGGTGGACTTGGTACCTAAGAGCACTCTTATCAACCTAGGTTGACATACCAGTTGGAACTCAATCTGGACAGGAGCAATCTGAAGCCATTTATCTATGTCCCAGTGAAATCCTGATTGGATTATTAAAATGCACAGTATATGCCCACTCACATATTTCATTTTTTAGAACTTGGGCTTTATAGTTAAATTTCAGAATGCCTTGGATCTGAGAATGCCTATAGATTGTTGGAATGTCTATTCTTGTGCATGCCATTTTATTCCTTGAGTCTAGTCTTATAGTCTCCAGATGCGATAGACCCAAGAAACCAATCTGGGAGATGTTGGTATTTTTCTCCATTGATCTGTCTAGAAAAATGCTTGTTTTGGAGCAAGCTGAATAAATAATAATAAAGCAGTTGCCTTTGAATCAGCTCATCCCTGAGACAGGTCCTCTTCTTTACTGTCCAGCCCTTTTATAGACAGTATAAGTAGAATCCACTGTATTCTTCTCTGAATTATTTTTATCTAGCCAAGCCTGGGCACGAAGGAACCCCAACATGCCTGGAAAACTAAGGCTCATATAGTCTCAAAAACCTCTAATTGTTGTGGCCTGAAGCTTCAGAATAATTGTTGAGAATGTACCCTGTGCAATTTGTACCAGGGTAGAACTAGTATAAGGGAATTGAATTTTTAGCTTTCTTTGCATCCCTTTCTAATATGTGCCTCTATTTCAAACTATTTTTTGAAAGCAGGCACACACTATTATACAGAGAAAGTTTGTATTTGTCAGATGGCACATAAATTATTTGTGCACATAATGTCATTGCTCAGTTGGTGCATTCTGAGAACTGTCTATATCATTAAAACAAGCTCAGATAAATGGCTCTAAGTATTTAGCTGGGCACAGAATCTGGGCAAACAGAACTAAAGACTGGGTTGGGTATCATCATGACTGAACCCAGTTTTTGCTCCTAATCTACCTGGAATAAAAATTGGAGGCACTGCCAGAGAGAGGATGAAAAGATGGATTTGCTATCAGTTCGGAGCAAAATGAATGGCACAATTTTCCAGCACTTTGGTATGCACCACTAGCACTGAACTCTTTTTAGAAAGCCTCTTCCATGGTATAAACTGGACGGTTTCATGTGAGCATTACAAAAAATGAAAAGGACTCTGGCTTTCTTATGTTCATGCAGATTTGTTTTTGTGCCATTTCACAAAGTTATTTTACAGTAACGTACGCAATCTTCCTACTTTCTCTTACCATTTAGATCTTTGAAGAAATCATGAAGAGCTTGCTTTCTACCAGTGGATCTTTTCAACAGTCTAATGAATGAGACTCTAGGGTAGTGCTTCTGAACACTGGCAGCTTGAAGGTGTGTGGACTTCAACTCCCAGAATTCCTCAGCCAGCTATAGCTGCTCTAGGGTGTTTTCTGGAGGAAGTGGTAGAGAACATAAGATAAGAACATAAGCAGTGGTTTGTTGAATCAGACCTGTGGCCCACCAATCTAGAAGTTTGTTCTCATAGTGGCCCAACTAACTGTGCAAGGAAGCCCACTAGTCTCCTAGCAGGTGGCCTTAAGAGACAGTCACACTGCCATCAAGGCTAATAGCCATTGATCCTCATGACCTTAATGAATTGGTCCAACCCTTTTTTGAAGCCAGCCATGCTGGTAGCCAACATCTCAACATCTTGTGGTAGTGAATCCCAAAACTGAATTACATGTTGTATAAAAAAATATTTCCTTTTGTCTGTCCTGATTCTTCCAGAATCCATTTCTGTTGGGTGACTTCTGGTTCTATTATTTTGGGAAGGGGAAAATAGTTTCTCCTTGTTCACTTTATCCACACGATGCATAATTTTGTCTACCTCAGAAATGTTCCCTCTCCTTTTCTTCTTTCTAGACCAAAAATCCCCAAATGTTGCATCCTTTCCTCATAGGGAAGCTGCTCCAGATCCTTGACCATCTTAATTGCCCTCTCTTGAAGCTTCTCCATCTCTACTATGTCCTTTTTGAGGTGCAGCTACCAGAACTGCACATGATATTCCAAATGTGGTTGCACCATTGGTTTATATAAGGGCAGTATGATATTGGCATCTCTATTTTCAATATCATTTCTTATTAACCCTAACATGCTGTTGGCCTTATGTATTAAAAAAATGCCATGTAGTCAGTGCTTATGAACAACTTTTCTTTAATATGCAACTCTGTGTGAATAATTTGATTTTTTAAATTGATTATGCACCATGCAGTTGTTTTTGACTCCTAGAGACCACATAGATCAATCTTCTCCATGATGATGTATCCTTAACCTGTTCTTTCAAGTCTCCCAATGGTGCACTCATCACCACCGTAACTGAGTCCATCCACCTTGCTGCTGGTCATCCTCTTCTTCTCTTTCATTCTACCTTTCCCAGAGCCTTTTCCAGAGAGTGCAAATAAAAGCAGCAAGTAAATCTTTCCTATTCAGACACGAACAACACCGCATCTCCAAGCTAAAGTGCCAATAAATATTTCACAAGTCTTACAGGATGGTTCCACTGACCCATAAGGTTTAAGAAAATATTTGGACAAAAGCCTTGCTTAACAAAAGTCTGTGAAGCTTTTACAGGCTAGAAGCACAGCTTTGTGACCCTTTGGAGAAGGACTGTCAGGTCTGCTTATTGTTCCCTTATCTTAGTTTCTAGGACTTAGGCTGGCAGCTTCACATCATTGCATTATTTCAACTATTTTCTTAGCACCCCAGAGAATTCTGAGGCATGGTCAGAAAAGGAAGTGGTCACAGAAAACTCTAAGTATGTCCATAATCTCTGCAAGTAAGTTAGCAAACATTGTCTGCTTCAACTGGCGCAGAATGCAGCTGCATGGATAGTAAATAGTGTTGGCTCCTCGGCACATGCAACACCACTGCTACATGAGCTGCATTGGTTGCCGGTGTGCTTCCGGTGCAACTCAAGGTGCTGGTTGTCACCTTTAAAGCCCTTCATGGCTTGGGGCCGGGTTACCTTAGGGACCGCCTTCTCCCAGTTGTTTCTGCCTGTCCAATTCGATCTAGTAGGTTGGTATGCTGCGGGTCCCGTCAGCCAGGGAGTGTCGTCTGGCAGGAACTAGAAGGCGTGCCTTCTCTTCCGTAGAGCCTGCCCTCTGGAACATCCTCCCTCCAGAAATTAGGATGTCCCCGACCCTGTTGGGCTTTCGTAAGGCCATGAAGACCTGGCTTTGTGCCCGGGCCTGGGGCCTCAAGCGTGTGGATGGT
Source organism: Candoia aspera (assembly GCF_035149785.1). Taxonomy (NCBI): domain Eukaryota; kingdom Metazoa; phylum Chordata; class Lepidosauria; order Squamata; family Candoiidae; genus Candoia; species Candoia aspera. The sequence goes on along the minus strand of NC_086159.1, from coordinate 19,626,289 downwards.
CCCATCTCTTGGCTGTATTAATATCTATGCATTGCTCACTTGGCAGCCATATATATTTATTTTGTATTTATTTTATATTTTAACTGTTTTAATTATAATTGTTTTTATGGTTTTATGGTTTTATTGTTGTAAGCCGCCCAGAGTCACTTGTTGTGATGGGAGGCTATAGAAATCAAATAAATAAATAAATAAATTCTCTCTCTCTCTCTCTCTCTGCTCAAAATTCCAAATACTGTATGTTGTTTCACTTGCAGAAGTTCACTTTGGAATTTATTTTGGGAGAAATTTCTCTGGCTATCGGCACATATCAGTGGAACTTCCTTTCCAACTTGCATGGATCGATGACATTTTCTGCTTAAATTTGTGAAAATTTCCCCAAACCACACATTTATGCATTTTATTGTTTTAGTATTTTATTGTTTCCTTATGTTTAATTATTTTAACAGCCAAATAACATTGGTTATTGGTTTATTTACTAATATAAGTCATAACAAAATTATTATTAATTTATATATGTATACATATGTAGTCTTGAGGAGAAATACAAATAGTTTAAACATCCATGTTTACTATTTCTATCCAAGAAATATTTATATAATATTCATATAAATGAGGATAATTTAATAGAAAACATTAACATAGTTAATAAAGGGAGACCAAATGTGACTGAATTTGTCCTTCACAATAGAATCCTCAAAGGTCTTTACTGATGTCTTTTAATGGTCAATGTTTTGCAGTAACTAACTACAACTAACAATAAGAATGGAATCAATGTGTTATGCTGTATCAGTATAAACTATCAAATAAAAAAATATATTTTACTTATAAAAATAATCAGATACAGTATATAGAGTCACAATGTTTATTCGTTCAGTTGCTTCCGACTCTTCTTGACTTCATGGACCAGCCCACGCCAGAGCTTCCTGTTGGTCGTCAACACCCCCAGCTCCCCCAGGGACGAGTCCGTCACCTCTAGAATATCATCCATCCACCTTGCCCTTGGTCGGCCCCTCTTCCTTTTCCTATAAAAGTTAACTCCCATTCCAAACCTTCATAGTCCTAGAATTTCAAAAGTTAATTATCCCCCTTTTTTTCCCTGGTTGGCTTCACAACAATGCCAGGTCACCAATTAGCTATTATTGCTGGCAGTAAATTCATCACAAGGTCTTAGTGTTTTTTCCAGCCTTCTTTCCAAATTATCAGAATGACACTTCCAGCTTCAGTTGGGGAGTGGGGAAAGAGGGAAGAAGGATTGTGAAGCTGATGATGCCTTAGCCTTAGTTGAATTTCTCCATGGAAAATCAGTGTGTGAGTTATCAACAGTAAGTGAATCAGAGTGTAAATGTACATATGAGTATGGATTTTTTAATACAGCAAATGAGTGATCATTGAGTGAAAATATGTTTATTCGTTTATTAAATCCACATCCCACTTTTCCATTTTAAAACAGAGTCATCAAGGTGAATACTGATAAATCTAAATAAAATGCAAAAACAATTGAAAACAGAATTAAGATGATATAACTGCACATATACATTGTAAAACAATTTTAAACAAGTTTAACAATTCAACAAAATAAAATTATGATTCATTTAATAAAATGAAAGTATGATTAAGCTTTCAGTGGATCAGGGGAACCTACTCATGGTCACTCATGCACTGGTCAACTCCTGGTTAGCCTACTGCAATGCACTGTACATGGGGCTGCCCTTGAAGAGTATCCGGAAATTTCAGCTGGTGCAAAATGCAGCAGCACAAGCAGTTGTGTGAGTTTCTGGTAGAACGCATCTTATACCTCTGCTTCACAAGCTGCATGGGTTACCAGTTTGTTTCCAGGTCCAATTCAAGGTGCTGGTGTTGACTTTAAAGCCCTTCATGGCATGGGACTGGGTTATCTGAGGGGCCGCCTCTCCCCGATTTCATTTGTCCATCCTATCAGATCCAGCAGAGAGGGCATGTTACGGGTTCCATCGCCTAGGGAGCTACATTTGGCAGGCCTATTCTGCTGTGGCACCCACACTGTGGAATCTTCTCCCCCCTGAGGCAAGGTTGGCTTCATCACTGTTGAGCTTCCAGAGTTCTCAAGACCTAGTTATGCCAGCAGGCCTGGGGACCCCAGGGGATGGGTGAATTAGTGAGGTGGCTCCATTATTTTTAACATCCTTTTACTTTTTGTTTTAGTTTGGTTTTTATTTTTTAATATGTTTAATGACTGTTTTTAACTTTGTTACATGCCACCCAAAGTCACTTGTTGAGAGATGGGTGGCTATATAAATTGGTTTAATAAATAATAAATAAATTAAAACAATTTAAAAGGCTAAAGAGTCCCCCTTTTGGGGGAGACGGGCAGTAGCAAAATTTGAATAATAAATAAATAAATAAATAATAAATTGAAACAAACAGCATTTTGATGCCCTTTCTGAAAGCAGAGATTGACACTTTCTTAGCATCTAAATTATCATTGTATTTACAGGGGTATACAGCAAAACATCTGGAATACTTTTGCTGGGATGTCTATGGGATAGCCCTTTACTGTTCAAGGGGACCCCACTCTAAGATGTAGTCAAACAGTCCATCCTTAGCCTTCATCTCTCCTAAGGCTCAACTCCAAAAGGGCAACGGGAGTATTTAAGATAGCCTTTACTAGACATTTTCATACACCTATGATTGCATTAAATGATGACTTTATGAAGACAGCAGTTGTGGTTAGTTAGATCTATCATACTTTCATGGCACTTGACAGTGGCCCTAAAGTTTATTTGTGAGAATTCCACTTATTTTTGCAACTAGAGGCAATTTAGTTGAAGGCCATCTGTCACTAGCATTTCTCTCATTGCCTCTGGATGCACCTGGCAGGTAACTATAATTCTGAGCCTCAAAAGGTAGGGAAATTCTATGAAAGCCATAAATAACTTAATTATATTCTGCACACCTCCTGAACAAAGGAAACATCAGAGTAACTTTTTGCACAAAAGGCAGCATGAAAGAACTTATTGTACAGGCCTCCAAGACTTCCAAAGATTACTCCCTTATTCTCTCATATATAAGAGAGGAACTTGAACTAAGAAAGGTGGAAAATCTAGCATTATAGATTACAAGGAGCTTTTGACACTGCAGGTCCCTTATCTCTGCCCTCAAGGCCCCACTTGAATGAATCTATTCAGCAAGTAGCAACAATATGCTATAGTTAAATACAGCAACTTGAACAACTTCTTCTGTTGTGCATTGTTCAGCTGCCTCTTTCCATTAAGGTCAGTATCAGTCTGCCAATCTTGTAGCTTCTACTGTCATAGTGAGCAAAAAACCAATCCCCATTCCTCATTTATATTTCTTTTCTGTAGAATTTGGAGCACCTCGGAAAGAAAGTGAATAGGCACAGACCTCCAAAACTGTACTTTATATTACAAGAACTGCTCTCTAGTTATCTTGGAGTACAATTCCCCAAAATTCTGGGAGTTTGGTCCAATCCATAGTTCCTCTGGAGCTGATGTCCAACTTCAGAGGTACTTCAGAGTTGGTTTTGGGTGGCAGAAACCTGACATTCTTCTTTATTCACTTGGAAATATGGCTATATTAAAGTTACAGATGCTCCTTGGGCAATGTTAGACCTGACTCAAATTTATGCACATGTTTACATAAGCCACATCTAAAATGTTCAAGTATATAAAAATGTACATTACACATGGAACACAAAGTGGTATAGCATGTGGACAAATATTCTGGGGGGAAAATTATAAGCTAGGCAGCATGTTCTAGAAGGCAGAGACTTCTTTTTCCTCAGTCATGTTTTCCATAATTACCATGTGGATATGCTTCATCTCCCAATTTTTGGTGTTATTTCACTCTGTATTGCAACCATTAATGGAAAGTGATCAGTGATAGGAAGAGTGCAGAAACAGCTCATAAGTGTGAAGTCATTGGTTTAGACCAGAGCACAACAGTACTTTTTGAAGACTGGTTCATCAATTGTTTTGTTGTTCTGAATGTGGAACAATACTGCAGAAGGAAGGACATTTAAGATTTCCTTGTCAGTGATCATGTTCCTGGTCATGCTGCACATTTAGATGCTTATCATCCAAATGTTAAAATTCATATTTCTGCTCCCAAAGTCAATATCACTCATCTGTCCCATTCAGGGGATCACTGCATATTTTGAGGCATATGTAATCTTATGCAATGTTTCCATATGCATTAGATGCAACACACATACACACACAGGGGGATCAATTTATGCAATTTCTGGAGATTGTATAGTATTTACTAAACTATCAGAAATATTGCTAAGGTCTAGCAGGGGCTTCTCAGACCTGATTGATTGATTATTTATTATAGATTCATCTTTATAAATGTGCTATCCAACTTATAAATATGACTCTGGGGAGCTAAAGTTAGATTAAAAAGCTATCATCTATCTATCTATCTATCTATCTATCTATCTATCTATCATCTATCTATCATCTCCCCACCCCAAAACTACATTGTGTCCAAGGCCACTCATACATCTGTCTAATCAGCTCTTAAAGATGGACTCACATAACTCCCTGGCCCAATGTGCAAGAAAAGAAACTGGTCTTCAATGCTTTACAAATGGCCAGCAAGGTTGGGGCCATCCAGATCTCAAATATGCTTTTCCATAGAGAAGGTGCTAGAGCAAAGAAGACCTGTCTCCTGGGTCCCATCAGATAGTATTGTTTAATAGAGGGGTCTTGGAGCATGCCCACCCTCACCCTCACCCTGTCAGAACTTGTGGGGCATGCCAAAATAATAAGAGATATTCCATCACACAAATAACTGAGCTCTATGTCATGAAAGCTTTGTAGGTGATAACCAGCATCTTGAATTGTTTCCAGAAGCTGACTAGAAGCCAGTACATCTTGCAAAATAAAGGTGTTACTTGGCATACCATTATAAAGCATGTTGCAGTAATTCAAATGAGAAGTAATAAAAGCATAAATAACCATGAGCAGGGCCTCATAATCCAGGAATCAATGCAATTGGTGCACAAGATAGATATGTGCAATGGATACCCCAGCAATGGTCACTACCTATTTTTCAAAAAGGAGCCAAGAGTCCAGGAGGATGTCAAAACTGTGGACCAGTTTTGTCTAGGGAAGTACTACCCCTCTAGAACTAATAAAGAAAAATCACCATATCTGAGAGAGTCTAGAACCCACAGCCACTCGGTTTTGCTGGGATTAAATCTAAGCTTGTTGTTCCTCATCCAGGCTGTCATAGCCTCTGGACACTGAGAAAAAAACCATCATTTGGTCAGCTAGGGACTGAAATGGATAGCTGCATATATGACCTCACTCAGTGGCTTTATTTGGATGTTTATTAGGAAGGACCAGAACCCTGAGGAACCCCACAAACCAGTGCCTTGGGTCTAGACTTTTATCCCCTATCAACACTGACTGGAACAGGCCCTGGTGTCCTGTTCCAGGACAGAGACATATTTGATGTAGAGGCCAAAGAGAATGGCCTTGAAGGACAGGAAAAAGAGCTGCTACCAAGGCAATGATCAGGCAAGCATGGTTTGAGTCCATTCCAAGAAACTAATTTGAGTAAATGTTTCAGATAAAATCAGATTATGATCAGGAGTTGAGCCTTTAAAACTGTGATTTCCCAGTTTTGGTGGCTTGAATTTCTCTTGTCAGAACCTCTCTTCATCTTTTCTGTATATTTATCCTGATGTGTTATTTTCTCAACTCCATCCTTGCATAAAACTTTCAGTCTGACAAAAGAGGTGAGGAAGGCTTTCAGAAGAATCCCTTTTGGTTTAACAATGCCTGGTTTATTTCAAAACTATGCAAGAGCCCATTGGAATTTGACAGGTCATAACAACTGAGATTCGACAGATATGCTAAGAAATATGTCTGAAATATCCAGCAACCTCAACACTTCTACACACATCAGCCTAAGACACCTTGAAGCAATCCTAGAAGACTGTGAGAGATAGAATTAATTTCTTCTGAATTTTGCTGAAAGTTTCAGAAAAAGCAGGGACACAGATTCTCTCTCTTTTTCCTTCATGATTCAGGGCCCACTAATTAAATTAATTGGCTGGAGATCCAGGATAGACAATCATTTTCCCCTTTCAAACAATATTTCATTGCCCTAAAGAGAATAGACTATGCACAACTTGGAAGCATTGCTTCAGCTCAGCAAAACTTAACTCAGCCACGTTCTCAGAACAGATTTGTGCATTAAAGAAGAGACTCACTTCAATGCAGCAAATCAAATCAAATGGCTTTGCAGCTCATCATGCTCTTTTGAAATGCTTTAAAGTCCCAGTGGCTTTTCTACTGCTTCTGGAGTTGTTACATATAATATGCAATATTGCTACTTCACTTCCATACAAGAAGGGAAGAGGAAGATAGAATGATCTTATGGGCTTTCTTAATTAATTTAATGCTTCATTACATTTTCTGCCTGTTAGAGCTCTTTTGGAGTGATGAGGCTAATCTTGTTTGGGGCTTAATTCACTTTCTCAATTCTCAGATCAAACCAGAATCCAGTCTTGGATCAAATCTTCCATTCAAATTCTCCATGATTTTACTGAATGAATGAACAGGGAGAGCAAACTGGGAAGTTCTATCTGGGAATTTGGCAGGTGTATGTGTGGGGCAGGCTTCAGGCAACTCAAAGCAATGTGGACCTTCTTTCTTTCTTTCTTTCTTTCTTTCTTTCTTTCTTTCTTTCTTTCTTTCTTTCTTTTTCTTTTTGACAGAGTTTCTAGCTTTAACAGATTGGGAAGTGCTTTGAACACAGTGTACTTTGACCTCAGCCAAGTATTTGATCAAGCTGTTCATGATAACCTCATGAATAAAATGGTAAAATATGGGCTAGATGGTACAAAAGTGGCTGAATAACAACACCCAGAGACTACACAGAAACAGCCCCACATCAGATTGGAGAGTAGCACTGAATGGGGTGTCCAGAGCAATGTCCAGGGCAATGTCCTGGGTCATTTTATTAATGAGCTGGGTGAAGGGCCGGGGGGAACAATAATCAAATTCACAATGACACAGGACTAGGAGGCGTGTCCAACAGAAAATTTCAGAAGATCTAGGCAGATTCAAACAATGAGCTGAAAAGAACAGGATGAAATTGAATAGGGAGAATTATACAGTTCTTCATCTGGGGAGAAAAAAAACGGAAGGCACAAATATAGGCTGGGGGGTTGGCTTGGCAATGAATTAATACTGTAGGTGCCAGGCTAAAACCTACAGACACTAGCCTGAATGCTTATTGTTTAAAGCACAAGGTGTGGCACAAATATTATTGGCATGTTTTCTATGTCAGCCCGTCTCTGTGGCAGTCTGTGTACTGGCTCATTGTATTTCACTGGGCCAGTTTACTTTCTGGGGCTCTGCTAATATAGGACGTTGCCAATGAATCACAACCTGGATACAGCTGAGTCCAGCCAATGATGGGGGAGTGAATCAGCTTTGCCAGGAGATCCCACAAAGCCCAGTGACCAGAGGCAATCAAACTACATCATCTCCCAAAGGCAAGTCAATAGCCATTCTTCCAAGTTCTACCAAGAAGGATCCTGCAATGGTAGATGGGAATGACCTTGGGAGACAGGAGGAAAAGCCACAGCCTAGACTACCATCATGCAAAAGGTATCTCAGCCCACAGTAGGAAAAGGGGCCTAGGAAGCATCTCAGATGGCACTCTCCCTAGTTTTTTGGAAAATAAATGTAAAAGAGGGGAGAAATGCTTTCAGACTTGAAAGATTCTCTTACTGTGTGAATGTGAAAGGTCCCCTGTGCAAGCAGTTGACCTGAGCCAGCTACCCAAGAATCCAGCTTCTGCTAGGATCGAACCTGGGTCATGGGGAGAGTTTCAGTTGCAATACTGCCACCTATCTCTCTGTTACTGTAACTTTACAATAAAGGTAGTGTTGGTACTCATGGTTTGTACTTCTTGTCTGGGCTACCTTGAAGGGCTGACAGAGCTAATCCCTTCATACAATGCAAAAATATAAAAGCTCTTTTCAGGAGGGGTCAAGCTTCCTGTCTCCCCCCCAAAAAAAAAACAGTGATCAAAAGCAGTAAAACATTCTTATTAATTTAAAAGATGTTTAGAGGGAATCATTACTGTAATTAAACCCTTGAAGGCATCCAGCTGCAACTTGGTAGCGGTAATGTCTTATAAAAAGCCCATTGCCCTTGTTGTTTTTACACTATTTGGCTGAAAATGGGAGCATTTGCGAGTGTTTTGATGCTTCCACATTATAGTGGATGATTTCATTCTGAATCAAACCTCAATATGGTGCAAGTAGAATCTCAAATTGCAAACTTGAATCACATCAGGTCTTTGAATTTTAAGTCACCTGTTCGAATTGAATCAGAACTAGCTTAGAATTGATGGCCATTTGTTTAAATGACTTTTTAAAAGGGATTGAACAAATCACAGGAATCTCTCCCCCTCCCCATTCAATGGATGTATACTTTTCAACACTAGTTGCACTGAGACAAATGATATTTCCTTGTCAGCTTCCTGGATGGAGCTGTTTGGTCATTACTGGAGATGAGATGCTGAACTGGATGAACTTTAATCTAATCCAACAATGCTCTGCCCCCTGCTCAGTTCAGTCCTGATGTCACCATTGTACTTAGACTCCTGGACCTGCCATAGTCTGAGCCAAAAATAAAGCAATTAATCAGAACTCCTGGGAGGAAAGAGGTTCTCTTGTTCGGCTATTTCAATATATTCCCCTTCATGCCATATCACTGGTCAGCAAAGGGACAGTCAATAGCTTGCTTGTGCATAGTTGGAGCCAGAGTAGGCTTGTTATAATCTAGAGCTTCTGGGATATTGCAGAAGACTGATGTCAGGCCCTACTAGATGTGTATTCTTCTAAATATATCTAAATTCTAGAGAAAGCAGGCTCTGATGGCAGTTATGACTTCATTTACTTCACCCTCCTCTCTCATGCATATCATGGGCATGTTGATAATAGCTTGATAATGCTCTGTAATTTATAAAGAAGCTGAAGCACATGGATTTATAGCCAAGAACAGGAGAATAGGGGCTGTGCCTTAACATTTCAGCTTGTTCCTTTGCTGACACCATCTGATTGCTATCTTTGTTAAAAGCAATTTTTGCCTAAATGCACACCTGCAAGGAAATAAAACATGTTTAATGGGATCTCATAATTCTTTGTGTAACTGCATGGGACAGTATGGTCTTCTCTATGGCTTATAAAAAAACAAGATTTTTACAAATGTCTCCTGTTTCTGAAGCAGAAGATAATCAGGAAAAAAAAAGTTTGCATTAGTTAGGGCAGTATAATTAAATCCTTTTTTCTCAGATCACGGTACAGTTTATATAATCAAATTGCGTACTAGTTAAACAAGTCTAAAAGACATTCTGCACATAGAAGAAATTAGATATATTACGTATGCATTTGCTTAGTTTCAGAATAGACAGATAGGGATGGGTGAGAATTTCATGGGAAGGAAGGAAGGAAGGAAGGAAGGAAGGAAGGAAGGCAGGCAGGCAGGCAGGCAGGCAGGCAGGAAGGAAGGAAGGTCATATTTTCCTTAAATTCTTTCTAAATGGGTGTGGGAGAAGATATTGCAAAAATTATGAAGAAAGTAAAATGAACAAATTCATCCATTCAAACAGAAGGCTGATTACTTTGCTCTTAAAAATCCCATTTTCAGTCCCAGTTTGTTTGATCTCAGTTTCTTCAACCAAGTTTGTGGTGTAAATTATGGTTGCCATTTCTTCATCTCAGACAGCTACATTGCACCAAGAATATACAGAATCCTCCATGGAGAGAATTGTTGCACCTCTCATTTGGCCCTTATCATGAGGATTTTCCAAATGGAGTTCTTGAAAACCCAAAAACTTGCACAATATTTTGTAAACCTTCAGTTATAAAGATTTTGCCTTAGCCCTTATTATTAATTAAAGGAAAGCTTATTTTAACTTTTTATTTACTTATGTATTAATAACGTCTTTAAGTTCCTTCTCACTGAAGCAGTTTACAAAACTGTAGAATCAGTCTAAAGAAAGCAAGAGAGAAACAAAGATGAAACAGTGAATCCATTCAAGTAGAAATAACAGGGGGAATAGTGGTTGGAGAAAGTGAATATTAAAAAGTGAGTTTTGGCAACTTTGCATGATCTTGAAACAGCAGAGTCAAGCCTGATTAACATTTGGATACGAGACCTCTACAAAATCTCAGTGCTGTAGGCTAGCTGGGAAGTTGAAGAAACATCTCAGAAGAAGGCAATTGAAAATAACTTCTTTATAGTTACTGTATTTCTCTTTGAAATATCCATGCACTTACCAGGAATCAAGATTGTCTTGAGGGAGTCTTTATTTTTACCTTCAACGCCTTGGTGTACCACAAAGAATATCTTGGACCTTCTTTTTCTCCTAAACAGCCCTGTTGTTTTAGCTACTTTGTGGACAGCATTTATGTCGAAACCATGGCTTCCGTCAGAGGTTTCTGACAGAAAAGTCCCCCAGTGTCCTTCCACTCTGCTGTTTCAATGTGGCTCCCACTGAATTCACAACCAGGTCAAAGAAAAGCTACTTGTCTCAGCATGAGTTCTTTGCCCAGGTAGTTTATTTTACCCCTAAGCAAAAATAAATGTAAGAACCACTATTAGTATAACAAATATCAATTAGTCAAATCCTAGGTCTGGATCTTCCTTGGAGCGGCATAATCAATATTAGCAGAGAAAAGACATTTGGACCATGTTCATCTCTTGACAAACCATTACAAGATCAGCCTGGGCATCCCTTATGTTTATTGATGGCATGGATTCAGTCGCTTCATTAATACCTTGCTAATATTGCTGGTTTATCACTGAGGATGTGCATTCTATTTTTTTTCCCCCAGTAGAATCTTAACAAACTCATTTTGATTTTCTTGCAAGGTTTTCAGGCATTCATCAGAGTAATAGACTAATCCATATTCATTCTTTTTGCAATTATTAATATTAATTACCCAATTTGTTGGTTAATGGGGTGAGAACACAGAGAAAGCAATTCCAAAACTGTCTTGCTGAATGTTCACTTTCATTTTTGCAGCATGTTGCTTCTATAGGTTGCAGGAAGCTCTGGCTACTTTGTGACAAGAGAAGCGAGGTAGACCCTGAAAGTTGTCAATACTGAATATTAAGGAAAACATTCTAAATCTGATTTGGGAGTTGGGGAAAGGGTAATGGCACTCCTCACTATGCTGCATTTAATTCATTTTGAAGGCAGAAGAATGATTGGGACTATATTTTTTTAAAAGCCCTGTATTTTAACTGCTTTTATAGAAGTCATTTTTGCCAGTACTAGTAATGGCACGGGAATGAAATTTCAGTACTTCCCTAGAAACCAGAGAACTAGTCCACCATCCATAAATAAGGTGGTCAAAATGGGGAAACATCTGAATCAAGACTTAGCTGAAGAATCTCATCTTCATTGAACAACATGCTATCGTCTCTATTTTCTCTTTTTTTCCTCTTATATCCTGCAATGTATATATTGTATTTTTAAATGTTGGGATCATTTCGAAATGTTGGAGGCCCAAATCCAACTCTTCACCAGCTCATGATGTACTGACCACAGAGGGGCACTAGGATGTAGCTAGAGAGCTACGGCCATATTCTCACTCTGCCCACCCTTTGTCTCTCATTGCTTCCTTCTGCCTCTCTTCCCAGGCACGCATGTGGGAAGCACATGCTCTTTGACTCATTTTCTGATAACATGCAGTTGACTAGGTGTGAAGTTTGCCCATCTCCTATAATGTCTTTCCTGTAAAGAAATCTCTTTTCAATTAAAATTATGGAATCTGCTGCACTAATAATTGCTTACGTCTGTTTCTTGCTGTCAGGAACACTTATACTCACCCACAGAATTCTTCCACTTCCAACGGAAATGTTAGTCTTTTCATACTGCCACCTTCAAATTTACTTGTTATATTATATTTTTTAAAAAAGATTTCTGGCTGTTTTGGGGAGAAGATGCCAAAATTTTAATAAAAAATTTAATAAAAATGTAAAGTAAAGTAAAGTAAAGTAAAGTAAAATTTACAGTTCTTAGAGAAGTAGGTCACTTACATAACAACCATTAGCCCTGCAAATATTTGATCTTCACAGAAGTAAGATTGACTAATATTGACCAATATTAACAATCCCAGAAGGCTGGCTTAAAAGAAGTTCTGCTGCTTGAGGTATAAACTAAGATGGCATCTCTTCTCCATTCTGTTCAGAAACTACTTGTTGAATGTATATTTACTTATTAGATTTGAATCTTGCCTTTAATTCAGGAACTAAAAGTGTTGTACCTTGTACTCCCTCATCCTATTTTTTCCCACAACAGCAACTCTGAGAGGGAAATTGGACTGAGTGGGACTGACTGGCCAGAATCACCCAGTGGGCCTCCATGGCTTAGGGGGGCCTAGACTCTGGGTCTTTCCACTCCTAGCCCAACACCTTGATCACAATCGCACACTGGCTCTCATACTAAGGCTTTGGAAGGCTTTGATGGGATAATTCAATCTGATGGTGATTCATTTGAGTCACCCTAGAGAAAACAATTATGAAGAAAGTGTCAACAGGAATTCAGGAATAACAGTGAGGGGGTGCTGCTGCTGCCCTTCTACAATGAGTACCAGAGGTAATGGCCTTACTCACCCTAATGGCAGGACCATGCTTATCGCTGTATGGTCATTTAATGGGATTCATCACTGAAAAGTGATTCAAAGCTGGGTGTGTAAATATGATACCACACTAGTTCTATGACCTTGAGAAAGATCTGTCCAAAATAAAACTTTCTGGAAGGCATGCTTTGCATTTTAATACCTTGGAGTATTTTCTTCAGACAGGAAGAGGCAATATCTACCTTCCTTTGCTTTGCAGCTTTGAGTATGTCCCCTTGAGATGTTTCACTTTGACATCATATACTAACTGAATAAACTTTGTGTTTTTGAGTTTCCTTCACTGCAACCTCAACGGCTTTGTCCCAGGGAGAAGCATAATAATGTTCAGGTACTTGGCTTTTTTGCTTTGTTTTTTTCTGTTTTATGTGATATCAGTTCATGGTTTAATCTTTATATCATTTACAAATTGCAACAAGCAAAGAAGAGAATTTATATCACAGAGTAAAGGAAGGGGGAAAAAAACTCAGATAAGGAGAAAATAACAGTGCAGGATTCTCCAAGGACAAATTTGTAATTATATATGTTTGTCCAATAGTTTTCCCACCCTTGGTTTAGCAAATTAGTTTAACAAATTAATTAATTAATTATATTTATATCCTGCCATAATCTAGCAACTCTGTCAGATTGAGAAGAATCCTGGAGTCTGGATGGACTCTCAAATTGCAAGTCTGTTCCTTCAAAGGGTGTGCCTACTCATAAAGCTGGTGTTGGTGGAGAACCTCATGAACAAATATGACCTCTGTCTTTCTTCAGCCTGCTCTGTCCCATCCACACCTTCACAGCCTCCAAGCACCAAAATAAGACATCAAGAGCATCCCCTCTACAGCCCAGGTTGTTGCTATTGTTCTGGTGGTGGTGGTGGTATCATACTAGTGTTATCACACCCAAATTGTCAGATGACCCCTCCCAATAGTTTCATACAGGTGTTAAAAATCAGGGAGAGAGGACCAATCTCTGTGGCACTCCACAAGATGGGGGCCACTGGGCTGACTTCTACTACTATCTGAAGCCCATTGAGAAATGAGGAGAACCACCACAAAACAATGCCTCCAGTCTCCAACCCCATTCAGGCATTCCAGCAGGATACCATGGTCAATAATATCAAAAGCTGCTGAGAGGTCTAAGAGGACCACAAGAAGGGCAATATCCCCATCTGGTCCCAACAAAAGTCATCCAGGAGAGAAACCAATGCCTTTTCAGTTCCATACCCCTACCCGAAACTTGACTGAAAAGGTCCAGATAACCCGCTAATTCTAGGGTACCATGTAGGTGACCTACCACCACCATCTCAATAACCTTCGTCCCAAAGTGGAGGTTAGAGATTGGGACATAGCAATCTAAGACCTCTGGATCCAGGAATAGTCATTTCAGAAGGGAATATCCTATAGCTTCTTTCAAGATTGTTGGCAGGTCCTGGCCTGAAAAGGAGTGTTGACATCCCCCTGCTCCTCCCAAAGGCCAGGACAGGTGGCGATCCAAGCTACAAGTGCCAGGGGATAAGCTACACAGCATCCATCCACTTCCTTGGAGTTCACAGGCTAAATGGAGTCCCTGATAGTATGGTGAGATAGTGGCCTGGTTATCTCCATAAACACTGCCCATCTGTGTGAATCTCAGCAACTTTATGAGCAAAGTGCTGTGCAAATCGCCCACAGCAGCCAGGCAAGTGATCTCAGATTAATGTAGAAAAAGAGGTCCAGGTTACAGGTTGCTAGAATGGAGGGAATGAGAGGAAACAATTATGGATATTTTGGAACACCACATATACATGCAAAATTTGATAACTCCAAGAGCTGAGACAAAGAATAGGTGGATCCATTTATTAGGTTTCTCCCCATTTCTCATTTTTCAGACCTAAAGTTCATTTTGTCCCATTACCTCATCAGTTTCTTAGCATGAAATCCATCTAATTTCCATGCACATGTAAGCCTTTTATAGAAAGTGAATCAGTAGTTAGTTATTAGTATTAGTTAACTAATCAGTAATTAGTTATAAGGAGATAGTGGGTAATATGGTTAGAGTTAGTTGATTTATAACCATGAGACAGAGCGGACCTGCTATGTTTTAAGGCATCACCTCAAACTGACAACTGCAGTGAGTTGATTCAAGAGTGTATCTCAACTATCCACTTTAAGATGTTGAAGTGTTGGAAATGTTAACAAATCAGCATGCCTCATTAGCATGTAAATGAGTTTGTCCCACGATGCAGCTCTCCATGCTATTGAGGAAGATGTTTGTTGCCATTCCCACCTCTTCTTTCTCTCTCTCTTCCTTCTTCACCATCTGAAAAGAAGCATGTTTTGCTTCTCTCTCCATCTTGGGCCATGTGGCTGCCCCTTTCTTCCATGCAGCTCTTAGCAGCTATAGGGCTAAGAGATAACTAAGTATAGGGAAAGAACAGAAGAAACAAGGAACATCATTTTTCTACTGAAGATGGATGTAACTGAACCAAGAATTAAGTCAGTAAGATTCTTTTTACTTATCTTAAACCTACTTTGTCTAAGCGTGTCATTCTTTATGCTTGGGAGGGCTAAGTATGAAAGATCAATAACCTATGTTTCTCTAACATGCTCATTGAAGCTATCTAAGATAATATTCTTTTTCTGTGCTCATTTTCTCCACTATGTTAAGCTCTGCTCCATTCAGTGGTCCTAGCTGTCCACTAATGGCTTCATCGGGTTATGGGCCCAGTTTTTTCAGAAAGATACGCCCCAATGTAATGATTGCCCACTCTAATAGACTCAGACTCACAAGCAGGAACTTAATGATATCTGATTTATTAAAGAATAGTATGCAAATACAGAGAAAGCTGAGAATGAGTAAAAGCATGCCAAATACAAACTAAAAACGCTCGGCTCAAACGTAATCCCTCCCCTCGCCCTGCCATTGCAAACTCCCCCCCCCCCCCAGGTGCTGGTAACCGTTTCTGCTGATGTCCTGGGAAAGGAACTTTGAACACACGAGATAACCCAAACACATTCCAATCCAGCTGCTAACATATAACAATCCCACGAGATGGAATCCTCCTCCCCTCCCAGACAAAACACGCATCAGCCAAATGACATGCAAAACGTTATGATGTAACGATAACATTGGAACGGTGAACATGACATACCGCCCCCCAAAAAATATTAAGGAGCAGGTTTCATAGGATAAGCTAGATGAAAGCATCTAACTAAAACAGGAGATTGAACATCATGGGCAGACACCCACTCAGGGTGGGGAAAGTGCTTCCACCGAATGAGGTACTGCAGGGTGCCACAAAGTCTGTGAGAATCAAGGACCTCCTTCACCTCAAAATGTTGCTGTCCATCAATCATGATCGGAGCAGGAGGTGGGGGTTGTGGATGCCAATGATCAGAGTGGTTGACAGGCTTGAGTAAGCTGCAATGAAAAACAGGATGTAAACGTTTCAGATTGTGTGGCAAATCCAGTTTAAACGTGACAGGGTTCACAACTCCCACAATGGGAAAAGGACCAACAAACTTAGGAGCCAATTTCTTTGAGGGCTGAGGGGATTTAATGAACTTGGTGGAAAGGTAGACCTTATCACCAACTTTAAAAGCAGGTTGAAGGGCTCGTCGCTTATCGGTGTGCAGTTTATAGGCAGATTGGGCATCAGCCAGTGCCTGTTGAATCACTGGCCACGAATCAGCCATGTGAGCAGCCCAATCAGAAGCAGAGCAGGGCTGTGTGGAGGGTTGAGGCAAGTCAGGAATGGGAACAAAGTCCCGGCCAAACACAGTATGGAAAGGGGTGTGCCCCATGCTCTGATGGACGGCATTGTTATAAGCCACCTCAGCAAAAGGTAGCAGATCAACCCAATTGTCCTGCTGATAGTTGACAAATGCCCGCAAAAATTGCTCCAGGGTCGAATTAAGAGCCTCCGTAGATCTGTCAGTTTCCAGATGTGACACACTGGACAATGCCTGCTTGGTGCCCACCAGCTTCAAAAATGGCCTCCAAAATTGGGAAGTAAACTGTGTTCTGTGGTCCGTGATCAAGCGGGAGGGGCTCCCGTGAATCCGGTAGATGTGGATTAGAAAAAGGCGGGCCAATTGCTGTGCAGATGGAATGGAAGCACACGGAATGAAATGGGCTTGCTTAGAAAAGTAGTCCTTCACCACCCAAATCACAGTCTTTCTCTGACTAGGAGGCAAATCCACAATGAAATCCATGGAAATCTCCTCCCAAGGACGGGAGGGGCTGGCCACCGGCTGCAGCAGCCCTTGCGGTTTGCCCCCCTTCCGTTTTGACATGGCACAGACAGGACAAGAAGCAACATAACTTTTTACATCACGTCTCAATGTGGGCCACCAGAATTGGCGGTGCACCAGGTGTAAGGTTTTGACAAACCCAAAATGACCAGCCACTTTATCATCATGAGACCTAATCAAAATTTCCCTTCGCAAACTGTCAGGGACATAGAGGCGGTTTTGCTTCCAAGCGAAGCCTCTGTCAAATGTAACATTGTCTCTATTCGCTTGCAACCAAGTGTCAGATTTCAGCTCTAGCAGAAACTGTTGTTGCAATTGCGAGGGAATTGGCGTTCTTCCCCCAGCCGGTGAAACCGAAGCTGGGGGCAGCTGTGCACGAGTCTGACTGCATGTGGCAGCTTGTTGTCCACACTGTACCCACAACGTCAGGTGCCTGGACCGAATCCTGGGGCAGGTGGGAAAGCGCATCAGCCAGGAAGTTTTTCTTGCCCGGAATGAACTTCAACTTAAAGTCAAAGCGACTGAAAAATTGAGCCCAGCAGATCTGTTTAGAACTGATCTTACGGGGAGTGCTGAGCGCTTCCAAATTTTTATGGTCAGTCCAAATTTCAAAAGGACATTTAGCCCCCTCTAAGAGGTGGCACCATGCCTCCAAAGCAGCCTTGACTGCGAAAGCTTCTTTTTCCCAAACATGCCATCGCCTTTCCGTCTCGGAAAATTTCTGGGACAGATACGCACAGGGCTTCAGGCGGCCACCAGCATCCGCTTGCAGCAAGAGCGCTCCAATTGAGAAATTGGAAGCATCCACTTGAACCACAAAGGGTTTAGTGGGATCAGGGTGTTAAAGAATGGGTTCAGCAGTGAACAGGCTTTTGAGTTTGTCGAAAGCCAACTGGCATTCAGGTGTCCAATTGAGCAATGCCCCCGGGTGTAATGGTTGCCTAACCTAACAAAACCAGGCTCACCAGTAGACTCTAGGAAATCTGGTTTATTGAAGGATTAGTATGTAAGTACAGAGAAAGCTGAGAATGAGCAAAAGCGCGCCAAATACAAATTAAGAACCCTCGGCTCAAAACGTAAGACCTCCCCCCCCTCCCCAGGTGCCAGTAACTGTCTTCACCATCCCTGGGAAAGCAACCTTGAACATTTGAGAAAACCCAAACACATTCCATTCCCTCAGCCCAGAGATAACGGTCCAGGGTATGGAAGCCTCCCTTCCCTGCAAATCAAACATGCAATTAACAACTGACATGTGAAGTGTTACAAATCAAATATGGGAGTAGCAAATGACATGTGAAGTGTTACGATGTACCAGGCACATTGAAACAGTGAACATGACACCGGGTTCTTCACCTTGCGTGTGTCCCCCAACCCCTTCGTACGTAACAAATCAGTGAGAGGCAATGCAATTTCTGTGAACCCCTGGATGAATTGGTGGTAATAGTTGGAAAATCCAAGAAAACTTTGGAGCTGCCTGAGGGTACGCGGGCGCTCCCACCCCAAAATAGCTTGAATCTTCGCAGGATCCATTTCAATGCCCTTGTCAGAGATCCTGTACCCCAAGTAGTCAAGCTGAGTCTGATGAAATTCACACTTAGAAAGTTTAGCATAAAGCTCAGCCTTTCTCAGTTTGCTAAGCACCTGTTTCACCAAGCGCTCATGTTCCTCCTCTGTTTCAGTATAAATTAAAACATCATCCAAATAGACCAGTACACCCTTGAACAAATGTTCATGTAACACTTCATTGATCAATTGCATGAACACCCCTGGTGCCCCCGCCAACCCAAAAGGCAAAACCTTGTACTGAAAAGAACCCAGAGGACAATTGAAAGCAGTCTTCCATTCATCCCCCTCCCGTATGCGGATACGGAAATAGGCTTCCCTCAAATCCAGCTTAGAGAAGATTTTCCCCTTAGCCAGATGTGCTAACATGTCTTTTATTATTGGCAGAGGATATTTGTTTAATATCGAGACCGCATTTAATCCGTGGTAATCTGTACAAAGTCTCAATGTCCCATCCTTCTTCGCTCGAAACAAGACGGGGGCGCCCACTGGCGAATTTGCTGGTTCAATAAAACCCCTGGCCAAGTTTTTGTCCACAAACTCCTGCAATGCCGCCAGTTCCTTTTGCGTCATGGCATAGATTTTTGGTTTGGGCAGTTGCGCATCGGGGACCAACTCTATCGCACAGTCAGTTTTTCGATGAGGTGGAAGTTGGTCTGCTTCCTTCTCACCAAACACATCCGCAAAGCTTTGGTATTGCTCCGGCAAGCCCTCCAGTGGGGTGACAGCGAAATGCGGGGTTGCTGCCGCCACCCTCCCCACTGCAGCCTGCGGAGCGTCATCCTCCCCAGGGGCTTGATAGAAACCATCCCCAAAAGTCAAAGTCCTGTGCACCCAATTTATATATGGGTTTTGTTGGACCAACCAAGGAATCCCCAGAATGACTAAGGGACCCCCCACAGGCGCCACTACAAATGGCAGCCCCTCACAGTGGCTGCCCATTTGCAATGCCACCATGCCCGTGAAATGGGTGACTGGCTTCCCCCCCACCGTAGAACCATCAAGCTGGGTAAAAATCATGGGACGTTGTAGTGGAAAGCTGGGTAACTCCAAAGCAGCCACCACGTCAGGGTGCATCAAGCAACGCGAACACCCTGAATCGATCAATGCCCAAACTTCAATGGTTCTTGTGCGGGAGCCTAGCTTCACTTTCACTGTCAGTGTGGGATAGTTGCCACTCACCGAAATATGGTCGCACCCCTCCTCCACCACCTGCCCAGAGGTGCTCTTTAAAGCAGGTGGCTGGCGTTTCCCGCCGGCTGGAGTAGATCGGGCTCCCCCTCGTCCCTGAAGTAAGGAATCTCCTCCACTTCAGTTTCAGCCATGACTGCCTTCATTTTCCTGGGTAAAGAGGGAGATTTCCCCGACGACTTTCCCGGACGATCATCGGTCTTTCCCTTCGGGCATGCCGCCGCTCGGTGACCTTCCTTCCCACATTGGAGGCATTGTCCTTTCGCATAGCGGCGCTCTCTCTCCTCTTCCCAGGCACGTTGACTGGACTTTCCAGCGGGTGCAGCAGTGTGGGAACCCTTGCTGAGCCCAGCAGATCTCATCCCCTTCCGGTGAGTGAAGGTCTCATGGGCGTGCTCAGCCTTCCCTGTATCCATTCATACAGGGTATCTGGGTCGTCCCTGCCAAGCGACCACCTCAGGACCTCCATATTCAGACCATCCTTAAAAAGTTCTATTAATGTGGATTGGGACCAATCCTCAACCTTCCCAGCCAGAGCCTTAAATTCGGGAGCATAGTCTGCCACCGATCGTGGCCCCTGGCACAGCTCCCTCAATGCTCGTTTTGCTCTTTCTTTAGCTAACAGGTCTTCAAAGTGTAGTTTCAATGCCCACAGGAATTCTCCGAACTCCTCCAGCTCAGGGGCATCCAATTGACACAACTGCACATACCAATCGGCAGCCCGCCCCTTGAGCTTAGTGGCAATGGCATTAATCTTGGCTCTTTCTGAGCGGAAATACTGTTCCCATTCGTCCATATAACTCCTTGCATTGATAAGGAAGAACGATAGCTTAGTTGGATCTCCATCAAATTTAATGGTAAAGTCCTTTACCCCCACTCCGGGCGGTCCCTTTGCCACAGTTGGGCGGTTGGGCTTCCTCTTAGCTCCCAGGGAGCTCCGCTCTGGAGGAGGGGACCTTGAAATTCTCACCCTCGGCGCTCTTACTTCCTCTCTGTGCCGGGTCCTACTCCTTTTCTCCGGGGAAGGTGGGGGCAAAGAAGGAGTTGAATACCTATTACTGGACTCCTCTCTCCTCCTCTCCCGGGGACCCCAGTCCATGGACATTTTCTGGAACATAAATTCTAGTGACTCCAATTTGGCCTCCACCAGTTTTGTACGATCAGGGGTTTGGGAATCCTCCTTTCCCTCCTGCCTCACCACGGTTGGGGACATCGGGTATCGCTACTTCCAAGACGTTTTGGACATCCCTGGTAGGGATCCCTGTGTTTCATCCCAGGTGATCAGCTCACCTGGGGACTCACCGGTCAGTTCAGGGGCTCTTTTACCTCCAACCTCCTCTTCTCCTAGGCTGGAGCTCGACCCCTCTCGAACGTCTGATGACTCTCAAGGAGGGACTCTCTCCGTTCTTATCACTGTGGAGTTGGGTTTCCCCTTGCTCGATTCCTCGCTTTCCGTGGTTTGGGGATTTGGTTTGGTCATCGCTAGCACTTCTCCCTCACAAAATAAATCTGGAAAGGGGCTAATGGAAAAATTTTTTGGATTCTCAGCTTTATGTAATGATTGCTTACTCTAATAGACTCAGACTCACAAGCAGGAACTTAATGATATCTGATTTATTAAAGAACAGTATGCAAATACAGAGAAAGCTGAGAATGAGTAAAAGCGCACCAGATACAAACTAAAAACACTCGGCTCAAATATGATCCCTCCCCTCACCCTGCTGTTGCAAACTCCCCCCCCCCCCCCAGGTGCTGGTAACCATTTCTGCTGATGTCCTGGGAAAGGAAACTTGAACACACGGGATAACTCAAACACATTCCAATCCAGCTGCTAACATATAACAATCCCACAGGATGGAATCCTTCGCCCCTCCCAGACGAAACACGCATCAGCCAAATGACATGCGAAACGTTACAATGTAACGGTAACATTGGAATGGTGAATATGACACCCAACCACAGATGCTGAAGAAGCTGAAGTAGAGCGGTTCTATGAGGATCTGCAGCACCTACTGGACAACACGCCTAAAAGAGATGTTATTCTCATCACAGGAGACTGGAATGCTAAGGTGGCCAGTCAAATGACACCTGGAATTACAGGTAAGCATGGCCTGGGAGAAATCTCTGGAAGAAACATTAACAATCTCAGATATGCAGATGATACCACTTTGATGGCTGAAAATGAAGAGGAACTGAGGAGCCTTATGATGAAGGTGAAAGAAGAAAGTGCAAAAGCTGGCTTGCAGCTAAACCTCAAAAAAACCAAGATTATGGCAACCATCTTGATTGATAACTGGCAAATAGAGGGAGAAAATGTAGAAGCAGTGAAAGACTTTGTATTCCTAGGTGCGAAGATTACTGCAGATGCTGACTGCAGTCAGGAAATCAGAAGACGCTGAATCCTTGGGAGAGGAGCAATGACCAATCTCGATAAAATAGTTAAGAGCAGAGACATCACACTGACAAAAAAGGCCCGCATAGTTAAAGCAATGGTGTTCCCTGTAGTAACATATGGCTGTGAGAGCTGGACCATAAGGAAGGCTGAGCGAAGGAAGATCGATGCTTTTGAACTGTGATGTTGGAGGAAAATTCTGAGAGTGCCTTGGACTGCAAGAAGATCAAACCAGTTCATCCTCCAGGAAATAAAGCCAGACTGCTCACTTGAGGGAATGATATTAAAGGCAAAACTGAAATACTTTGGCCACATAATGAGAAGACAGGATACCCTGGAGAAGATGCTGATGCTAGGGAGAGTGGAAGGCAAAAGGAAGAGGGGCCGACCAAGGGCAAGATGAATGGATGATATTCTAGGGTGACGGACTCGTCCCTGGGGGAGCTGGGGGTGTTGACAACCGACAGGAAGCTCTGGCGTGGGCTGGTCCATGAAGTCACGAAGAGTCGGAAGCGACTAAACAAATAAACAACAACATGGCCTGGGAGAACAAAACGAAGCAGGACATAGGCTGATAGAATTTTGCTAAGACAACTCACTCTGCATAACAAACACTCTCTTCCAACAACCTAAGAGACGGCTTTATACATGGACTTCCCCAGATGGACAACACCAAAATCAGATTGACTACATCCTTTGCAGCCAAAGGTGGCGCACATCTGTACAGTTGGTGAAAACAAGACCTGGAGCTGACTGTAGTTCAGATCACGAACTTCTTCTTGCACAATTTAGGATCAGACTCAAGAGATTAGGGAAGACCCACAGATCAGCTAGATATGAGCTCACTAATATTCCTAAGGAATATGCAGTGGAGGTGAAGAATAGATTTAAGGGACTGGACTTAGTAGATAGGGTCCCAGAAGAACTCTGGACAGAAGTTCGCAGCATTGTTCAGGAGGCGGCAACAAAATACATCCGAAAGAAAGAGAAAACCAAGAAGCAAAATGGCTGTCTGCTGAGACACTAGAAGTAGCCCAGGAAACAAGGAAAGCAAAAGGCAACAGTGGTAGGGGGAGATATGCCCAATTAAATGCAAACTTCCAGAGGTTAGCCAGAAGAGATAAGGAATTATTTTTAAACAAGCAATGCGTGGAAGTGGAAGAGGACAATAGAATAGGAAGGACAAGAGACCTCTTCCAGAAAATTAGAAACATTGGAGGTAAATTCCAGGCCAAAATGGGCATGATCAAAAACAAAGATGGCAAGGACCTAACAGAAGAAGAAGAGATCAAGAAAAGGTGGCAAGGATATACAGAAGACCTGTATAGGAAGGATAACAATATCAGGGATGGCTTTGATGGTCTGGTCAGTGAGCTAGAGCCAGACATCCTGAAGAGTGAGGTTGAATGTGCCTTAAGAAGCATTGCTAATAACAAGGCAGCAGGAGACAACGGCATTCCAGCTGAACTGTTCAAAATCTTGCAAGATGATGCTGTTAAGGTAATGCATGCGATATGCCAGCAAATTTGGAAAACACAGGAATGGCCATTAGATTGGAAAAAATCAACTTATATCCCCATACCAAAAAAGGGAAACACTAAAGAATGTTCAAACTGTCGAACAGTGGCACTCATTTCACATGCCAGTAAGGTAATGCTCAAGATCCTGGAAGGTAGACTTCAGCAGTTCATGGAGCGAGAATTGTCAGATGCACAAGCTGGGTTTAGAAAAGGCAGAGGAACTAGAGACCAAATTGCCAATATTTGCTGGATCATGGAAAAAGCCAGGGAGTTTCAGAAAAACATCTATTTCTGTTTTC
This sequence comes from Candoia aspera, assembly GCF_035149785.1. NCBI lineage: Eukaryota > Metazoa > Chordata > Lepidosauria > Squamata > Candoiidae > Candoia > Candoia aspera. Next base: position 19,602,431 of record NC_086159.1, on the reverse strand, counting down.
TTGACTATTCTAAAGCCTTTGACTGTGTGGACCATAACAAATTGTGGCAAGTTCTTAGCGGTATGGGGATACCAAGTCATCTTGTCTGCCTTCTGAAGAATCTGTATAACGACCAAGTAGCAACAGTAAGAACAGACCACGGAACAACGGACTGGTTTAAGATTGGGAAAGGAGTACGGCAGGGCTGTATACTCTCACCCTACCTATTCAACTTGTACGCAGAACACATCATGCGACATGCTGGGCTTGAGGAATCCAAGGCTGGAGTTCAAATCGCTGGAAGAAACATTAACAATCTCAGATATGCAGATGGTACCACTTTGATGGCTGAAAGCGAAGAGGAACTGAGCAGCCTTATGATGAAGGTGAAAGAAGAAAGTGCAAAAGCTGGCTTGTAGCTAAATCTCAAAAAAACCAAGCTTATGGCAACCAGCTTGATTGAGAACTGGCAAATAGAGGGAGAAAATGTAGAAGCAGTGAAAGACTTTGTATTTCTAGGTGCAAAGATTACTGCAGATGCTGACTGCAGTCAGGCAATCAGAAGACGCTGAATCCTTGGGAGAAGAGCAATGACAAATCTCGATAAAATAGTTAAGAGCAGAGACATCACACTGACAACAAAGGTCCGCATAGTTAAAGCAATGGTGTTCTCCATAGTAACATATGGCTGCGAGAGCTGGACCATAAGGAAGGCTGAGAGAAGGAAGATCGATGCTTTTGAACTGTGGTGTTTGAAGAAAATTCTGAGAGTGCCTTGGACTGCAAGAAGATCAAACCAGTCCATGCTCCAGGAAATAAAGCCAGACTGCTCACTTGAGGGAATGATATTAAAGGCAAAACTGAAATACTTTGGCCACATAATGAGAAGACAGGATACCCTGGAGAAGATGCTGATGCTAGGGAGAGTGGAAGGCAAAAGAAGAGGGGCCAACCAAGGGCAAGATGGATAGATGATATTCTAGAGGTGATGGATTCATCCCTGGGGGAGCTGGGGTGTTGACGACCGACACGAAGCTCTGGCATGGGCTGGTCCATGAAGTCACGAAGAGTCGGAAGTGACTAAATGAATAAACAACAAAGATTTCCTTTTTTGGGCTTGTTTTGTTTTTGCATGAGCATTGTTGTTTTTGAAAGAATATTCAGTGCAAAAATACTGAGGAAGTTATCTTACACAAAAGAAAAGCCTAAAACATAAAGTGAAGAAATATTTCTTTTTGAAGTGATTTTTAAATCTTTTGCTTAGACAAAAATGGCCAGTGTACTGCATCACAATCCAGTGATTTTTAAATGCAAACCAGGAGTTTTATCCCTGAAAAATTTGGGTGAAGAGGCAGGCAAAGATTCTGAATCTGTATAATATTTTGAAGGAAAATCCTCCTAATCCAGATTCAGAAGGTTATGCAAATTGCGTAGCCAATGACCTTAAACTCCAAGGACTAATTATGAATTCCTATGATGGATCAATATTGGTACAGATCCAGCACAGAGAAACTGCAAAAAGAATGATGGAGGAATTGGTTAAACTCTTTGGGGAAGAGGGAGATTCCCAAGTTGTTAATTTGGTGAGAGAGTTATCCAATGTAAAATTGCAACCATATGCAGATATTGATGAATATATTTCCAAAGTTCAGTCATTATTGCACAAGCGTGCTTGTAATGATGTGATTCTGAATAGAATTCAAGTTGGATTTTTATTAGGATCTCTCCCTCAGAGTTATTCAAGTTTTGCTGCCAGTTACAGGGGATCAACACAACCCCTCTCAGACTTAAATCAACAATTAAAGTCTGAGCATAGCAGTCAGATATCTATTCAAATTCAAAGCAGACCCATCATGAGGCAAGCTATTTTTCAAAGCCTCAGGGCAAAGATGGAGGTCAGAAGCAGAAAAGTGATTCAAAGACAAAGAAACCCATCAAGTGCCATTTTTGTAGAAAGAGTGGGCACTTAAGAGAAATTGTTGGGCCAGGAAGGCAGATCAGAAAACCAACAGAGAAAAGGCTTCAGAAACAACTCTTGTTGCATTTTCAGCAGTTAATAAAAGTTGCTCTACTTTTATTATAGACAGTGGATGCAGTATGCACATGATAAATGATCCTTTTTTCTTTATTGAATTGAACTCAAGTTCAAAGGAAGGGATTGGTTTGGCTGATGGAAGAACAATCCCAGTGAAAGGGGAGGTGTTGAAATAGAACCACACAGAGAAATATAATTGCAAATAATGTTTTGTATGTTCCAGGATTGAGAATGAACCTGATTAGTGCATCTGACCTCATGAAGAAGGGGCATACCCTTCGATTTAAGGGTGACAGATGTGAAATAATGGATCAAAAATGTGTCTGTTTAACAGGATTCCTGGATCAAGGTTTGATTTTTCTCAGTTGTGAGAGGCCAGACATGGCATGCATGGCTAGTCACCAAGGAAAGGAGGACAACAGCACCACCCCCTGGCACTGACGATTTGAACACAGAGATTCAAATGCAATTCTTCAAATGAAGAAAAGTGCATTGTCAAGCAATGTGGAAATCAAGGACTGTGGTAAGACTGATGCAAGGTGCAAAACCTGCATACAGAGAAAGGCCAGTAGGCCTGCAATTCCAAAACAAAGCACCAGACGCTCCAAGCAGCCCCTGGAGCAAATTCACACTGAGCTGTGTGGGCCAGTTCAGGCATCTGTTGGGGGTAACAGTTGGGGGGAAGTAGCAATGACAGTTATTTACCTACAGAATAGATTACCAACAAAAGCAACAGATGAAACAGCCAAATCAAAATCCTCTAAGCAATAGCACTGCAGAAGAGGGACAGAAATGATGATTTGTTCAAAGTACCTTACCCAGTATTTCCAGATGCAGCAAGCAGGCAAGCCCAGAGAGAGGAAATTGAGACAGAGACTCCACCTGAGTCAGATGATGAGGAACCAGGAGGAACAGAATGGACAGAGATGCAGTACGATCCAGACCTGAGTCCTGTTCCAGACCTGAGGCGCTCATTGCGACCCAACAAAGGAGTTCCGGCCAAGCGACTGTCCTACCTCGCAGGGGTGGTGTTGCCGAAAGAGCCTGCATCATGCTCTGCTCTATTCAGTGGTCCTAGCTGTCCACTAATGGCTTCAGAAGCAAGCTGACTCTATCTAACTGGCCATGCTGCTATACCAGAAAACAGGCCTTAGCCCAGGCACAGTACATCTGCAAATGCCCCATTTAGTATCCAGATTGAAGCTGAGCAGCCACTGATCTGTGTTTCAAAAGGAGACAAGACTTCAGTCCAGAATGACTCTTGAAAGGAACACTTTGACTGAAGCTTTGTCAGAACACAGTCCCCTTGAAAGATCTGCATGGCCCCAATAATTACTCTTTGAAATGAAAGTCAAGCACAGTAATGGCATGGCAGTGGAGGGGAAAGGCACAAAACACATATTACTGTCAGGATAATAAGTTCACTTTTCCCTCTGATTCTGCTAATATCCTACCCTTTCCCAATTTAAATTCAGAGGAGAGAAGTCTATGCAGACAGAAAGCTAATAGAGCAGATGCAGAATATTTCCTCTGAAATTTCTTTATGACATTGCACTGCAAAGCAGTATATGTGAAAGAAATCAAGCATATTGATAATGGACTGGATCTCATGCATGACTCAAGGTTTATTAACATATTGATATGGTTTTGGTATCTAAATAGATATACATCTGAGAGCACCTACAAATAAATAGTTTAAAACTAACATAGCTTACAGAAATTAAAACAGAATTAAGCTCTACTGAATCGTCATGAGCAATTATTTATTTTATCTTAGTTCACTCTGATTCCCACAATGGAGAAGTATTAATTCTGCTTTAAAATGGATTCAACCTCTTATAATCTTAGCCCTGTTTCAATCCTGTTTTTCCTTTCAGAAAAAATGCATTGCAAAGCAAAATGTTACAGTAGAAGACCTGTTTGCAGATAAGTGTAGAAATTTGCTGCAAAGCTAACATTACAGAATAATATCTATTAGCACAAAGCTAGCTTAACCTCCTATGTATTCCAGAGGGAAAGTGTTTTCTTAGTATTCATTACTCATTCTGTTTAGTGAAAAGAACAAGTTAAGATATGCTTACCATTCAATTAACATTACTTCTTCTGGACCACCAACATCAAAGAAGAGATGTATTTTAGTCCACAGCAAAGTATGATGTTGCCAAAATGATGATGTGTGTGGTGACATCATCATGTTGTGATATTATTTTAAAAAATAAAAATAAAAGTGACATCCTCATGTAAATATTGTGATCATGTGCTTACATTCCAACATCTAACACAAGTACATAAGTCATGGTATCTGTGTTATGATGTCATCACACACATTTTGATATTTGCCCCCATTTGCCCATTCTGGGTCACCCTTGTAATCAAGCCAATATATCTTGTCCCTGAACATTATCTTTATGTACACTATAAATGTCTTGCCTTCTAACAATAGCCATACCCTCTACTACAGTGATAACACTTGAAACTATTAGTTTTTCTGATAATGCAAATAATAATAATAATGACAAAATTCAAAACATGCAAGGATGCCTGAAGATTAGAATTCAAATTTCTCCAGCTGAGATGCTTGCATTACGGATTCAAAGTGGTATCTAGATTGCTTTTGTTTTAATATACTGAATTCAATAATACAAGTGTGTTTTTCCCCCTACTTTTTGGTACCTTCTCTTGAATATCCTTCACAGTAAAATCCTATCCATGTTTACTCAATAGCAAACTTTAATGCTCAGTGCAGCCAATTCCCAACTTAGTATTAAATGATGATAGCCTATCATTAATGTCTTTAGAGAGTCAGTTTGGTCTAGTGGTTAAAGTTCTAGGCTAGAAACCAGGAGACTGAGAGTTCTAGTCCCACTTCAGGCATGAAAGCTGGCTGGGTGACCTTGGGCCAGTCCCTCCCTCTCAGCCCAAGAGCCAATCAGGCGTGGTGTGAGAGTTCTAGTCCCGCCTTAGGTCTGAAAGCCGGCTGGGTGACCTTGGGCCAGTCCCTCTCTCTCAGCCCAAGAGCCAATCAGGCGTGGTGTGAGAGTTCTAGTCCCGCCTTAGGTCTGAAAGCTGGCTGGGTGACCTTGGGCCAGTCCCTCCCTCTCAGCCCAACTTGGTGCAATGTAGACTAGCCTCCTCGTGGTGCACCCCGGGCAACGTGACTTGTCACAGCTAAATAGTCTACACATCTGGCTGCTGGACCTCACAAGGATTTCCCAGCAAGAAAAAGCAGCATGAACACCAAACTGCTATGCCATACGATTAAAAAAATATTAATATCTCTTATCGGATGTACTTATCATTAGATGCAAGTCTTTTTCTCCTTCTCGTACACCAAGAGCAGGTAGCTGGCAAATTTTACTGTGCATCCATGCATTCAACTCTGGAAGTTTCCATGGCAACACATCAAACTGTCATGCCAGTTTTCCAACATGCCATCATGTCACAAAAGCTGCTATGCATAACATTATAATGTTCTTTTTCTGCTCAAAGCCCCAAAGATGAACAATTTGCAGAATGAAGACATCAGTAAGTAAAGCCACTCAAAGTAAATTTCTATATAAGGAAATACAAAAAAAAAAGTCTCATTCTGTAATCTTATTTGGAGACACAATGCAAACAATTTAGCAAATACAAGCAACTAGAAACACAGAAATCCTCATCCCACAAGAGTGGCGCAATTGCTTTTCCCAGTGCTGAGAATATGGCTCCTCCTTGTGGAGAAAGCTTTGTTTTTGAGGAACACGTCTGTGGACATGTTTGTTCACATGTCTGAAGTGTTTATCTTTTTCTTTTTGTTGAATCACCTCAGGTCATGGACCAGTGTTTCTCAACCTTAGAAACTTTAAGATGTGTGGACTTCAACTCCCAGAATTCCCCAGCCAGCAAGGCTGGCTGGGGAATTCTGGGAGTTGATGTCCACACATCTTAAAGTTTCTAAGGTTGAGAAACACTGTCATGGATAATGCAACATTGTTTTCATCCTAAGGGCTCAGGGCTGATCCTACTATGAGAGGGAATGAGGCAATTATCTAAGGCAATAGGTGTTCTGTGTCCTGAAGGAGCAAGGAATTGCTACCTGCTAGTTTATTATGATTATATTTTCATTGCCAGGCATGGAAGAAGGCAGTGTAAAAATATTCTGCCTGATGTGCAAAAATTAGTTGCTTGAAAGGCAGGGGCATTGCTTTCTTCTCTCTCTCAGGGGGCAAAAGTGTTATGGGCCACCTCTGGAAATCAGAGGTGTATAACCTGTAGTCCATGGGCCAGATAAGGCATCCAGCACCCCATATTTACCCCTAAATCTGACATCAAAGTAGATAATTTTGGGAGGCACAATTATTTTTCTCCTTTCCTCCTAAGACTAATTGTTTGGGGAGGAATGAGAGGCTAAAACTGTATGGCTGAAGATTGGTCCTTCTCCTGAAATGTTGATATTCAATTTTTTTCTGTAAGGTGTTCTGAAGAGCTGGGAATGGTTGGTCTCCTACAGGTCTCCTGTTTCCACTCCAACCCTTAAAAAGAAACGGAATGAAATAAAATGAACCAAAACATTCAACACTTCCACCTGGCTAGTCAAGTGAGACAAGAAAGATACCCTCCCCTGCTGTACAGATGTATTATATAAATAATTAGATGGATTTACAAAGTCTTCCTTAGATAAGCAGCTGGGTTGCATGCTAAAACATACGTTGATCCTTAGACAAAACCACCAAAGGAATTAATGGCATTGATATTTCATATTCCTTCCAGAGCTTATGTGACTTCCCACCATCCACCACTCCCATTCTCTCCTCACAGAAACAACCCTGTGCTCAGTGGTGTCTGGTGGAACATCACAGAGATCACGACATGAATGTTGTGACTGATATACTTTGCATCAGTTGTGATTTTTGCCAATTTCATAATTCACCTAATCTGTGTGATGACATGACATGACATGACATGACATGACATGCAGGATGCCCCTTGACCTCCCTGGGGATACCCATCCCTATGTGGTATGTAAGGCTGAGGGAAGGAGTCTGGCCCAAGGTCACCCAGTGAATGTCTTAGGTGTGGATAAGTCTGGTTCTGGCTCCTCTGGCCAAAGGCTGTAGCTATTTTACTTTACTGGTTGGGTAGCCTTCCCCCACCACTTGTCCCATCACAGTTCTCATGTCATTCACCTCATTCTCAAAGAAAGAGGCCCCCTGGTTGACTGTGTTCTTGTCTGGTTGGTTTCTTCACCCCATCAAGTTCAATTTCATCACTTAAATCAGTAAATAAAACAATCCCTTTTAAGAAATGCATAAGGTCAATGTGGTGCTATTGGATCCACTTAAATTTAAGCTCAGTTTTCTCCAGGACAAAGCATTAGTACTCAGGAGACCTAATTCATGCATTTTTATGTTGGCTGGAAAAGGAAATTTTGGCAGGCAACAAACGCAGTACTTACTAGAATAGCCTCTCTAACACAGAGAAAACCTGTTCTCCATTGTCTTTGCTCTTTGCCATGCCATTTGACCATTAATTTTGTCTAAAGTGGCTATTAAATAACAATTGTTATGAAAGGCTTTTCCATTTAATGTTAATTGAAAATCATTGGTTACTGGTCCTAGATGCCACGTGATAGTCACAAATTGCACACAGGGGTAAAGTCTGTAAAAGCTTAAGGCATGTGTGTGTGTGTGTGTGTTTTACTGATGACCATGCCTTTACAAAAAGATTAAGAAGCGTTAGATGGATTTCAAGTAATGTATGCTGTGGCTCCAGGAAAATAAACTTTCTCTGACACCACTGATAATTAATCGAGACAATGGCTATTTTGAGTGAAAACAGGCTTGTAATCTTGGAGTGTTTTTAGATCAAAACATAACTTTGGAAGCTGTCTAGCCTTTGTGGCACAAGATCATTTCATCACCTAAAGCTTGGTTGGACAATCTATAGGCTGTAGGCCATATGTAGCCCCATAGCACTCCACTTGCTTCAACCATCCTATTTCTAGCCCTGCCAACACCCCATTTTCAGCTCCAGCATCTTGAGACCGTGCTGCTAAAATCTGGTGGCAAAACAACTCCCAAAACAAGTTGCATGATCTGTTTGGACTTTGGTTTAAGTGTGTAATGAGCTATGAGAATAACAATGAGGAGGAGGAGGAGGAGGAGGCGGAGGAGGAAGGAAGAGTAGATTGATGTCAGCCCTCCAATGCAGACCATTCTTGAACCCCAAAGTCACTGTATGAAATATGCCAGCCAGTGTATGAAATACTGAACCAGATGGAACAATTCCAGCAAAAGAATCTCTCTATTCTAGGCTTCTACTAAAGGATCCTCTGTTAACACAAGCTCTGTTGTCATTTTAAGGCCAAGAAGGACTTTTCTATTCAGCTTTTTGGATTTTTGATGTTGACATATTTCTATTTCATTACTTTTTCTGCCACTCTTATGGATTGTTATATGTTTATGGTATTTATATTTAAGATTTTATGTCAAACATGTTCACAGAAAACTTTCCTGCAAAGGGAATATAATCTTCACAATATGGGGGTGGGGTGGGGATGAGGGGAGCACAAATAAACCTTCAAAATGAACTTCTTGAAGATACTTGTTGCTGTTTATTCGTTTAGTCGCTTCTGACTCTTCGTGACTTCATGGACCAGCCCACGCCAGAGCTTCCTGTCGGTCGTCAACACTCCCAGCTCCCCAAGGGACGAGTCTGTCACCTCTAGAATATCATCCATCCACCTTGCCCTTGGTCGGCCCCTCTTCCTTTTGCCTTCCACTCTCCCTAGCATCAGCATCTTCTCCAGGGTGTCCTGTCTTCTCATTATGTGGCCAAAGTATTTCAGTTTTGCCTTTAATATCAGTCCCTCAAGTGAGCAGTCTGGCTTTATTTCCTGGAGGATGGACTGGTTGGATCTTCTGGCAGTCCAAGGCACTCTCAGAATTTTCCTCCAACATCACAGTTCAAAAGCATCGATCTTCCTTCGCTCAGCCTTCCTTATGGTCCAGCTCTCGCAGCCATATGTTACTACGGGGAACACCATTGCTTTAACAATGCGGACCTTTGTTGTCAGTGTGATGTCTCTGCTCTTAACTATTTTATCGAGATTGGTCATTGCTCTTCTCCCAAGGATTCAGTGTCTTCTGATTTCCTGACTGCAGTCAGCATCTGCAGTAATCTTTGCACCTAGAAATACAAAGTCTTTCACTGCTTCTACATTTTCTCCCTCTATTTGCCAGTTATCAATCAAGCTGGTTGCCATAATCTTGGTTTCTTTCAGGTTTAGCTGCAAGCCAGCTTTTGCACTTTCTTCTTTCACCTTCATCATAAGGCTCCTCAGTTCCTCTTCGCTTTCAGCCATCAAAGTGGTATCATCTGCATATCTGAGATTGTTAATGTTTCTTCCAGAGATTTGAACTCCAGCCTTGGATTCCTCAAGCCAGCTTGTCGCATGATGTGTTCTGCATACAAGTTGAATAGGTAGGGTGAGAGTATACAGCCCTGCCGTACTCCTTTCCCAATCTTAAACCAGTCCGTAGTTCCGTGGTCTGTTCTTACTGTTGCTACTTGGTCGTTATACAGATTCCTCAGGAGGCATACAAGATGGCTTGGTATCCCCATACCACTAAGAACTTGCCACAATTTGTTATGGTCCACACAGTCAAAGGCTTTAGAATAGTAAAGAAAACAGAAATAGATGTTTTTCTGAAACTCCCTGGCTTTTTCCATTATCCAGCGTATATTGGCAATTTGGTCTCTAGTTCCACTGCCTTTTCTAAACCCAGCTTGTACATCTGGCAATTCTCGCTCCATGAACTGCTGAAGTCTACCTTGCAGGATCTTGAGCATTACCTTACTGGCATGTGAAATGAGTGCCACTTTTCGATAGTTTGAACATTCTTTAGTGTTTCCCTTTTTTGGTATGGGGATATAAGTTGATTTTTTCCAGTCTGATGGCCATTCTTGTGTTTTCCAAATTTGCTGGCATATAGCATGCATTACCTTGACAGCATCATCTTGCAAGATTTTGAACAGTTCAGCTGGGATGCCATCGTCTCTTGCTGCCTTGTTATTAGCAATGCTTCTTAAGGCCCATTCAACCTCACTCTTCAGGATGTCTGGCTCTAGCTCACTGACCACACCATCAAAGCTATCCCCGATATTGTTATCCTTCCTATACAGGTCTTCTGTATATTCTTGCCACCTTTTCTTGATCTCTTCTTCTACTGTTAGGTCCTTGCCATCTTTCTTTTTGATCATACCAATTTTCGCCTGGAATTTACCTCCAATGTTTCTAATTTTCTGGAAGAGGTCTCTTGTCCTTCCTATTCTATTGTCCTCTTCCACTTCCGCGCATTGCTTGTTTAAAAATAATTCCTTATCTCTTCTGGCTAACCTCTGGAATTTTGCATTTAATTGGGCATATCTCCCCCTATCACTGTTGCCTTTTGCTTTCCTTCTTTCTTGGGCTACTTCTAGTGTCTCGCAGATGATACCACTTTGATGGCTGAAAGCGAAGAGGAACTGAGGAGCCTTATGATGAAGGTGAAAGAAGAAAGTGCAAAAGATGGCTTGCAGCTAAACCTCAAAAAAACCAAGATTATGGCAACCAGCTTGATTGATAACTGGCAAATAGAGGGAGAAAATGTAGAAGCAGTGAAAGACTTTGTATTCCTAGGTGCAAAGATTACTGCAGATGCTGACTGCAGTCAGGAAATCAGAAGATGCTTAATCCTTGGGAGAAGAGCAATGACCAATCTCGATAAAATAGTTAAGAGCAGAGACATCACACTGACAACAAAGGCCCGCATAGTTAAAGCAATGGTGTTCCCTGTAGTAACATATGGCTGTGAGAGCTGGACCATAAGGAAGGCTGAGCGAAGGAAGATCGATGCTTTTGAACTGTGGTGTTGGAGGAAAATTCTGAGAGTGCCTTGGACTGCAAGAAGATCCAACCACTCCATCCTCCAGGAAATAAAGCCAGACTGCTCACTTGAGGGAATGATATTAAAGGCAAAACTGAAATACTTTGGCCACATAATGAGAAGACAGGACACCCTGGAGAAGATGCTGATGCTAGGGAGAGTGGAAGGCAAAAGGAAGAGGGGCCGACCAAGGGCAAGATGGATGGATGATATTCTAGAGGTGACGGACTCGTCCCTGGGGGAGCTGGGGGTGTTGACGACCGACAGGAAGCTCTGGCGTGGGCTGGTCCATGAAGTCACGAAGAGTCGGAAGCGACTAAACGAATAAACAACAACTAGTGTCTCAGCAGACAGCCATTTTGCCTTCTTGGTTTTCTCTTTCTTTGGGATGTATTTTGTTGCCGCCTCCTGAACAATGCTGCGAACTTCTGTCCATAGTTCTTCTTGGACCCTATCTACTAAGTCCAGTCCCTTAAATCTATTCTTCACCTCCACTGCATATTCCTTAGGAATATTAGTGAGCTCATATCTAGCTGATCTGTGGGTCTTCCCTAATCTCTTGAGTCTGATCCTAAATTGTGCAAGAAGAAGTTTGTGATCTGAACTACAGTCAGCTCCAGGTCTTGTTTTTACCGACTGTACAGATGTGCGCCACCTTTGGCTGCAAAGGATGTAGTCAATCTGATTTTGGTGTTGTCCATCTGGGGAAGTCCATGTATAAAGCCGTCTCTTAGGTTGTTGGAAGAGAGTGTTTGTTATGCAGAGTGAATTGTCTTGGCAAAGTTCTATCAGCCTATATCCTGCTTCGTTTTGTTCTCCCAGGCCATGCTTACCTGTAATTCCAGGTGTCATTTGACTGCCCACCTTAGCATCCCAGTCTCCCGTGATGAAAATAACATCTCTTTTAGGCGTGTCATCCAGTAGGTGCTGCAGATCCTCATAGAACTGCTCTACTTCAGCCTCTTCAGCATCTGTGGTTGGGGCATATATTTGGATCACTGTGATGTTAGATGGCTTGCCCTGAATTTGAACTGAGATCATTCTATCGTTTTTTGGATTGTATCCAAGCCCTGCTTTAGCCACTTTACGATTAATTATGAAGGCTACTCCATTTCTTCTGTGGTCCTCTTGTCCACAGTAGTAGATCTGGTGGTCATTTGATGTGAAGTGGCCCATTCCAGTCCAGTTCAGTTCACTGACGCCCAAAATGTCTATCTTTAATCTTGACATCTCACCAATAACCACATCCAATTTGCCCTGGCTCATAGATCTTACATTCCAGGTTTCAATGGTGTGTTGATCCTTAGAACATCGGATTCGCCGTTCACCACCAGCACCGTCGGCCGCTAGCCGTCCTTTCGGCTTTGAGCTAGCTGCGTCATCACATCTGGGGCTAGTTGAACTCATCCTCTGTTCCTCCCCAGTAGCATTTTGACCCTCTTCCGACCTGGGGGTCTCATCTTCCGATGGTATACCGACATATCTCTGGTTGTACTGATCCATTTAGTTTTCATGGCAAGAATACTGGGGTGGGTTGCCATTACCTTCCCCAGGGATCACATTTAGTCTGACCTCTCTGTCATGACCTTCCCGTCTTGGGTGTCCCTTCACGGTTTAGCTCATGGCATCATTGAGGTGCTCAAGCTCCAGCACCATGACAAGGTAATGATCCTTTGCTGAAGTGAAGATACTTATGGAACCAAAAATCATCTAAGGCCACAAATATCAGTGGCGCAGCTGAGACTGAGCAATTTCAGTAATGGATAATGCAATCCCATAAAAATAACACACCCAGCTGGTAAGGATAAATGAATCAATTTCAATCTGACAGTTTCATGTCATCATTCATAAATTCTTATTTCTATACTAATCTATAATCAAAACACATACATACACATAAACATGTTTTATTAACAAAACTCATGTTTTTGCACATGTTTTGTTCTGAAATAGAGTCAGGTATGGATTATGCATCAAAATAAGCTTTTTTTAATGCATTGTGGGTTAAAATTTAATATTCTGATACTTTTTTGAACCAAGATGTTCATCATACAATTTGAGTAGGTGGAAAACCAGAAGTCAAATGCATTCTAATCCATGGAAACATAGAATTGCAAGAAATCATTAAGGCTATTGCACCCAACATCCTCTTCAATGCAGGAATACAAATTAAAGCATCCTTAACAGATGGCTATCTAGCCTCTGCTTGGATATACCCGGTGAAGATGAGGCCACCACCTGTCTAAGTTACTGATCCATTGTCCAAATGTTGCCCAACATTCAACTGAAATCTGCCTTCCTGATGCTTAAAACCATTATGCCATGTCCTACAAGATGGGACAATAGAGAATATATTTTGAGTTTTTTCTATGCGAGACCTCTTTGGGTACTTGGACAGTGCAACAATCATATCCTTCCTCCATCCATCATCTTTCTTCACAAAAAAACATATTCAATTCCCTTCCCATAGGGCTTTGTTTCTAGTACCCTGACCATCCTTGTTGTCCTTCTTTGTACTTGCATCCTTCTTATAGTGTGATGACCAAAACTGCATAAAGAACTCAAGGTGAGGTCTGACTGATGTAGAATATAGTAGAACTATGACTATGATCTGGAAACAATATTAAAATTTCTGCATAGCATTAACATTGTGTGTATTTTCCAGCAGCCAGGCTACTTTGCTGATTCAAATCAGGATGGTTGCCTTAAAAAACCAAACCAGATCTAATAAAAGCCTCAAGTGTTCATACTGTTATGTATATTTATTTGCAGTCAGTTTTAGTTAATCTTGGCAACAGACATTATTACATCGCTGTAACAAGCAGTGTTGACATCAAGGGATTTCAACTCTTTAAAATGGATGACCAAGGTAAGGGCATTCTTACCTTGGTCATCCACTCTTGGGCTGATTCTGAATTCCAGCTCAGCATTTCAAACAATACTAAGTGGAGGACCTCAATGCCATTTTTATTTACCCTAATTTTCCCAATCTGGAATCATTCCATAGTACAGCAGGACCTTTAAATATTGACTAGATCTAGCAGTCCATACTAATTGAATCTTTGCTGTTACTGGCTCTCTCCAGCAGGCAAGCTCAGCAGAAGGTAATTAGTCTCCAGCCTTTTCATTGTTTGAGTCAATTCTGAAAAGAATCCACAAAGGAAGACCTGAAATATAATGGCTTGGTGATGTATATACATTTGTGTATGCATTGTTTTGTTGATTTCCAGATGTGCAAAGTGCAATATGTCAGTTATGCCACTGTTTGCCTTTAAGGGCAGCCAAAGAGCCTTAATTGCTTTCCATCAGTTGACTTGAGCGTGAATGTTTTTAAAATGGTTTTCCTCTGCCAATGCAAAGCTGTTCTGCTGGGAATAGTTCTGCTTTGCTGAGAAGCGCCTGGTGTTTTTGCTCAGTAATAATTAACAGCAATGATGTTAGCTTCTCTGTGTTTTCCTAACCTCTTAGCAAAATTAAAAACAAATGTGGAATTCTGGTCAATAAAACCAAAGTTCCTACTGTTCCCATAGGAGTGGAGGTAAATTTCTTGAATAGTTTGCAGCTCTTACCCATGGCAAGCATAACCTGTAGACTCTGGAGATGAGATCTTAGCTGCAGTAGAGTGAAAAGTATTTCAGAGTCAATTGATGCACCTCCTTGTGTGTGTGTGTGCGCGCGCCTTTGAGTCAGTGTTAATGAAGAAGTGACGGATGGCTACCTGGACAAGTCCCTGCAGTTTTCTTGGCAAGGTTTTTCGGAAGTGCTTTGCCATTGCCTTCTTCCTAGGGCTGAGAGAGAGTGACTGGCCCAAGGTCACCCAGCTGGTTTTGTGCCTAAGGCAGGATTAGAACTCATGGTCTCTCAGTCTCCAGCCTGATGCCTTAACCACTACACCAAACTGGCTCTCAGTGTACTTCCTAGAGCAGTGTCTCTCAACCTTGGCAACTTTAAGATGTGTGGACTTCAGCTTTGCTGGCTGGGGAGTTCTGGTTGCTGAAGTCCACACATCTTAAAGTTGCCAAGGTTGAGAGACACTGTCCTAGAGCCTTGTAAGAGTTGAAGGGTGGGACATACTGGAGGAAAGTCCATCGTATGTACTAAATTCTAAAGGTAGTCCTTAGTGAGTGTCTAATGCACTAATCCTACCCCATTGACCCTTATTGGCTGAAAGGTAGAATGTCTGTTTTGGATTAGGAATGGCAAATCAATTTGCATCTGCTCCTCTAAATGTCACAGAATTATTCTATTCCATCATTCTGCTCACAATTTAAAAAACCACCAGAAAAAAAACCACATTTGTTGTCATATGCAGTGTTCTGTAACATATAGTTTTCCATACCGCTTTCTCTATGGTACCATTTTAATGCAAATACTCCTAATTGAAATTTTTTTTAAAAAACACATTAAAGTTTGTCACGCAGTTGCCAATATACTCTTGTTGCATTCAATTTTTATGAGATATTTCTTATTTGAATATGGCATCTTTGTCAAGTCCTAGCTCATAGGAAGTTTGGATCAAAAACTGATAGATGATGTTAATGATCTGTATTCACTGATGCTAATCTAGTTACAGTACAAAAGAGTCTGTTTTGGTGGATTATTGCAAATACTTTCATAGAAATGGACTGCAAATTTCTTTCACTTTTCTACTCTGGACCCCACATATACATAAGACAGGAAACAATGTGGTACTCTTTTTTCACTAATGCGTATGCTTCGTGCATCCAAAACATCTCCAGATGCACATTCAGTGTCTGAGTCAAGCCTAAGCATGTAAAACAATATATGCAAGCCAGATCACAGGTTTATCTTGGATATTGACCATGCTATTTATTCATTTCTTTATCTAATCAGGTATATTTTGTGGAGGGGGGGCACCATTTCATAAAAATACCAATTTATAACTGTCAGCCAAGGAGAAGGAGTGATTGAAATCAAGACTTGAAACATGATGTGCCTTGCACAATAAAAATGTGCTGATGGTAAGGAACTTCTTCCTAGCCATCAGTGAACAAAGTTAAGGAGGGATGTTGGTTGCACTCCATGGGTGAGGCATTCTCTGAAAGGATCCAGTGAAACATAGGACCCCAAAAGAAGGACCTTTTCACTGGCTGTACCCAAATTAAGAGCATTTTGCCCAGACAGGTATCACTGGGTCTAGATCAGTGTTTTTCAACCTCTGCAACTTTAAGCCAAGTGGACTTCAACTCCCAGAATTCCCCCAGCCAGTATGCTGGCTGGGAGAATTCTGGGAGTTGAAGTCCACACAGCTTAAAGTTGCAGAGGTTGAAAAACACTGGACTAGATGTTGGGGATTCATCTTTGTAGGAGTACCTGGAGAGATAGGGATATGAGAACAGGGCCAAGCATGCTGGGTAAGGAAATGAGAAGAAAATGGTTTCTGACTTTCCCAGCATGTTTTTTAGGTAAGTCTGGGAGGAGGCATCATGCTATCTGCTTACAGATATGTGTTTCTTAGTAAACAGGTGGGTTTTCCTCTTCAGAAAATAGCCATGAGGGTGTTGGTTTTACAGCATGTCCTACTGACATTGTATCTCTCTGCCTCCGGGCTTCTGACAATCATGAAATTTTGAAAAGGCAAGATGTTTAGCTCTGCAATGGTATCTCTGACCTCTGCTTTGAATCTCAACCTTGGAAAAAGAGCGGCTGTGCATATTTTGCCTAAGGTTCCCTGCGAAGCTGCTGATGTTCTTATACTTCAGATTCCTTTTAAAAAGGGAGAAACTGTGGTGGGGCAATACATAGAGGGATGGATCTGGATGTTAGAAATCTGTGAGGACTGCCATTCCTTCCCCCTTCCTCAAATTCTTCTGAAATGACATGATAAGAATATAGTATAATTTCAACAAAGTCATTGTGGGAGAGCATGCTTGCTTGCTGGACTGCCTAGAGTTAGTCTGTCAGTGTTTTAGTGAGGACTAAAGTGTATTGTTGCTGTTGTTGTTGTTGTTGTTGTTAGCTTGTCAATTGTTTTCTACTCTCCAAATTTCTAGATTGTGAGTAATGTTATTTTTATTTTGTGACTAATAATTCCCTTTGCAGTAAGTGAGGTCTTCAGGCAGAATCTGGATAGTCATCTGTTAGAGATGCTGTAGAGCAGTGTTTCTCAACCTTGACGACTTTAAGATGGATGGACTTCAACTCCCAGAATTCCCCATCCAGCATACTGGAATTCTGGGAGTTGAGGTCCACCCATCTTAAAGTTGCCAAGGTTGAGAAACACTGCTCTAAAGGATGCAGCACCAAGTGGGGGATTGGACTAGACAACTTCTTATGCATTTCCCAACTCAAGGATTCTATGAACCTGGGCCACCTTGGCCAAATATGCTCCCCCTTCAGGTCTACTGTGTGGTTCCTGGTTTCACCACCAAAACTGATCCTGAAATTTGGCAGTCTGTCAACACCTCCCCTCCCCCAAGGCAGCAAAGCGTGTTTCAAAGATGAAACTTAAATTTAGCTTTCACGTTGTTCAACTTCATATAATTTTCTGGAAGAAAAAAAAAGTCTTATTTTCTGACTTGACTTCATTTATTACCTCTTTCCACATTTCTGCCCAGGCCCTGCCCACTTTTTATTTTTTCTAGTCTGACCCATGGCACGATAGGCAAGCACAAAGTGTGACCTCCTGCCAAAAGCTGTTGCTTAATCCACTTTATAGCAATTGTGGTCTGAATCAAACAGTGCAATGTTTTGTTTGTAACCCAAAAGATTGAAATAGAGTTGAGGAATAGAGAAATCTGATGTAAACTGACCGGAGCTTTGTCAAGCAAACAAAGGAAGCTAAGTTGAATGCCAGGTACTGGGCTGCACAGGCCTGTAATTGGAAGAAGTCAGAAACAGAGAAAAGAAGATCTTCCATGGTCAAGGGCAATGTAGGGAAATAGATGTTGAGAACAGTAAGGGGGCTGCTTGGCAGATAGTATGAAGCCTGCTATGAAATCAGAACTGGAGACCTCTGAGAGGGAGGGAGGAAGTTTGTCCTAAATAGAAGAGAGAAAAGCAAGTCCAGAGTTTGGTATTAAAAAATGTAAAAGGCTACTGGCACACAGATACACAAATGCAGGGGCAGAAGAGGCAAAAAGGGAAAGAAGAAAGGAAAACTATTTGGAGACAGCAGGTTGGGAGAGCATCTCCTCTGCTGGTATAAAGATTACTCATGAGCAAGAGGTAAAAGGGTAAAGGCATACGGCTTTTCTTCTTGTAACACTGTGTCCAGCTGGCATTCCACAAAAGAAACGAATGGCTCTGGAGCAGTGCATCAGGAATTTCAATTGGTTGGCACACTTGTCCAATGTGGATAAAGAGAGTGGCAAGTTTCCCCAGCAAGGAGCACCCACTGAATTTGGCTGAGGGCAGGATCATGGCTTACCGAGCCAAGAGAAGTGAAGCAGACTGGCTTCCGAGCAGCCCAAGTGGAGGAGATCCAGGACTGACCAAGCAGCCTGGATGAGAGATAAACCACTCTGGACATTTTTCAAGGCAGCATGGAAAATTGGATTATATGAATATGTGCTGTGTTTTTGAAACGTATTGTTCCTTTAATGGCTTGCCTCTCACTAGGATTAAATTGGGATGCAACCCAGTATGTATTTGTTCTAAGCCACCCTGGGGAGCTTTACCCTGAATAATAACCTGAAAATACCCATTAAATGTTTCCTCCAGAAGACTGCAACCCTCTGCTTAGTTTTGCCATGTAAGAACCCCAATGTAACAAATGTCACGGAATAGTCAAACAGTTCAGAATGTTGTTTTTTATCACTTAAACAAATAGCTGCAGTCGGATGTGCTAAAGCCACCTTCCCCAACTTTATGAGCCCCATTTGTGCTGGACCTACATGGACTAGAACCCCTGCCAAGCTCGGAATTCTCTTTAAACTGTAAGAGCTGTTCTCCCAATTCAGCTTGAGAAGCCAGGTTGGGGAAGGCTACTTTAAAATGTGTTTAGGATGGCCTGTTGATAATTTAATAAGCAATTGGATATTGAGACAGCAAATGCTATTGTGGATCTTTTCCCCAAGTGGTTTTTGCTTTTTGTTGCCTTTTCCACAAGGGTGCTGACATTCTGTCTGGCTCTCAAATGAAAGTCACCAATTTATCTTGCAGGAAAAACTTGGGAATACCCTTTGGGAAGGTTTGAGCTAATGATCTGCTCCCAGAGAAAGGAGAAAGCAGGGAGGCAAAAGCAGCTGTACAATAGCCAAAAGCTTTAGGAACTTGTTCACTATATCACAAATGCATTCTGGCACTTAGTCTGCCTAAAGTCCTGGATGCCTGCATTTAACAGAAGGAGAGATAAATAGGGAATAATAGCCCTAGCTATTTTATTTTATGCATTACTAGATATGTAGAACCGCTCAACATCCTAGGCTTCTTAGCTAGCTGGCAATATTTTTTTAAAAAAAATCAAGAATATAATTTTTTTAAAAAGCACTTGAGATAGCGAAATGTCTAAGTGTGAGAATGGAGAAAACATACGATAAAGGGAATGGAGCTGCATTATGGAATGTTTTACAGGTTAGTACACAACAACAACAAATTGAACATTTAGTGAATGGTTCAATACTGAGCAGGGAGTAAGTCAAGGATGTGCATAAGGGTCCGCTACTAACTGCAATCATGGATGTTATGATGAAATTTGTATTGTGACATCACTGCACAAACCCCAGCTTTTTGTGCCTTTATCTCTTCCCCATCCACCCCCCTGTGAACACCTATGAAGATATGTGATATCCCTTTGGATGTTTAATGTAATGTTTGCTGGCTGGGGAATTCTGGAGTTGAAGTCCACCCATCTTAAAGTTGCCAAGCTTGAGAAACACTGGCCTACCATATCTGCACTGCAAAAACTCCCACAACATGACAAAGAGCTAGATTTATTGGTAGCTCTTTGATGCCATCTAGTGGTAGGGTTTCTTGACTTTGCTTGTGGGAAGCTTGCAAATAGTGATCATGTGACCGTAGGATGTTGCAACCATTGTGTGAGCTGGTTGCCAAGCGCCCAAATCACAATCATGTGACCACAGGGGTGCTGGGATGGCCAAAAATTTGAGGACCAGTTGTAACCACTACTCATTCAGCACTGTCATAACATAACTCTACCATGGCAGCCATTTTATTAATATGTAAGCTCTACATTTTCAAGATTAGAAATGTGCTCAGCACCTCTAAAGCTTGCTGTTCTTTTTCTATGATAATTAATGAATTGTTCCTCATTATTAGGGCATGCATATTTTTTTCATAATGAAGCACACACACAAACACACATTTTGCCTCCTCTCTCTATACCTGAGTTTCCATATCGTCAGCAGTGGGTCTTCATTACACACCAGCTTTCCCTTTCGGGAAATATGTGTCATCCCACCCCCTCCATTATAGAGATGTATTTTATTAGGTTTCACACCATGGCTGTAATTACTGGTGGATGTCACAAGATTTTGTAATGTGCTACAACAGCTCCAGTATCTAATACAGTTATTAAGAAATGTGTCACAATCTCATTCGTCTTTGTCTTTTGAAAGTTTCCTCCTCCGCCAAGTCTGCTGTAGCTTGAAATTGCCTCAGTTCAGGCAACATATATGATACATGATATGCCCTGCATAAACATGGCAAGGGAATTCATAAAGTTGATCGTAGCGGTGATCTGGCTTATGCATTAGAGAGCGTTTGCTATGTTGGCACTGGTTCAGACTTTCTTAAAGAAACACCATGTTGAAGTACTGAAAAAATAGGAAGCCACCTTATGCACAGTGCCTTGCACACGTGGATTGGCAAATGGCTTTTCCGAGATTCAGGCAGAATCCTTTTCCATCCCTGCTTGAACTGGCACGATTAGAATCTTCTCTACAGAGAGTGGAGATCTAGTTGCCCCAGTTGCTCAGTCAATCTTTGGCAAGCAGCTGGCTCCAACTCCAGATAACTGTTGGACATTTTTGGTAAGACTATTTTGGTCCTCACTAGGCTGTATAAAGGGTTAGCCTCTTGTCCTCAAAAATATTTGTTAGTGCTTTGTTGTCTATCTGTGTCAGCTTGTGTACACTGGGAGCGGGGAGGTGTTCATATTTTTAGTGTTCCTGACAGATGTCAGGAAAAAACTCAAGGAATTTGGAACAGTCTGTCCTAAGGTTCTAATGAATTCATCTTGATTAAGCTATTCAAAGGAGCATATTGTCTGCCTTAAAACAGAGTCATGGTGAAAAAGCCTTGCAATTAGGGCTGTGCTGGAAGGCAGCTCGGCTTCACCTCCACCTGTGTGGTGGAGAGATGTAATTTTCTTTGCTAAGGTGAAGAGGCAAGGGACTTGCCTCAAGGTGGTGTTTTGCAGCCCTTAATGCCTTGACCAGCCATTTCAACAGATAGAGGAGATTTTGCGCGCGCACAGACACCTTGGCCGTCTGTTAGAACTGCAGGAGAAGGCAGGGAGTGCAGGCAAAACGAAGTAACACAGCTGTTGCATTTTGCTCTTAGAAGCAAAGTGTCTGACTTGCTTTTTAAAGTAGCTTTGAGGGCAGGGGTGTTAGCTGAATTAGGCAACAACCAGTTCTGATGATAATTCAACACGTTAGCAGCTCAAAATAAGAAACATCAAAGCAGTCAATAATCAGGATGGACTAACACACTTATCTATGGCTTATTGAATAAACCATATTTGGCTGGGTTCAGAGGCCTATGCAGATTGGAGGCCTTTGTCAAAATGACAAAAGCAGCATCACAACCTTGTGGAACACACATGGGATGTCACAATGCATATAAAGAAGGGGAAGAGGTTGCATTGTGACAGCACATGCAGTTTCCATCATTTACTCAACACCCCCCACCCTCCTTGATACTCCTTTAGGGTATCTCTGGCTAATGTCACAGAAAGCATATCATGGTCTGTTTATGTGAACAAAAAATCCAGTTTATAGCTTGTCTCTAAACAAGTTCTGATGGCTTTCTTGTGCCACCGCTTCCTTAGCTAGACATACTGCACCAACAGGACAGTCCCCATCCTAACCTGTATCAGCACCTCTTGATTTGACTCCAGGTAGCCAGTTTCAGCCTCCCTGCTGGACTTTTGTCTTAGATCATGCTTAGCAGGAAACCAGAGTAGCCATTTTCCTTACCTGCAGCAGTGCACACACTGATGGGGGCCACAGTTCTGGAGGAAGCAGCCAGTGAGGAAGGGCAGACAGTGAGAGCAGAGAAGTAGACTAATCTGGCTCAAAAACACCCCTATTTGAGAATATGCTTCACTTGTTTCAGCTCTTCAAGATAGATCAGATTAGGAATCCAATGCATGTAGATTAGTACTACTTTTATTGTAAAGCTATAGTAACAGAAACTTGAAAGTCTTAATGGGCTTCCCCCCTCCCTCCATTTATCTTTGTGAGAACTAGGTAGTAGCTTGTCTGAGACAATTACTCAGGTTACATTCCTGCCCTGGACTCAGTCCTCTTTTATTGTCATGGTAGCAGCTCTTATTCCTATCCCTCAAGGCCATTCCCTCTACACTTGAATCTCTGGTGAAGGGAAGGTCACTGTGGAAGATCTGCACAGCCTTTCTTCTGAGGGTTTCACAGGATCACCATTGGATCCTATTCTCTCATCAACAAAAGGGAGGTGAAAAGGTTCCGCCATGGCTGTTGGAGGGGGAGTGGACTTGGTTTCCTGAAACTGCAGAGCCTTCTTATAAAAATTTAGTGTTATGTACATGATCATGCATCTGCACAATAATAAAAAACACCCATTGCATAGCTTACTGCAAGTTGTTATTCTCTCTCCTAATCTCCACTCCTTTTCACAATATGGGACTAATATTGATATCTCACAGAGGTGTTATAGGATTGGTGAGAAGAAGTATTAAAGTCCTTTGAATACTGAACAAAAACATTGAAGGTTAAGGGTGGTGATATCTAATCTTGGCCAGCTCATCTTGTAGGGAAAAAAACAAACAGGGTATTCATTTGCAGCTGACTTACCCATGCTTTCCCCTATTGGGGAAACTGTGATTTCATGCCTGATGGTTCATCAGTAAGGTGATCCTTGCTTAACAACCACTCATTCAGCAACCATTCAAACTTACAAAGGCACTGAGCATGTGATACTTATGACTGGTCCTTGAAATTTTGGCCATTGCACAGTCCTGCAGTCACACAATCGCCATTTGCAACCTTCACTGCTGGCTTCTGATGAACAAAGTCAATGGGGAAGCTGGCAGGAGGTTGCAAATGGTGGGCACTTGACATCGCACTTAACAACAGTGTGGAATTTGCTTAATGATGGCACCTGGAAGTGCTGGAATGCCATTGCTAAGTGGTGCAGTCATATGATTTCATGCTGTACGACTGCATCATTTAGGGATGGAAATTCCAGTCCCAATTGCCATAGTTAACCAAGGATTATCTATATATACCTAAACAGGTACTGTGGAACATCTTACTCATAGGACTAAACAGATCTGGGCTGCAAAACTCCTGATGACCACTAGATGACTGCAAAGAGTTACAATGTTGTGTATCTCTTTGCTGATGTGTAGTGGTCATCCAGATAGAGATGAATGACCCCTACTCCCCTCAGCTTCTTCCATGTAAAAATTGATGGCAGTGGGGGCAGAGGTTTCAGTAAGCCTTCCCCAACATTGACTGGCCTACTGGGACAGTTGGAGGGTAAGATTTACCACTTGGAGCAGTAGGGTTATTATTATAATGGAGTTATTATTCCCTTTCTTTTCCTGAATAGAGAAAGATGACCATGCAGGATGAGTTGAGACAGTGACTGGTCAAGTGGGGGTTTCCGGTGAAGGAGTATGGTGGCAGGTCGAGCTCTGTAACAGCTCGGAAAAATTAATATCTACAATGCGGAGGTTGAGAGTTCTGTGGCGTCGGAGGGAGATGGGCAGATCTCATAGGCAGTGCTAGAAAAGGAGCGCTGCCGGTGAAAGACTCCAGCGGCTTTGGAGAGGCAGGCAAAAGCTTTGCTTTCTCTTTCAATATTTTCACTTTCGCCGCAACAATAAAGCAGCCGGGAAGCCTGGAGGCACATCTGTAGAACCCGCGTGAGTAGCCTAGCTACCTAGGCAATTCTGCAGCCCCCTTCATTTCTATTAAAAGAAACAACAACTTTTGACCACAGAAGAGAAAAAGAAGAAACTTTCTAAGCGAAAAAAAAAACTTTTCTATACTTTGGAGACAAAAAATCTTTACTGCCAGTCCTCACTTAAAAGGAACTAATTAATTAATTAATTTCTAACGCCATATTGGACTATATTGTAGATGTTTATAAGGTTATTTTGAATTGTATGCTCTGTATGTTTTGATATAAATATTATACATTGCTTTAT
Source organism: Candoia aspera (assembly GCF_035149785.1). Lineage (NCBI taxonomy): Eukaryota > Metazoa > Chordata > Lepidosauria > Squamata > Candoiidae > Candoia > Candoia aspera. The sequence goes on along the minus strand of NC_086159.1, from coordinate 19,578,172 downwards.
ATAGATAAATATAACATTAGGTGTAGTGATTAAGATAAGTAAATAAAGATTTCTATAAGAACAAAATGAACACAAGGAGACAGAATAGGAAAGGCTCAGAAGCCGGGGAAGGAGAATGGCTGAAAGCCATGTTTGAAGATTTTACGCAAAAAACAATCCAAAATATTACTCAAAATTTAACGCAATTAGTAGAGGAGAAAATAGATGGATTTGAAAAAAGGTTAGATCATAAGTTAGAGACAATGGACAAAAGAATAAAAGCAGACATTCAAGAGGCATTCAAGAGAAAGAGTGGAGAAATTAGAAGTAGAGAATGATATAGAATTAGACCGATTAACTGTGTTAGAGTTAAAAGAAAAAGAACATTGTGTTAGACTTAGAGGTGTACCTGAAAAAAAAGAGGCAGAAATAAGAGAAATAGTGGTTCAAATGCTTGCAAGTTTAATTGAATGGGAGGAAGAAAGGCTAGAAGAAGATATAGAAAAAATGTTCAGAGTTAACTCGAAATATGCAAAAACTAACCAGAAACCAAGAGGTATAATAATTGGATTTGCTAGGAAAAAGACAAAAGAATTGATAATACGGGCCTCCTATGGGAAAAAAATTAATATCGAAGGAGAGGAGATTTTGATATTGAAAGACATACCACTGAGAATATTAAAAAAAAGAAGAGACTATTTCTTTCTCACTGAAGTCCTTAAACAAAATAAAATCCCCTTTAGGTGGGAAGTATTGGAAGGAGTTAGTGTCACATTCCAACAACAAAGATATAAACTGAACGCTATTTTTAAGGCTCAGGAATTTCTCAGAAAATATAAGAAAGTTTTAGAACCAGAAACAGATAGAAGGGAAAGGCCAGAAAGTAAAGAAAGTAAAGTGAAACGTTTAAATATAGAGGAACAAAGTGCAGAGGAACTAGCTTCAAGTTCTAAAGAATTTGCAATGAGTGAACTAAATTTCCAATGAGTGAACTAAAATGCCTTTCCTGGAATATAAATGGAGCCAATACCCCAGCTAAAAGGAAAAAAGTTTTTCACTATTTATACAAATTAAAACAAGATATTATATGTCTTCAAGAAACTCATATTGCGAAAAAAGATGGTAAATATCTGGTAAATAACAAATTAGGAAATGAATTTATAGCAGCAAATGACAACAAATAAATAAATGGAATTGCAATATATGTAAAGTCCCATCTAAATCCTAAATTAATAAGTGATGATAAAAATGGGAGATATTTAATAATAGAATTAGAACTACAAAATTCTAAAGCAATATTGGTTGGAGTATATGCCCCTAATGATAATCAGAATAAATTCTATCAAAATTTATCAAATGAACTTTCCGAATTATCCTATAACAATTGGATTATGATGGGAGATTGGAATGGAGTTACTTACCAATTATTGACAGAAAATCTGAACAACAAATAAAAAAACATCAAGGAAAATTGCCCCAATCTTTTTTTGATATGTCAGAAAATTTGGCTATTGTAGATGCCTGGAGATATAAAAATGGTACGGCTAGAGATTATACATTTTATTCAGACAGATTCAAATCGTTCTCCAGGATCAATATGATATGGGTATCTAAAAATTTGGCAAATAAAATGTTAACTGTATCAATTCTCCCCTGATTCTTCTCAGACCATAATCCAGTTCAATTGGTTATAAAACTCCACCCAAAAAGTTATAGGTGGAGATTAAATGAAACCTTGTTGAGAAACAAAGAACTTGTAGAAGATTGCCAAAAGAAATTAAAATAATTCTTTGAATGGAATTTAAATAATGAAGTGAGTATTGGGACAGTATGGGATACTAGCAAGGCATATATGAGAGGATATTTTATGTATTTAAATAGTTGCTTAAAGAGGAAAACACAACAAAAAATTCAAACAGTTCTTGATCAAATTAAGATAAAAGAAAAAAATCTTCAAATAAGACCATCAGATGAAGGTATAAATCATCAAATAAAAATTTTACAGCAGCAATTAAAAATACTCACAAAAGATGAAATTGAAAGAAAATTGAGATATATTAAACAAAGAAATTTTGAATATGCTAATAAAGCTGGAAAATGGCTAGCATACAAATTAAGAAAAGAAAAGGAAAAAAAATATTACTAAAATTTGAGAAAATGGGAAAGAATTAGTTGACAATGAAAAAATTAAAAAAGCATTTCATAATTTCTTTACAAACCTATATAAGAAACAAGAAATTTCAATTGATAAAATTGAAAACTATTTATTAAAACAAAATTTAAAGAAATTAACTAAAGACCAAAAAGCATTAATTAACAATCCCATCACAACCCAAGAAATTACAGAGGCAATTAGAAAATTGAAAACAGGCAAAGTTCCAGGTCTAGATGGATTTTCAGCAGGTTATTATAAATATTTTCAAGATCAAATTTTGTTACCACTTAAAGATTTAATGAATGCGATTCTGTTAGGAAATCCAATACCAAAATCTTGGTCAGAGGCAAATATCATACTAATCCCAAACGAAAAACAAGACCTGTCACTATGCAAAAATTATAGACCTATTTCGTTATTAAACAATGACTATAAAATATTACTTTAATTCTAACTGAAAGACTAAAAACAATACTTCAAGAAATAATTAATTATGACCAAAATGGTTTTTTACCCCAAAGATATATAAAAAACAATATAAGGACGGTTTTAAATATAATAGAGTATGCTCAATTTCATAATGAAAAACAGATTATGTTGTTATTTTTAGATGCTGAAAAAGCTTTTGACAACCTAAATTGGAATTTTATGCTTAAGACTTTAGAATTGATGGATTTTGGCAATATATTTATAAAAGCAATAAAATCAATTTATACATTTCAAAAAGCCAGATTTGTGATCAACGAAGAGATAACACAAGAATGTCAAATAGAAAAAGGAACAAGGCAAGGTTGTCCGCTATCTCCTTTATTATTTATATTGGTATTGGAGGTTCTAACAAAAGCTATCAGAAAGGATCATCGAATTGCAGGGATAAATATCAAACAAGAAACATATAAATTAAGAGCCTTTGCGGATGATTTAGTTATCACTTTACAAAACCCGTTAATATCAATTGATTACTTATTAAAGACACTACAAGAATATGGAGAATTAGCTGGTTTTAAAATAAATAATCAAAAAACGAAGATGATAAATTTAAACATGCCACAAAATAATCAGAATGTATTAGAAATTAAATCAGGATTTAATAGTGTTTAAAAAGTTAAATATCTAGGGATAGAGATTTCAGCCAAAACTAGTGATTTATTTCAAAATAATTATGTTAAAATATGGAAGGAAATTAAACAAGATTAATTGAGGTGGGAAAAATTAAACTTATCACTTATGGGACGAATCTCTGCAATTAAGATGAATATTTTGCCAAAGATGCTATTTTTATTTCAAACCATTCCAATATTTATAACTGATAAAAATTTTAAATTATGGCAAAAAGATCTTTTAAAATTTATTTGGCAAGGGAAAAGACCAAGAATTAAATTCAAATTACTACAAGAGGATAAGGAATGAGGACGCTTGGGTCTTCCCGATTTCAGGTTATATTATGAGGCATGTGGTCTATTATGGTTAAAAGAATGTATCACCCTACAAGATTATAAATTACTAAATTTAGAAGGACATGATTTAAACTTTGGATGGCACGTCTTCTTATGGTATAACAAATTGAAAGTAAATAAAACATTTAACAATCATTGTATTAGACGGCCCATTCTTAAAACTTGGGAAAAATATAAATCTATTTTAACATCGACAATACCACTATGGATTTCCCCACAAGAAGCTTTTGTAAGGAGAGAAACAATAGGAAATCATAAGTGGCTAAAATATTCGGATTTAATAAAATTTGAAGGGACCAAATTTACAATGAAGACAAGAGAAGAACTGGAAGATGAAGGATATTTATGTCAATGGTTTACATATATTCAATTAAAAAAACAATTTAAAATAGATGCCAAAAGTTACAAATTTACAAAAAAACTATCTTGGTGGGATGAACAAATCTATGCTAATAATGACCACATGATCCCTAAAACATATAAAATGCTATTACAAATGAGAATATTAAATGTACAAATTAAGCAATGTATGAACAAATGGGAGAAAAATTTTGGATACAATATTGAATACGATGTTTGGGAAAGAATGTAGACTAAGGGATTAAAATTTACATTAAATTATAATTTAAAAGAATTTTTTAATAAAATGATGTGTTGTTTATTCGTTTAGTCGCTTCCGACTCTTCGTGACTTCATGGACCAGCCCACGCCAGAGCTTCCTGTCGGTCGTCAACACCCCCAGCTCCCCCAGGGACAAGTCCGTCACCTCTAGAATATCATCCATCCACCTTGCCCTTGGTCGGCCCCTCTTCCTTTTGCCTTCCACTCTCCCTAGCATCAACATCTTCTCCAGGGTGTCCTGTCTTCTCATTATGTGGCCAAAGTATTTCAGTTTGGCCTTTAATATCGTTCCCTCAAGTGAGCAGTCTGGCTTCATTTCCTGGAGGATGGACTGGTTTGATCTTCTTGCAGTCCAAGGCACTCTCAGAATTTTCCTCCAACACCACAGTTCAAAAGCATCTATCTTCCTTCTCTCAGCCTTCCTTATGGTCCAGCTCTTGCAGCCATATGTTACTACAGGGAACACCATTGCTTTAACCTTTGTTGTCAGTGTGATGTCTCTGCTCTTGACTATTTTATCGAGATTTGTCATTGCTCTTCTCCCAAGGATTAAGCGTCTTCTGATTTCCTGACTGCAGTCAGCATCTGCAGTAATCTTTGCACCTAGGAATAAAGTTTTTCACATAAAATGATGTACATGTGGTATATTACTCCTGAAAAATTATCGGAAATGTTTCAAAATATGTCAAATGTTTGTTGGAAATGTAAAAAAGAAATTGGAACTTTATACCATATGTGGTGGACCTGTAAAAAAGTGAAAAAAATTTGGTCATCTATACATAATATAATTTGTAAAATGTTGGCAGTTAACATTGATAAATTACCGGAATTCTACTTATTGGGCTTTATGAACAAAGATTTGGAAAAAAACTATGGGAAACTTCTACTGTATTTGATTACTTCAGCCTGAATTATTTATGCCGCAAAGTGGAAAGAATTAATCCCATCTGTGGAAGAATGGATACTTAAATCCCTAAACTTGGCACAAATGGCAAAACTAACAGACCAACTAAACGATAAAAATATGGAAGACTTTCAAAAGGACTGGACACCCTTTTTTAAATATGTGGAATGGGCTCAAAAAGTTAATATGAATATATAGTATGTAAATAGCAAATTATTTTAATTATTTAATCTCTTATTAGAATTAATGAAGGCAATTTAGAGAATTAAGGGGAAAAAAATAACACGCTAGGATACTAAGCTGTACCATCTAGAAAGTTGGAAACCCAAATCTTTCTATTTATTTATTTATTTTTCATTTTATCCTTTATTTATTTTATATATATATAATTTTTTCTCTTTTTTCCCCCTCTCCTCTCCTCTTCCCTTTTTTTTCTTTTTCTTCTCTCTTCTTCTCTTTTTTGTATTGTAAGATATTATTGTTTGTATGTAATTTTTTGTTTATTTAAATACATTAATAAAGATTCATGGGGGAAAAAAAGAGACAGTGACTGGTCAAGTGTCCTTCAGTGTCATTTGGCATGGAATGTTTTACATGGACCAAAGAAAAAGGAAGAAGACACTTTGGAGCTGCACCACTGCTATGATCCAGTCTGCCAAAGTGCTGAGAAATTAAGCCTGGTTTGGCTCCCTTCTTCTCTAGCTAAAGCTGTTGGGGACAAAAAAAATCTAGGAAAGTGTGTTGCTACTTAATTAACTAAGTGCTCATTATACAAACAGCTTTTATGATTGCTTAAAAGGGAAGACTAAAGAAGAACCAGCCAAGGGAGGCCATCAACGAGCTAAAATTTGAATATACATAAATCTTTGTACATATTAATCTTGCAGCATTCTGTGGAGGCATATATCATCAATTTAGAATCAGAAGATTTTCAGATTGTTTGATGACAACTGGTGTTATTATTGAATTGTCTGCTTAACATAAGAAAAATGCCAAATAATTCCTAAAAGGACATGCCTTTGCTCCTTTGGGATATCTGAATAATTCAGCTAAGAGGCTCAGAGAGAGGAACTGAGCAAATGCATAACATTTCTCAGGGTAGTGCTTGGCTGTAAGTATTAATTAAAAGAGATGATTTGAGACAGTTTGAAATAATATAGAAGCTCTTTGCTTTCCCCTTTCTTTTTTTATAAAGAGCAAAGCTTTATTTAGAATGAAAAGGAGAAAAGAAGATCTTATTTTGTGAACTTCTAAAACAACAAAGATGGTCTTAATGTGATCCAACCGTGATTCAAGGTACAAAGCTGTTTTGGAAAGACTGTAGGTTCAAATTTGGTGAAATTAAAAACAAAGAATGTTGATATTGGAAACTAAAATAGATCTGAAACAATCTTGCTCAGAAATTATTTGTTAGTCCAATTAAATAAAAAACTTTTTCTCATTCCACTAGCAAAAAGAGATGATGCCTTTTTTTTCAAAATAGGAATCATCATCAGCACTCCCTCTTGTCTGCCCTTCCCAAGCCACATCTCAGAATGGCTGCAATATTTGAGCATTATAGGTGATACAAAAAGATACTGGGTGGTGAAAAGTGACCAGCAGGGAAGCAGAACCATTTCATCACCCCTGCTGAAAGATCACTCCACCAAGCAACTCCTCTGTCATTCTACCCAAACATTCCCAGAACATCTAATTGGACTTGCATACATGAACGAAGTCAACATGTGTCGGACCTTGCGAGTCAGTAGAGGGGAGGGGAAACAGTCAGGAGTGAGAAGACCTCATGTTTGGACTATTTCTCGCTTCCAAGGTCAACTGGCTGAGCCGTTGCAGACACCTGCAAGAGACTGGCAGGAACTGGGGGAAAGGGAGGCTGCATACCAGAGTGAGGGAGAGGCAATCCTGTACTCATTGGGCTGTTTAAGTTAGAGAAAGCATGGGAATATTCATTCACAACTTTTTTGCCATTCTGTACGCTTTTCCATTAAAAAGATTTCTACTGCATATACGTATGAATTGGATTTAATGGTAATAGAGACTTGATGTCCTAACAGCCAGGAACCACGCTGAGACAAGGAATAGGTCTCTAGTGTTTATTTACTGCTACATAACAGAGAATCCTAACAAACTGAAGAAGCGTGGGAAAACCCAGACATATAAACCCCAAAGGCTAAGGCGGGCCCGATCTGTGTCTCTTTGAATGGCCACCTAATTCCTCAGTGCTACGCATGCGCTTTACAGCCTGGATGGGAGCCCCCTGCTCGACATCCTCACTCATGACACTTGCAGTCATCACATCCTCTACCTGAACTGTATCCTGTACATGATTTTTTTGAAAAATGACCCTTTAAGAACTGGTAGCTGAAGTAGCTTTTTGCCTTTTCCTTTCATCTCATGACATTCAACCCAGATGCCTCTGGGCATTGACTGCAGTTCCTCCCCACCCATTTGTCTATTCTGAGAGTTTCATTGACTGAAAAGTCAGACAAACATGCTTTAAATCAGCTAGTAATAAAACTATAGGCAGACTGCCTGCAGACTTGCTTACTAGCTCTACTGACCTAGAATGTGAGACCTGTTGCAGGTAAGCACCCTTCTTGAAAAACTGTTGGGAAATGTTTTCTTCTTCCTGGACAAATTAATTTCCCCTTGTCTGTTTTGCAGACTACAAACGGGGTGGAACATTTTAGAGGTTTCTCAATAAAGCCCTAGAAATGTAAGAATAAGTTAGTGGTTTAGGGAAAAGAACTGAAGAGTAGGACTGAAATGTGGGCCTCTCCATCTCTTAGTCTATCTGTGAGATATCCAAGCCAGGCAGCATTACCTGACCCAGGCTATTCCTGTCCTGTCCCTTGTAATTTGCTTTGTGGAAAATCTGTTATTGTCTGGCATCATGCAACATGTTCAAGCATTACAGCTTTGTAAGGTCCAAAAGGGTATTTTGCTTTAATGAAGGTTTGAGAGAAGCCTTCCCCTCCAACTGTTTTGTAAAATAATGTCACCCACTGATTTCTAAGAGTGAGGTGAAGGGACTGGGCAGCCTGATGTCACTCTGTTTTGGAGCGCCTCTCAAGCATCTCCTGCAAAGACCCTGAGACAGGAAAAGACCAAGAGGAATCTTTACCTGCAGTGGAGGCTGATGAATTTCCAGGCTGGGTGGTTCCAGGAAATGTTTTATGCAGCGTACATGAAACCAAGCAGCATAGAAGCAATTTGGCCACTGCTGAGGGAAAAAGATGAAAAGTGCCTTCTCCCACAGAGCTGCCTGGAAGCATTTTGGGGTGATATAAATTGCTTTGTTAAAACAAATTGTATTTCCTCTTATCTTCAAGAAAAAGAATCATACCAGCTTCACACTACAAATCTCTTCACTGAGGCAAGCTGCTTTGCACATGCCATTAAGCCACAGCACATTTAACCATGACTTATTGAACAGCCCACCATTTGCAAGGTTCACAAAACATGCGAAGTCTTAAACCAGGCTTAGAAACTTCACACACTACTCTAACCCCAAAGCAATTCTGGCTTAGCTTACCCAATCAAAAGTCATCTTAACTAGGTTTTATCCAGTCTCTCCCTCAGGTCTAGGGATGGTCATTTGAGGTGCAGAAGTAGGGGAGAACAGGAGATGGAGCTGAAGAGTTAGAATGGATGCAAATATCTTTTGAAATTCTCCATCCAATTTATGGGCGGAGAAATTGAGTGGGTGAGTTCTCTAAATTCTTCTAGAAGTTCTCCCACAATTTCTCAAGGAGAGGACTCCCCCACAGTGTGACATCAGCCCTATGTTTATTCGTTTAGTCACTTCCAACTCTTCGTGACTTCATGGACCAGCCCATGCCAGAGCTTCCTGTTGGTCGTCAACACCCCCAGCTCCCCCAGGGACAAGTCCGTCACCTCTAGAATATCACATCAGCCCTATAGGGGAAAAAAAATCTTCATGGGAGAACTTCCCTCAGGGACTCTTTTCTTCAGATGTGGGAAGCCAAGGAGGCTTAACACTGCTGGATGGATGATTTGCCCACCTATGCCCTGCCAGGGAGCATTTTGTTGTTGTTGTTGTTTTAACCTGAGGTCAATATATTAGAAATAAATAGCTGTGGAGATGGTGAAAGGAGGAATACACACCCATACATAAACTCAAAAAGAAAATTGGAGTCTTTCTTTTTTACAGTACTACCTTACATAACATGTATCCTCTTATCATTCCAAGGGTCTTTGGAATTCATGGATAAGCTCTGGTTTTAAGAACATAAAGGTAAAGGTTCCTGTTTAGTCGTGTCTGACACTAGGGGGTGGTGCTCATCTCAGTTTCTTAGCCGATGTGGTGGTCTCTCATGAAGGATACACAGGCTGCAAGTTTTCTCAGGATGAGAGCTTGTGGTCTCTCATGAAGAATGTAGGAAGAATGCACAGACACAACTTCCTCGGGATGAGAGCTTGTGGTCTCTCATGAAGAATATACAGGACACACAGTTTCTTGGGATGAGAGCCCCGATTCAAGCCGTAAGCTCTCTTTTATTATTCCCCCAGTTAAGCAAGTGCACTAAAACAGTAATTCACATAGCAGAAGGCTGATTGGTCTAAATAGCAATGCATACCTCATGTAACCCCCCTGATAGCCTCCTGGCACAGTTCAGGTTACAGCTCCTGTTGCCTTGTGAGGAAAGTTTTTGCTACAACCTTATCCACTATGGAAGTTCAAGGAAGGTTCAATGTAAATAAGCATCTCGCACAGCTGTCGTGGTTTGCCAACCAACAACATAGCATACAATGCTCTCTACAAGCCGAAGAGCCAGTGTTGTCCGAAGACGCTTCCACGGTGGCCAGCATGTCAGTCATGGAACACTGTTACCTTCCTGCTGAAGCGGTACCTATTTATCTACTCGCATTTGGATGCTTTCGAATTGATAGGTTGGCAAGAGCTGGGGTGAGTGCAGGAGCTCACTCCATCACACGGTGCTCGGGTCTTGAACTGCTGAACTTGCAACCTTCTGGTCGACAAGTCTGGCATCTTAAAAGCCTCCCTATATCATGGGTTAGTAACCCCTGATAGCCTGATCTTCCATGAATTAGTATAATCTCCATCTATAGTACAACCATCTAAATTGGTGGGCATGTGACAGCAATGCATTCCATGGCTTAGCTATTCAGTAAAGAATTTTCTACATGTTCACTTGAGAGCATCTGCATTCATTTACCTGACCTATCGAAAACCCAATCCTTCTGCCCACCATCTTGCTTTGAGGTACTTTTGTAAGAGTTGTTCAGGGTCCATGTTGTTAATGTTTTCTACTACAGATTAAGGTTACTATGGTAACTAATCATTTTGGCCGGGTGAAGAGGTTGAATTTAATTGTCCCCCTTTCATGTGTTAATGGTTGCATTGCCTAAGGGAGGAACTTGCCTGAACTTGTTTTAGTTTCAGTTTCCCTTCTGTGTAGACTTGCAGAGAATATGCAGCTGAGAGAAATCTCTCCTCTCAGCAAACAGCCTTTAAATAAGTTTGTTTTCTGTAAATAAAATTATTTTTATAGAAATGCCTGGTGTGACTTTTCTGATCTCTCCTGGGCCAAATGCTTTCTAGCACTCTGCCAACACATGTTTCACTGAGCAGACATTTGAATATTTAGCTGGACTGTGGATCTTTTTTTTTTAATGTAAGAAAAATCTGTCTAGTACTGCCTTGCCCCCCTTTTGAAGACAGACTTAAGTTGAGGAACACTCTTTTGCCCTTATCTTGGAAGAATAGTAAATCCAAGCCATTCACCCTTGAAAAATGGCTTCTGGTTAAGATGACTTGTCCTCCCACATCCTTGAATACTGCTGCTAGTGATGATAAACAAGCTGAGGGTAGGCAAAGTTGCAGGTGGGGGGAGAATGTAGAGAGGAGGCTAGAGCTAGAAATATCAGGAATTTTCTCTATCATGTGGTATTTTAGTGAGGCAGAGGCTTAGGATCATCAAGAAATTGTCTGCTCTGGAAACAAACAAAAAATGGATTTATGTTAATCTGTTATGGCACCAATTTTTCCACTGTGTGGTGATGGATCTGGTGCATAACTCTGTGACAGCAGCAGTTATAGTATGTCAGACAGTACCCACAGACCTGCAAGCTTGTGGTGAATTCATGAAAAAGGGGGAAAGTGGGTGGAGAGGAAAAAGGAGAAAATTTCTCTTCCTCTTAACAACTTACAGTTTCTTTAAAAAAAGTGGAATGATTGCCAAGGATCTTCCATTCCCCAACTCATTCTCATACTGTCCATAGTTTTGCTGCTTCCCAGTTCTCCCTGTCTCCAGGACGGCTTCCATACTAATGATTTGGAGCACATCCAGTGATTTTTATGGACCTTTATCCTTAATGTGCTTAGTTTTTATATTCCCATAGTGAACACTGGTTGATGTTATAAATTGCTGAGAAGGACTGGGCCAAAGACCCAAGGACTGATTTCCTGCTTTTAATATCAGTCAACGATGGAAGGCTGTGGCTCTCCATATATTGCTGCTCTATGGCACCAGCAGCACTGGCCAGCATGACAAATAGTTAGGGATGCTGGGGGTTGTAGTTTGGCAGCATCCAGAGGGCACAGTTTGTGGATAAAAGCATCTCTGTGACTTTAGCACACCTCATGAGCTGTGATTGTAAAACATGCTAACTTAAAATGTGTTATCTGATTTGTGACTTGCTATGTTGGGTGGACCCAGACCGTATGGTTAGTTCAGGGTAATGTGCAAATCTAGACAATTAGATTATTTCAGTATGGTGTATTGGGTGAACACAACCAATACCATAGGAAGCTGTTTCCCCTCACTGCCAAAGCATTACTGTGGTTTTCTGCTAATTATGTAATTATGAAGGGCACAAATCCATTGCATTCTTATTGCAGAGTTGGCCAGTCTACTCCAAAGTAAGCTAACTTTCACCCCTCAGTATTCCTCAGTCATATTATAGTCTAACAAGGAATAAGGAGGATTTTACTATACATCAGGATCTATTATAGCCAATTTTTGTGATAGAAAGATAGAGTAAAATTTCAAATGAAGGTTTGGACTAAGACTGAGTATATATAATGGTTAGAGTGCTGGATCAGAGCTTCAAAAATCAAGGTTCAGATCCCATTCATCCATGAAGCTTATTGGATGACTTTCTATCTCTCACTGTCTCTCATCCTAACTATTTTCATAATAAGGTACAATATCTGAGCTGAAAAATCCAGATGCCTACTAAATGGAATTAAAATGTATAGAGAACTTCACATCTAGAGATGTTTTGATGATAAAGAATGAAGAGAAGCATGCATAGCACCCTGAGCTATGAGCCTGTTAAGGAAGAGAAAAGATTAATAGAATAAATATATAATGGGATCACTGTCCACTAAAATAAAACACAAATATTAAAAACTAATCAATTTTAAGGTTTCAACTGTCTTTGCATGGGAAATTACTTTCCTTGTATCTTTTAGCGCTAAAGATATTTTTCACTAAAATAAAAAATGGAAAAACCCAACGTGAAGATTAATCAGGGACTATTTGGAGCTGTTTATGTCTTATAACAATGCACAATTGGATGGCATAGATATGGTCACAAGTAGATTGTCACCCATATTAGGTTCAATTGTGTGGCAAAGTGTTACTGTGCAGAGAAATGATATGTAAACTGCTAATGCATACTTTCCTAAATATGCCTTGCAAAAATAGCTGGAGCATAAAGGATGAAAGAAACTGCACCTTCAGTAATGATGTAGAACAGGGTGAATAACTTCCTTGTGGCTGAAATCTTGTTTTTTGAAGATTTGAACGACCTGAAATAGGAGAATTGGCCTGATGGTAGAACATTCTTGGATTCTAAGAGCTGAAATGGACACCTTAACTCTTGCAGATTTTGTCTCTTAACTCACCTCCCCCCATCAAACTAAAACTAAAGAAAAAAGGGGCCACAAAGTTGGCCTCGGTGATTCCAAGAGTGATCTAGGAAGGCTGTAATGACTACAGAATTCATGTTGGAAACTCCAAGTAGGTTGCAAGGCAATCACTTTCTCTATAGGTGCAACTTCTCGTGCAGGAAACAATATCAGTGTTCTAATGTGATAGCTGAAATGTAGTGTATGGCTAGAAGATCATGCAGAATTTTCAGAGAAGACTTCGGGATAGCTGATGGTTGGTCAGTCCTTTAGGGCAGGGAGGGCAATGAGTTGAGCAATGAGAACACTCTTCACAGAGCACCACAGGCTATATTGCAACCTGTCATTGCCTATCACCATGCCATGGGTTTTGCATTGCGCTTGGTACCCTGTGGCTGGTTTTGGTATCATGAAAAGGCAGCCAATCGTTCTTTCTTTAGTCCTTTAGTTCACCTCTTCCTTACCAGCAGCACCACTGAGTTCTCTGGTTTTAATTTCAGTTTGTTTTTCTTCATCCAGCCCGTTATTGAGACCCCCAAGATTACTGATTGTTTTCTTGCAGTTAGAAGGCAGGAAGCAGTAAAGCTGGATGTCATTAGTATTCTGACAACACCCAGCTCCAAAGTACCCAGTGATTTCATGTAGATGTTAAACAGCACAAGGAACAAGACAGAGCCTTGTGGACACCACAGATCAACAGCCTAGGTGTCAAACCATAACCTTCCAGCATCAGTTTCTCAGTATGTCCCAAAAGAAAGGAAAAACTGAGTACCATTTCTCAACTGCCTCCAGGTCTTCAGAATCAACACTCACTGGAATTATGCTTGGAGTCAGATTTTTTAAAATTTTAAAAAGCACCCAAACACTTCTTTTGGGAGGACCCTTGTGAAGTCATTTTTTTTTAACCCAAATAGTTTGAATGCACAGATGTTTTATTCATTCTGGGCCTTTTAGTCTAGACACTCCTTGTTTTATATTGTGATTTTGCAACTGGTAGTTGTATGTGATAGTACTAATTGCTGTTTTTATTCTGTGTCTGTACTGTGCTTAATTAGGAGTGCATGATAAATAAATTTACTGCTACTACTATTTTCTAGGGCATTACAGGCTATGTTGCCAACACAGCCTCTAAGTGTAATGTGATTTATTCTATCAAAAATAAGCACTGTGGTTTATTAAATCATTCTAATTCAATTATTGTCTAGGTGGTAGCATCTGGCTGACCTTGCCTGAGCTTGGAAATTAAGAAGGTCAAGCCTGATTAGTATTTTAGAGACTACCAGGGAATACCAGGATGGCAGACTAGATGGGGAAGTCAAAAAGGGTTCTGGAAGAAGCCAATGGCAAGTCACAATGGTGATGTCACCAAGGAAACATCATGGACTTTCATGGTATCTTGAGAGTCAACCTTGGCTTAATGGCATCTTTATCTTTTTAAATTCAGTCTGATGGTAAGGAAATTGTGTTTTGACCCCCACTCAAAAAAGAGAAGACAAAAAACTTAGTGAAAGTTTTGTAAGTGGGGCATGGGATTCTTGCACAATTTAATCACAAGGTGAGCACAGAAGGATGTGAGTGTCCTCTCTTTTGCTGTATAATCATCCCCCAGCAGCAGACAACTTCTCTAGCCCTTCATGCTTCAGTTGAAGCCCAGGAGAAGATGGGATCAAGCAGCTTTGTTCACAGAGATTTTTCAGTTCAAGAAATATGGACAAAGAGGTTACAGAGTGCTGAGGAAATTATAAGAAAACTGCCGTAATGGTCTTGGTCATAATCAATAAAATAAGCTGGCAAAAACATCTTTGAGAATGAGATACAAAAACTGAAGCCTCTTTCACTAGGGAAAAAAACAGGGGAAGTTAGAAGATAGATTTTAGCAGAGGTTTAATTTTTATCACAGTATGCGTTCCAGGTTGATAACTGATGTAGCTTGTATGTAAGTTGGAATTGCAATATGTGGGTGAATAGTTGCTACAATAAACTCAGGTTTCTGGATATTATAAAACCATGATATTGAGAAGTATAAAGCACATCAATGATATGATACTGGGAGTGGGGCAACTAAATCTTTGGACTTCTCCATACATTACATTTTTTTCTGATAAGACTTCAGATCTAGAGATGATAATCTAAAGTATGAAAAACAAGTATGGACAATCTTGTATTTGCCAACACATGTGCATGTTCTCCTCAGATAGTCAAAATTGAGTGTAGCTTCCTCTTGCATGAAACCTTGATGGCCAACATGAATTTTTCACTGTAGAAAAAAGAAAACAAACAAACAGAAACTAAAAACTAAAAATCCATTCCATGCATTAGCAAAGAAACACATTCATTTCAAGACCTCATATTTAGATCCAGGGTTCAGATCAATTTCACTAGGAACTAGTTTGGTGCAGAGATGGTTTATGGTTTGAATGTTGGGAAGCAGCGTTTAGATTTTTAGGTCATGAAGCCTCATAGTAGAAGAACACTATTATCATATGATAATTGTCCAAATAAAAGAAACCAGACCAGAAATAAATTTAAAGCACCAACTAAAGGGCATCTGTCCACATGCAGAAATATCTTGGACAGCGCTGTGTTGAGCTGTGGCACAGAGAGGGCAGAGCTTCTGAGAGAATTGTTGAATCCTGGCTCAAATTATGCCCTGCCTCCATGTGCTCACATTGCACAGAGAAAGGAAAAGCACACCATTTTCTACTCCAGCTATGCAGTTTCCAAACAAAAAGGAAGGCTAGCTTGGAAGTTCTCTTTGCTCCTTGTCAGCATAATGCAAAGGTGGTGGATAAGGAGATACCATACACTGAAATCACAGGTTGCCAGATTTACAGGCTCTGTCATATTAGCCAGCCCAGTCTGATTAGCAGCCTCTCTCTTTTGCATATCTCCTATCATTTCAGGTTAGTATTCATGAGCAGTTATATTACTGGAAAGTGACTTTCATAGCATATTAGCTAACATAATGCTAATGCAGACCAATGGAGAAAGAGCTAATATGAGTGGGCTGTCAAGCTGCATTAGTGCTGTTAATGTCATTACCAGCTCAAGTTTGATTTGCCATGAGTGATGAGCAGCTTGCTGTTTCACTGTCCTTTTTGCCTAACGAGACACATGGTTGTGGAGAGTTAATCTCACCCATGTGCCACTGGGGTTCTCTGCTTTAAGAAGAAAAAGAAAGGAGAAGAAACTAATTCTGAAAGGAAACAATTCACAGAGGGTGGAGCTTGCCCATTTCCAGAATTTACCCACAGTGAACAAATTTGTGAAATATGCACAGTTGCAAGAGAATTTGTGGGATATGCTTCAGTAGATATATCCTAGAAAGAACACTCATGAGTGGATAGTTCAAACATCATCTCTAGCTTCTGTTTTACTCGGTGTTCAAATTCTTTTAAAGAACCTTTCCCCATACATATAAATATTTCAGATGGTTTATCTTAGACTAATGCTGATAGAAACAGATGGTTTAAAATTCCAATGAGCTCATGAGGAAAGACAAATGTTGTGGAAATGAATATTACCTCAATATTGATACATGCAATTAGAGGAATTCCTATCCTAATAACTTTAAGGTATTTTAAGCAGATTGATTAATTATTAACATTTCTATGGGAAGGGCAAATCTTCAGATTTTGTTTAAAAAATCTAAATTATAGTTTTTCTATGATAATGGAGGTTATTTTTAAAAAAAAATTACACTGGGCATATATTTTGATTTCTATTACTCTATGAAATCCAAGTGATTAAATGCAAAAATCATTGTGGGTACCATTTCAGAGCTGATATCTGGTCAGAAACTTGGGGGAGGGGGGAGAGAAGGGGGAGGGGGAGGAGGATACACAACTTGGACTCATTTCTTGTCTTTTGTGTTTTCTAAAAACCTGGGCAGATGTTCAGCCTTAGAATAAGCAGATTTGCATACGATTAGGGTTTTGTTCCCTTTATTTAATTTTGCTAAGGTGTTTCTAGAATATTCAGAATAGCTGTGATCACAATATTAAGGCAGATGTCACTGGTTGTGCTGTATCCACACTATATCCAGATCTTGTGTAACAAAAACAAGTTGCAAAGTGTTCCTTTTGAAACTGACCACCGAGCTTGATAGTCAATTCAGCTTAAGTCACTCTTCATCCAGTTCTTGGATTGCAGCCTCTGAGCATCACTTTGGACACAGTATGGAAAACTGCAGGTTTTTGATTTATTAGACATGCAATCCAAATGACATCAAGCAAAAGTACATGTAACACACTTCCTCCCAATATCTTTGGTTGGAAAGTTTGAGGTTACTACATTTGCTCACACCCATCTTCTGTAACTCGTCTGTCCTCATCCCCACAACCCTGAGTCTCTTGATGTCAGATCCAGCCCAAGAACAATGAAGAATTAATCCAGCCAAACTTCAGCTCTTTATTTGCTCACACCGTATAGACGGAAACTTGCCAGACTAAAGCTAAGGGAAATAACCTGGGAGGCCCTAGGGCGGGACTACTCTGAAACTCTTAGTCTTCCCACATTCCAGCTCTGGACTGTGTTTTCTCTTATCTTGCTCCCCTCCTTGGAATGTGCTCCCTCCTTCCTGAGAACCAGCAGTGTCGCTGAAGTCTATCACATCACCTCCCCCTTCAGAGACACATTCCATCACAGTTTCCCCTGCTGCCTGGATTCCAGAGCATAAGTTCTCCGGGGCAAATGGGTATGTTAAACTTCTCTTGCTAGGTTGAACCTATGAGAAAATTGCTACATAAGTATTTGGATTCAGAAAGTTTCTTCCCAATTTAATCTGAGACCTCAAGTTAACCTTCCTCTTTTGCTCGACTTTCTTTTGCATTTGTCTGCAAATATCTTCATGTAATGAGGCATTCACCGGACTGGTGAATGTTGACATAAGGAACGACAACTAGGGATGATCAAGTATTTTAGGAAAATAAAATAAAATAAAATAAAATAATTGGACTGGGGGTCTATTAGTCTTCATTTTGGTATAAGAGGGTGTCAAGAGGCTTCAAGATACACTGCTATTAATTTGGG
This sequence comes from Candoia aspera, assembly GCF_035149785.1. Lineage (NCBI taxonomy): Eukaryota > Metazoa > Chordata > Lepidosauria > Squamata > Candoiidae > Candoia > Candoia aspera. The sequence goes on along the minus strand of NC_086159.1, from coordinate 19,560,125 downwards.
AGAAAGCGCAGCTTGTTATGGTTTATCCCTAAAGTTCCATTCACAAACAGTGAAACAATTCCAGGTCTGAAATGGAGTAGTTGCTGCTCAGCTATTTTGCAAATTACTGCTGTTGTCATATCAACTGAGGCTACATCTCTATTGCAGCTGAGATAACCAACATGTTTGGGATGGTAATATGAAAACTGTTGCTAAAATTATCTTTCCCACAGAGAGCTTGCTACTACAAAACCTCACAAGATGGTGGAAGAAGAAGCAGACATAACACATACAAAAACATGTTTATTAGTTGCTCATATATTTTGCATCTTAATGTAATGCTCAAACTAGGAATACAACTTGGCAGAAGTACGCACACATATATTGCATGTAGGGTAGTTTTGGAATTTCAATTGTGTCTCCAAAATATTCTTTTCAGTTCAGCCCTGCACGAGGTCTTTGATGTCAGAGCCCTGGCCTCTTGGCAGGTTACAGCTCTCCATATCTGGCATAACACGTTGTAAAGTTGCAACTGTTGAATACAGCGGCCTTATTTCTCCTCTCCACTTTTGATGGTTGGCAACATTATGTACAGATTCTCAGAGGTATTTCTCTCCATCAGGCTTTCTTGTATGAATATAGTTTAAATAATATATATATATCTATACAGATTATATAAATATATAGCTATTATATATATTTTATATATATGCATATATGTATATTACTGTGGTTTGGCTTCACGAAGTCAACCATAAATTTGTGCTTATTTCTATGAGACCAAATATATGGCATTATTAAGAATATAGTCAGTACTTGGAAGTCTTGCTAATTAAATTCAGTTTATGATCTTCCTTGTTGCATGTGTCCAAGCATCCTTTGCAAATAATGAAACTTTTTACTTTTACAGCAATTTTTAAGGTAAGAATTCTGGCCTTTGTAAAAGAACATCAGGATTTAAAAAACATTTTTTTTAAAAAATCAAGAAGGATTGCACTCTTCCTTGTACATAGTTTGAAGAGTAACCAGACATTCATATAGTTTTATTTACATTCTAACTGAAGTTCAACAACGTTAGATATATTGTACTATAACTGTACACAGGCCAAGTTATTTTTGGTCATGTTGAAACACGCTACTGGTAGATATTTACAAATGCATTAATCAGCCTCCTTAGTTTGACATTAGTAGATACAGAATAAATTGTTGAAAGTCCATTTATTAATGACCATTGGCAGTCCCTTACTATTAACATTTTGTAGTTCACCATGGGACGGCTGTCTTTGAGGCGTAATTGTAAAAATGGGATGGACATTCATGATATCTAAATATATATCCTCCCAGAAGATGTAGTGGGAAGACAGAAGAGAATCTGTCTGCTATCACTGTGTCTGCTTTGATAAGGTTAAACAAAAACAAACAAAAAGATTCATCTTTATCCTTCCATTTCTTATTTTTATCTTATCATTCCCCAAAACACTTGTTGAAATGATGAATGCATCAAATATGTAAGCAAATACATTTGGGATCAGAATTTGCAGTGTGAGTGATTTCATTATACATATAAAACAATCTCTTTTGTGGAGAGGATGGTTAACTACTTACATTATTTTTGCTGCCTATGGAAAAATAGATCATTTTATAACCATAAACAAGTGTCTTTCTACTGTATACTCAACAATGGGAAATCATGAGTTCAATCAATTCATGCTTCTATAATTACCCCAGCAAAATGAATTATGTGGTTGACCCACTGTGTAGTTAGGGTGTTGGGCTTTTTTCAAATGCAAGGCCACTTTTTAGGGGGAGGCAGAGGAAGGTCACTTACTTCATGGTTAGGAAGACTTATCACCTGGCCTAAGTCAATATAAACCATACCACAGCTGCTACTTACACTCCATCTCTGCACTCATTCAGACAAATAGATAACAATACAGCAAACCAATCAGGCATTGAAGCTTCCCAACACTACTGCATCACTGGCACGACATATCAAATGAGATTTATTGCACCTAAGCCAGTAGAATTATGGTGGCTTAGGTGGAACTGTGTCAGTTTATACAAACAATAATTCTTACAGCAAATATAGATGAATGTCAGAACTCAGGCACATCTAGGAGCTTCTTTTAAAAGTAATTTTGAGAGCATCTTTCTCCTTGTTCCAAAGACTACATCATTGCAGGAAGTCGTTTCACAATTGTTTCCCCTCAGTAGAACATTGCCAGATTTTGAGAAGCAGGGAAGCTGCCTCAAATGCTTTTTTAATGGCAGGACATAAACAATCAAGTTCTCCCCACTCCTGTAGAAAGCCAGCCAGTTGGTATGTTGAGCAAAAGTAGCTTTTTGTCCAAGAGATTATCAGTGGAAGTTTTGGGATTTTGTTGTTGTTGTTTGTTTTTTGGCATCTGGTCCTTTAAGAGAAACATGCTAGAAAGCAGTAAAGACAAAATCTTCATTCCTTTGTGAGCTGCTAGTTCTGATCCAGCATTGTGGACAGGATGTTAGAATGGGGCTAGAATCCCTAAGGGAAAGATAGTTGGAATAGTTGCCTAATCTGGTGCTTTTTCTTTCAGTCCTAAATCTACCAATGAACATAAGCAAATTAAAATGATAGGAATGTCAAAATTCTCTGGGATGAATTTGATCAGGATTGGCAACAGACTTATCCCTGGGAAAGCTGTTTTCTCTATACTGTTTTGTGACAATTTCTCTTAAGATTTGATGCCTACATGAATAGTCAGTTTGCTACACATATAAAACGGATTACCCAGACAGGTTGAGGAATCTTCTTTATAGGACATGTGGAGGCTACATAGCCATCTATCAGGAATGTTTTAAGTTGAATTTCTATAGCCAGCAGACTTAATGACCCTTCCAGCTCTGTACTTCTATGGTTCAGGTATTATTTGAACAGTGGACATTTTATCTTCTTCCTAGGGATTAATCCCTTAGTGATCCTGTGCCATTTAAAGGCCCCATTTCATGGACAGGTCACTTACTTTAGTCTTTCCACAAAATAATTCCCCACTAAGAACTGAAGGTGAGTAATTTATGGTATTCAAGCCATAAAATTTTCATGTGTGTATGAAGGTGACATAAAATGATAGTATGTAAGTAGAGACTGATCACATGGGTAAGACAGTCATGGTATGTTTTCCCCCTATATAGCAATTTTCAATGTAGGCAGAACTTTTAATATGCCTCCTGTTAGAAGTTGATTAGAAGTGCTTTGGTCTGGGTGCTACAAATGATGATTTCACATATCACTGAAACATATTGATGCAATCACCAGAAATTGGAAAGAAGACAACTAATAATTGCAGGGGAATGAATATTGATGACTGGGTCTTTGGTTATTACAAGAAGTTGTGAAACATGAGCGAGACATATTTCCATTTTCTCCTCTTCTTGTCTATCTGATATGAAGCAGGAATTTGTACACAACCCCATGGGCTGGATGCATAATACAAATCCTCACAGGGGAGTTGTATTCATTTGGATTACAGACATTACACTGGAAGAATAAAATGAGGACTATAGTTGCTGCCCCTTGAATCTGCCCATGGAGATATGCATTTAACAATGGTATGATCAGTAGGACTTTCCAGATGATCACTCCTGTCACCACCTTTACTATGAAAAGCTTTGGCCAGATTTCACCAAATCAAGTTGCTTTCAAAGTTACAAGAGCATTGTCACTCCCCTTAATTCACTGGCAACACTACATAGGGTACAAGGGATTCCTGCCTTCTAATTTACTATTTATCTTACTTAGTTGCCTTGTCTCAAGATGACATTTGATAGTTACTTTATCCTAAGCGGCTCTCTTAAGATTAAAAGAACAACTTGGTAAGGAATTTCCTACAGATTAATATCTGATGAGAAATAGCATTTCAGTCCTATTCCTGATAATAACCCCATCAGAGTGATTAAAGTACTCTGAAATTCTGCCTTGTGCAACACTGGCCCTATGGTTGAGCAGAAGATTATTGCAGCAGATGGTAGGAAGTGGAGCGAATTGTTGAACTGGACTATATGTCACCTGGTCTGGCTTACAAACCCTAAGTTACCTGCTACCTACAAGTGAAGCAAAAGTTGCTGTATCCTCACCAGTATTTAGGAAGACTATAGTTAGCGTTTGCCATCTGGCAGAAGAATCTCATCTGGTTCTCTATCTCAGTATCAAAATGTCTTGGGCCAGCTCTGACATTAAAAAAATGGTAATGTCTGGGATAGCTAGGAATAAACTAGAATGGATATCAATTGTATAAATCTCTAGCAATGCATCTAACTGAAACTATTACTCCATAATTACTTGGTCAGATGTAGGTACACATCTAAAGACGACTGATGTCTTAACTATATGGTTTTGCTTGTTTGCAAATCATCATCATCATCTTCACATACCAGCGATTCCATGAAAAAATCCAACATCCCTTTGATGACATTATTAAATTCTGAAAATAGACATTTTATTGCTATTGGTGATGATGTTCCTATTACACTGACAAGCTCAACCAGAAGCAGCAAGCAGTTAGAACTAGTAAAGGGGTTTGTCAACCTGTTAAGTAAATGGAAACCTCAAAGGCACCATTAATAACAAAGAATGAATAAAAGAAAATAATCACATTTACATCCTGTGGAAGCACACTTCAAAAGGGAAATGACATGATGTGAATGCAAAATGTCATGTAGAGCTGGGGAAAAAAATAGTGACACTATGAGAAATTAAATAATCCCCTAGAGATTTTCAGTGACTTAATCTTTCCTTTAAAGATGGAATCATTAAGTAACCACGAGGGATTTATTTCTATAGTTCTGTAATCCATTTCATAGTCCCTTGTGCACAGTCCCAAACACATGAATTAAAAGCTTTCAGATTTCAAAAGCTGAGCAAAAGAGGGCCAAATCCTTCGTGTCATAGATGGTAAATAAAATTTCAGTATCATTGCACGATACAGAAGGATTGTCAAGTGGGAGAGCAGAACATTGGAATTTTGCTGAATGAATGTTGTGCTATTGTGATGCACGATTACATCATGTTGTAACATCTATGATAATATGCATTATCTCTAATAATTAAAATAATAAAAAACATTTGTGAGGAAAAAATACTACCAATGAGATCTTGGATTTGGAAGGGCTGGGAATGAAACCTTATTAATGCACAGAATCACAACACAGCAAGAGTTAGCAAGCATTAAAACACTGACCCAATGAGATCAATGTGAATTACTCCCAGGCAAGCATGATTTTAGAGTATTACTATGAGGATTGATAGAAAGTTGTCACTGTATGTGAATCTTGAATAACCTGAAAGAGATCTGCAACTGGCAGAAGCAATGGCAATAGGCAAAAACTTAGATTGATAAATGTTAACAAAGGCCATACCCAAAGAGTTTAAATCCCTACTCAGTCATGGAATTCATTGGATGATGTACAGTAGGTCAATCATCATCACTCAGCCAAACATATCTCACATACCTTCCATTTTATACCTGAGGATCAAATGGAAGAAGGAATCAGATGTGACAACTGTGCACACTGCCTTAACTTTCTTAGAGGAAAAGGTGGTACATAAATTTAAGTAAATAAATATATGTATGTTCAAGTGGGTTTCCACAGTCTATATTATACAGTAAAAGTGACCACTCTGTGATCCCTACTTTAGGTTCACTTCATCTAGTTGTTCCTAGTGTTTTCTGACATGTAGTTCTTGCCTAACCTTGCCTTGCCTCACAAAGGCTATTCTTAAATTTGCAATCATGCTTATGACTAAGTGGGTTTGAGCTGGGTTTATACATATTCTTAGGAGGCAGTAGCTGTAGTTTTATCCTTGATTTATTCCTTTTAATGTTTCTAACCATTCTTCAAGATTGGAAGACAAAACTTCCTCTAACCTTGCCCTGACATTGCTGATATCAAATGCAATGAAGAAGACAATCACATTACTAATGTTAAAGTTAGATTCAAGCAGAGCTGGGAAAACATGACCTTTGAAAATTCTCCATCAAGTTTGTAGGTGGAGAAATTGGATGGATGACTTTTACGAATTTCTACAGGGGGAGAATAAATTCTTCAACAGTTTCTCAAAGTCAGGAATCCCTCTCTGGGTACTGATAGTAGAACCCAAGGTTGCATTATCTGGTAGATACTGTGCCTAAGCTAATGGAAACTATTAAAAACATCTGACAGGGATTTTTTTTAAAAAATTGCTTGTATGATAAAACTTTAGAATATGTTACACCCATAAAAATGTATCCACCAAAGGATCTACAAATCTAAATGCCTAGGGTCCATGAGAACAACAACATGGCTTCATAGCATTCTTACTGATAAGGTGCCATGACAGTTTCCTCCTTATGTTTTTCTTTGGTGTTTAATGAAAGTATGGGAAGCCAGGAAGGTTTCAGAATCCTGGAGCGATGATAGAGTGAGATTCACACACCCTTTGGCTACTTCATAACTAGGTAAGCGCAAGAACACGACACCCTACCTATGAGAATGATCTCTTTTAATAGCATTTTTAAAGGAAGTTCTGTTTTATAAAATTTAATGGGAACTGAAAGAACTTCTGAATCAGGATGTGGGTGAGGGAGCTACCATCTCAGGCAGCAAAATATCCATGACAGGCTCCATAAATCTGAAGATGGCTCATTGCTTTTGACTGTGCAAAGAGGAGTTTCAAAGAACAACACACATTTTAAATAAATAATAATAAATAAATAATATATTTATTCGTTTCCAGCCTTTCCAACAAAATCAGTGTTCAAGGCAGCTAACAGTAATGAAGTAAAGTAAAATTAAAGTGAGCAATTGGTTTTTTTTAATAGAAATAATAAAACATAATTAAAGCACAATAATTAAACAGGTTACAGCCACCCAACTCAGCAGTTTAACCAGCTTACCAAAGGCGTATCTGGAAAACAAAAAAAAAAACATTGCCTGCTAGTGGAAGACTTCAGAAAGACAGCTCAACCTCCCTTAACAAGGAATTTCAGAACATGGATTCAGCAACCCAGATGGCTCATTTTCATATTCCCATCAACTATCCGTCTGTAAACCAGGAGCTTTTAAAGACTGAGATAGCTTGTAAGTAGTATACAATCTGCAAATAGCCTGGTCACAAGTTGTTACAAATGAATAAGAAAATAAAAAGTGTGATTCAAAGTGTGGTCTTGTAATCATAGCACTAAGGTGGAGTGAAAGAGTAATTTGATTGCCCTGAAATTAACTTGCTTTTTGGTTCCAATCCAAAGGAACTTGAGTAATATACTTCTGCACTGATTCTGTATATCCAGGTAAAGTTCCTGCCTTCTTAAGGTTCCCCCAAAAATATACAGGTTTTGGGCACATAGAATCTGTATGCAAGAAGGATAGGTATACAGATTCTATTTACATAGGCAATAGTAAGAGATGGGAATGGTGGGTATAATCCCACACAATTTTCCATCAAAATACTATAATGAGTGAACTAATGTATTGTGCTCCTCTGGATGATTAGGGGAAGAATTATAAATACTGAGATCTTGCTTCTCACATATGCATCCTACTTAACTCAGCAGGGCTTACTTTCTAATATAATTAAGACTAAAATCTAAAAAAAGTAACAGCAAAAAGTCTTATTACATAACACTTTTTAAGCCAAAAGGATGGCTGTTAAATGAAGAGAATTACCTATACAACATCAATTAACTTTAAAAAGTTTGAATTTTAGACACAACAAGCTAGCAATTTTATTCTGAAGCCCAGTAGCCTCTCTGGACCATACTCTAGAAAAAGATACACCCGATTCCATTACATTCCATCATTTGGATTTCACAGAAATGTATCAACTTTCCCCATCTTGATGTGTTCTGGGTTAAGATTATCAGAATTCCCAGCCATCTTGGTCAACAACAATGTTTATACAGATTTATGGGCAATATATTCCCAACGCTTGTGGAGGAAACCACAATGAACATAGCTACTTAAAGACTGCAGTTTGAAGCACTAGTAGAGGATTTCAAGATTAACATTTCTAGTTAATAAAACAATAGATATATTCTTACAAAACTAGTGCTTTTTAAAGTAAATTATTGTAGCTTAGTCTTCTTTTTGCAACACAAAGTCCCCATTATATGGATGTGGGTCCCATTCTAAAATTATACAGCCCTGTAAATTTATAGTAATCTAGGTATTGCACTCATGCTATGAGATCCTAAGCACGTAGATGAAGAAGTAATGCTCAAAAAGTTACTCACTAGTAAATTTATTTAAGATATCTCCAGCCTCCATTTCCGCAGATCTGCCATGGCTCACATAACAACATGAATCATCAAAAATGTCAATGAGGGAATTCCTGGATGAAAACCTATAACCCAGGTTAACATTAAATGAAGTCCTAAAGTAAACCCTGCCCTCTCCAAATTTTCAAAGTTTGTAGAGTGACTGGCTGACAAAAATGAGAGTCCTTTGATGTGCTGTACTGGACATTTTGTAAGATATGGATAATATGGAAAATACTGTCTCCAGTTAAACATATATCAATAAATCTGAATAAACGTTGAGTGCTTGCAGAAGAAATCACCCTATTTATTACTGTTCTGCTTCCCCCATCATGCCCAATCAATACCATTATGTTTTATTTTCTCTGACCTGCTCTACATGCCTCCAGTTTCATTACAACGTAACTTAGACTTAGTTTTAAGTGCAGGTTAGTCAATTTGTACCTGAGCTGGAATGATACAAGTAGGATTACGTTTGAGTGCTCTTCTATATCCCCTTCATATAGAGAACTGACATGTTTAAGAACTTCGTGAGGATCTTTTCTAGCATGCCAGTTTTCTATGGCTGCATTTAGAAGATGACACAGACTCTGTCTTGGAGGATCAGAAACCAGCTGCATGTAAAACAAATGTTAGTGTGCACATTCCCTTCATCCCCTTTCACATTAAGAAAACATTTCTGTTTTGTCAAAGCAGGGTTTGTTGTGGTATCTGAAGCACCAGTCTGTGATTTGAGTGATTCTACAGAAAATGTAATCTGAATAAATTCCTCTGTACTGAGGAATTTTATGTTTGTGAATTCAAGTGAATTCAATAAAACCGTTTTGTTTTTTTGTAGACTACACGATGTAGCCAAACTAGAAAATAATACGTCAGTGAGTAAAACCCGGGGCTTAATCCTCTCTCATGATTAAATACTATTTCTTTTTTTAAAAAGTCTTGTTTGGAAAATTATAATACTCCTATATGAAGACAAATCAAGATCACTCCTGTAAATCTGGATTACATGCAACTGATTTAGTGGGAATATAACAACTGTGGCATGGGCTAATCCTGGCAAACCCTCATGGTTTAATTATTTTCAACATTTTTGGCCATGAATATGAATTGCTGTTGAGTTTATAGTCATGTATCATTCTGACTCATGAGAAATTATGAAGAGGCACAGTGAGAAACCAAGTAAATGGTTCCAAAACAACTTCTGACTCAGAGGTTCCACATGATTTTTAACCCAAACAGATTGACAAACACCATTTCTCAGTGAGAACTGAATGAAAAACCAATGAGCAAAACATTGGAAAAAAGTCTACTGTCATATTGGCCATGTGGTCAGAGAATGTATATCTCTGTGAATGTCTAAATATTTGAAGCTTGCCATATCTTTCACACACGCTGTGTCCCTAGTTTTCCTGGAAACTGTCCACTTTGGGATCAAAGAAAAATAAGCAACTTGTAGCTCCAAAGCCACATGCAATCCCCAAGTCCCCATTTTGCCCTATGAGGCTCTCAAACCATGTTTGCTGAAAACCATAAGGTTTCCACCATTTTGAGATGGGAAACAGGTTACACTTCCAGGGAAGAGATGGTGAACTGAAGATGGCTCTGCTAAAAGCAGAGCTGATGACCATGATAGAATGATGTGCCGGAGAATAGACTGGCTATCTGTAATTCCTCTCCAGACAAACAGTGGACTTGAGATCACCCACAAGTGCTTCATACAGTTGCTCCTTGTGAGGAGACCGCAAGACAGCATCTCTGGCAGGTTTAGACCTCTGGGAGACAAGGGAATTAACCATCTTGCTGAAACAATGATTGGCACCATGGTTGCCACCATGGCAAAAAGGACATTGGGTTTGCATATTTCCTTTTCTAATAACTTTTGAATATTGATTGTTAACTGCTTTTCAGCTTGTAGGAAACTTTGGATGAACACCAGGTGTTTCCTTCAATCCTTAGCAAAAGGATTTTTAAATACAAGTTTAAGGACTTTAAAACATTATTTTGGAATAAACAGGAAAAGTGTGATTAGAACTTTGATTTTGGAAAGTTACAAACAGATGGATTTGAAATAAAATTTTGGAATTAATCCTAAGAATCCTTCCAATGGGAAAATGCTTCTGTTTTGAATTCTCTTAAAAAAATGATTAAGATGGGGACTTTGAAGGTTGGACACTAGAGGGAACTAAAAGGAACTAAAGATTAAAATTAAAGGAGAAGAACACTTAAATTTGACTTACTAATACGGAATGAAGCAAAATATTTTAACATTGGACTTACTGAAGGATATTTTTGAACAATGGACCCAGAAGTTAATTTTAAGAGTATCTGTCTCTATAGACAGACTGTGTTTCAAAGATGTTATGAAAGAGGAACACGTTTTACCTGACAAGACTGAGACTGATTTGAAAGTGGATTTAAAAATGACAGACTACAAGAATGACATGGAAAAAGATGCTACACTGGACATACAAAAGAAGCTGGCTGATGTCTTAATAATTAAGTGATATACAAATAACAAACCAGGATAAAAACTGGATAATTTTCCTATATGGGATTTACAAAAAAGGGTTGTTAAAACTTTGAAGAATTTTGTGAGAAGGAACAATGAAAAAATGAAAAGAAATCAAGCTCTAGAACATAATTTGAGGGAACTAAAGATCAAGATTGTTAAAAGTAAGGAAAGAATATAAGTTGGTTTATTTGAACAAGGTTAAAATAGATATGTTATCTCTGGTAAACCTTAATGAACTTTTGCTGATCAGGGCTGAAATTACAAGAAGAGATCATCTGTTTTATTTTAAGAGAAGGTGGTAAGTTACTAAAATTATTTATACTGGTGAAGGGGGAAGTAATTTCTTTAAATTCTTAAGTTTTTCTTTCTTTTCTATTTTTCTTTCTATTTTTTCATTTCTGCACTTTCCATTTTTTCTTTTTCTTTTTTAGTTTATATTAATTTTTATCTTTTTAATTGTAATTTTAAATAAAATTAATATAAAAAAAGAAATGGGAAACAGATGAGAACTGTCATGTAAACCTCAAAATAATCACATCTCTGTTAAACAACGAAACCCTGAAACTACCCCAAACTCATCATTATGTGACATGGCCACACCTTCTTCCTACCCTTCAAATAGTAAGTACAAATCATAACTGCCAAATGGTTGCCCACCTGTCCTAAATCATTTACATTATTGGGACCTGGAAAGCACACTTATGGAAAGCGGTATATGAAACATTAACCTCAGCTGAGATATTAATAATGGCAGTTAGCAAAGATGTCTCTTTTCTGACCGACACAATAATGATAGATTCAGTGGGTAGTTTCCTCATGTTGTTTTCCTTTGTTCGTTCTTTTTCTCATTCAAAATCCACTGAAAAGCAACTTTCCCATCCAGTTTTGTCTATTTGCCCTTTCACATTTCTTGGAATAGGACATGAGTGCAAGAAAATGAGTTGGTGAAACGGAAGTGCTTGGTTGAAAATGCTGGTTGTAAAAATGAACAAAGCAGATAAACACTGAACTGCTTAACAGAAGCTCCTATCTTTCAAGAATCTGGCTGCTTGTAGGTGAAAGGGAGCAGAAATTTTCACCAAGGTTTCCTGTCATCCAGAATGTTCAGTATATGGAGGTGTCATGATATTGCCATTTATCTGTAACCTTAGAACATTCAAATGAACAACAAGCCTATGTGAAGCAACTTAAATTTCCTCTGATGAAGAGATTCATGTCATGGGGGCAACAGTATTATAAAGTTCCTTTCAACCTTCTTCCAAGCGCTCCAAAGATTTGGCACAGCTGTGGGATTGTGTGTGAATCCTACACTTTGGTTTAGAAGGGGCCTTGGTTGCTTCCCAAAGCAGCTTCCAGAGAATGCTTTCACTTGCATCTTCCTGAAGCAAAGCACCCTTGAAAGATTTGCACAGCTCTAAGAATCATTTAGGCCTTCTCCCTCATCACCCAATATGCAAAGTAATTCTGTGTAATAGCTTTATAACCCAAACTGTTACTGTAATGGCCAAATCCTATGTACACTTTATGGATATAGATGGATATGGTTGAAGAATGACTTCCACCCCTCCCATTCTTGTGTGTGGGTGTGTGTGTGTGTGTGTTTTCCTCTTCATATTTTTCAAATGCAAACAGTTTAGGACAAAAACACTCCCTTACAAATACTGTATGGATAGAAATCAACATGTATGTGCAGTCTCAGTTTAAGATATATGCAAGGAGATTTAACTGGAATAAAGTAGGAAAAAAATCCCACAGTGCATTAGCTTTGGGAAGATTTTTTTTGGGGTGTGTGTGTAATATTAACAGTCTTGACTATTTGGGGTAAATTCTGGCTAGGATATTTCTTTGAGATGAAGATTTATCATATTAGGAGGTATGTTTTCTTTTCAATGACATGATGCTTGGGACATCTGATTTCTCGGATTTGTGTTTCTATTAATGACAGAGCAAAGGTCTGCGAGATGGTGATGAACATACAGGACTGGTGGACTATGATTTGAAGATTCTGTATATTCGAACTCTTAACTGGCCAATCCTGTTTTTTCTGAAGTTATTTCATCTGTTCCCCTCTTTTTATGATTGCCTGCCCAATGTCTATGAGCCTCGTGTGGCACAGAGGGGTAGGAGGCAGTATTGCAACTGAAAACGCTCCCCAGGACCTGAGTTTGATCCCAGAAGAAGCTGGATTCTCGGGTAGCCGGCTCAGGTCAACTCAGCCTTCCATCCTTCTGAGGTTGGTAAAATGAGTACCAGCTTGCTGGGGAAGGTGACTGGGGAAGGCAATGGCAAACCACCCCAAGAAATCATAGTTTGCCAAGAAAACGTCGCAAAAGTGGCGTCCCCCCAAAGGGTCAGACATGACTCGGTGCTTGCACAGGGGACCTTTCACCTTTCACTGCCTAATGTCTACTGAAAATAGGGGAGGCCTCCTTGCTGTTCATGTCCTACAAGTAGTTCCAGGCAAGATGCTGTCATTTGGCCATCTGATCTTGATTGATCTGGTATTTTTCCCTTCTTTGTCTATAAAGCAGGACAGCATCCCAAAGTGAAACCCTTCCTGACATCTCTTACATTAACAATCCAAGATCTTCTATATATTTCAGTTCTGGGTATAAAGTATGCCTGAAGTAACAGAATCTCTGATAAACAAACAATGGAAAAGAAATACAGTTGCTAATTGAACCAGGTACCTACACAATCACATTACTCTGTAATGTCTATTCAATATACCACTGTTGATCCTGGCTGCAAATATACCTGCCCCTTTTATTCTTCAGAAGAGTCACTCCATTTTCAAGTCTTCTTCAGAAAGCTCTTACAGTGTGCTAAATGCTATACCCATTTCCATTTTTTTCTTCTGTTTGACTACAAAACCTGACCCAATCAGAAAGGATCAATTAACACAAGGTACCTTTGAAATAATCACGATATCAATCAATCAATCCAAATTCTAGCATTTTTATATCAAAACGAATGGGTTCACATCTCATGTTAAGCCACAAATTTGGTACCCATGGTTCAGTAGCTAAACAACTGCCTGGGTTGACACATCATGCTAAATCATAAACCATCATTTACAAATCACAATGGCCAATTTGGACAACACACTAAGCCCAACCCATAACAAACCACAGGATGGCTTAGCATGATTTTAATCCTAGCCATAACACTGAGCCAGCATAATAGTTCATGTTCAACAGAAATGGAGGGAATCAGGCTGGGGAAAGCTGATGTACTACATTTTAGACACTTGCCTGAAACCATCCTCATTATGAGGTAAAGTACATTTTTCCCCAAAGTATAATAAAGCAACCAAAGAAAGGTAACTATTAATAGTAAACTCCTTAAACTCAAGCTTTCTCCTTCTCTAGTTCCATAACAATATACTTTTGATAATTCAGAAACAAACAGACTGGAATTATTCCATGTTTTCTCTTCCAGTTTTTTTTTATACCTTCCATGAAGTATGTTAGATGTCCTCCCCCTTCCCTTAATTTCAAATGAACGCACAAACTGGAAAATGGTTCTGGAATACTTGATTACACCTACTCAGTTCTGCTTACTATAATGCTTTCATGTAGTTTTTCCTTTTGCAAAGCAAACCCCCAAAATCTTTGCTCAGAAGAATTTCTCAGGGAGAGGTTGTGCCCAAAGATGCAGGATGGATTCAAAAGCCCTTCTGCGATGAGAGAGGAAGGAACATTGTCTCAGGGTCTTATACTCAATTATAGCCTTCCCTCCCAATGACTCACTGACCCAAAAGTTATCATCTTTGAAGTGCAGATATTGGAGAGGGAGCACAAACCTCATCTTGTCATGTTCTCTAGCTTCTTGATTTCATACTAGAGCATAAAGTGCTATGGCATTGTTTTATAAAATCTGGAGCTTTCTTCCCCCATTTTGAGTTTTTTTCCCCGTTACTCTGGTTTTACCTCGTGGCTCCTATGTTCTTGTAGTGACACATAAGGAGATGCTTAAAGGTTTTCTTGAAGGTAGCATTGCAGAGAGCATAGCAAGCAGGGTTGATGGTGCTATTGATATAGCACAGCCAGTAACCGATTGTCCATACTGTGTTGGGAATACATGATGAACAGAAGCTGTTGATGAGTACCATGACATTGTATGGTGTCCAAGTAATGATGAAGGCCAGCAGAATAGCCAAAATAGTCCTGGTCACTTTTTTCTCCCTGGAAGGAGGGGCCTTCTTTTTGGCAGGCTGTTTTGTCATCTTGACAATCTTACGCGCTACAATGTTCTGCTTCTCCTCTCCATGTTGTCCATCAGTGGCTACAATCTCCACAGCAGTATTAGTAGAGCCATCATAATCTCCTTTGGGGGACTTTGTGAGTATCCTAATGCAAGTCAATTTAGAATTCTCCACTTTTGCATTAACTTGGGAGACAGAAGCCCTGGCATTCTCTGTGATTGCTTCATCTTCTTTCACATTGGAAGCACCTGCACTGACAGAGGTGGAGTCATTTGAGCTCTCTTTTTCTTCTGCTGGAACACAATTCTCCACCACTGGCTCGCCAGGGGCTTTACCATTTAGGATTTTATTGTGTTCAGTCCCATCTTCATTGGTTGGGAGGTTGTTATTATTTGGTTTCCCTATTTTACTTTGAACTACACTTGGGGATGCCGGATCCTGGTTCTGACCACCCTCCTTCTTCTCTTTTTTTATCCTGCTCCTACTAGCGCGGGATATTTGCCAGTACAGAATGGTCATGATCACAACAGGCAGGTAGAAAGCTGCAATAGCTGTGCCAAAGGTGACGGCTGCATTGGAGAGGAATTGGATGTAGCATTCCTTATTGGGTACCGTCCTTTCTCCTACAATAAACTGCCAAAAGAGAATCGCAGGGGCCCATAAGATGAAAGAGAGTACCCAGGCAGCTGCAATCATCATCCCTGCCATCTTAGTGGTCCGCCTGACCGGATAGGTTAGGGGCTTGGTCACACAAAAATACCTGTCAAAACTGATTATGAGAAGGTTCATGACAGAGGCATTGCTGACCACATAGTCAAGGGCCAACCACAAGTCACAAACCACAGGTCCTAAAGGCCAGGAGCCTATCACAGTGTAAATTGTGTACAGGTTCATGGAAAAGACACCAATGATCAAATCAGCACAGGCCAAGCTGAAAAGAAAGTAATTGTTGACAGTTTGTAGGTGCCTGTTGACTTTAATGGACACCATAACCAGGATGTTCCCAATGATGGTCACCAGGCTGAGGGACCCCGCCACCAGGACAATGAAGACAACCTCAACTGTTTTATAAGGGCTTGGCATGGTCATTCTATCCTCCAGATAACTTATGTTCGTGGAGTTATTCATTTCTGCATCTGATGAGGGAATGCCAGTTTAAGCCTGCAGAAGAAAAAAAGAAAGAAAACAAAGATGTGAGATACTGGCTTTCTTTGCTTTTGGCAAATGAAGAAAAGAACCAGAGCTCACTGGCACAGCACATGTTCTGTATGCAGAAGGTCCTAAATTCAATCATTGGTATCTCTGGTTAGTCTGGAAAAGCTCCTTTCTGAAAACCTGAAATGATGATCCCGGTCATTGTTGACACCATTCAACTAGAAGAATTGAAGGACGGATTGCACTTTCCTACATTGCTTAAGGTAGGATGGAATGAAAAGAGTGAAAATATGTACACACAGAGAGAGATCACACAGGTCAAGATTAATAATAGTAGAAAACATTCATGTATAATTCAGAACAGCAGCAGTTGGAGTTCAACATTTTGATCTGGCACTTTCCTCACATGACAATTCAGTAATTCCATTTGAAGCAACACTTGCACAGCTTGCCAGCCTCTGAGTGGTTCAGGGAAGGGACCTGTGCAGCATCGATGATCAATGTTTCAAAGGAAATTATCTAAATACTGGGGTGTGCAAAGTAGCCATCAATTGCCATGACCAGGTGCTGTGCACCTTTAAGGCAACACACTTGCCCTCAACTGGTTGTTTTATGTAATGCAGATACTTGTCAAGCAAAGCACTGTGGTCACTCTGCACTACTAGAAGTAGAGGGCCACTTCTCTGCTTAATCGAGAGGGCGCCTTGATCAAACATTCATCAAAAGGAAATGCCCCTTTAAAGCTCTGCCCAGCTGCACTTAGCAGAAATACTCACTGGATGTCTCTGATTATTCTTCTACAAAGTATAGCAACCTGTGGGCTATACTGGACAAGGAAGAGCCTGAAAAGAACCCAACAAATTAAAGCAAACTCTTCTCTGGCTTGTACAGTGATTCTGTTGTACTCCCTTTTCTGGCTGTCTGGTTTTGTGACAAATTTTGTACAAATCAACCCTGAACAAACTGTTCTAAAAGAGCTAGGCTTAATAGAATAGCTCCCCACCCCTCCCAACAGTGTTTTGAAGAAGCAAACAAGTATATTTAATTCAAACGAAGGGAAGATTCAACTTTATTATCATGTATTTATTTAAAGTCTGCATCACGGGTAGGCAAAGCTGTGCCTGTAGGTGCAAATGTATCCACAGACCTCCTAAGGCAGCTGTCATGCTTCCCACACCATGTAAGTAAGCAAGTGTGTGTGTGTGTGTGTGTGTGTGTGTGTTGGTTTAATAACTAAATGAGAAGCTGCCATACCACAAACAAAGCACCGGAATTGCCCCCAAAATGCCCCAGGAACCCATTTCACCAACTCAGAAGATGAAAAATGGTAGCTGGCTGCTAACTGGTGTTTTATCTGAAAGTGAACCCACTTGCTCTGGAAAAGAGGCAAAGATTAGAATCAGATGGCACAGAGTATCTTTTGGTTAAGTAGGTATCTTTTCCGTAGCACCTGTTTGTCAAAGTCCATTTCCTCATTGGCAGCCCTTTTGTGGGAATATCCACACTGCGCACTCCAAATTCTTAATGGGTCTATTAACTCAGAAGAGATTACCTATCACTGGGCCATGGCATATCTGATCACTAGTATATCACATAGTATCTATATGGGGTGGGAGTTCTTCAAACTCTGCCAAAGATTTTTCCCAAGATCCATCTAGTGAGGAATACCTGGGACTAGCTAGTTTACTTACCAAGTATGCCCTCCACCACTGAATGATGATGCCTCTCCAAAGCATTATGAATGCTAGCATAATTAATTTCTTTTGAATCAAACTGGCTTGGACTGCAACATATTGTAGTTCCTTGGAACATCTGCTTCTGAGATCTGTGTCCAAAACACAGGTGCATCCCCACCAAAGATCATTCCAAGAATAATAAAAAAAAACACTGAAACAGCAATACTGGTTTGATATGGTGGTCCCAAGAGAGCAGGTACTTTTGCCCTTTAATTGCATTCCATGTTTTCTTCCATTTCTTTGAACCAAGACAATTCAATCAAACCATCTAGCCTTGCATGTGTTCTGTTTAAAAGCTGCATTTAATAGACTGGATACATTACTCATGATTTCAAGAGACAGATTTTGTACTTTTCCAAACCTTCTCAAGAGATACATATCAGGTCTCAAGGCTATTCCTAGAAGAGAGATGCTGCACTGATAAAATAGAAGCCTGCTGACTTTGGCATTTTGTGCAGCTGTCAATATACAGTGGAAAGCCTTTTCTGCACAGGGGATTATAAGTAATTAAAATTTCTAACTGAATGCCAATCGTGGGTGGGGCTGAAGTGAGAGGTAGGTGGAGTCAAAGCTAAAAGTGGGTCGGGGTATCTGTTCTCTTCCTGACATTTGCTTTTACTTTTTGACTCATTTTTTTCTTTTCCCCTTGGTCATTTTCTTTCGGATTACTTTTTTTTCTTACCCCCAAGCTGCAGGCTCCTACAGAAGGGACACTGGGGTCTTACCAGAGGTCTCTGAACTGAGGACATAAAGAACGCTGATGATCACATGTTGCCTGAAGATCTCAGTGTCTCCTTTACTTTAACATCAGACTGCCTACCCACCCACCTACCCATACCCCACAAAATTCCTGATTTGAGCATGTCAAAAGGGAAGACCCCCCCTTCTATTTAAATTTATTTATTTAACTTACGTATTAAAAAGATTTAAAATTAAAAATGCACTCAAATGACTTTGGGGTGGTTGCTTATAATCTAATGGTAGACACATTCAGTCTTTCACAGTATGAATGATTCATTTTCACAAACAGAGAAAAGGAGCTGGAGAAAAGAATAATCTGTAATTCTCAAGAAAACCCTTTTTGCAGATTATGAACAGTACTGGTGGTGGAGACTATTAGCAGAATTCTATAAATGGCAGGGAACATAAGAGACAGAATGTCTATATTACCATTCGTAGGTCTTCCTCAACAGTCCTAAGGATAGTACAAAATTAGGATGGTGTTTATGAACTGATCTAACTAAAAGTTGGCCCACTTTGAATATGACCATCCTAGGCCAACCTTGCTCACCTAACACCCAAACCATTAATTATCCCATTAAATGTAAATTAATAATTAATTTTGGATAATATAATGCAATTATTGATTGCATTAATAAGTTACAATCAGTACATCAGAATAGGGATGTGTGGTCCCCGAGCAACCTCTGTGCAGCTTTTGAATACCATTTGATCATGACTGCTGAAAACTGATGGCAGAACTGTCATACCCCACCATGTATGATATAGTCCCACCAAGTGTATGGCTCTCAGCCTCCCAAGAATAATTAAGTGTGATCGTGGGTCATTATGGCAGCCCACTTATTACCAAAGGCTAAAAGTAGTTTACAGTCAACCAAAGATACATAGAAAAGAAAACCAGCTGCACACTCATACTATAAATACCTCTAGCTATATGGTAATCCTCATCCCATTAACACCCAAACTCCCTATGGAATAGTCAGATTTTGAGCATCATCCTAAAGGCCAGGAAGTTCAAGGTATTCCATACCTGGGGAGCAAGTTTTTCCTAAGTGTGAGGGCCACACAGAGAAGATGTGTCACCTCAGATATCTATTTCTTTCACCTCTTTTGAGGTGAGGATTTATTTATTTATAAAACTTATATGGCCACCTATCTTCTACAAAATAATTTTATTGATTGATTGATTGATTTGATTTGATTTCTATAGCCACCCTTCTCAGCAAGTGACTCAGAGCGCGCTCAAAAGGAGCCCAAAAGGAGCCCAAAGTGACTCAGAGCGCACCCAAAAGGAATGCACAGAGCAGGCTGAATCTTGTGCAAAGAGATTGTCCGGTACATACCCAAGGTAATAAGCAGAACTCTTAAAGGTAATAAGCAGAACTTTGAACTGGTGCCAGAAGCAAACAAGTATCCAGTACTGCAATCACAACACAGCTGTTACATGACTAACTCAGCCACTATCAGCTGGTAGATGGGCTGCCATCCTTTAGTCCAGTGCTTCTCAAGCTGGCTGGGGAATTCTGGGAGTTGAAATCCACACATCTTAAAGCTGCTGAGGCTGAGAAACACTGCTTTAGATCAATTGAAGATTCTGGTTCTTTTGAAAGGCAGTTCCATGTAGAACATACTACAGCAGTCTAAATTGCTGTCAGAGCCAACCAATCCAGAAAGGCCCACAATTGGTGCATCAGCCAAAGTTGTGAAAACATCACATGGACCTGGCCTCCATTTGCTATTGTAGTAGGAGTCATAAATCCAGGAGGTCTCCCCCAATATACAGAAACACAAATCTTGGACATGCTCCTTTAGGGGAAGTGAGACCTTGTCTAGAGCTAAAACAAGAACAGAATTAGAGCTAGATGTATCACCAACAAATAGCAACACCATATTGCCAGGAACAGTCTGATTTGGCTTGGGACAGCTGGTGACCATCTGCTTCATCTTGGAAAAGTTCCAAACTTATCTATTAGGCTCCAGATGTGGAATTCATGTGAGCCAGATACAAAGCCCCACTTGCCAAATAACAGGGCTCTTAGTGAAATGCCTCCTTCAAAACTATTGCAATGACACAAATATGAAATGCCTGCGATACTTGATCTGTGATAGATGTTTCTTGCATAAGTCATGATCACTCCTCAGTTGGTACTGATTGTACTCACTCAGCAAAAATCTGAATGTCCAAGATTTCAACTGAATTATCCCACATTAGTCCTTACATGAGACAAAGCTATAAGTAGTTCGGAAGAAATTTGGAGTGCTTAACTTCTGTGACACCTCCATGGCTCCTGATTTTGGAAAGCACAGGAAATATGAGGTTAAAGTGGGAGCAATGGGCAAAGTCCCTGCTTTTCCTTTCACAAACTTTGTTGTTGTTTATTCGTTTAGTCGCTTCCGACTCTTTGTGACTTCATGGACCAGCCCACGCCAGAGCTTCCTGTCGGTCGTCAACACCCCCGGCTCCCCCAGGGACGAGTCCGTCACCTCTAGAATATCATCCATCCACCTTGCCCTTGGTCGGCCCCTCTTCCTTTTGCCCTCCACT
The DNA here is from genome assembly GCF_035149785.1 of Candoia aspera. Classification (NCBI taxonomy): domain Eukaryota; kingdom Metazoa; phylum Chordata; class Lepidosauria; order Squamata; family Candoiidae; genus Candoia; species Candoia aspera. The sequence goes on along the minus strand of NC_086159.1, from coordinate 19,538,983 downwards.
CTCCCTAGCATCAGCATCTTCTCCAGGGTGTCCTGTCTTCTCATTATGTGGCCAAAGTATTTCAGTTTGGCCTTTAATATCATTCCCGCAAGTGAGCAGTCTGGCTTTATTTCCTGGAGGATGGACTGGTTTGATCTTCTTGCAGTCCAAGGCACTCTCAGAATTTTCCTCCAACACAACAGTTCAAAAGCATCGATCTTCCTTCGCTCAGCCTTCCTTATGGTCCAGCTCTCGCAGCCATATGTTACTACGGGGAACACCATTGCTTTAACAATGCGGACCTTTGTTGTCAGTGTGATGTCTCTGCTCTTAACTATTTTATCGAGATTTGTCATTGCTCTTCTCCCAAGGATTAAGCGTCTTCTGATTTCCTGACTGCAGTCAGCATCTGCAGTAATCTTTGCACCTAGGAATACAAAGTCTTTCACTGCTTCTACATTTTCTCCCTCTATTTGCCAGTTATCAATCAAGCTGGTTGCCATAATCTTGGTTTTTTTGAGGTTTAGCTGCAAACCAGCTTTTGCACTTTCTTCTTTCACCTTCATCATAAGGCTCCTCAGTTCCTCTTCACTTTCAGCCATCAAAGTGGTATCATCTGCATATCTGAGATTGTTAATGTTTCTTCCAGAGATTTGAACTCCAGCCTTGGATTCCTCAAGGCCAGCTTGTCGCATGATGTGTTCTGCATACAAGTTGAATAGGTAGGGTGAGAGTATACAGCCCTGCCGTACTCCTTTCCCAATCTTAAACCAGTCCGTTGTTCCGTGGTCTGTTCTTACCGTTGCTACTTGGTCGTTATACAGATTCTTCAGGAGGCATACAAGATGACTTGGTATCCCCATACCACTAAGAACTTGCCACAATTTGTTATGGTCCACACAGTCAAAGGCTTTAGAATAGTCGATAAAACAGAAATAGATGTTTTTCTGAAACTCCCTGGCTTTTTCCATTATCCAGCGGATATTGGCAATTTGGTCTCTAGTTCCTCTGCCTTTTCTAAACCCAGCTTGTACGTCTGGCAATTCTCGCTCCATGAACTGCTGAAGTCTACCTTGCAGGATCTTGAGCATTACCTTACTGGCATGTGAAATGAGTGCCACTGTTCGATAGTTTGAACATTCTTTAGTGTTTCCCTTTTTTGGTATGGGGATATAAGTTGATTTTTTCCAATCTGATGGCCATTCTTGTGTTTTCCAAATTTGCTGGCATATAGCATGCATTACCTTGACAGCATCATCTTGCAAGATTTTGAACAGTTCAGCTGGGATGCCGTCGTCTCCTGTTGCCTTGTTATTAGCAATGCTTCTTAAGGCCCATTCAACCTCACTCTTCAGGATGTCTGGCTCTAGCTCACCGACCACACTGTCAAAGCTATCCCCGATATTGTTATCCTTCCTATACAGGTTTTCTGTATATTCTTGCCACCTTTTCTTGATCTCTTCTTCTTCTGTTAGGTCCTTGCCATCTTTGTTTTTGATCATACCCATTTTTGCCTGGAATTTACCTCCAATGTTTCTAATTTTCTGGAAGAGGTCTCTTGTCCTTCCTATTCTATTGTCTTCTTCCACTTCCGCGCATTGCTTGTTTAAAAATAATTCCTTATCTCTTCTGGCTAACCTCTGGAATTTTGCATTTAATTGGGCATATCTCCCCCTATCACTGTTGCCTTTTGCTTTCCTTCTTTCTTGGGCTACTTCTAGTGTCTCAGCAGACAGCCATTTTGCCTTCTTGGTTTTCTCTTTCTTTGGGATGTATTTTGTTGCCGCCTCCTGAACAATGCTGCCAACTTCTGTCCAGAGTTCTTCCGGGACCCTATCTACTAAGTCCAGTCCCTTAAATCTATTCTTCACCTCCACTGCATATTCCTTAGGAATATTAGTGAGCTCATATCTAGCTGATCTGTGGGTCTTCCCTAATCTCTTTAGTCTGATCCTAAATTGTGCAAGAAGTTCGTGATCTGAACTACAGTCAGCTCCAGGCCTTGTTTTTACCGACTGTACAGATGTCCGCCACCTTTGGCTGCAAAGGATGTAATCAATCTGATTTCGGTGTTGTCCATCTGGTGAAGTCCATGTATAAAGCCATCTCTTAGGTTGTTGGAAGAGAGTGTTTGTTATGCAGAGTGAATTGTCTTGGCAAAATTCTATCAGCCTGTGTCCTGCTTCGTTTTGTTCTCCCAGGCCATACTTACCTGTAATTCCAGGTGTCATTTGACTGCCCACCTTAGCATTCCAGTCTCCTGTGATGAAAATAACATCTCTTTTAGGCGTGTTGTCCAGTAGGTGCTGCAGATCCTCATAGAACTGCTCTACTTCAGCTTCTTCAGCATTTGTGGTTGGGGCGTATATTTGGATCATTGTGATGTTAGATGGCTTGCCCTGAATTCGAATTGAGATCATTCTATCATTTTTTGGGTTGTATCCAAGCACTGCTTTAGCCACTTTACTATTAATTATGAAGGCTACTCCATTTCTTCTGTGGTCCTCTTGTCCGCAGTAGTAGATCTGGTGGTCATTTGATGTGAAGTGGCCCATTCCAGTCCATTTCAGTTCACTGACGCCCAGAATGTCTATCTTTAATCTTGACATCTCACCAATAACCACATCCAATTTGCCCTGGCTCATAGATCTTACATTCCAGGTTCTGATGGTGTGTTGATCCTTAGAACATCGGATTCGCCGTTCACCACCAGCACCGTCGGCCGCTAGCCGTCCTTTCGGCTTTGAGCTAGCTGCGTCATCACGTCTGGGGCTAGTTGAGCTCATCCTCTGTTCCTCCCCAGTAGCATTTTGACCATCTTCCGACCTGGGGGTCTCATCTTCCGATGGTATACCGACATATCTCTGGTTGTACTGATCCATTTAGTTTTCACGGCAAGAATACTGAGGTGGGTTGCCATTACCTTCCCCAGGGATCGCATTTAGTCTGACCTCTCTGTCATGACCTTCCCGTCTTGGGTGGCCCTTCACGGTTTAGCTCATGGCATCATTGAGGTGCTCAAGCTCCAGCACCACGACAAGGTAACGATCCTTTGCTGAAGTTCACAAACTTAGTACTTTCTAAAACATTCTCAATTTTATAACAGCTTCCATCATCCCCAGCAAGCAAGCAAACCTAATAAATTACAAGATTTGGATCTTATTTACTCACTAGTTAAGGTGAGCAACCATTTTAAAACTAAGTCCTATCCAGCATCTTGAGCTGGAACAGAATCAGGAATAAGGTGGTTTGGCCCTATTTGTGGTTCCGTGCTTTACTTTTCATATAAATCTATAGTCCTCATGTAGTTTGGAAATATCATATACTCTTTGAAACAAATCCATATATGTATGTATGTATGTATGTACATTTTTTTCTTAAATTCACAGTAGGATTCATGTCCTTATAACTATAACAGGAATAACATCTTCCAGTAAGAAGTTTTTACCTACTAATTATAGAAGCCAGCACTGCTGTTAAATTGACTTTTCACATTTAAAATATCACAACAGGATTCATGCCGAGTATAACACATGGTGAGGATTGCTAATCTTTGTTTTTTTGGTGAACAAAGCTAACAGTACTCAGGGTTTATTGATGACTCATGCTGTTATGTCTTTCAGTAAAGCCTCTTTGTGCTTAAAACAGAGATTTGCAATACCAAAGGAGTAACCCAAAAGTGTAATAATGGAAGGTGGTTTTTGACCTTCTATAAACAAGAATTAATGATAATCAATAATTTGGGGCAACTTTGTCCATGAAATTTAACACATTAGAAAGAAACTGAAGAGGATAGCAAAATCAAAACATGACTAGCCTTGCTTGTATCTTGCTTGCTGCATCAATATGTTGTATGTATATATAATACCATAAAGGAAATGCCTCATCATAGGCCACTCAGGAATAAGAGCAAATTGTTGTCAAAAATAAATCAGATTTTTAAATAGGAACTTTTAAAATTCATGACAACAGTTCATTTTCCTTTTCAGAGATGTCTCTTAGATATTCAGGACAAGTCAACATTTTGTTAGTTTATTTTTAATGGACAGCTGTCTCACGTTCTGCTTAAATATATGCAGCTCCAGTCAAGCTACCATACAAGGTATCAGACTTGCTGATGTGCTCACCGAAACACCAGACAAGTTGGAATGACTTATGGCCCATGAACTTGACTGGCATATACATGTTATACCCTGCCAGATGATTGATAATCTTTTCCACTCTTGCTTTTATACAGTGAAAATGGGCAACCTGTATACCTTGTGTCACATGAGACTCTCAGATTCATTTCACACAAACCTGGATTTATTTTCAAAAGAATTAAGCAAGCAAGCAATACCTCTGGGAGAAAAAAAAATTGGACACAGCCTATTTGAAGAGGGGGGTAGGGCAGTAGAAGGTAAAGACAAAGGGAGAAAAGGAATGCCAACGAGAAGAAAAAAGATGGCCCCACCAATGTCTGGCTCCAGCTATTATTATCCTGTGGCCTCCTACTGACCATTCCTAGAGGAACGTGATCCTAAACAGAAAAAACTGAATGAGTCAGTGCTGGAAGGATTTCATTTGATACCTCCCTGGTACAGAAGTAGCCCCTGAAAGACATTCTTTCATGCAGAAATCAACTTGGCTTTAGGATGTACTACTGAGAACAAAAGTTCTTCAGCTATTGGCCAGTTTCATGTGGGAATACACAATATTTTAAATATGTTAGGGCTTTTAATGGGAGCAGTTTTCAAAAATTGTTTTCCCCACACATAATCCCCACCTATTTCTCCAGCTTTCTACTACCTCAGAACAAAAGAAAGGACATAATGATCCAAATCAAAGGATTACTTAGACCACTACCCATTTTCCCCACAGTGTTCCACCTGATACCTCCAAATAACCCACATGCAGGATGTGGGGAGTAGTGGTCAGAGTGCTCCCTCACTTACATTTTTCAATAAATTGGTATTCAGAAAGAGGGATCATGTCATTCTGGGCATGGGCCATTGCAATTTTCATAAGTCTGGTGCCCTCCAAAAGGCTGGGGAAGATATAATATCACAAGTAGTATTAGTGACAACTGGCAACCTTATTCTTTCATTGATAATTCTCCTTAAAAGCCTCTATCTCATGGCATTTGATCTGGCAACTGAACATTAATGTGGGTAGTGGTCAGAACACTGGACTGGAATGACAAAATTGAAACATGTATATATTAAATATTTAAAATGTGTACCCACAGATGCATATTAAAAATCTGTATCAAAAAGTATATGAATATTTGTGCCTTTTTTCTCTCCTTGGTTTCTAAGGGATCTTATTCCTTTCCCCAATTTCCTTCTTTTAAGTAAACCAACACTGATCTTATCAAGAAGGTAGTAACTATACTCGCTGGGGGGAGATGGGCGGTGATATAAATTTAAATAATAAAAATAAATAAATAAAACTATACAGTCTAACCTCTAGAACTGCAGAGAAAAATGTAATCCAAAGTATATAGGGTTTATCTATATCTGTTGTATTTTTTAGTCTGATACACTACTATATAAAATATATACAGCAAAACGGCAATGCACGGTCTTTGTTGTTTTAAATATTTTGGAGAATCACTGCTCAAGGCAAACACTGTTGGCATTTTTTTTCTGCTCTTGGCTACCATGGTAATTAAGTACTTCCTTAAGCATCGGCCGGGTGAAGAGGTCGAATTTAATTGTCCTCAGTTTAGGTGTTAATAGTTGCATTGCCTGAGGGGAAGGCAGCTTGCAGGACTTTTGTTTAGTTTCTTTTAGCCTTGCAGCCAAGTAAGCAGCTCTCTGAGAGTAGCTCGCTCCTCTCTAAGAGCTTGTGTGCATGCATGAGCCTGTAAATACGTTTTTGTGCTTTCTGTAAATAAATTTATTTTTATAGAAATGCCTGGTGTGTGATTTCTCTGATCTCTCTGGGCCAAACGCTTTCCAGCACTCTGCAACAAACATCACCCTTAATAGGGAAATTTATCATACTAATGTGAAATGAATCGGATCACAGAGAACCCATTTTGATTTTAAGAGCCATCATTTTTATTTGAGGGGTATGTGTATGTTTGTATCTTTATCTGTGTGTATGTATATGTAGGTGCGGGTATCCATCTGTATCTGGTATCTGTATCATCTCTATCTACCTCCCCGCATCACCAAATCCCCTAATACAAACACACACACACACACGTATAATATGCAACTCACAAATTACCAAAATTAATATGCAAAAATTACTAAACTCCCACTAACCCAGCTTTATCCCATAATGGATCAATATCAACAGTATTCCTAGATCACAACTGATTTGGCAACAGTTTCCCAGATCCTGAGATGACTCCATAGAAGAATCCCCAAGTCAATATCTGTTTTGAATCACTATTAGATTTAGAAAGAAGAAAATCCCTCAATAATAGTTGGCTGGACTCTTCACTTAAAACAATGTATCTCAAAGATGGGGGGGGGACACTGTTTTAAGGATTTTTTTCCAGCCCATCTTACCAAATGTGAACTAGGCTCTGACAAATCTGCTGATCAGAGTCTCCAATCAGGTCATCTGAGACCTCAGAGAACTCTGACATTTACTTTTGCTATAAGCTGCTTAGAGTCACATGACTGAAGTGGCATAGAAACATTTGTAATAAACAAGTAAATAAATGTTTGAAACCCTGTTGGCTAAATGTTAGTAGGATAGAAGTTAAGACTTCAGGATGTACTCTGCTCTTTTTCAAAACTATATAGTTTTAACCATTTCCTTGCCAATGTGAGCTGTAGGTTGCAATTACATCCATTCAAGAGCTAGACTTAATTTCCTGGTTTGGGACATGCTGAAGGGTTTTGGATCCAGGGATCTTCAATCCCAACACCATCCCCCCCCAAATCCTTTCTTTGACTTTTCTTTTGTTGTCCTTCTATGCACTGGAAAAAGTCTGCCACACAGGCTACCAAGCCAGCAGATGGGTGAATCCACTTTCAGAGGGGGAAATCTTTCTAACCCTATGGAGTCAGGATCTTTCCATAGGAGCTGTAAGATTGCAGCCAGATAAGGCAGGACAATGAGGTGCTGTTTCTCTCTTATTTGTGTATAAAAGGATACATGATTTATAAGAAAATAAACAGATGAATATGATACCCAGCCTTGCTTGTTTGTCCTTGAATTTCACCTTCAACAAAATTACAGATGACTTAAGAAGTTCCTGTTCAATCTCTAGGTATTTCAGGCAGGTGGGGGTGGGGAGAACCCTTCAGTAAATTAGCACAATTTATCTGGCAGGCTTCATACATCTGCAGTTAATGAACCTGCTTGAGACACTTGCAAAATAATAACATGGAACATACCTTTTATTTTTACCTAATTACCAGCATTTCTAAATGACTGTTCCCTATAGAGCATTGCTACAATGACCCAGAATCTCTGGAAGGATTTTACGGCATGAAATTCAAAGAGGCCAGCTGTGTTTTGATGGCTACATCCATTCTTTGAGGCTAGATACTCAAGAAAATATCAAAAGGAGAATTCTGTTCTATAACAAGCACAGAATGGAGAGGGGGCTTTCAAACAGCCCATCTTTTTGTGTGTGTGCCAATTTAAGACTAGAGTTTATTCTAGCTCATGTTAGCTCAAGCTCTGTAAAGCTACAGAATAGGAAACTAAGTCTGATGCCATAACAGATGTTGTAATCAGTAATGATGCTTTGCAGTCACACACAAAAGGCTTGGATGCTTCCTAAAGCAATACAAGATGAGGAGCACATGTAGCATTCTTGCCAATCCTGCATTCTCTGTTCCACCATCTGGATTTGGGTCTGAAAGACCAAGGGGAATTCCCATGTGCACTCCCCATGTGCACCAGAGCAATTGAAGATCAGCAAGCCAGGATTGCAAGGAGAAAGGCAATTCTGATTTGTGAACATAATCTGTTGTACTGGTGAGCAGTCATACTGGATGTAACCAAGCCCTACACAATATATATTAGTTTTCTATCAAGGTTTCTGCTTCTGTGGAAGCCAACAAGGACATTGTTAGACATGTAATTAGCTTTCTGAAGACTTAACACTTGAATGATGTCAGCAGAGGTGGGCCTAATTGGGACCGTTGGCACTTTGAGCACTTCTTTATTCCTTTATGTCCCTGGTTAATGAACAAAGAGCATCAGGATAGTACTCAGTATCACTACCAGTGCAGGAAGAACAAGCAGAATTTCATAGCAATGAGACAACATTGTCCCAAAGTTCAGCAGAAAAGATTTGATCTGCATGAAAGTTTGTTCCTTGCATAGCCCTGCATGCCTGCTAAAATATGAGCTTCACATTTTAGTGTAAGTATACTTCACTGATCTGCTGCAATATATACATATCATGGCCTGTGACTACAACAATAAAATTTATTACTTCCTTACATTCCTTTCCAGGCTCAGGGAGAGAGTTATTCAGCAATCAGTCTAATAACTCACCTCAAGAAGCATCAGCATTTCATTAATAGCCAAAGCAGTGGCTCCACATATAATTGGTGTTGCCCAATTTGCGAAGTCATTTGCAGCTTTTGATGAAAGCATTGAGCAGATGTCTGGCTAAATAATAAAGAACCTGATGATTACATTGCAAAGAATATTACTATTATTTGCACATGCACCAGAGGAAGAGGCTGAGGATTAATGCTAAAACATGTTAATTTCTCTAACACCATAAACCAGTAACACAACTGGGGATGTGTACAAAAAAACCCCTCACAGTTCAAATTGTAAAAACTCACAGAACCAATTATATCCAGGGTTTTGACTTGATCCATCATGCAGCTCCTGCAGGTGACTTATACCACTAACTTGGCTCACCTATGAAGGAATCTTACATATGAGAAATTCAGTGATAAAAGTATAGTACATTTGTCCTAACTTTATGTGGCAAAGATCTGTTTTCTTTCTTCCTAACTTCCTTGGAAACTTGGCTATATAAACCCCTCAAGTAAATTCCCTTAAAAATAAATAATCTTGTCTCACCTCTGCACTCTGAGGCAGGTGCCTATCTCTCAACGCTGACCTGGTTTGCACAGTTATTGTGAAGCAAGGGCAATGAAATGCTTTGCTTTCTCAAAAACCACTACCTCGGTGCTCTGTACAATTATTACTTTTTTCAGTGAGGATGTGGATGAAATTCTATAACATTCAGTTAAAACTGAGGGGAGGGAGAAATAGCTGGAAAGCTTAAGGTTAGTGAAAAGATCTCTAATGGTGATCAAAACATGCCACCAGACTTTCTTTGAAGCATTTTAAGCTACAAAAGTGGAGGGAGGGATTTTCTTCACCATCTCTGGAGAAATTCTGAAGAAAAAATGTTCTGGAGCAAGGGGCTTAATCTTTTATCAGAAAGAAACAGAGGCATCTCCTTTAAATCCCTTCAACATTTTTTTTCCTTTATAGTTCCTATTTAAACATTTTTTGCAACTGTTTTCCTGGAATGACCATGATAATCTTTGTCTTCTAAGTTAAAGATGCCTGTTTCTGCATTAGCCAGTATAGAGTAAGATGCTGTATTTAGATTAGAGAGGCTCAGGTCAATCCCCCTTTGACCTTGACCTTGACCCACACTGGATGACATTTGGGTCAGTCTCTCTCTCTCGCTTTCAGTGAATCTCTGGATTGTGGCTGGGAAGATAACATTAGGAAAGACTCTCAAGTATGTTGCCTTGAGGTCTCATGGAAAAGACAAGATATAAATCAAGCAATCTCTCCATCAATCGAAATATGTTAATGCAGAACTTAAGACATTGCACTGTGAAGCTTCTCTTCAGGGAATCAGGAAGATATCCAAAGCTGACAGTCCAACCTAGATTTTGTCTTCACCCTCCTAGTTGCTTCAAAATTAAAATGGCAACCCAGTGGCTGAACTTGGTGGGTTTTATTTATGAGTAACCATCTATGTGATTCAGGCTCTTGAGTTTTAGTCATAAAAGGAGTGTCTTCAGACTCTGAATATAAGAATTTTATTCCCATGACTATGACAGCAAAAAGTTTCAGCTTTCAGCATCTCACTGCTGTGATTTAGCAATCAACTGGATTTTTGTAGTCCAGATCTGGTAGACCTATTCATGACTAACAAATCACTACAACTTTGACTAGCACTCAAGATACTGCATCCAGACCCTCCCATCCCAATTTACCATATACACAACTCTTACCAAATAACTTTTTAGATGAGAAGTGAATTATATATGTATATTTTTTACTTGACCAACCTTCCCCCATGTCCTTCAAAAACTTTAAAAGAAAAGAAGTATTGTGAATATGTATGAATAGTGACCAGTCATTCAAGAGACAAACCTCAAGTATCTATTCAAGAGAATAGGCTATGGTTAATATGATTAGGACTTGCAAAGCAAGTCTGCCTCACCTATCCTACTGCAAAGTGAGCAAATCAAACAATTTAGAATCAATGGAATGTTTGGAGAAGATAATACCTCAACCTTCTTCTGTTTGGAAAGTGCTGAGAATGTGTGGAATAATTAAAACTAGGAGATACTTGGATCAACTCTTAAATATACTAATTAAGATATGGCTGTTACGTTGCTAATGGAAGGGTAAGAGACCTTTTGTAGTTGTGTTTCTCTAATGCTGGATATAAATAATCAGTGTAATTGTGCAGAAAACAACTAGGTCACTTTGCACCAAAATTGGAAGATATGCAGGTTGGGAAGGTCAGCCAACAAACAGAGAACTTAAGGTTTATGGAATTCTGCATGGAACTCCAATATATTGGAAGTGTTGGGCATGGAAGGCTTTCCCTTTCATTAAAGAGTTGCCTCATAAAAGCACCAATCAAGAAAAACACCCCCCACCACTTTCCTTAACTTTCCTCTAACAATTCAGTGGTTCCAGCCTCCTTACAAGAGGCAGTGATCATGACCCTTCTGAAAAACCAAATCTGGACTTAGAGAATGAAAACAACTATAGGCCAGTGGCCAATATTCCTGCTCTAGGAAAGATGCTTGATTGGGTGGTAGTGTGGTGGATTTCAAGGTTGCCTCTGGTTCTCAGGAAGAAGAGAGCGCATTCCAAGGAGATAAGAGGACTCACAATCTAGAGAGCCTTGGCAGAGAGTCAAAAAGAGTTAGAGTAGCCTTGCCCTAGAGTCTCTGAGGTTATTTCCCCTTAGGTTAGTTTATTTATTTATTTATTCTTCAAATTTCTATCACCACCCATCTCTCCCAAAAGGGGATTCTGAGTGGTTTACAATAAAATAGTTAGGATAGCTTTAGTCTGGCAAGATTCTGTCTGTATGGTGAGAGCAATAAAGAACTGGAGTTTGGAATAGACTGACTTCCCGTTGTTCTTGGGCTGGGCCTGAAAGGTAGCTTATCAACTCTAGATTCTCTTGGATGAAACTAATTTTCTAGATCCATTTCAATCTGGTTTCAGGCTTGGCTATGGAATGGAAACCACCTTGGTCAACCTATGGAATGACCTGTGCCAGGAAAAGAACATGGAGAGGGTAACCCTGTTGTTTTTAAAATTATTAAATTTTCCAAATGTCTTGTCTAAGGTTGACCTTGGCCTTAGATTGGATTGTGCCTATGTGGCCTCTTTATGCACATGGATCCTGGAGGGACCCCTGGTTTTCATAGGAGTTCAAGGTGATGAATCAGCAAAAGAGACACCTAGAATGCTGCTGGAAGAAAACAGAGTGAACCCATCTATACACCTCTTTAAGAAAGTGCCTTTCTTAGGGATTACTTTGTGGTGAAAAGGGTGACAAAAATTACCATTTCTCTTCCCTTATTACATTCACAGAGTGCCAACTGAATATCTACAGGGCCACTGTGAGAACTGTCCTGGGCATCTGTCAGATTAAGTTGCATGGATTTGGGCTGTACAGGTCATTTGGAGTTGCCTGCTGCCTAGTCTGGTACAGTTATCTGGGAAGAGTTCATGCCTGTTGGCCCTGATGAAATGGACAGGACCCTCAGTGCTGTGAGTTCGGTCACCTTTATTGTAGATCTCTGTCCTCTTGGTTGATTAAAGTCTCCTGGGAGGTGATAGGTGGTTGGGTCCAGGAGGTGGTGCAGGAGGGGTGGTTCCTTGAGTGACCCGGTTGCCCAACCCCTCCTTAAGAGACCACTGCTGGACCCAACAGATTTGGACAATTTTCATCTGGTCTCCAACCTTCAAATTTTAGGCAAAGTTGTTGAGAAGGTAGCTGGCCTACAGTTCCAGCAGGCCCTGGAAGAGGCAGATTATCTAAACTCTTTTCTGTGTGGTCCAGCTATAGTACTGAGATGGCATTGATCATGCTTGTGGATGACCTCTTGTGAGATCAGAATAGGGGTAATGCATCCATTTCTGCCCTCCATGATCTCTCAGTGGCCTTTGATACCATTGATCATTGTGTCCTTCTGGCTCAGTTTAGGGGATTGGGAATGGGAGACACTATGTTACGGTAGTTCTCTGTCTTTCTTCACGGTCAGTTCCAGTTGCTTTGTGGGTTCCTGAGGGCTCTACTCTCTCACCACTCCTATTTAACATCTACATAAAATCCTTGGGCAACGTCATCTGCCCGCATTGGGTGCTGATGATACCCTGGGCCAACCAAGTACTGATGCCGAGGTCCTTTTCTGTTGCCTGGAGGCTGTGAAGGTCTGTATGAGGCAAAAAGGCTTCAGCTCATCCGTGGGAAGACTGAATGACTGTGGGTTTTAAGACTGTCCATCTCTAACTCTGCCTGGGTGTGTACTAGAATGGATATACAATTTGGGGATCTTCTTGGACTCATGGCTCCTGCTTGAAAGGGGGCCTTTGCACAGGTTCATCTTGTACACCAATTGCATCCATTTCTGCACCAAGAGGCCTTGCTCACAGCGACACATGCCTTAGTCACCTTGTGTTTGGATTACTGCAACACACTGCCCTAGAAAAGCACCTGGAAGCTGCAGCTGGTCCAGAATGCAGTGGCACAGGCAGTTTTTGGTGTCTCTCTTATTATGCCCATATAACACCACAGCTCTGCAAACTGTACTGGCTCCCAGTAGGCTTCTGGATGCAACTCAAGGTGCCAGTTATCACCTATAAAGCTCTACATGGCACAGGTCCAGGCTACTTGTGGGACCACCTTTCTCCCATTGTTTCTATTTGTCCCACCAGATCTAGCAGAGAAGGCATACTCTGGGTCCCTTCCATCAAACCATGTCATTTTGTTGGATCCAGGAGTTGTGCCCACTCTGTGACAGCACCTGCCTTGTGAAACTGCATACCCCCAGAGATCCAGATGGCCCCAACCCGATTAGCCTTTCATAAGGCTCTGAAGACCTGGCTTTTTCTCCAGGTGTTTGGGCCAGGTTAGGCAAACTCTGTTGTGGATGGGATTTTAGGACTGGAATGTATCATTTACTTCAGGTGTCATGGGTTATTGTTTTTAACTGTTAGTTGTTGTTGTTCTTTTAATCTTTGTATGCTGCCCAGAGTCACTTCTGTGAAATGGGTAGCCAAATAAATAAATTCAGGATGGAAGGAATCTGAAATCTGAGAACATTGACTATAGCAGAGAGTAAAATGAGAGACTTGTTCCTCCCTGTTAAGAAACACTTTTGCAGTCTCCCTGAAACCCAATTGTCTGTTTGTGTGGGTATAAATTGATTTGTCCCTATTCAAAGTCCTGGGAGTTCAGATGATGAAAAGTCCCTTCCACCAAATTCCTTTCCCTTTCTTGGAGAGCCAACAGTTTTCCCATTACAGAAGGTTCCTCACAGGCTGAATGGAATGGAGAGGAATGGCAAGCTAAATTAGGCCCATGGGCTAGAGAATCCCCATCCTAATCCAAGTCAATCCCTGGATTCTGTCTAGCTGATTTAAAAGCATTCTCTTTTGCAGCTCACCCAATGTTTTTCCAGGTGGGTATAATTTTTGAGCATACAAAGGTCACTAATTAAGCACGCTGTGCTCCAAAGCAGCGGCATAAGGGAGATCCTGGAATGGAAATGCAAATTTGTCACTCTGGAATCAATGAAGACAGCAGGTCTCTGCAAAAGAGAACACCAACATTAGTCTCTCCTTAAGAGATGTGCAGCAGGAGAGAACTAATAAGAAAAATCTCCTGTGCTCCCAGCAAAAGTTGGCTGAAACAGAGCCAACACACTAAATAAGATGCAATCAAGAGACAAGACTGTATCTCTTTGGTAGTTTGCTGGACTCATAATCCTGCCATCTGAGGGGCAGATTAATGCCCTTTGGGTTCATCACTAGGATATGAATACCATCCCACAGCAGGAACAAAATATTAAGCACCTGCTCTGAAATAGCTGACAGATGGCAAAGGCATCCATCCACAGCTGCATTTTAGAAGCCTACTTACAGCACATCATTTATCAATCAGGGAATATATCCTGAAAAATACAGAGCTCGGGGTGAAATCACTGCGCTTTCATCAACTGCAGGGTGATATTGTTTGGCCATTTGGTGCTATTTATGAATGACTCTTAGAAACTCCTTAAACACCATTTTTCTCTGCCGACATGGCAAGAAAAGAGCTCTGAAAGAAAGCAAGAAAAGGGGCTGGATGAGTTTCCAAGTTCTTCAATTTAAATGAAAACCAGGGCTAGGGGTGGATGTATGTATATGGTTGCCCTCTTGTAAATTTTTTCTGGCTGTTTCCCATTTCCCTTTCTGAAAAACTTTGCAAAACAATGAGTAGGAAAGTTCTAAGAAAATGTGTCTTTATAAAGCCAGTGTTCAGATGCAGGGAATTGGAGGCCCAAGTCACACATTAGACAATCCAGAGAAACTCAATACAGGGTTGATGAAGACCGCCTTCTGCCAACACACTAGCCCTAATGTAACACCTAAAGCTGACAAACATTCATTGCAAGGTACACATACAGAAAGCACCTGGTCCTTTTCAAATTAGGGGTTAATTACTATGCCAGACCAGGCTACACCTAATTGGCTACACCCACATTTTTAAGGCTGATTTACACATAACGAGATGGTTCCAGATATAATTAACAGCTCTACTGCAATAAACGGAACAACCTTAATCCTGTCTGTGAAATCACATTAATGCCTCTGGATCCAATTCATTTTCTTTCCCCAAAGATTAGCTTCCAAGCTGCTATACAGAACATTTCCACCATTTTAAGCCTTAGAATTATACTGCTTATAAAATAACATTTGTTGAACTTTAGAAAGCGGTCTGCCCCATCAGGTCGAGAAATGTTTTTAAGCAACCTGCTTAATTGCCACAGGTGTCATGAGTAAGGATGGCGAGCAGGGGGCTCCCATCCAGGCTGTAAAGCGCATGCGTAGTACTGAGGAATTAGGTAGCCATTCCAAGAGACACAGATCGGGCCCGCCTTAACCTTTGGGGTTTATCTGTCTGGGTTTTTCCCACGCTTCTTCAGCTTGTTAGGATTTTCCTTTTATGTAGCAGCAATAAAACACTAGAGACCTGTTCCTTGTCTCAGCGTGGTTCCTGGCTGTTAGGACAACAGGTCCAGCAAATAGGAAGTGCAGAAAAAGGACACAACATGTATTGTTTGTTTTCCAAACATCACTATAAATTATTGCTGCAGTTTACTGAGGCATAACAAGGAAGACCACACTGTGTTGATATGGTAAAATTCTGAGCAATGATTAAAAAACTATTAAGGTTTTCTGTCCCATTTTGCAACTGGTGGCAAATCTGCATAGGGCATGCTTAGACCTTTTTTTACTCTAGATGTTGCTAATATTCCAGTAGGAAGCAACCTATTGAATTTTATGTATAGTGAACATTTCTAAACTACCAATTTATATCATCACCCAGCCATTGTTGTCACAATATAAAGCTTGGGAGTCATCACCATAAAAGCTGGGTTAAATCACTAGTGAGGAATGTCTGCTCTTTTAATTATGGATTGAAGACCTTCAGAGCCAAACTACATGTTACATTATAAGGTAATACGCAGATGCTTCTCAATTTATTATTTACTTAAAAATAAGAAAGAGTGCCATGATCCAGATCAAGATTATTGTCAGTGCAGAAGAAGTGGAAGGGAGGGGAATTTTCACTTTTCCCCATCTTGAACATAATGTCCTGATCTGGCCAATGTGCTTAATGCTTAGTAATTAAAGAGCAGAAGCCAGCTGTTGAGCTCTTATGAAGACATTCTGTCTATAGAAAAAAAGGATCGGTCATTTATAGGAAAGCATAAACATTAAAGGTAGTTTTGGCATTTTAAATGTTTGAAACTTTAAACGCCTAAGTTTGTTCATTTATTTGCTGCATCAGTTGAGATTTTTTAAAATTAAAAGTCTGCATTAACTTTCATACACATTTTGTATGCATTCCTCCCTCATTGCATGCATTTTTGTTTCCATTTCTTCAAATATTTCCTGCATTTGAAAATTCCAAGTATGAGCAAATTCCACATCTGGAACAAGAAGCTTGCATCCTCAAGGGTTTCATCTTATTGCAGCAGCACATCAAAAGGTTATTTATTTATTTATTTATTTAGCATATTTATATAGCCACCCATCTCCCAAACATGCACAAAAAAATGGGCCTTTCCTGGTCTTTAACCCAGAAAACTTAGGTACCCTACAGATACATAGACTTCAATTCCTAGAACTGTCAGCAATGCCTATGTTGCTTTGGAATGGAATTCTACCCATCCAGGTTGAGGAAGACTGGTTTAACAGAGCTTACCATACCTGGGCTGTAAAAACCCAGACCACCACTAGATAGCAGCAAAGAGATAGAAGCATCTTTTAACTCTTTGTCACCATCTAGTATTCATCTGGATTTCTGCAGCACAGATATGGCAGACCTAGTTTAATTTATCCTGACAGGTGATGTGAACCAGAAAGCAATGGAGGGAATCGAGGCATGTGATGGAAGAAGGATGAAGTGGACAGAGAAAAATACATCTAAGGCTTCGGTGGTCAATCCCCAATTTGGCTATGGCATCTGGACCCAGCCATTGTGAAAGATTAACAATGCACTTTTACTTAGAAATATATTCCCACTGTATTCAGCAGATTTTACTTCTACATTTAGGTACAGGGGATTCCAGCATAAAAATTAAATCTTTCAGGGAGGCCAGGGATTACTATATCATAGACTTGTCCAGTGTTGAGAAGTGTGATTCCTGTGAACATGACACATTTATGAGTCCCAAAAGGGACTCATAAAACCTGAGTATTCTCTTAGGCCGCATCTGACTGTGGATCTTTTCTAGAAGTGGGAACAGTGGCACTACTAAAGTCCCTGGGTCTCTTGCTGGTCTTGGAATACTAACTGTCAGGTAGGCAAATGTTAAACTTCTAAAGAAGCAGAGTGATTTTCTTCTGGTTTGTCTGCATTTCCTTTGGAAATATGTGCCACCAAACCAACAAAATGACAGGAAATTTACAACACGCAATAGGCATTTTTAAGATACCCTTTCTTAAAATATATTAGGAGAATTCAGAAACATAAAAGAGAAAATAGGCACTGAGAAAGGCACAAGGAAAGATAAGAGGATTCATTTAAGACAGCAGCACTGGACTAAAACCTGGATCAAAGTCTTCAAGTTATACAGTAATGTCAGTGTGGGCCACATGGTATGGAAGGCATTAATAATAGGTGATTCATTTTGAGCATCCCTCCCGTCTTTCATCTTTATGAGCAAAACAGTAAGGAACACTTTCTTCCCTGTATCTTTGTTCCATGAAACTGTAAATAAGCAAGAGCTAAACTCCAGCTCTAATAAGAAAAGCTGGTGAGAATTTAAGAAGCCTGTGCTGGCTTAATTTATCTATTTTGTTTTAAAACAAACAAATAAGATCCAGAATTTTTCATTTTGTTTATTTTGTTTATTTCAATAGTCTGGATTTCCTTCCCTTTCCCTTCCCATAGAGCAGGGTTCCTCAACCTTGGCAACTCTAAGCTGTGCGGACTTCAGCTCCCAAGTTGAGGAACCCTGCCATAGAGGACCTTTCTGCCTGACATATCTCAGTGGGTCATGGGGGATCACTGTTATTCTCTCATGTAAAGTCCAAAACTGAGTTAAATAGGCTCATTAATTTTGGCTCCTATCAGATGCAAGTTTGTGACTAAATTATGCCTCCACATTAACTAATTGTCCTTACACCATTTGAATTATTTTTCTGAGAGTTAACTTCCCTTTTGATGTCCGTGATCGAGACACAAAGAGGGCATCTCTAGCTACTCTGTATTTGTGGCTTAATTTTCCCCCTACTTGGCCACATGAAAGAAGGGGTGAACTACAGACAGAAATGAGTGGGGTTGGACTTGGATTTGCCCCTAACCATGGTGATGCAGACCCCAGTAATACCACTGTATATTTTTGTTTCTCTTCTAAGGATGAGGGAGTAGGAAGGGAAGTGATAGCCTCCAAGGCTCCTTTGCTGAGAGGAATAAAATCATGGCTGCCATCTGACCAAGTCATCCTAAGAGTAATGTGCTTCTGGGTTTTGAAGATGGCTGAACTGACTGGGACAGGGGGTCACTAGGTATTGCTTCTATGAGAAGAGGACAAAGGAAGGCTAGCAACTCAAAAGGCAGACATTAGGCTTAGGAATTCAAATGTGATACTGATGGCATTAATGTACCTTTGTACCCTGTACAATATACCCTTGGTGACTACCGGACCTTGTCTCAACAGAGTTCAAACACATTTTATTTTATTTTATATCCCGCCTTTATTATTTTTATAAATAACTCAAGGCGGTAAACATACCTAATACTCCTTCCTCCTCTTTATTTTCCCCACAACAACAACCCTGTGAGGTGAGTTGGGCCGAGAGAGAGTGACTGGCCCAAGGTCACCCAGCCAACTTTCAAGCCTAAGGCAGGTCTAGAACTCTCATACCGTGCCTGATTGGCTCTTGGGCTGAGAGAGAATGACTGGCCCAAGGTCACCCAGCCAGCTTTCATGCCTAAGGCGGGACTAGAACTCTCATACCATACCTGATTGGCTCTTGGGCTGAGAGAGGAGGACTGGCCCAAGGTCACCCAGCCAGCTTTCATGCCTAAGGTGGGACTAGAACTCTCATACCATGCCTGATTGGCTCTTGGGCTGAGAGAGAATGACTGGCCCAAGGTCACCCAGCCAGCTTTCATGCCTAAGGCGGGACTAGAACTCTCAGTCTTCTGGTTTCTAGCCTGTTGCCTTAACCACTAGACGAAACTAGACCACATATTCCAAAGCCAAGTACCAGTTCCAGCATCATTATTTTCCAAGAATAACTCAGCCCCATGTAGGCTGCCTGTGTGTTTTTAAAACATAAAAAATGATAACTAGGTCAAGCTGAGTGATTTCTTTGCAAGCAGGCCCATTTGCCCTGGGCCAAAACATGAACAATAAGGTGTAGGATGCCACAGAATGTTCTGGATTAGTGAGCAGCATTTTGCAAGGCAATGGTTTTTTGAATGGGCAACTCTCCCCATAGAAGCCATTCCAATTATAGTATGTCCTCTTGGCCCAAACGATTGGGAACTGCTGCACTAGGAAATACTACATTGAGGGAAACAATGGCATCAGTCTCTGATCTGCTAGGTATTTTAACACAGCTGATAGTCCAGCATAAAGCTCACTATTTACTCTCGGAAACATCTAGCTTAGGTCTGCATTCTGAAGTGAAGCAAACTACATCATCCAAGAAACATCCACAAGTTTAGAGACCAAGAATTGCCTCTAAATGTTGTGAGGTAATTCTTGGCTCACAAATTGCATACAAAAATGTGTATATTTTAAAAGGAAATGCCTGCCAACTGCATTGGCAAGAAAGAATATGTACAAGATATATAAATTAGGATGGGGAAAAAACACATTTTTGTCCATTTTTAAAATTCACAGTCTAATATGGAAGCAAAGACTGGGAGAGAATTTCACTTTAATGCATAGTTATGGAAACTTCATTGCTCTATGCCAAGAGTGTGTTATTTACAAGAGCATGTAACAACTCAGAATGTATACAAAGATGTCTATATTAGTGCAAAGAACATGTAAAAATGTTGAACTAATGTCAGCAAAGAAAGAGTGATCTTGAGATAAAAATAGGCCTACCTCATGAACTAGAGGCAGCAAAACAACAGAAAACTCTGTCATCTTGTGATCATCTGGATTCTTGCAGCCAAAATGGTTGTTCAGTGGTTTCTGACTCTTTGACTTGATGGGCATAATTTTGCCATGCCAAATGTGGTAGCCCTAATAAACAGGGAGTAGCCTTTAATGCTGGGGGAAAAAAAAAGTCTACTCCTGTCCTAAGAGGTCACATGAGCAATCTGGAGGTGCATTTGGATTCAGTGTTGCGACCACAGGCTCAAGTAATTATTAGTTTAAGCTGTGTTGTTCTTGTTGTTAAATACAATATGTTTATATTGTTATGATTGCCCTGATAATTACTGCAATATAGCTTACATTTATCTTGCAATTACCTATAATATGATTTATGTTACCTCCTTAATTAATCAATCAGTCCAACTTAGGTCTGCCCTGTGCTTTGAATCAGTATCTGTGAGATATCTATATTGAAAACTTGAATCATAAGAATTTTAATTAACCAGTCAAAACTGCACTTCGTTGCATATAAAAACAATCATGATGATGAGGAAAAATACAGACACATTTCCTTTCCATTTAGATAAAGCTTTCTTCAGGTGACACTAAGAACCAACATTTACCTTTTATTCTATATAATAACACAGTATGCTTGTTGTTTCCAAACACTGCAACTTCTTTTATAAAAATGTGGGAAGAACGGAGAAAGGGAGAAGCAGAAGAAAGGCTATTTCTCCATGTTTGCTAAGAAACCACCTCTGTCAGCTCTTCTTCCATCATATTGTTACTTGGCAGCAGTAATTCCATCCAGCTAAGATGAAGGAAGGAAGGAAGGAAGGAAGGAAGGAAGGAAGGAAGGAAGGAAGGAAGGAAGGAAGGAAGGAAGGAAGGAAGGGGAAATCATCATTCTATAGACTGCAGGCCACCTTCCTCAGCCTCCTCTTCTGTTGGAACCAATACTATTCTAGCACATGAGTTTGCTTCCTCCCACTCTGAGAAGGAATAATATCTTTTCAATTTGTATTGTGATATTTAAGTGATAAACTCAGGAGTAAGTGCCATGTTATTAATAATCTTTGTTGGCTGCTCTTGAGCTTTTCCTTCCCAAAAAGCAGAATAAAAATACTTAAGCAAGCCAACCAATGTTGAAGATTTGTCAACCGGGGGTGTTGTTTATTCGTTTAGTTGCTTCCGACTCTTCGTGACTTCATGGACCAGCCCACGCCAGAGCCTCCTGTCGGTCGTCAACACCCCCAGCTCCCCCAGGGATGGGTCCGTCACCTCTAGAATATCATCCATCCATCTTGCCCTTGGTCGGCCCCTCTTCCTTTTGCCTTCCACTCTCCCTAGCATCAACATCTTCTCCAGGCTGTCCTGTCTTCTCATTATGTGGCCAAAGTATTTCAGTTTGGCCTTTAATATCATTCCCTCAAGTGAGCAGTCTGGCTTTATTTCCTGGAGGATGGACTGGTTTGATCTCCTTGCAGTCCGAGGCACTCTCAGAATTTTCCTCCAACACCACAGTTCAAAAGCATCAATCTTCCTTCTTTCAGCCTTCTTTATGGTCCAGCTCTCACAGCCATATGTTACTACGGGGAACACCATTGCTTTAACTATGCGGACCTTTGTTGTCAGTGTGATGTCTCTGCTCTTAACTATTTTATCGAGATTTGTCATTGCTCTTCTCCCAAGGATTAAGCGTCTTCTGATTTCCTGACTGCAGTCAGCATCTGCAGTAATCTTTGCACCTAGGAATACAAAGTCTTTCACTGCTTCTACATTTTCTCCCTCTATTTGCCAGTTCTCAATCAAGCTGGTTGCCATAATCTTGGTTTTTTTCAGGTTTAGCTGCAAGCCAGCTTTTGCACTTTCTTCTTTCACCTTCATCATAAGGCTCCTCAGTTCCTCTTCGCTTTCAGCCATCAAAGTGGTATCATCTGCATATCTGAGATTGTTAATGTTTCTTCCAGAGATTTGAACTCCAGCCTTGGATTCCTCAAGCCCAGCACGTCGCATGATGTGTTCTGCATACAAGTTCAGTAGGTAGGGTGAGAGTATACCGCCCTGCCGTACTCCTTTCCCAATCTTAAACCAGTCCGTTGTTCCGTAGTCTGTCCTTACCGTTGCTACTTGGTCGTTATACAGATTCTTCAGGAGGCAGACAAGATGACTTGGTATCCCCATACCACTAAGAACTTGCCACAATTTGTTATGATCCACACAAAGTCTTTAGAATAGTCAATAAAACAGAAATAGATGTTTTTCTGAAACTCCCTGGCTTTTTCCATTATCCAGCGGATATTGGCAATTTGGTCTCTAGTTCCTCTGCCTTTTCTAAACTCAGCTTGTACATCTGGCAATTCTCGCTCCATGAACTGCTGAAGTCTACCTTGCAGGATCTTGAGCATTACTTTACTGGCATGTGAAATGAGTGCCATTGTTCGATAGTTTGAACATTCTTTAGTGTTCCGCTTTTTTGGTATGGGGATATAAGTTGATTTTTTCCAATCTGATGGCCATTCTTGTGTTTTCCAAATTTGCTGGCATATAGCATGCATTACCTTGACAGCATCATCTTGCAAGATTTTGAACAGTTCAGCTGGGATACCATCGTCTCCTGCTGCCTTGTTATTAGTAATGCTTCTTAAGGCCCACTCAACCTCACTCTTCAGGATGTCTGGCTCTAGCTCACTGAACGCACCATCAAAGCTATCCCCGATATTGTTATCCTTCCTATACAGGTCTTCTGTATATTCTTGCCACCTTTTCTTGATCTCTTCTTCTTCTGTTAGGTCCTTGCCATCTTTGTTTTTGATCATACCCATTTTGGCCTGGAATTTACCTCCAATGTTTCTAATTTTCTGGAAGAGGTCTCTTGTCCTTCCTATTCTATTCTCTTCTTCCACTTCCGCGCATTGCTTGTTTAAAAATAATTCCTTATCTCTTCTGGCTAACCTCTGGAATTTTGCATTTAATTGGGCATATCTCCCCCTATCACTGTTGCCTTTTGTTTTGCTGCTTTCTTGGGCTACTTCTAGTGTCTCAGCAGACAGCCATTTTGCCTTCTTGGTTTTCTCTTTCCTTGGGATGTATTTTGTTGCCGCCTCCTGAACAATGCTGCGAGCTTCTGTCCAGAGTTCTTCCGGGACCCTATCTACTAAGTCCAGTCCCTTAAATCTATTCTTCACCTCCACTGCATATTCCTTAGGAATATTAGTGAGCTCATATCTAGCTGATCTGTGGGTCTTCCCTAATCTCTTTAGTCTGATCCTAAATGAATCAATTCAATATATAACTATTTTCACTCCCCTGTGTTATTTGTAAGAAATAAACTTTTATTCTGTGCTTTGAAAAGCTCATGGCAGTTTGCACAAGAGACATGGGGAACCAGTGGCTGTCCAGATGTTCAATTTCAAGTCCTGCTAGCCTCAGTATACCTGGTCAATGGTTTAGGAAGACTGGAATGAAAGAAACATAATACTGGAAGGGACCATTTAATTGAACATATGTAGCAAGGGAAGCCCATCACTGCTCTGGGTAATTGGCTACACTGTTGAATTGCTCTTATAATTGTGGAAGCTGCCTACAATTGTATTTTCCTTTTTGCAGGCCACTAAAAACTGTTGACTTACATTCAATCAAGAGCCTTTCCCCCAAATATCATTACTAAGTCATCTATTCCTCATCCTATATCTCCGCATTTGATTTTTGCTCCCCCTTTTTTTTGTTAAATTTAATTCTGTCCTTTGATACTACTGATGCCATTGATACTAAATGGATATGGATTTCTTTTCTGTTCTGTTCCATTTAGTTTAATCACCACCAATGTATATAGATTCATTTCTCACTATATAACTGCTACTGTATTTTTTTTCCCTTTTGGCATTGTAGTTGTATTTCACTATTAAAAATAATTTAATAATAATAAAAAATATTTTAAACCATTTCCCAACCTAACAATGTAGTTTATTTCTGTCTTCTACAGCGCTAGGTACCCTACCTTTTTGTATTATTTGTCCATTTGATAAGTATTCTCACTACCACTTCATCCAAGTTAATAAGTAGATAGCATGGCAATTCAGTGGATACAAAGTTGACTCAGAAAATTGTACTTAAAGAGTACCTATGAATGAAGAAAGAGATTGAGTGGGGTGCCACAATATTGAGTCTTGGGCTGTTTTTCCATGTGTATATCTGTATATATCTATATCTATATCTATATCTACGTTCTGCTTTTCCATACACACACACACACACACACACACACATATACATACACACACATACACACAGTGTGTGTGTGTGTGTGTATCATTCATGGATACTCTTTAAGTGCATTTTTCTGAGTCAGTTTTGCATCTACTGAACTGCCATGCTATCCAATCCACCAGGATTTCTCAACCAGGGTTCCATGGCATCCTAGGGTTCCACAAGAGGTCACTAGGGGTTCCCTGGGAAATCATGATTTATTTAAAAAAAATTCAAATTCAGGCAACTTCACATTAAAGAGGCAAGTTTCATTCTTTGTTTTTAGTTTAAGAATACCGATAATGCATACATCTGAAACAAATATAATAATTTTGTAACTTCTGGCCGATATATGAACCTTAATGTGCAGGGAGTCCCCAAGGCCTGAAAAATATTTCAAGGGCTCCTCCAGGGTCAAAAAGTTAAGAAAAGCTGCAATGCATACTTAACTAGCTTGCTGATCAAAACATCCACATTCTACTTAAGAAGTTACCTGACTGCTTACCCAGCACCACAGTTCTTCCACCATTGTATAGGCCTCCTTCTAATTCCTTGTTTATTCAGATTTTGGGGATTTGCCAGGATATTAACATCCCTGTAGGGACATAACATCAATGCTCTTCCTGGATCTCCCCTTCTAGGTTGGCACTACCCATCACCTATCTTTCCAACAGAGTCCAAAGTTCTGCTACATCGAGGGCATGGTGAGAAACCCAAAGAAGTATATAGGCTTTCAGCCACTTGCCAACTGCAAGGCTGCTGCTGCCTGCTGGACGGCCAGGAACTGGGTGACTCATGTAGAAAAATTGCATATTTGAGTGTGTTCTGCTAGGATTATTAAGCAGGATCCTTCTAACTAATATTCTTCATGTGCTTTTTTAACTTCAGGGATGTCCACCATAGTCTTTGTCTGCCTTTGTCTCCGGTGATTTAGAGGAGAAGAAAATGGCAGTCTCACAAATCTTACACATCCACTGAAACACGTGGAATAAACTGCACGGTAATAAAAGCTGCCCAGCCAGCCAGCTTCCCTGGTGAGATGCTTTTTATTATGTTCAGCGCCAAGTGCCATTTCCCTAATGCCACTCATGCATCTTTTGCTGGGTTACAATTCAAATTTGTATTCACCTGCTCGCCCCCTCCTTGGTAAAGAGACACGGCAGTGGGCCAGCTACTTGCAAATGAAGTGTGTCATAAAACGGCATGGGTTCCTTTGCAATTTAGTCTGTGGACTTTTGTTCTGTTACTCTCCATGATTTGGGAGGGGGGCGGTTGGACAGCAGGCAGCTGCAATAATATACCCTTCAACTGTACTGCTTTCTTAGCTCCATTAGGTGTTAGTAGCACATTGCTTTCCTTGCTAAGCATACCTGCAGAAAGAATGCCAGCATACTCAGTGGCTCCTATGACTCTTTTAGAACAGGAATCTACGTAAGGTAAAACTAGAAAATAAAATAAATCCTATCAAGGTATAGATGGCTGCAGCTTGGGTTCTATTTAGGTCTCCTGCTAATTTGACTTGATGGCAGCAAGACTAGCTTGACCTTGGCCCCGCGACCCTCTCTCACAACTTTTGACTGAAATTGTTTGGGATGCATTCCATCTTGCCCTGAGATCTAGTCAGAGGGCTGAAGATTTCACTGAAGCTTTCTGAGATTTAAGAATTTAAAGAGCACACAAGAATGTGTGGAATCCCACCAGGGACAAATGTTATTTTTACACCCCCGTTGGGCATTTTCTGAATTTGTGTTTTTCTCCTCCTTCCCTAGGTTGAGCACATACGTTACATGACCATTCTGGCAACATCACAATGGTGCTTCTCTTTCCAGCCCATCAGCGTATCATAATTGAAGTCTTCTCCCCCTGCACCACTGGATTTCCAGATAATTTATAGGATCTGAGCACTACCGTGGCCTAACCCTTCCAGACACAATATGGAATGTGGAGAAGAAAGAGGAACAAATCAATAGGCTTCAGATTTCATGAAGGCAGAAGAATTAAGTCAGTCACCATGAAAATATCTTAATTATATACTTAATCAAAGTGATATTGCAGGTGATGAACACAAACAAAAAGCATTTCTTCTCCCCAGACTTCCATCTTCTGGGGAAACTTATTGTGATAAAATTTCTGTTGTGTTTAAATGTTGGCTGTGCAGATATCAGCATAAAAATGTATCCACATATGCAACTGAGGACCAAAGTAGATGAGACATGGTCTATGCAATTAAGAACTATGTAGATATCTTCAAAAGTAAATAGGCATTAAATGGATGTCTGTGTGAGTGTAAGAAAAAGACAGATTCAATCTGAAATTCATACCAACCATCTATACAATAGGATTTTATTCGTAATCAGCCTGCCTATTTATGTTGAAAAGAGGCATTCATGCAATTGCTCACTGTGAGACTGGTGCTTTGCAGAATTAGGTTGCAGCAGACTCATTTGCTTCAGCAAAGGATCGTTACCTTGTCGTGGTGCTGGAGCTTGAGCACCTCAATGATGCCATGAGCTAAACCGTGAAGGGCCACCCAAGACGGGAAGGTCATGACAGAGAGGTCAGACTAAATGCGATCCCTGGGGAAGGTAATGGCAACCCACCTCAGTATTCTTGCCGTGAAAACTAAATGGATCAAATCTTGCAAGATGATGCTGTCAAGGTAATGCATGCTATATGCCAGCAAATTTGGAAAACACAAGAATGGCCATCAGACTGGAAAAAATCAACTTATATCCCCATACCAAAAAAGGGAAACACTAAAGAATGTTCAAACTATCGAACAGTGGCACTCATTTCACATGCCAGTAAGGTAATGCTCAAGATCCTGCAAGGTAGACTTCAGCAGTTCATGGAGCGAGAATTGCCAGATGTACAAGCTGGGTTTAGAAAAGGCAGAGGAACTAGAGACCAAATTGCCAATATCCGCTGGATAATGGAAAAAGCCAGGGAGTTTCAGAAAAACATCTATTTCTGTTTTATTGACTATTCTAAAGCCTTTGACTGTGTGGACCATAACAAATTGTGGCAAGTCCTTAGTGGTATGGGGATACCAAGTCATCTTGTATGCCTCCTGAAGAATCTGTATAACGACCAAGTAGCAACAGTAAGAACAGACCACGGAACAACAGACTGGTTTAAGATTGGGAAAGGAGTACGGCAGGGCTGTATACTCTCACCCTACCTATTCAACTTGTATGCAGAACACATCATGCGACAAGCTGGCCTTGAGGAATCCAAGGCTGGAGTTAAAATCTCTGGAAGAAACATTAACAATCTCAGATATGCAGATGATACCACTTTGATGGCTGAAAGTGAAGAGGAACTGAGGAGCCTTATGATGAAGGTGAAAGAAGAAAGTGCAAAAGCTGGTTTGCAGCTAAACCTCAAAAAAACCAAGATTATGGCAACCAGCTTGATTGATAACTGGCAAATAGAGGGAGAAAATGTAGAAGCAGTGAAAGACTTTGTATTCCTAGGCGCAAAGATTACTGCAGATGCTGACTGCAGTCAGGAAATCAGAAGACGCTTAATCCTTGGAAGAAGAGCAATGACAAATCTCGATAAAATAGTTAAGAGCAGAGACATCACACTGACAACAAAGGCCCGCATAGTTAAAGCAATGGTGTTCCCTGTAGTAACATATGGCTGCGAGAGCTGGACCATAAGGAAGGCTGAGCGAAGGAAGATCGATGCTTTTGAACTGTGGTGTTGGAGGAAAATTCTGAGAGTGCCTTGGACTGCAAGAAGATCCAACCAGTCCATCCTCCAGGAAATAAAGCCAGACTGCTCACTTGAGGGAATGATATTAAAGGCAAAACTGAAATACTTTGGCCACATAATGAGAAGACAGGACACCCTGGAGAAGATGCTGATGCTAGGGAGAGTGGAAGGCAAAAGGAAGAGGGGCCGACCAAGGGCAAGATGGATGGATGATATTCTAGAGGTGACGGACTCGTCCCTGGGGGAGCTGGGGGTGTTGACGACCGACAGGAAGCTCTGGCGTGGGCTGGTCCATGAAGTCACGAAGAGTCGGAAGCGACTAAACGAATAAACAACAACAACAAAGACTCATTTGGGCCAAACATCAGATTATAAATTCTCATTTTATTAATACTCTATTAATGAACTTCCTAGTGATATATGTTCAACAAGATACTTCCTCAGACATAGTCTACTCAAATGGTTCAGCAGAGAAATAAATTGTTCTTCAACTGCACAATTTCAAATTAGAGGTGGGTAATAACATGATTAAACATAGAAAAATACAAATGGGATTCATGTGAAAAAGCGACCTATGAAGAGCAAAGTTCAACATCTGCATGGTGACAAAGAACATCTGGCACATACTTGCTAATATGCAGACTGCAATGAGCCCTAGCTTAAATACTTTCTAAAAGACAAGCCTTACAATTTAGAGGAAGGTAGAACACAAATTTGGTAACATTACTAGAGAAAGATAAATACTGCAGAGGATTAAAAGCTCCTGGTGGGGAGCTGAAGTAGCTGGAAGTGCAAATAGTGTTTTCATCCATCCTCCCTATAGATAATCAAGGGAAAATAAAAACAGGATCCTTGAAGTGAACAACTAGCTAAGATGGTGTTGTCAAGAAAGATTTGTATCTCTAGATGATAACCAACAACACCAATGTTAGAGACTTTTAGGCAAAAATGGACTGCATCTCAGAAGAGCAGAGAAAAAATGTCTCAAAAGAGCCATGTAAACTTCATCAAGAAGGCTTTAAACAAAAGCAGAATGGGAAGGGAGACAAAGACACATTCTAAGGATAAGAAGTGACAGGCTTAGAAACTTGGCCACAAATGATAATGGAGGATGCATAAAAAGGAAGTTTATTCAGAAATCCTCCTCAGTAGGGAGACCAGTAAAAAGTGATATCTCCAATCTCTCTGTGTTTGTACACACAGGATGGGTAACAAATTGGAGGAAACAGAAATTTTAGCACAGGAAAGCAATTATGACCTGATAGGTATTATGAAAACCTAGTAAGATGAAGGTCACAGTTGGAACATAGAACTCAAAGGACATTATTTTTGAAAAGAAAGAGATCCCCAGAAAATGGGATTTGGAATGGTTTTATAGGTAACAAAGCCATTTGGCTCTGAATAAGAGCCAGTTTGGTGGAGTGGTTATGGTGCTGGGCTAGAAACCAGGAGACTGTGAGTTCTAGGCCGACCTTAGGGACAAAAGCCA
Source organism: Candoia aspera (assembly GCF_035149785.1). NCBI lineage: Eukaryota > Metazoa > Chordata > Lepidosauria > Squamata > Candoiidae > Candoia > Candoia aspera. Next base: position 19,509,520 of record NC_086159.1, on the reverse strand, counting down.
GTTGGGTGACTCCAGGCCAGTCATTCTCCTTCAGGCCACGCCACCTCACAGGATGGTGTTGTGGGGAAAATAGGAGGAGGAAAGAGTATTAGGTATGTTGGCCGCCTTGAGTTATATACAAAAAGGCAGGAAATAATAATAATAATTTATTTATTTTTATTTTATTAATCAAATTTTTAACACCGCCCATCTCCCCCCAAAAGGAGGGATTCTGGGCAGATAATAATAATAATAATAATAATAATAATAGTAGTAGTAGTAATAATAATGTTACAGAATATGGAACTTCTGTTGAAAACAACTGCGTAACAGTTAAAGGAATGAAAAGCAAAAGGAATACCATTTTATGAATTTACAGGCCACTTACTCAGGCAGAGGTTCGACAATGGCTTTCAAAGCCAACTCACCAAATTCTCAAGAGGTTCGGCTATAGTTCTAATGAGAGACCCCAACTACCTGAGAACTAACTCAACTATTAATGGAAAGGCCAAGAGATTTCCCATTTCTCCTGATATCATTTTTATATTTTAGAAAGTGGAAGGAAAAACAAGAGGGTCAGAATAAGGTCCATTGGAATTGGTCAATTGAATAAAATTGTCAGGTCCCTTGGGGGGGAAATAACTACATCTTATGGGAATTTAAGATAACTAGGGGAAGAAAAGCTGTGAAAAGTCAGTCATGTACCTTGTACATTAGGGAAGTGGAGATTAATGAACTCAAGTGGGCAGCCCAGCATGGCTTAAAAATCCTAAGCAAGCCAAAGTGGACTTTGGGATCCTGAAATCACACTATCTCCATAAGAAGGGGAAAAAAGGGTCTTTATGGAGGAATAGTGGGCTCACTGATAAGCTGAGAAATGAATAGGAGATGTACAGGGAATGGAAACAAGGCTGAGAAATAAGGAGAAGTACAAACTGGAAGCTCAAGCTTGTAGAGGTGGAGTCAGGAAAGCTAAAACTGAGAATTAGATGAGGTTGGTGAGGAATGC